>NC_139412.1:17935679-18580199 GCF_905368555.1 Meleagris gallopavo
AACTTTAAGCAATTCTTAGTGTTACCTTATTACAGAATCCCACTGACCCCCTCCTGCTTTCCCCCTTGTAACGCTATGCATAGATAGAAGGCAGGGTCGTTATCTTTACAGCTCTCTTATGCTTTGTAAGCAGAATGACACTGTACAAAACATCAGTCTAAGTGAAGTAGTCCTGTACTTCTCATAATTTACTAATTGTAAGATTATAATGTTTGAAGCAGAGTTGCTTAACAGAGCTGGAGATCCTTGTTAGCAGTACCTGAATACTGATGAGCTTATTCCCTCCCTTTGCAGCAGCTGTTAAGGGTTGGTTTGATTTCACCGTTAGCAACAGAGGTCAGATTTTTGTAACAACTGTATTTTGTAGTTGCACTGAAAATATCATCCAAACAGCCAAGATTTGCAAGTGAACAAGTTTGTAAATGTTTAAATCACAGATCAGTCCCTCATTAAAGAATTCTGTAGCATTACATGACATTTATATGCAGGCTTCTCTCTCTTTATTGCACTCACTGTGTAACTTGAGCAACTGCCCTTATCAGTGCCTGTGGACACAGAGGTTATTTCTCAGTGGCTATGCTGCAGTGTACGTGCCCACAATCCTATTTGATCATTTGTTATAAGAGTTGTAACAAGGTCTATGCAGATGTGTTTGATGCAGTGTTTTTGGCTTACCCTTGGGTGCTAAGGCTCAGAAAAGACTTAAAGGAGATTTGATTTGGTTCTGGAAGTACACCTATGACATCTTTCAGAAATAAAAACGTTATTTAGAGACATTAACTTTATGTCTCAGTGGTTCTGGCAGCTCCATGTCTGCTGTTGGATTTCACTTCCTCACCATATATGCTAGAGAAGACTGCAGAAATCAATGCATGCATTAGTATTTTTACCAGGCTTCTTTCTCATTTGCTATGTATCAACTTTTACAGAAATAAAGTTGATTGGTACATAAAACAAAAAGGAAAACAGTGCTTTTTAAAAATCACTGTAGAGATAAGTGACTTTTGCCACTTAGAAGCTTCTTGATTAGTCAAATGCTTTCTCTAATGCATGAGAGATGAATAATAATCAATATGTATGTTAGTTGGGTTGACTCAATGAAAATAGTGTAGAGTTTGAGTGAAGCGGTCATTGTGCCCAACCATTTGTTTATGGAAACCTGCTTTCTTACAGTGACTTCCTGAGCAATACAGAAACAAATCCCTTAGACTTGCTAATGAATTTAACATGGATTTGGAGATAGTGTTTAAGACAAATGCAACTTGTTCTGAATTCAGTGAGGACCATGTGCAAGAACAGGATACAGATGTGCAGAGCCAAGACATCCTTCCAAAGCTGAGCTCCACACCTGGGATATATTATTTTTCCTGACTATATTGACTTTGTCATAAAAGCACCTTCCTCTTCAGAGGAAAGGAAGAACATGAAAACCTGTAAGTTTTAAAGTATTTTTTTATTCTTGTTTTGGTAGTTAACCCTTGGCATGTTGCTGCCCTCCATCCAGCAAGAGGATCAAAGTCATTTTACTGCGCAGGTAAACAGCAGAGGAAACAAAAGTGATCACATACTTTGTATGGCAAAGCAATGTTATTCCTGTAATACTTGTGTGTACTTCTTTACAAGTCTATTCCTGAGATGCTGAATCATCAGCATTAGTTATCTTGTTGGATTTTGGCTCAAGATCTTTGAACACTAAAGAAAAATAATTTCCAAACAAAACTGAGGAAATTCTCTTTCGAACAAGAACTGTGCATGTGGAATTTTTTCCTGGAAGGTATCCCCAGACATGAAAACAGTACCTTATAAGATCTGCTATGGGTCTGATAGTACAGCCATTCCTTATGGAGTTGCATTAATGGGATTTTTTGCTACTAAAATATTGCTGTGCTATTTTTTTACTGTATCTTAAATTGAGTCTATCATAGAAGCTGGTTGATTTTAAGATAACCAGCTGTTGTGATGGTGGCCCATCTATGTTGTTGATATTTGTGCAAGCACTATTGCAGACCCCCAGGTCCTCAGTATGTGTCAGCATACTGTTAGGCTGTGCCAGATTTGATACTCAGCGGCAGTGGCAGTAGGTAGAAGATCTTGGCTGATTTAGGAGGAATTTCTAGTAGAATGGCTGAGGAGGAGTGTTGTCTCTAGCTCAGGCAACATCTAGATTTAACCTTTCTTTACTGTCCTGACTCATCCCAGCCAACACAGTGGTGTTAGTTGAGGAACTGAATCACAGGCAGCTTGGATGACCTTATATCCAGGGTGAAGTGAACATCTGAGCCATGGGAACAGTTTGTCAAAGACATACTATTAGGGCTCTGATTTCAGTGCCTGCAATAATTCCAGCTCACTTTTTAGCATCAAGCTTGCATTGGATCTTTGAAAAAAATTTCTGTGCAGTTTGTTCTCTAGTGGACTGAACTTGAGATGATTGCTAAATATGTGTATCAGGCAAACCTTATCAAGTGCCACTTAACATATTTGCATTTGAGAGAGGTAAGTTTTATGGTAATTAAATCCATGTACAACAGCAGAAAAATTACTCTGCTTTTTCCATGAAAAGTCTCCAAATGAAGAAGTATCACTTAGGGATGCACTGTTCAATATTTCTAGCGGCTCATCTTTGCTAGGAGAGATGCTGATACCTGTGAGATATGCTTACATACAAAATTAATTCCAAAATATGTATCAAATTAACTGAATGAGCTGGTTACTCACTACATGCTTTGCAGTAACTGAATTTGTAGTAACAGGATTCCTCATGTACTCTAGGCATTTTTAATGTCTCTAGAAAGGAATAAAAATACACATTACTGTAATTATTTTAGAGAAAGATCATGTGATCACTTGTACATGTAAAGAAAACTTGCATATTGGTGTTAATTTTGCTGTGTCTTGCATGTACTGGAGGTGTTGTGCAAGCCGTCTGTACCACAAGTGTGGCAAGACACAGACTCTGTAAGGGTGTTATACAATTGACATGTACATGAACAGTATGTTCAATACCTTGAGAAGGCATTGAGGGTTTTTTGAGTGCTTTTTGCTGCTTGGACCTGCTGTGAACAAATTACACCTGATAAATCTACTGGCCTGGCTCTGGTAGGCTGGAGGGTACAAGACTACTTAACTACCCAATGGAGTGGGGTTGGTTATATTTGAACTTCTGCTCAGCTACTGATTTTGTTTCGAAATGCTTGTTCTCAGTACACAGAAAAAAAAAGCAATGGATTAGGTCATTTTTCTCTTAAAGATCACATTGGCAACATTTTAATTTTCATAAAAAAGAGCCACCCACTCTTGAGGCACATAAAGATTAAAATTATAGATTAACAGAATCACAGAATGGCCTGGGTTGAAAAGGACCACAATGGTCATCTCATTTCAACCCCCCTGCTACATGCAGGGTTGCCAACCACCACACCAGGCCTCATCCTGTCACCTGTCACCAGTGAGAAGAGACCAACCCCGCTCTCGCTGTAAGCACCTTTCAGATATTGGCAGAGAGCAGCAAGGTCTCCCCTCAGCCTTCTTTTCCCCACACTGAACAGCCCCGGTTCCTTCAGTCTCTCCTTGTAGGCCATATTCTCCAAGCCCTTTACCAGCCTTGCTGCCCTTCTTTGGCCCTGCTCCAGCACCTCCACGTCCTTTCTGTACTGAGGTGCCCAAAACTGAACACGGCACTGGAGGTGAGGCCTCACCAGTGCTGAGTACAGGGGCAAATCACTATCAAATCACTATCAACCCATGTAAACAGTAATTCCCTGCCCTGTTTATCCGCACCCTGAAAGTATTGGAAGGCCACAATGAGGTCTTCCTGGAGCCTTCTCCAAGCTAAACAAGCCCAGTTCCCTCAACTTTTCCTCATAGGAGAGGTACTCCAGCTCTCTGATCATCTTAGTGGCCCTCCAAGTGACCCATTCCAAGGGCTCTGCATCTTTCTTCCATTGGAGATTACATTATTTGAATCATAGAATCATAGCTTCTCAGAGTTGGAAGGGACTTTTAAAGGCCATCTGGTACAACTCCCCTGCACTGATCAGGGACATCTACAGCTCCATCAGGTGCTCAGAGCCTGCCCAGCCTGACCTTGGGTGTTTCCAGGGATGGAGCACTACTACCTTTCTGGGCAACCTGTGCCAGTGCCTCACCACCCTTAGTGTAAAAGGCTTTTTCCTTATATCCATTTGTTTTGCATTCTTCTGTAAAAAAATTTGCATGTTTTCTGTAGTAGAGGGTTTTCCTCTAGTTTTATTTTTGATATTCTGATCACAGAGGCATAGATGTTTGCCAGTCTGTTTCACTGCTGATCTGCCGTTTGTAGTCAAAGGAGCACCTGACACTTGTGAAAAAAGAAAGAAAAACAACATGTGCCATCTTGGTTAGCATCACCAGACAGCAGTATTCGCATGCCACTGAGTGAAAACTTGGTGTATGCTTTTTGTACTTGTATTTTTTATATTTAGTCACTTTACCTGCTTGTTAAGTGTTTAAGAACATATAACTACGGTCTTTTAACTCTTTTGTAATTCTTTTGGTTGGCTGGACGCAGCCAAAGGGCTGTGAGCAATGATTCTGTGTCAGGGTGGAGGCCGGTCACAAGCGGTGTCCCTGAGGGGTCGGTCTTGGGACCGGTGCTCTTCAACATCTTCATCAGCGACACAAATGATGGCATTGAGTGCACCCTCAGCAAGTTTGCAAACGACACCGAGCTGAGTGGTGCAGTTGATACATTGGAAGGAAGGGAAGCATCCAGAGGGACCTGGACAGGCTGGAGAAGAGGGCCCATGAAAACCTAACGAGGTTCAACAAGACCAAGTGCAGGGTGCTGCACTTCCACCCAGTTTATACAAACTGGGGGAAGATCTCCTTGAGAGCAGCCCTGTGGAGAAGGACGTGGGGGTCCTGGTGGACAAGAAGCTGGACATGAGCCAGCAGTGTGCATTTGCAGCCCCGCAGGCCAACTTTGTTATGGGCTGCATTAAAAAAGGCGTGGCCAGCAGGGAGAGGGAGGTGATTGTCCCCCTCTGCTCGGCTCTTGTGAGGCCCCATCTGCAGCACTGCGTCCAGGCTTGGGGCCCCCAGCACAGGAAGGACGTGGAGCTCTGGGAGCGGGTCCAGAGGAGGCACTGAGATGGTCAGAGGGCTGGAGCACCTCTTCTATGGGAATGGGAATGAGGGCTTGTTTAGCTTTGTTGAGGGAATGGGGCTTGTTTAGCTTGGAGAAGAGAAGGCTGCGGGGAGATCTGATTGTGGCCTTCCAGAATCTGAGGGGAGCATATAAGCAGGAGGGGGAACATCTATTTACAAAGGTGGATAGTGATAGAACAAGGGGGAATGGTTTTAAACTGACACAGGGGAAGTTTAGGTTAGATATTAGGAGGAATTTTTTCACACTGAGGGTGGTGAGGCACTGGAACAGGTTGCCCAAGGAGGCTGTGGATGCCCCATCCCTGGAGTCATTCAAGGCCAAGCTGGATGTGGCTCTGGGCAGCCTGGTCTGGTGAGTGGTGACCTCGCCTATGGCAGGGGTGTTGAAATGAGATGATCTTTGAGGTCCTGTTCAACCCAGGCAATTCTATGTTTCTATGATTCTTTTCTGAGTTGCTATATTGCTCTTTGATAACCTTACAGTTGCAAATGGGAAGCATTTGTACGGTTAACCACAAGTTCATGTCATTCAGGAATACCAGCAATAAATCCCTTCCCTCTTCCACTATTCAAAACATAAACCATGCAGAGTTTCAGAGCTTTTTATGGAGTACGTTCTTCCGAGATGTTTTAATACTGCAGAGAGGAAACATGTCTCTTTCCTGTCCACCAAGGCCAGCAATGGGCACATCTCAGCCCGGCACTGCCAGCACCCAGCGCATGCTGCCTGCTGTATGGAGCATCCCCAACAGGCTGCATCAACTCAGCCCTTGGATCTCGTAGTGGTTCTGGACACACAGTACGTGTTTAAAGAAAATGAGTATTAACTAGCAGATCTCATTAACAAATGGGATGAGAGCTAAACTCACTCAGAGAGAACTTCTCTAAATATGAAGTGTAACGCACCTGATTTCCTCATTCCTCAACGCTGTGATCTGCACGGGGAAGACATAATTACCCGGGTACCATTCCCTTAATGAGGAGTAATGTTGCAGTAAATGCCAAGAGACTCCCGGTAGGACTAAATGGTGCTAAGAACACAAACCCGCGCCCTCACTCTGCAGCGTTGCCCTTGACAGACCGTAACACCGCCTCAGCGTACCGGTGAGCCGACCTGCCGCTTTCACCGCAGTCCCTCCCGGCCGCCCGCTGCCCCGAAGCTCCCGCGGCGAACCGCAGCCGGACCGCGCCCGACGCAGCGCAGCTCTGCGCGGGGCTATGGCGCCACCATGCGGGAGAACGGCGCGGCGACTGACCCAGGGCTTAGAGCCCCGCCGGCTCCGCCCGCTCCGTCCCCGCCCCGCGGTACTGCGACATGGCGGCCGCCGCCCGACTCTTCTGTTTGGTGGCGGCTCCGTGCGCGGTCTTCGCTCTCTCCTCCGTGGCAGCGGCGGTCCCCAGGCTCCGCACTCGCAGGACGGCGGGGCCCGGAGGTGCGGCGGGGCCCGGGTGGGTCTCGCCCTTCCCTGCGGCAAAAAGGGAAGGCCGAATCGGGCCGGTCTTCCTGGGGCCAGGGTTAAGTGCGAGGGCACGGCTCCCGCCGGGCCGCTGCGTGAAGAGCCGAGCTTTGGGCGCGGGCGACGTGCTGCAGGCGGGGCTCCCTCCCTTCCGGGCTCCTGCGGGGCTCTGAGGGCTGCTGGCTGCCCTGTTGGAGCTGTAATATAGCGTGCTGCCTTCAGAGAGTGTTTAATAACACACACATCGTGTTAGATAGCTGGTCGCTTTATTTTACTCTGCTTGGAACAGGATTATGTGGCTTAACAATCCTTTGGCCCTAGCTTGTAAGGTTCAAAAGGAGGTAGAACTAAAAGACTGCAGCTTCTTCTTCTTCTTTTTTTTTTTTTTTTCTGTACAGAATTGGAGGTAGCTGAAGAAAATGCTGTGGAGGGAAACCAGGAGGCCAAGAAAGCCAGTTGTGGCATCCTGGCTTCTGTCAGCAGTAGTGCAGGCAGCAGCAGCAGGAGGTGATCATCCTTTTGTGCACTGGTGAGGTCACAGCTCAGTGCTGTGTTGGGCCTCCACAGCAATACAGACATGGAGGCTCTGGAGAGTGTCCCAAGGATGGACTGTGGAGCTGTGAGGGCTCTGGAGCACAAGTGTGATGGCAGCAGCTGAGGGAACTGGGATGGGTCAGTCTGGAGCAGAGGAGGCTCAGGGGAGATGTTAAAGCACAGCTCCCTGAAAGGAGGTTGTGGTGAGGTGGGGGTTGGCCTCTGCTCCCAGGTAACAGCGATAGGACTAGAGGCGATGGCTTCAAGTTGCACTGGGAGAGGTTCAGGTTGGATGTTAGGAAAGGTTTTTTGTTAGAAAGAGTAGAGAGGCTGCTCGGGGAGTTGGTGGAGTCACTGTCCTTCAAGGTGTTAAAGAACTGTGGAGATGTGGCTCTGAGGGACATGGTGGGGATGGGTTGATGATTGGACAAAATGATCTTACTGGTCTTTTCCAACTTCACTTGTTCTATGATTCTGTGAAAAAGGGAAGTGAAAGGGAAGGGAAGTTGTTCTGCCTATGCCAAATAAAAAGAGAACCTTTGAATTTGTCTGTGTTGGTTGAGGGATTGAAACCCAGTATTTACATTTACTTATAAAGATATTAGATGTTCTTGCTGACTTATTTTATTTCTCTTAAGTATTCTTCCAGGTTAAATTTTCCAGAAAATTTCTGGGATGTATTAAGTCTGCAAAATAGCCTTTACTTGCTGAACCTCAAGTTAGTGTATCCTTATTCTGTTTCCTCTTAGATGGCATGAATGTCCTGTTCATAGTTGTGGATGACCTGCGTCCTGTTTTGGGTTGTTATGGAGATAACCTTGTGAAATCTCCAAACATTGATCAACTTGCTTCTCATAGTATTGTGTTCAGCAATGCATATGCACAGGTGAGATAAAAATGAAAATGTTTTCTCTCTGCAAAATACATACTGATATTATAACAATAGGTTTTAAGCAGATCTTTGGAAAAAAAAGGTATTTAATTACTTAACTACTTAAATAATTGTATTAGAAAAGAATGGTTAAGCTGAAATGTAATGTATGAACTTTAGCGTGGAGGAATTGGTTGTCAAAGGATGATGATAAGTAGGTAAATGTATATCTTGATAAAATTTTCCAGTTGGGAATTTGTGTTCCCAATAAAGATGCTGTTCAGCCCAGCTTGAAGTATATCACTTTCACTGCCGTTCTGAGCCCCTGGATGTTTTGTCCAGCCATGCTGAAGTTGGTAGGTTGCAGTTGCTAGGTGTGCTTTCTTCTATGTTCAGAACTGATTTTCCTTTTGCCTGGCTCTCTCCTCAGCAAGCTGTGTGTGCACCAAGTAGAGTGTCATTCCTTACTGGACGCAGACCTGATACTACCCGGCTGTATGACTTCTACTCCTACTGGAGAGTGCATTCAGGAAACTATTCCACAATGCCCCAGTATTTCAAACAGAATGGCTACATGACCATGTCTGTGGGGAAAGTTTTTCATCCTGGTAAGGTTTGAATTGTCATCTGCATAACATACTCTGTGTATGAGGTCTGTTTTTGAGAATGTGTGTGTATGAACGACATGATCTTTATCTATATGGACAACTTAAATCGTTAATGTGGGGCAGATTGTACAATGGTTATAGATTATCATTTAAAGGCAATCTTATGTTCATCTCTGATGCCTCAAGATTTATTAGATGACTACTATCTAATAAATATTTTCATGTACTGTCCAGGGGTTATGGGAACAAATGTTTGCCATTTTCAAAACATGTCTTGAAATTAGGTGTCTACTAAATGTGAGCAGCCTCATTGTCCTAGTTTTGCATACACACATGTCATGTTACACAGTAGGCTGTCTGGATCAGGAGATATAGACCATATGGCTGATGTTACTGGTTAAATAGGAAATTGGTTCTTTAGTTAAAAACTAATAACACCAGTGAGGTGAAAAGTAGTGTAATACTTAGATGATTCTCTTTCTGGTAAATCTTTACTGCAGAGCTTAACTTACGTGGGCATACAGATGTTCAGTTGACGAAAAATCTGATTAGGAATGTATATATTATTAGTTCTCTTTCTTCTGCTCCTAAAGTAAGCTTAAGTGTCTTTCCTCAACAACAGGTGTATTTCAGGGAAAATGGCCTACGTTTATTACATGGAATTACAAATATATGTGTGTGTATGTATATATGTATGTATATTGAAAACAACTCTTGTTTGCATTGGAGCTTCCTGATTTAGTGAATTACTAGAACACTTATATCTTTACTTTTGTCAGGAGTTTCATCCAATTACAGCGATGATTATCCATACAGCTGGTCCATTCCACCCTTTCATCCTTCCACTGAAAAATATGAAAATGATAAGGTAAAAGGTGATTTGTGGGATGCTAACAAAGGATGGTTTTCAGGTATAACAAAGTTCTTTGTGTCTAACATAAGCCTGTGGTCTGGCTTTTGAGACTGTAACATTGGACAAAGAAATAACTACTCCAGATTGATACTGCTGCTAAAACTTCCAAGGGAAGTCTGTACTCCATGGTAAGTTGTATCATGTTAATTCAGGAGCCCATTCTGAATTGAAGCATTTAGAAATTAGAATTTGGTAATTTTACTGAGATATAAAGATGAATTCAAGATAAAGTGATCTTAACCATGCGTCTAGGTCATGAAATTCTTTATCTGAAAAGTGCAGTTGTCAGCTTTCATGCTAGTCTTACTCTATTCAGTTACAAAACATTGTCATGGGATTGGTGAATTTATATCACAGATACAGAGCTGAGCCAGGGAGAGGAACTCATAATTGAAATAAACTTTAAATAATCTGAAACTTTGATTTTTTTAGAGTGTTTGTTGCTCTTAAACATGGCCTTAAAGAATCCATTTTACACGTGTGCACATACTGGAATAGCACTGTGTGCTGGGTCTGTAACTGTCAGAGCTGGGAGATCCAGCCATGAGGGTACAGGCAGCCTTGGTGATACTTTGTTCTTGCATTTGCTGCTGAAAAATACTGATTTTAACACCAGCATTTGTATCCACGACTTACTTCTCTTTATGTTCATTTAACAGCTCTCCCAAGCCACCTGCTGAGGGCGCCTTTTCTTGGCAGCCATTTGTGAGAATTTATCTTTCCTCACTGACCATAAATGGCTGGCACTTGCTCAGAAGTTAATGACTCAGCAATGGCTTTCAAGCAGCTTTCTATGGGATCAGAGGAATCAAAAAATGCATGTGTATAGTGTAACCAAGTTGTACCTGCTTATTAATAGCTCAGAGTCTCTATTCATTATAGAGGCTGTGTATTTTTCTGTGTAACTACTTTTCATCTTTTGGCCAGCTTTAGAAAAGATTCTGCTTTTCTTTAGATATGAGAATTGTTGTATGTTTTGTGCATTCATCAGCCCCTGAAACTTTCTGCCTCAGTCATCAAGCTTGTTGGTGCTTTCAGTGTTCATAGAAGTTGTGAAATTCATTTTTGCGTATGACCTGCAGAACTATTTATTGGTGAAAGGGTTGAGAAATGAATTTATTTGATAATTACGGAATTGAAAGTTATTTCTTTGCTTGTACAGAAGTTACATTACATAACTTTTTTTTTTTTTTTTAAGACCTGCAGGGGAAAAGATGGAAGACTTTATGCTAACTTGGTGTGCCCAGTAGATGTGGCAGAAATGCCTGGTGGTACTCTGCCTGATATTCAAACCACTGAAGAGGCCATACGCTTACTGAATGTTATGAAAACCAAGAAGCAAAAATTCTTCCTGGCTGTTGGTTACCATAAGCCACATATCCCTTTGAGATACCCACAGGTGAGAAACCTAAGGCCTGTGGTGAAAGGAACTTAGAAAAGTGTTTTTCTTATTAAAACTGTTTCACAGATGCTTTGTTGTTATTGTTTCTGAAAAGAAAACTGGAAAACAGCCTTTATTCAGTGTAATTTTAGCAGCTGTGTTGAATTTCAGGATGTTTAATGAGAGAGTTGTGACCAGTCAGCTAAAATTTGGACATCTACCACCTTAATAGTGTGATAGTTATTGCATGGAGTTACTGTTTGTCGTGATGGTGTGTGACATAGTAAGGCCTTCTCGCTTCTCCATATGAGCCGGTAGCAGAAGTCCTACTCATATCAGAAGTGGCAATGTTGGGCCTTATATTTCAGTGTGACTTTGAGATTTGGGAGACTGTACTAAAAGGTCTGACACCAGTTACTAACTCAGAATTTTTCAGGAATTTGTTGGAATTAACTAACAGCAATATTACCTTTTTATACTTGGAGATGGGTGAAGTCTTATAAACTAACTGTAAGAATATTAAGGAAGGGTCATGCAAGGAGAAATGGTTAATGGTTTGCAGTGCAATTTTACAGTAGACCTTAGAGGTGAGGACAGTCTTTGTGTGCTTGCATTGCAAAGGAATTTCTGAAGCTGTACCCCCTAGAAAACATCACGTTAGCCCCAGATCCCTGGGTGCCTGAGAAACTGCCTCCTGTGGCGTACAACCCCTGGATGGATATCAGACAGAGGGATGATGTGAAAGCATTAAATGTTACTTTCCCGTATGGACCACTTCCAGATGACTTCCAGGTAAGCTGTCAATACAGTGAAGTCAAACTTCCATAACTTATTCAAATGCAAGGGAGCAATAGGCTGCTTTTAGATGTTCTGGAGTATCCAGCTTTTTTTTTTTTTTTTTTTCCCCCTTCTCCTGTTTCTTAATTTTCAGAGGCTGATTCGTCAGAGCTACTATGCAGCAGTTTCTTACCTGGATATGCAGGTCGGCCTGCTCTTGAATGCTTTAGATGATGTAGGACTCTCAAATAGCACAATAGTAGTTTTTACTGCTGATCATGGTAAGTGTCTAAATCTTCCTCCAGCTCACTGCTAGTAAATTGTTAATTGTGCAACTCAGTGCTCGCATATTAATTAGGTGTATGTTTTTATAATGCATAGCAGAGCTGCTGTACCTTGTATATCTGGCTAGTCTGTCCCTGCTTAATGGACCGACATGGAGTTCTGTGACTGTGGCTCTGTTCCTCTGCAGGCACCTCTGTCTTTGATCAGGTTGAGGGTTGGCTATTAGTAATAAAGATGAGTGGGCGCTGAAGCTGTCTGCCAGAACACTGGGCTGAGCTTACTACATTCCTGCCTCCTACACCAAGGAGTGACTTCTGCTGGGAAGATTGCTGCTAAAGGATTGCCACCACGTTGCCCTCTTTGCAATTTCTAAAGGGTATCTGCTATAGTGGGCAGCAAGCTTTCTCGTTAACCACTAAAATGTTGGGTTTTTTCTTTTTTTTTGTACGTCATTGCTGCTAGCAGTGTCTACACTGATAACAATTTGTTTTCTCCCCTCATATTTGGGGTCTTTGAATTATGGGAAAAATAACTCAAGCTTGTAATTGCTTCAGTATTCTAATATTCGTTAAGATAATCTTCCTGTGGTCCTCTTAATTGCCAATTTAATTTATTTAAAGTCACGTGTTTGGTTAATTTGGTTAATTTGTGTTTGTGAGTATGTCTGTGTAAAAAGCCCTTGTGAATCGCAGGGTAATAGAATTAACACTTCTTGTACTAAAGAAGCTCTGGATGTACCTCCAGACTTGCAGCCTTTCCTTCTTTCATTTTTCTTTTTTCTCTCTTTTTTTTTCTTTTCTGCTTTTCTTGCTGTGGTTAACTGTAAACAAGTGGTGTTTCCAGTACCATGGCAGCAAAGTGAGACAAAAAATGTTGCAAATAGTGAAGTTAGCAATCAGTCTGCCATGAAAGGAAGTTGTGTTGGTATCTTTTCCAAGAGGATGAGGAAAGCTAAAGAGATTTTGCCTCTATTGCTTCCTTCAGGGTAGCATCCTGGCATGGCAGTCTGGTTAGATAGCAGTATTGGCTCCAAGGGATATTAAGTTACAGTGTAACTTAATATTGGAGAGCTGACAGCTGCACAAAACTTAAACTAGTGCTTTGTGGATTCAATGTGGAGATTCTTGCAGGTGCAATGACTAACCCCAGTTCCTCTTTCATGCTGTTTTAATACTGATATCCTAATTTTAATCTAAGGTAATGGAAATAGAGACAGTTTAATTGTTTCCTTGATACGAGAATATCAAGTTGCAAGATTTACATGGCTGTTGAAATAGTTTTCGTATTAGAAAAATCTTGTTATGTTTAAACATAGATAGGTTATTTGCATTTTAATATAACCTTGATAAGACTAATGGCCTCAACTGCCAAAGTCACTTTACAGTGAAAAAGAAATGACTTCTAAATTACAAGTTCTGTATCTGCTCTGAATTACACTCTATCATCTAGGATGGTCCCTGGGAGAGCATGGTGAATGGGCAAAATACAGCAATTTTGATGTTGCTACCCAAGTGCCGCTGATGTTTTATGTACCAGGAATGACGACTTCCTCTGCTAGTCAAGGAGAGAGAGTCTTCCCCTACCTTGATCCCTTCAGCCATATTTTAGGCTTGGTACCTCCAGGTAAATTTTTGGCTTGGTTTGTTTGCATTGAATATATTTAAAAAACAAGGGGTGATGCAATGATGCTTCAAATATGAGCAGCTTCTTGGTGTTACTGAGTGTGCTTCTGTACTAATAGGGAACAAAATGATGAAAGGAATGTTCTGTGTTTGGACACAGACTTTTACTATGGTTAGCTACACCTTAGCATTAGATGCCTGCATTAATACAGCAGGTAATGTAGGCATCTGTACTACACAAGAATTCTGTACAAACAGTACTCAACCTCCCTTTTGTAGTGGCAGCTGCTTTGAAGCAGTAGTAAGTAAGAGTTCTCTAAGTAGCACTGTGACATTAGGAACTGTTTTGATAAAAGCAGTCATGTTAAACACTTGACACTGGAATTTGCTTTGTGTTTCTGAATTTTTTTCCTCAAAGTAATGAATATCATTGTCTTGAAGAGTTTGCACATTTGAGAACTGTAAGTGCAAAAATTTCTTCTTGTTAAAATATATATAGCCTAGCATCCTCAGAGCAGACTGCCACACCTTGATTATGTTACTCCGTAAATCTAGTACAGAGCACTTGCAATAAAATACCAATTTAATTATGTGAGTAAGTTCCAAATATGTACCAATGTCTGTCAAACCATCATGTTCAGTAATATGTGTTTTGGTGTTTCTTCCAGGGCGAAGCAAAAAAATGGTAGAGCTTGTCTCTCTCTTTTCAACGCTGTCTGAACTTGCTGGCCTGCAGGTTCCTCCTGCATGTCCAGAGACTTCATTTCGTGTCGCACTGTGCACTGAGGGGGCAAGCATTGTCCGGTATTTTAAGTCCTCTGAACAGAAAGTACAGAAGAAGGAGGATGGTTGTAGTGACACTAAGAAGTGTTACAGTGAAGAACCTGTTGCTTTCAGCCAATATCCCCGGCCTGCAGACACTCCACAGTGGGACTCTGACAAGCCGAAGCTAAAAGACATCAGAGTCATGGGCTATTCCATGCGTACTGTTGACTACAGATACACTGTATGGGTTCGGTTCAATCCTGAGAACTTTAGTGCTGACTTTGAGGATGTCCATGGAGGAGAGTTGTATATGATGGCGACTGATCCAAACCAGGATAATAACATCTATAACAATACCTTGCATGGTCATCTTTTCAAAAAAATTGTTGACTTCCTGAAGCATTAGGCATCAGGAACTTGTGTGGAGCACTTGCTTTTTTTGCTATGACACCTTTCTGTTGTGCAGAAAGCACATGGACTGAATTAAAATCCTGTTTGTAAAAAAACCACCAGCTAATGCTTTTCTCATGTTACAACTCTTACTAAACTATACAAGTCAGTGAAATTACTTCTGCAGTTGTGTTGTATGCTTGTTTTAAAATACTTTTGAAAAGATCACATGCAGACCCATACTGTGAAACAAATTTGTGATCTTCAGTGTAGTACTGACTGAAGAAACATTCGTCTCCTGTGCTGCAGCTGCTGTGGAATGTGAAAAAAGAGGAACTTTTCTACTTGAAAGGCTATGCAGAAAACGTGCACTAGTAAACAGGTCTTATCCACTTCACCCTGAGGCTTGGAGCTAGAGTAATCAAGGGGATAGCTGGTAGCAGTGAGGAGCTGAGGTGTCTGCCATCATCAGGCTGGAGTACAACTGACTGGAACTTCAAGGGAATTCTTGCGTGTTTCATTCAAAAATGTTAAACTTTTATTTTGAGGAGATTACTCCTCCTTAACCTAGGGGAGAGGGTCTGAATTTTCATAGTGTATGTGAATGATTTCATTCCTAAAATGCTAAACAACACTGAGGGGTTAATGTAACACCACTGTACTCTCCTGTGGTTTTTAGTGAGGATCAGTCCAATGAGGTCCCACGGGTGAGAGCAGATGGAAACCTTTAGCTGTTGTAGCTTGCTGGCGTGTATTTGTTGAACTGCTTGGCACACTTGTGAGTTGTCATGTCCTGTCACTTCTTATCTTCAGTGATAGATACTTGGATATTTGTTTCCTAAAATGCTAAGTGGGGTTTGGCAGTTTATTTAGAATCATAGAATCACTCAGGTTGGAAAAGACCTTAAAGATCATCGAGTCCAACCATGACCTAACCATACTACCCAACTCTAACAACCCTCTGCTAAATCATGTCCCTGTGTACCACATCCAAACGCATTTTAAACACATTCAGGGAGGGTGACTCAACCACCTCCATGGCAGCCCATTCCAGTGCTTAACAGCCCTTTCTGTAAAGAAGTTTGTCCTGATATCCAACCCAAACTTACCCTGGCACAACTTGAGGCCATTTCCCCTCGTCCTGTCACCAGTGAGAAGAGACCAACCCTGCTCTCACTATAAGCACCTGTCAGGTACTGGAAGAGAGCAATAAGGTCTCCCCTCAGCCTCCTTTTCCCAGACTGAACAGCCCCAGTTCCTTCTGTTTCCTCGTAGGCCATATTCTCCAAGCCCTTCACCGGCCTTGCTGCCCTTCAGCCGCCTGTCCATCAGCACACCAAGGTCCCTTTCCATCAGGCAGCTTTCCAGTCACTCCTCCCCAGGCCTGTAGGGTTGCCTGGGGTTGTTGTGACCAAAATGCAGGGCCCGACACTTGGCCCTATTGAAACTCATACAGTTTGCCTTGGCCCATCCATCCAGTGTATCCAGGTCCCTCTGTAGTGCCTTTCTCTCCTCCGGCAGATCAACTCTCCCTCCCAACATGGTGTTGTACTGGACTAAGACAGCTAAAAACCTTTATTTAGATTTAAGTTCTCTTTGTGTTTAGCAACACAAGACGTGAAGCAGTAGTTGTCTGATACTATGTTGGCAAGGTGTATTTCTGTGTGGCCAAATGATTTGTGGTCAGCATGACTGGGAGCTTGTAGCTGAAAAATGTTTTGGCTGCGTTCTGTATCTAAGTCCTGACTGTGCATCGTGCTCACTGCCATGAGCACTGCTCTAGCATGATGGCAGTATAATCTGTTGTTCTATCAGCCTGCTGGATTTCTATAATTCCATCTTGGTGATTGAGGCTTTCAGAATATCAAAATCTGTGCCTTCGCAGATAAGACCTTGTTCTGAATGCTAACTCCTGCTTACCTTCCTCAATGAACTGTTCTTCCAATTCCTACAAAAAGAAAAAGCCAGCTGTTATGTGTCTTCCTCAGATAAATTGAGTTTAATATCCTAGATAAGCCACAGACATAACTTTATTTCATTAAAATCCATGTGACAGTCTTGCTCCTAATTAATGTAGAGATACCCTCCATGAATCTGATTCTCTGTTAGAAGACAGCAGTTATTTAGTGCCCTAAACTCAATTAGAAGAATATATTTCTTATGAACTTGTCATTTGTTTTACTCAGCTCGAGATGCTGTGTTCTGTAGCATTATTAATCCAGATGAAAACATATGCTTCCTTCACTTATACATGTATACTTCGATCCTCAGTTGGTGTGAAATACTGCAGCTGCATGTAGCAGATCCAGTGTAGCTATACCAATTTCACACTGGCTGAGGATGTGTTTTATTGACAGTGGTGCCAGGCGAAGATTTGGAGTCTGCAGCTAGAGCTAATTATGTCTCTTGACATTCTTACCTTAAAAGGCAAATCAAATACTGGGAAAGGGATTGGTTTTTTGTTTGTTTGTTTGTTTGTTGAATGTATTGAAGCATTAAGGATTAATTTAAGTCACCAATATGCTAGGTCAGTAACAATACACATTTAAAATTGCTCTGCCAAATCGATATTGTCTTAGAATTGGCTGCCTGAGCATCGCTTTGTTCTTCTGTAAAAATACTTCTTAGGGGACTTAATCTACATGCTATAGTTTTAGGAACCTATTTGCATGGCAACATTCTTGTACATACTGCTATCTATGGCTTCCGTCATTTCAGGCTATTTGATTTTTCAAGCGGAGATAAAAGGTGATGAGTACCTTTTTTTTTCTTTTTTTTCTTTTTTTTTTTTTTCCCCTCAAGTCTCAATATTGGAAGGGAAGAGCCATCCTTGACCTTCCTTAATCAAAATCTAGTAATGTTTTTAGGGGACATGAAACAGAATTGTCTCTGACAGCTAGTGAATCAAGACACATATCCACATGCTCAGAGCAAGGACGTTCTTGAATAATTGCACAAGTCAATGAGCAGGACTGCAGTCCACCTAGCAAGCAATTTCCTTCTGCCTGCTGCTGTTTGAGGCTTAACATTTTTTTAGGACCTGAATGAGTCACAGCAGTGAAAGATCTCTGCTCTTAGAAGCGTTGTGTGAGTTACATTTGTTGTGGAATTTTTTGTGAGAAGTACAAATGCAGCAGAAGCAAAGGCAGGAGTCGTTTCTCAAACCAAAATACTGCTTCCGCTGGAGAGCTTGCACTCTGGAATTTGCTAAGCTGAGCAGCCTCTGCTGAAGAGCAAAAGAGTTTAACAGGAGCAATAAAAATAAAGTGCTTTTGTGAACAATGCTCTCTCTAGAGAGGAGGAGGATGCAAGTCAAGCATCAGGAAACAAATAAGATACCAATGCTGACCCTATTTCTCTGGCTGGCACCAGAACAGCTGGAAGAACAGCATGATGCTGCATCAGCAGGAACTGTTACCTGCGGTATGTTTATGGAGAGATTCCACTGGGGACCCTAGAGTAGCTGCTGTAAGCACTTGGCACAAAGCAGAGTCAATAAACAGGGCTCTGTTAATAAGTTAATGTACAGGGAGCAATTAAGCGATGCATTTGAAAACACTCCTTAACCAGCCAGACCTCAGTCAGTCATAACTCTGAAGTTTCTAGTGTATAGCTGTACAGTGTTCTGAAGATGAAGTCAAGACATACAAACTAACAGGAATCATTTAAAAATTAAGATGACTGTGTATTCGGGTGTATTTTGTAATATTTGAGTAGAATGTTTATGACTTGCTGTTTGCAGAGGTAGGGCTTGGGTCTAATTTCCAGCATGCTGTGCATGCTGGGGTGTATGGAAATGTTGCTTCATATTGCACTGTGCAACAGATTGGAATGCTTCCTTTGGCCTGTGTTCTGCACTTGCTGGGGGAAGTAGGGTATATTTGAATTAATAGCTGTCTGTGGGAGTTGCAAATGTTTCTGTGTTGTGAGGCAGGCAAAAGCAGCTGAATGTCATGGTTATTGGTCAGATGCTGACTAATTAATTGTTGTTGCATGTTAATTATATATTAACGACTTGCTACTACCTTCTGCTGGTCAAGTGGAGTCCCCTGCTGGAATGAGCGTTCCACAGCATGGCAGAAGGGATGAAGACATGATGCCTCTAATCAGGATATTTCTTAATTTCTAATGTTAATATGCATTTTCCCTGATGGGGAGCAAGGTCACTATTGGCAAAATGGCTGTAGTATCATGATCAAGATCCAGCTTTTATAGGACACTGCAGTCAGCTTATGTTTCATCTCTTTAGCTTAAAGTCAGTTTCAGACTAAATTTGGGAAGTGCCTAGTGGTGGCAACTGAGATCCTTAGGTGAATATGGATATTTCTCTCTAGTGGGCATTGAGCGTTTAAATGTGAAACACTTTGTAAAGAATGAAATGGCCCTCTTGGTAACTAGGCTTTCTGACAGTTACAGTTTTCTAGGCTGCAGACCACTTTGCTTGTTCACGTTGAAAATTCCCAATCAGGTTGAATTGTCTGTGTCAACTTTTTAAATGTCTGTTTGACTGACTTCCTAGGTAATTAAAATTATCTTTAGATCTGCATGGGTAGATCTTGAGTCCAGTATTCTTCTCTGCCCACATATGCAGATCTCCTTTTTGAAGCCTGTGGCAGATCTGCTTCTGAAAGGAGTTCTACTATCAGCATCGATATCCACCGTATGAAGCAGCAAAGAGCTGTTTGCCCTTTCATTAACACCCGATGGGGCCCATCTTGTTTAATGTATTTATTGATGGCCTAGATGAGGGGATTGAGTGCACCCTCAGTAAGTTTGCAGATGACTCCAAGTTGGGAGGTGGTGTGCATCTGCCTGAGGGTGGGGAGGCCCGTCAGAGGGATCTAGATAAGCTGGATTGCTGGGCTGAGGTGAATAGGATGAGGTGAATAGGCCTGCACTTTGGCCACAACGCCCCATGCAGTGTTATAGGCTTGGGGATGAGTGGCTGGATGATTGTGAAGAGGAAAGGGACCTGTGGGTGCTGGTTGATGCTTGGCTGAACACGAGCCAGCAGTGTGCCTGGGTGGCCGTTAGGGCCAACGGTATCCTGGCCTGCATTAGAAATGGTGTGGCCAGCAGGAGCAGGGAGGTATCATCCCCTGTACTCAGCTCTGGTGAGGCTGCACTTGAGTATTGTGTTCAGTTTTGGGCCCCTCACTACAAAAAAAGATATTGAGGCCCTGGAGCATGTCCAGAGAAGGCAATAAAACTGGTGAGGGGTCTGGAGCACAAGTCTTGTGAGGAGCGGCTGAGGGAGCTGGGATTGTTCAGTCTGGAGAAGAGGAGGCTCAGGGGAGACCTCACTGCACTCTGCAACTTCCTGAAGGGAGGTTGTGATGAGGAGGGGTTTGGTCTCTTCTCCCAGGCAACAAACAGGACCCAAGGAAATGGCCACAAGTTGTATCAGAGGAGGTTTAGGTTGGACACGAGGAAAAACTTTTTCTCTCAGTGGTCAGGCACTGGAATGGCTGCCCAGCGAGGTGGTGGGGTCACCGTCCCTGGCAGTGTTCAAGAGGCATCTGGATGAGGAGCTGCGAGATGTGGTTTAGTGCTTGTGGTAGCAGTGGCAATGGGAGGATGGTTGGACTAGATGATCTTATAGGTCGTTTCCAACCTTGTGATTCTATGATTCTGTGATTCAACGCTGAGCAGCAGAGTGCGAAAGTCCCGGTATGTGCTGTAATGGAGCTTTGAGTAAGCAAGAGGAACTGAAAGAGCTTGATATTTCTGTATGTGCATTTGGACATGGAGTGGGGATAACAGCCGAACTGAAGCAGCAGAGAGGAAAAAAACAGTAAGATATAATAAATAGTGAAATTAAATATGAAGTAATGTTTGAAGGAATGCAATCCAGCAAGAAAATAGAACAGAAATCTAGAAAGAGCAGGATACAAAAGGGAAATGTTGTATCTGTCTGGTTTTAGGCATAGCAGAATTAATTAGGTACTGTTAGGTACTCAGATCTTCTTGTTTCTGATGTAATTTATTTTTGCATCTTAAGTATAATATCGGTCAGATTTGTAAAAGTTGTGATTAACTATGCAAATTCAAAACTGCTTCAGAGAAGCTCAAAGAAGACCTACCCCTGAACAGTGTTTTCTGATTTTTGTTCTGAGCGTAGTCCATTGGTATTCTGATCTCTTGCTTTTTTTTTTTTTTTTTTTGTTCTGGTATAGCCCTAGCAGAATCTGTCTGCAATTTCTAGTACGTTGTACATTCTGCTGAAGTTGCCCTGCTTACTCCTTATAGCGTCACTGACGAGCAGCTTCCAGTAGACAATGTATTCCTATTAGTTTCAGTGTGCTCCATGGCCAGCTTGTGTTCAACACTGAGCAGAATTCTGGAGTGGGTTCCTCTTCCGAGGGACCGGAGCCTGGTCATGCCTAAGGGTTGCACTGGACTGCAAAGCACTGTTGAAATTTAGCTACAAGTCTTCTGAACAAAGTCTTGCCTATGCATCATCTGAAGAAATTATAGAGCTCTCTGAGTATCATCAGACTGCATGTTTTCTGTCAGGAAAACATTGTTTTGGTTAAATCAGACTTCAATGTAGAAAAACTATTTTTCTGGCAGTTGTATTGAAACATGTTTTGGTAAGATGAGGGGCCTTCAGTTTCATTATTTTGAGTTTTCTCACAGTATAATTTTGACACACTAAAGAATTAGAATAAATGAGAATGCAATTAGTTTGTCAAAATAATGAAACCAAAGCAAAAGATCTTGACCAGAAGTGTTCAATTCTGTCAAAATGAAATGACTCAATATTGCTAATGTTAGTTCTAGTTTCTAAAACAGATTTTTTTTTTTTTTTTTTTTTTAAATAAAAGCCTTGTCTTCCAAGGAAATATCAAACTATTGTAACTAAGAAAGTAATAGGAAATCCCAATAAGTGCAGCTTCTTATCTGGCACCATTAAAAATTAACATTAGTTGTGTTGAAGATTTATGCCTGTTCTGTTTTCAGTGCTCAAGAACAGTGATAAGCCCAGCTCTCAGCCCAAATAAGCAGAGAGGGGCAGTCAGAGATTATTCCTATTTTATAGACCGAGGACTCCAGCCTGCAAAGCTAAAACTTTTTCACTATAGGTCAGATGAACTGCAATGAAAGGACATTGAATTCCATATCCCAGTGCTTTTAACCCAAGGCTGTTTGTGCTTTTCCAAAGCTTTCTGAAGGTGCTTTACAAATAACATGAGGTAGTCCTAATAGAGGACACACTACTATAAAGAACAGGTGCCCAACTGAAAAACCCAATAATAATTTTTCTCCAAAAAATAGCTGTGTTTTTTTCTTACATTTTCCATCCAGCACAACACTCCCCAGCTCTGCTCTGTTCTTGCCTGATCCTGCTGCCAGGAGGCACTCCTACCACCCTCCCTCCTGAGAAGCCAGGCTGCACAATCCCTGCAGAGTCAAAGAAAAGGCTCTCTTGACCCAAGAGCTGCAGTGAATGTTAAGCAGTGCTTGCCCCTTCAACAAATTGCCTAATGCAATGGCAAGCATTAATCACACAGCTGGGAAAAGTTTATTTTGATTTCTGTGTCAGCTTTCAAGAACAGAGGCTTTTCTGAAATAGTTTCCTAGCAAAAGAATTAGGATATAATTCCTAGAAGACAAACCTTGGCAGGTATGAAGTGTATAATATCTATCCTTGAATGAACCTGCAGCCTATTCTAATACTCCCCACGTTTTCCTGTTTTCAAAGTGAGCTTGATCTTGTGCTGGAGGAAATGGTTCTTTTTACTGGAGCCCTCTTGAATCTCTCACAGCAAGAAGGATGTGATTCGTTACTCAGGGAGCCCTTGTAACATGCAGCTGTGGAATACTCATCTTTTTCCTTTATCTACTTCACTGGAGAATTCAGGTAGCTTGTTTTGCCAAACAAAATCAAGGTCAGAGGTGTTAAAAACAAATAGATTGGCTTATTGAACTTGATTAATCTTTTTCCTGTTGCCAGCTTTACCTTCTCTGTGCTGAAATAAGATTAGCACAGATTAAAGCTGTTTATTTTGGACGTATGGCATTGTGGACAGGAAACTGTGATAGGCTTACTTCAAATGGGTCTTCATATTTTAAGAATTTTCAAACCCTCCTCTCTTAAGGGTGATTAGTTTCAGGAAGTATTGCTCTTATCTGCATTTATTCTTTTCCAAGACAATACTCAGTGAAAATGCCTGGGTATGTTGTGTACTTGCTTTACATCAAGTGCAATGTCATGTGTATGTTCTGTAGTAAGTTTCGATGCACGTGTTGCTGGAATGCCAAGCTGTCGTGCCATTCTGCCATTTAGTTTGAAGTCCAGGTTTGAAGACTTCAGAAGTAAAATTTCTGAGTTTGAAATTTTGACAGCCTGAGTCTTACAAGATTTATTTTCTGATGGAAAAATGTAGTCTTGCTGTGTTTTTGGGTCAGTTGTTTACATGTGGATCTTTGTGATTTTAGGATCTTCAAAAGTAATAAAATGGTTGAGAGGGCAGTGAGGCATCTCTGGAGGCATTCAGGGCCAGGCTGGATGGGCCCTGGGCAGCCCGATCTGGTGGGTGGCAGCCATGCCCATCTGTGGCGAGGTGTGGAATGAGATGATCTTGGAGGTCCCCTCCAAGCTAAGCCATTCCGTGACTGTATGCTGCAGACCTAACAAAGCTCCCACTTCCTGCTCCCCTCCCTCTCTCTATTATTTATCAGTTTAAAATATTAGGTCTGGATTTCTCAACGTTTTTTCCTGTACATTGTTGCAGATCAATAATCCCTCACTTCACTTGAGAGGTTTAAATTAGTCAGGAGACATTAAAATTCAAAACTTGGAAGCAAAAATATGTTGTGTTCCTACACTAAATCTCTCCCACCAATCTATTACAAACTCTCCATCTGCTTGTCTACGCTTTGCATTGCGCCTTCAGGCTTTGTCTCATGACCACAGCTGAGAGGAGGCAAAAGTCCTTCAGCCTTCTGCTTCTTTGTTTGGATTTTGTATTAAAGCTTCAGATGTTTGCTTATGTGGGAGAGGCCAGAGCCTGTATTTCCAGATCTCCTCAACTAGAGGTCAGCAACACATCAGGTAACATGTGAGACAGAAAACTGTGAGCTGTGGGACATCAGCTACTGCAAGACATATTTTATTTTACACTTGGAATAAAGAATTCTGATATGGCTAATCATTGTCAGCCGTACATTGCTGAGATACGTGAGCCAGAGTAGTGGAATGCTTCTATCATCTTTTCATTTTATATTATTAGAAGTATTGAAAGTAGTGCTTCCAAGTTTTAAACAAGAAAAAATTGTTATCCTTTTGATATGGTTTGTTTTTATGTGATGATAAGTTTCCATAAAGCATGCACTTAAAAAAACACACAGTGATTTTCAGAGATGCTTTACTGCTGCCTCAGTGTCTATAATGCCTTAAGTTGCATTAGCGGCTTATTCGCACAGCGCTGAGCAATTTGCTTGGAAGACAAAATCTGTGTGAGGCAGAGGGGGTTAAAAGTTGTTTGGTTTTTAAACAGACACCAAGTTCTGATTCCCACATCCCTACAACTTCAGGGAGTATGGAGTAATCAAGTTTTAATATAAAAAAGGTTTAGGGATGCTCCGAGGCAAAATAGGTATCTATTTTTCAATTTATTTTTATAATAATTCTTACTGTTCCTGTATTTTTATTTTTTTCTTTTTCCTTCTGGACTGTTCCTGCTCAGTGATAGAGGAACTGATCGGCCAAACAATTAGAAAACAATTTATGGAATAGCTTTCTTTTCCAGACACATTCCTTGAACGCATATCTTGAATTGCCCTGTTATTTTAGGAGCAAGTTGTTCAAATATATACTCTGAATCATCCCTCCATAGAAGAAAGCACAAAAGATTCTGTTTGTATTCTTTGAGTGTATCCTATCCTGAAAATACTCAGTTCCTTTATCATGACTAATGCCATTACTGAGTGGTTTTGCTGAGACATTTAGTTCAGCTGTGTTCATGACCATGATTAGTGCATTTGTCTCCAGCTAAAATGCTGATTCTTACTTGAATGCTGAACTCTTAAGAGCTGCACAGTGATTCTTTATGGGGGAGAAACTGCTGTTTCCCAGCATTCTTGTCTCAGCTAAGTTGGTGTTTTTCTGTGTGGAGAAACCCAGAACAAGGCACATCAGTAGTCTTACACGAGGGCTGCTTCCTTTCCTCCCACTGGTTTTACATTTGAAAGCTGCTTTGGGAGTTATGCAACAAGAGTAAGAGTGGGACCAGATTTGATACTTTTGAAATGTGAAACATCAACAATTATAATGAATGGTGTAATTCTAATGAATAATATCGGACTGAGAGATTCCTATCCTATTGCAATCTGAAAACCTTTTTGAAGCAGAAGTAAAGGTGGTTGTAGTGTCCAGCACAGGTTTTGTGTGAGCCTGGCTCAGAACTGAGTAAAAGAGATAATTTCAGATCAGTTTTGCAGTTTGGCTGTGTTTTTTTTTTTCTTCCTTCTTCCCAATCCCAAGCAGAAGAAGCATAAGAAAGAATAAAACAAAATACAGAGGCTTATTTATGCTTTCTCAATGCAGGTTAGTTGCTGTCTGTCCAAGGCAAGTTCCTAGGAGGCAGTAATTGACTGCTTTTATAAGCCCACTGCAGGCAGCTCGTAGGTCTGGTATCTCTGTTTTTGAGCTTGCACATAAGGCAAACTGCCAGTTCCCAAAAGAAATGCTGACAGGCCGTCACCATCCACTATACCTTGTCATTCAGTCAACTTCAAAAAGGAAACTCAGGCCTGTGGGTTAAATAGGACTTTATTGCATTTGATCACTGAATGACTAGGGTAGAAGGAAATGTAATATTTTAACCTCTTTATTAAAGCAAATCAAGTCGTGTGCTGGTGTGACTCCATAAAGGCCAGTGGGATTAGCTTGGATTTGCTTCACTCAAAGGACAAAGATAATATCTGGTTTAAGTGGTGCCATGTGGATTCCTTACTACAAGTTCACTGTTTCAAATTTCCAATTCTCAGTTGGGTCTAGAGACCCTCGCTGGGTAAGGCTTAGTTGTGCAAGCCATTGTAAGGGGGAGGCTTTTTAATGGCTGATCTGACTGCCAGTAACTGGGATGGTCCCACCTTTCTGCTGCTGTTCAGCTGCCTGGCTCTGCCCTCACCCTTCTCATGAGAGCCATTTCAACCTGCAAAACTAACAAAAGTTTGTCTTTTCTTTCTACTGATCTCATTCACCAGGGAGTAAGAGGAGTGTCAGAGTAAACAGCATTTTTTGTACAGTGTAGATTTTAGCACCGTGGATCTGCATCCAGTGAGAAAACAATAAAGTCCAATGGGAAAACAATGAAGTTGTAAAATATAAGCTGGCAACTAATACAGTGTTTGTTTAGGGGAAGAGCTGATCCAGCTCCAGGTGAAATCCATGGGCATGTTAGAGTTGGCTTTGAAAGGCTGGAACTTTGCCAATTTCATGCCTCTTCCCCAAAATTCTAAATGGTTTATGCAGCCTACTGTCCCGGGTTAAGAAAGAAGGTCTTATAGGTACATGGTGGCATGGTTACACAGAAAGCCCAGCAGTAGTCCCATTATTGTCTTATCTCCATAGAGTTATTTTTGTTATTGTTTGTAGCTTGTGTAAATGGGCTTGCTGCCAATGAGAAAGTAAAGAGGAAAACTCTGGCTGTGACAATTCTCATACATCTCCTATATTTATAAATATTTTATGTTATTAATAATAAATACCAGCTTTATAGAAATAGTTTACTTTCATTGGCTATGGTAGGAAAGCTATCTGGTCTGTAATTTTATGATTTATCTTACAGGCATGTTGTGCTTATAGCATATTGACTTCAGTAGGGAGTTCTGCTAAAAACCTGGTGGCACAATAGGTAACTCCTGGGAAAG
The DNA here is from genome assembly GCF_905368555.1 of Meleagris gallopavo. Classification (NCBI taxonomy): domain Eukaryota; kingdom Metazoa; phylum Chordata; class Aves; order Galliformes; family Phasianidae; genus Meleagris; species Meleagris gallopavo. The sequence continues at coordinate 17,962,311 of NC_139412.1, forward strand.
CAGGTGTAGGCATTTATATGCCCACTGCCTGTCTTTGAGCTTCAGAGAAGCTCTGGAGGAGGAAATTGATGGGCTTTCCAGGTGCGTTCTCACATGAAAATTGAACTTGCTAAGTACAATTACTGACCCACAGTGTCGAAATGTTGGAAAGTTACTTGTCCTTGCCTATAGAATTTCTTTCATCTCTCCAGAATCCCTTGGGGCTTTAAAACTAGGCACAGGATCATAACTTAAATGGACGCTGTGAAATTGCAGTGACTCATCAAAGCTTTACCAAAGAAGAAGGCCCACGGCTGTAACACTGTACAAGTACAAAGGTCTGTTCTTCTGTTTCCTAGTGAGTGCTGGAAAACATCTCTAACCCCACCAGTGGCCCTTGTATTTCAGTGGGACTTCTTTGAGAAGCAAGGGTTATTCACTTTATCTGAAGGATAATATGATAGATCTAAACAGTAGTTGCAATCCCAAAGAACAGCCAAGAGCACAGCAAGCAGTTGATTGTATTTAGCAGAGCTCTCCAGGTCTCTTGAGGAGAGCTAAGCTGCTCTCTAGCAGGTGAATCAGAATGCTAAGGAGTGGTAAGTATCTGGAACAGTTGTTACCTTCCCCTAACCAAACTCTGACTGGCAAGTTGGGTTTAATACTTCTAATATTAACAGCAAAAACGAGGCAACCTACTGATTAGCTCTTAGACACAAACCAGATACCAGAGATTGAGTATATGAAATCTTAACCCCTGAGGCTGTTGGCTCATTCTTTTTGCTCTTTCAAATAACCTTGCCTCTCATAAACCTGTTGCTCATTTAAACCAAACTTTCAGCTTGCGTCAGAAATTACTTCCAGCATTGGATATGAAACATTCTGCAATATGTTATAAAATGAGGGCTAGATTCACTGCTTAAATAAAGAAAGGCAGTTTGCTTCAAACAGATCATTTATTGCTACCTTCATGCTGTATATTTATTGTGAGGATATTGTCACATTTCCTTCAGTTTTGAAAATGTAAGTTGGATTTTCTCTTTCAGGTTGCCATCTGGTGTATTGCAAACAGTCTCGGAGAGTAAGAGGCCATCTGTTAATACTTTTTCAGGAAGCTTTTTATAGAGCAGTGAAGTGGCAAATCTCAAAAACACGTTGTAATGACTTACAAGATCTTGCGTATGTGTACAAGTAAAGGCTGATATTTTATTCTTATTAACAATATAGTTATCAAGCTGGGAAGAAAAGGAAGAGAAGAAAGAGAACTTGCACACAAATGCACATGCATTTTAATGGCTCTATTCCACGTATTATTTTTCCTATTTTTACATAAAATACGAAGTAAGCTTCTGAAGCTTGATTCAGTTTACACATGTACTTCAGTAAGACTGATTGCTCATTTGAGAAAGTTTCCTTCTTTAACTACTAATAAAAGTCAAGTGGTCCCAGGATTTTGCCTAAAAATGCTGAAAATGAATGTAGCTTGTGTTACTGTAGCGTGCAATTTTTACATCTCCTGTTGTTGCTATTTCATGGTTGGACCCCATGATCTTTTAAGTCTTTTCCAACCTGAGTGATTCTATGATTCTATTCTTCTTCGTAAGAGGCCATCCTGCAGGACATCTGACATGTGGAAGGCCTCTAGTTCAGACCTTCTGCTTTGAGTGCCAGCAACCTCAGGTTCGATATCTGGTGTATTCCTGCGGCAGAAGGTTAGTTCCTCATTCAGCTCCACAAGTACCACAAGTACAGAGATCTTCGACCCAAATTTGATGTTCTCACTGCACTGTGAATGGTAACAGTACAGAACACAGCTGACAAAAGTGTTGCCTCTTCAACCACTCAAGTACTTCGATTATTGTGGAATGAAACAAATCAGGAAGGAGCTAGATAAGAGTCACCAATTAAAGGAAAGAGTTGAAGCCGATGAGGAGCACTACAGTAGTTAGCAGTAGCATGCGCCTGCCTGGGGTTTTGCCAGTAGTGCCTTGGATTTTAATGCCCACAGCTGTGTTGGGCAAGGAACAAAACAAGTACATGCTTGTAAGAGGCTGTGCTTCTCGTGGAGGTTCAAAAACCAAATTGTGCTGTTGACCTGTGTTGTCATTCTATGGTAAGGTAAACAGAAGACCTTAGGTAGGGGAGAGGTGACCTTTTGGAGGTTATCCATGAGACCTCTTGTACCTATTGGAGTGGGTGCTGGGTTTCCCAACCAATCTGGTAGTCTTCTATGATGGAGTGATGGCATTGGTGGATAAAGTGAAGGTGACCGATGTCATTTACCTGGAGTTGAGCAAGGCCTTTGACATGGTCTCCCACCACATCCTTATCTCCAAATTGGAGGGATGTGGATTTGATAGGTGGATAAGGAATTGGTTGAAAGGTTGCAGACAGAGGGTGGTGATCAATGGCTCTATGTCCAGGTGGAGGCCATTAACGAGCGGCGTCCCCCAGGGCTCTGTCTTGGGACCGGTGCTCTTTAATATCTTTATCAGTGACATCGATGATGGAATCGAGTGCACCCTCAGCAAGTTTGCTGACAACACCAAGCTGAGTGGTGCAGTTGACACGGTAGAAGGAAGGGATGCCATCAGAGGGACCTCGAGAGGCTGGAAAGGTGGGCCCAGGTGAACCTAATGAGGTTCAACACAGCAAAGTGCAGAGTTTTGCACTTGGGCCACAGGAATCCCAGGCATCCATACAGACTGGAAGGAGCGGTCCTTGAGAGCAGCACAGCAGAGAAGGACCTGGGGGTCCTGATGGATGAAAACCTGAACATGAGCCAGCAGTGTGCTCTTGCAGCTCGGAAAGCAAATGGTATCCTGGGCTCCATCAGAAGAGGGGTGGGCAGCAGGGACAGGGAGGTGATTGTCCCCCTCTACTCTGCTCTTGTGAGGCCCCATCTGCAGCACTGTGTCCAGGTCTGGAGCCTCCAGTACAAGAAAGAAGGAAACTGATGGAGAGGGTCCAGAGTAGAGCCACAAAGATGATCAGGGGACTGGAGCACCTCCACTACAAAGACAGGCTGAGGGAGCTGGGCTTGTTCAGCCTGGAGAAGAGAAGGCTGCGGGGTGACCTCATTGCAGCCTTCAGTACCCAAAGGGAGCCTACAGACAGGAGGGGAATCAACTCTTTGGAAGGGGCGATAACAGCAGGACAAGGGGTGATAGTTTTTAGTTGAGGGAGGGCAGATTTAGGTTGGATGTCAGGGGAAATTCTTTGCAGAGAGAGTGGTGAGGTGCTGGAACAGCTGCCCAGAGAGGCTGTGGATGCCCCGTCCATCCCTGGAGGTGTTTAATGCCAGGTTGGATGGGGCCCTGGGCAGCCTGGGCTGGTATTAAATGTGGAGGTTGGTGGCCCTGCATGTGGCAGGGGGTTGGAGCTTCGTGATCCTTGAGGTCCCTTCCAACCCGGGCCATTCTGTGATTCCCAAGTGTCCCTCTGGCTTTTTACACTGAGCCGCTTTTCTTCCACTTGTGCTGACTGCCTTGTCGTTTTGTGGTACAGCAGAAGCACAGAGCACTAAGCTGTGTGCCTCTGCGTGCAGGGCTGAGGTTCGTCTCAAATCTCTTCTCACCTCTGTGAGAGGATACCAGGAGAACACTAGCCCATTCCAGCAGCAGGCCCTCCAAAACACTCAGAGAAGCAGTGTGTTATTGGTATCTCACTAAGCCTGACATGCTGAGAGAAAAAAGGCAAGTGCTGACTATCTGTGCTCCTGACTGCTGTAGGTTTGCTACTACAGAAAGATGTGACGAGGAGCATTTTCTTGAGTGCTAATACACATTCTGAATGGGTGCTGCTTTCCCCTTTGCAGTGTGTTATCTGAAATGGCTTAATCAGGCACATTTTTCTGTATTTTAATGCTGTATTAATTCTCTCTCCTATGTCTTCTGCAGCTACAAGATGTAATTGGTGATGTTTTGGAGCCTCCCTCTTTAGAACCAGTGCTGCTTCAGTGAAGACTAATAGCAAGTCGTTTTCTCTTCAGTAGTTCAGAATTTGATAGTGGGGCATCAAAAATACTGGTCAAGTATCACTGATAATAGCTGTCAGTGCTGTTACACATCAAGGTGATGGAAACCTGTTGGAAAGGCTCCTCAGATTGGCATTGTACTTTCAGATTAGTATCATTTAAACTATATGCCTGTAAAAGCAAAGGCAGCATGAATATAATCATAAAATTAAGCACACAAGCCAGTGAGAGAATCTGGAGCCTATCTGTTGAAAGTGTTTTAAAAGCAACACAGAACAGAGTGAACCCAGCTTTGTTTAGTATAATGGGATTCAGCTCTGCCTGGTGGTATCTAGCAGTGGTCAGAATATCTTCTAAAAGTCTTGCTTAAAACAAACAAACAAACAAAAAAACCATAAAGAAGAACACACAAAAAACCACTTTATTCACAATGATACTTAATGGTCTCTATATTCTTCATTTTTAATTGAAGGAAGTAAAAAAAATCTTCGTCTCATGCCTATATTTTTAATGGAAAAGGAATTAAAGAGGAATGATAATAATTGGAGGGGGATTATTTTCTTGTCCAAAAAAGAACAATGTCATCTACAGTTTTTGTTACGAGGTATAGGTTTTTCCCTCATCTAATACATGCGTGATGTTGTTATCATTAGTTACTAAGGCAATAGAAAAATAGTCATAATTGTATATCATGTTATTTGATAATGCCATTAGAAAGATCAAGGATTGATGAGTCTAATAAGAATAGGACAAAAAACAGTTTTATTTTCTCTATCCTTTCATATAAAACAAGCCTCTGTAGTCTAGGCTGACAGCTGCCCTGGGCTCCAGCATCTTTCTTCCTTTGTTAAGCTTGTGAAACTGATGAGACCTCCTGATCAGTAAGTTAAGTGCCAGTATGAAGATGCATGCTGTCCTTTGTTTGTCCTGTATCTTCTAAGCCAGATCAGCATATGAGCAAAAAAAACCTCATGAAAATGGGAATCATGAAAATGACTCTCCACAGAAGGAGGTGGGAGGCAAATCATTGAGGCCAAGCTCTTCTCAGTGTGTATAGCAATAGGACAAGGACTAATGTTCTAAAACTTGAACATAGGATGCTCTGCACTAACATTCAGAAGAACTTTTTTATGATAAGGGTGACGGAGCACTGGAACAGGCTGCCCAGGGAGGTGGTGAAGTCTCCTTCTCTGGAGATACTCAAGACCTGTCTGGATGTCTATCTGTGCAACCTGTTGTAGGGAACCTGCTTTAGCACAGAAATTGGACTTGATCTCTTGATGTCCCTTCTAACCCCTGTGATTCTGTGATGATCTGTCCCTCTGGCCTTTCAGAGTATCAGTCCTGGGTTGTGGTTTATCTTATGTTGCTACACTTTGGGTCTGCTAGCTGGCACTGCTGACTAACCCACGGACTGTAATGTCACTGTTGGCTTTTGAATCATCACCCAGCTCCTTGGGGATGTTCTGCTTGTACCTGAGCACTGACAGCAAGAGCCAGGTGAGGTCGGAGCTTGGGCACACAGCACGGACGCAGCCCGGCTTCACAGAAAGTCTTCAGATACTCTCAGCTATGCTTCCTTTTAAAAAACCATATAAATCACTAATTTATTTATTTGTACTCCCTTAGCAAAAAGGAAGTGCCGTCTATCTTACCTGAAGTGTGATTTCTGTTAGAGCCTTTAGCCTCACTGGCCTTTTGAGTATTTTAATTGCAGGTGTTAAGAGTCTGTAAATGTAATGTGCTTGCAGAGAGGAGAAATAATTTAAACACTGCTCACATTCCAGCCTCCACAGTAGGGATGGGTATTTTGTTTGGAGGATTTTTTTCCTTATCTCAACTGCTGTACCATTTGGCAATTCAGAGCTTTTGCATGCTTCACAAACACCATCTGTTACAACCCAAGACACAAATACTGCAAGTGATTAGTAATATAAGCCAGTGTTGCAGCTGTATGTGGTGTGGAAACTGATAGAAGTAGAACTTCCTTTGTGAGCCTGACATGCTGAATAGCGCATTTGTGGTTTGTCTAAGCTTTTGCATTCATCAATTAAAGATTAACTTTCTACTGCTATGGAGACATGTTAGACTTAAAATAAGAAAAAAACTCTGAAGAAAACAAGTGTTTTCTTGCAGGAAATGTTATTGGAGCAAGTAAACATCTAGGGCAGATGGAGCCCCTCGCAGAGAAATGTTTTCAATTCTGCATCCTAATGTATTGTTAGAGGAATCTTTGGGTTGAAATCCTCTACGCATTCTTATCTGTGTTCTTCCTGAAGTCATAAAACACTGAAAATATACATACAACAGAGACCATTCAGCTGTTATAGCAATGGACAAATTAAACTAGATACTATTATATTGCTTCTGTTATTCAATATGTGTTCACACTGAGCTCTCCTTGAGTTCCAGGGCTGTTTTTTCTGTCTGTGTTTTATCCTCCAGCATCAGTTTTGGTTGCAGTAATGCATGAAGAACTGGCGTTGGAAGATACCATGTTAGCAAGGAGCCCCACGTGTTCTCATAGGTTACTGTGAGAGGTGAACAGGAAAGGAGAGGAAAACTTGTGTTTGACTGCCTGCAGGATAGATCTGCACAATAACCAGGGTATGTTTCAGCCACAGAGATTGAAATTCTGAAACGGTGAGGATAACTGTCCTTCTTAATGCTGAATTAAAGGAATTGTTCTAATAAAGAACTGTGCCAGTACTACTGTTGCTTATCTTCTCCTCTGTCTCTAAACTATTTATGACCCATTGCTAACTTCAGACGTTTGGGTTTATTTAACATCACTGGTTAAGTGAATAGCAAGTATGAGGACAGAGTTTGAATCAACTTTTGGATTTCTCTTTTTCACAAAAATCTTCCTCAAATCACTCACTCAAAACTCAGATCCTTACATTCTTGTACAACATTCTCCCTGTTTTGAAAACAACAAAAGAATGAATTATAAAAAGTCCTCTGTTCATATTGTGTCAAATTTGGAAGGAGATATGTAAGTTATTTTTGCTAATGTAGAATGTTTACTCTAAATAAGTATGCTACTGTTCACAGATGTGTAGTTCTCTTACTCTTTTGTCTGTGGGCACACTGCATTGGTATCAGATCAGTGTATGCAAGTGAGCTCTGCTTATTGTGTGTCCTATGTTGTTGCATACTGAAATGACAGTAGGTGATAGAGGCTGATGCATTAAGCAGAATTTTCTCTCTCCTTCCCTTTTCATACAGTGGCTGAATAGCAGGAGGCTGGAGTGGGGACATCTGGATTTGTTAAGGTAATTGGCCTGTGAGTATGAATGAATATGAGTATGAATATGGCCTCAAATACTACATTACTGGGGTGTGTTGTAGCCCTTCTGGACAGTTGCAGAGAACTTCCCGGGACTCATAGGGCCAGAGGAAAGCAATGAGACCTTCCAGCCCTGAGAGCAGATTGTACCTTTGGAAGAAGAAAGGTGCTGTGATGCTCCTGGAACCACTGAGGTCTGACTGGTGCCTGCCTTTGTTATGGGCTCAATTGCAAAAGAGGGAGCTGGCATCTCATCGATATAACATTCCTTCTGGTGATTTGATAAGTCATATCTAAACAACTGCAGCACACTGCAGAGCACTAAGCAGGTGCGTGTTCGTGCCCTGCTAGTTGCCCTTTGCTGTATATGATGAAGTGTAAGACCGTAGGATTGTGAGTGGCTATGATTAAAATGACTGAATTTACTATAGATTAAATGGTTGCCCTTCATGTTTGATTTCTCATTTACAGAGAATTTACAAAGTTGAGTACACAGTCCTACTCTTGTAAACTTACAGATTTCTCTTTTAATGCCTAATAATAAGTTCTTCACTCTGGCTGTTTAACGTATCATTTGTGATTCTGTTTTGACAAATCTCTCAGCAGTTCAGAAAACTGTTACAATAAAGTAGATATCCTGCTGACTCAATGGGAAAGAAATGCTTTTTGTCCTTTGAAAAGTGTTGCAGCCCTGTAGATTGGTCAGTGCTACTTATCTGAATAGCACTATTATAGAGCAGAAAAGGGCACTTTATTGGGCCAAAGAGTATTGAAGGGTAGTGAAGTATGTAGGGTAAGGTTATCAAGGTTTTGCTTTTGTAGTATTGCTTTTTGCTTTGGAAGATCATCTTACTCATGGTATTCGTCTCTGTTAAATGCATTGCCTTTATTATTGCAATAGCTTTTTTAGTTACAAAATTCTGACAAGGTGTTTTGCAGTGACATATTGTAACTACATTAACCAGGTACATCAGGATCTGCGTATATGGCAATTGATTATTTCTTTTTGTCACTTGCATAATGAACCTTCTACCCATACAGAATAAAATATTTATCTGGAATGCAGGCTGAAGCAAGCGCTGGAGTCTGGAGGAAGAAAAAGCAGGCTGCCTGCAGTGAATAATTGCTGTAATCTCATTGTCCTTTGCAAAGTTGTTAATTAAAGCCTTTAACTAAGCAGACTACGCTTGCAGGGGTCCTGCAGAAGTCATGTTGCTGTGCTCTTGTGCATCTGTTGACTTGTGGTGCTTTTAGCATACGGAATACAAAATTCCCTGAGTTCTATCTTCAGAGAAATGATATATTACTGAGAATGTCTTGTAATGCCCTCCCCCTTCTCTCTCTGCACTTCTTCCTTTGAAATAGAGAACACCTGAAGAAGGTTGGTGCCTAAGCTGGTAAACTAGTAAAGAGAGATTGAGCAACTTCTATCATCAATATTGGCACATAAGCCTTCCATGTGCATAGGGCTGCTGGCTTATTTGTGGGTGTTCTCTAGAGCTTTCTCTGCAAAGAGCAAGTGGTGTGAATTTTGTGTACTTTGCCTACAAGTTCTATTTGTTATTTAGTACATACATTTCTGTAGCAACCTGGAGATCCATTTAGGGATTTTGACCATTCCTGGTAGACAGCAGTGTAAGTAATGTAAAGAAGTAGTATTTTGTGTGACAGGATCTGGAAAAAAATAGTCTTTGATGTCAGGCTATTTGTAGACATTATTAGAAAGGATAATTTTGAAAAACTGAATGAATGAGGTTTTAGGGTGTTTAGGGTGGTGTGGGGGGATAGAATGAGAAGAAGGAAATAAAGTCCTGATTTTTAAAAGTAGCAAATGAAGAAGTTTAGTGCCAAGGGCTGGTGGGAGACAAGAACTGACATCTTGGGAGCAGATGAGAGGAAATGGGATGTGTCAGTAAATCATGAACAGCCTTGAAACTCAAAGCAAACAACCCATAAATAATAGAAGAGGAGCCCAAAGAAAAAGGGGAAAACAGTAACACATGATCACAGGGGATGAGCTAGGAAAAAAGGTGTTTGTATCATCATTTAGCAGGGAATGGTACTGGGGAAAGATTGCATTAGAAAAGCCAGAGAGTTGAATGTTGATGTGACAGGAGGATGTGTGAAAAAGCAGAAGAAAAAATATTTTACAGACAAAATCAGTGAAATGGAGTTGTGGAGATTGAAAAGGAATGGATGAACAGGTGAAGAAGCGAGCAGAGTCAGTGTGGGAACCTTTTGAGCAGGGAGATGGAGTACACTAATACTGGGTGCACAGAGACAGAGGAAATGGGAGGAAAAAGAGAAGAGTTCCTGGGCAACTAAATTTGTTAGCAGAAGCAAAGTAGTTTCTATGTCTGATGGGAAAAGAAGAGGAAAAAGACACAAGGGAGGGTAAGGCACGGGAAATGTTATAAGTCTTGTGTCCACAAGGAAAGGCTTCCCTGGCTATCAGGCTTCCTATGTCTTTCATGTCCTTGAACCTCTAGATGGAGATTGGGGTAGCAATATCCCTCCCACTGTAAGAGAAGAGCAAGCCAGAGATCACCTCTTAAGACTTGAATGTGTACAAGTCTGTGGGGTTGAATGATGTGCATCTCAGGGTCCGGAAGGAACTGACCGATGTGCCATCCTGCTCCATCATATTTGAAAATTGATGGCTGTCAGGCAAAGTCTCTGGTAACTGGAAAAAAAGAAATATCACTCCTATTTTTAAGAAAGATAGAAAGGAAGACCTGGGGAACTACAGACTGATGAACATCACCTCTATGCCTGGGAATATCATGGAACAGATCCTTGTGGAAAGATGTTATGGCACTTGAGGGATGAGCAGGTGATCCAAGGCAGCCAGCATGGCTTCACCAAGGGAAGATCATGCCAATCTGATAGACTTTTGTGATGGAATGATGGGATTGGTGGGCAAAGGAGGGGCAAACAAATTCATCTAGCTGGGCTTCAAGGCCTTTGATGTGGTCCTGCATTAGAGAAAGATGGATTTGGATGTTGGACTATTCAGTGGATAAAGAATTGGTTGGATGGTCATATCCAGAGGGTTGTGGTCAATAGTTCTATCTCTAGGTGGAGGTAATTCATGAGTGAGGGTATGCCCTCCAGGGATCTGTCTTGGGAACAGTGCTCCTCAACATCTTTCTCAATGACACAGACAGTGGGATCAAGGATACTCTCAAAAAGTTTACTGATGACATGCTAGGCTAAGCAGTGCAGTTGATACAACAGAGGAAGGGATTCCATCCAAAGAGACCCATCCAAGAGACAGGCTTGAAAAGTGGGCACATGTGATTTTAATGAGATTCAGCATGGATTGGGGCAATCCCAGATATGTGTACAGACTGGGAGAAGAACTTCTTGATAGCAGCCCTGCAGAGAAGAACTTAGGGGTCCTGGTGGACGAAAAGCTGGACATGAGCCAGCAGTGTGCAATCACAGCCTGGAAGGCCAACAATGTCCTGAGTTGCATCAGCAGAGGGATGGCAGCGGGGAGGGAGGTGAATGTCCCCTTCTGCTCTGCTCTCATGAGGTCCCATCTGCAGTACTGCGACCAGGCCTGGGGCCCCCAGCACAAGGAGGATGTGGGGCTGTTGGAGCGGGTCCAAAGGAGGCAACAGAGGGCTGAAGCAGCTGTCCTATGAAGAAAGGATGAAGCAGCTGGGCTTGTTCAGCCTGGAGAAGGTTCTGGGTAGACCTCATTGTGGCCTTTGAATACTTGGGGTGAACTTCTAAACAAGAGGGAGAGCAACTTTTGAAGTGACTAGATAAGACAATGGGGAATAGTTTTAAACTAAAAGAGAGGAGGCGTAGGTTAGACATTGAGAGGAAATTCTTTACTCATAGAGTGGTGAGGCCCTGGCACTGCTGCCCAGAGCTGTGGGTGCCCATCCCTGGAGATGCCCATGGCTGGGCTGTGTTGGCCCTGGGCAGCCTGAGCTGGGGGGCAGCCAGCCCATGGCAGGGGTTGGGGCTGGGTGGGCTTTAAAAAGGTGACAGCCCTGAGTACAGGTGGCTTGCCAGCATAGATCTTGCCATCATTGAGAGTTACGGTGAAAGAGCCAACAGTCAGAGAGGAAGGCTGATGAGAAGCTGAATCCATGGTAGACAGAAGCAATATTGAGATGAGAAAGCAGGACTCACTGTTTTCTAGTATGGAATATAACTCTGCTGCCTGATTAACTTAATCAGGTCAGTTATTTTAAGTCATAACACACTCCATAGTTTTGGCAGCGCCTTAAAAACAGGAATTAAAAAAAACATCAAATATGTGTAACCAAAAATGATTTCCCAGCTACTGTCTTAGACAGCTGCTTTGTACTTATTTGATGAACATGCCAGAGTAAAGCATGAGTCGCAGTGCTGAGCTGAGTGATCATGGGGGGGCAAGGGCTCTCATAATGGTCCCCCCCAGCCAGCAACTGCCCTGGGTCCCTCTCAGCTCACACCCTGCTGCGTCCCAGCAGGGGACGCCTGGGAAGGCGATCAGCACTGGGCTAAAGTGCAATTTAATGCTTCCCAGGCGGTTGACCTGCCCCAAAGCAAAGTGTAGCTCCCAGATTTTCTGAGCCAGTCAGGTCACTTGATCCTCCTTTTCTCCCGTCTGTCTGAAGCAAAATCACTGCTCGGAGGGGAATCACAGAATCACAGAATGGCCAGGGTTGGAAGGGACCTCAAGGATCATAAATCTCCAACCCCCTGCCACATGCAGGGCCACCAACCTCCACATTTAATCCATGCTTCCACCAGCAGAGGTTGCTGCTGTACTCTTCACCTCTTCTTTTTGAGTGAGCTAACCTGTCATGTCAAACATTTAGCTGAAAGCAGTGGAAACTGTGAAGCTTTAACATTTCCCAGACTGTAGTCTGCCACATTAACAAATCTTTCGCTTTTCAGAAGATGATAGTGTCAATCACGGTGACAGGCTGAAAGACACCATTCATTGTTAATTAATTATTAGCTGTCAACTCAAAGACTTTGTTGAACTAAGAACATTCAAGCAGATTGTGGATTTCCTCCTTTTTAAACTTTGTTTAAAGGACACTAAATACCCTTAATTATCAAAGTCAGTTGAAATCCTTTCATACCTCCTTTATTCTGCAGGTGACTGCTTCAGGTACAATATTAATTATGAATAGAAAGAAGATTCTGTAACTCCTTATTGCTGGTTTATGTTTTCATAATGGATGAACTAAAAAGGAAGAAGTTCCCTTTCTTTGCTTTGCTAACAACCTGTGACTCCCAGGCAGCCTTTGAGATCTGCTTGTTTTAGGAAAAAAAACGGAAGAGTGCATCTTCTGTTTCTGGAGAACTGACGGCCGTACAGCCTGGAAAAGAGCCATGACTTTGCCCGACTCCACCAGGAAAATCCCTGCATTTGATGTGTTGGAATGGTTCAGTTTCACTCCTCATGTCTGTAAAGCTTTGACCACAGCAATGAGGGATAGCCATTCAACTGGGCTCCCTGCGTAGGAATGAACTCGTTCCTTAGAAGAAGGTGCAGTCTGATTTCCCAGCTTAGATGCTGTAAGCACACCTTGTCACCACTGTGGAGGTGTTACTGTTACTGTTACGAATCTTGCAGTTGGAAATGAGGTGCTCACATGGATGCTTTCTGGTTGTGGAGCAGTGAGAGCCCAGCTCAGCAAGGCATCTTGTACACATGAGCACTTGCAGAACACGTCTGCAAGCTTGAAAACACTGGCTGACACACCTTCCATTTGGGCCTGCTTAACACAAAGGGATACAAAAATACTTACCTACCTCATAGGAGCACTCTGACACTTAATTAATGCGTATGGGTAAAATGCTTTGAGATCCTCGGGTCATAGTGATACTTAGCACTTTATATCTTCAAAGCCCCATACCCAATGTGAAGGAACTAATCCCAAACTAATTAGGCAAAAGGCACTATAAAAGTGCCAAGTGTTGTTATTTGCCTTAAAGTATTATTATTTAATCACAAATTGCCTCAAAGTGAAGTGTGACTGCATGAGATTAGAGACATAGTAATTAAGGCCTTGATTTAATATTTTAAAATTATTCAGCTCACTTCAATGCAGCCCTTGAAATTTTTTTCATTCTTTCCCAAGTACCCAGCACACATTTTAATTTTTATAAACACTGCATCCTCATCACTTAATAGGCTTTCCCTCTTCTTTCAGTTGTGTGCCCTCAGGATGTTGCAGTGCTGAGGGAAGATAGAGTTTGGTGAACGAGGATTTGGCCAAGTTGGAACACAGCAGACTGTGCGTATGAATGTGTGAATTAAATATGACAAGAAGGAAATGTGTAAATAAAGTCTTTCTTGCATGTGTGGTAGATATATTTATGTATGTGCTGTGTAAGTTCTACAATGCAAAAACATCTATGAAAGCATCTGTCATCCCGCATCACTTATTCTGCCTTTGAGATACAAGCTGCTGCAGTCCTTAAAGATGACATTTCTCTGCATGTCAGGGAGCAGCTGTAGTTATATTGTTTTGGGAAGCTATGAATTCTGCTAAATAGACTGATAGAATTCACCCCTCTCTATAGAATCCCAGTTCAACAACTACTTCTCTCCTAGATAAACCTACTTTAAAGATTGAAGTGGATGTGAAGACCCGAACACGGGGTTAAATGTACTCCGCAAAGAATTGTGGCGGGTTTAGGAGCAGTCTACAGATGGTCATTGACTGTATTTGCTCTTCCTTCTGGAACAACGGAAGAAAATATTTTTCTGATACAACTGACTTGAAGTTCATAGAGTTCCATGAAGAATGGATGTAGCATGACCATACCAGCCCCTGTAACCTGACTGACCTCCGTGGAGATAATCTCCAATATTCTAGTGCAGTGAGAAGAGATTATAACTAATGGTGAGGTTGAGTTAACATGTTTATGGGGTAAGATGACTTCACTGGGACATGAAGACTTCGCTGGGCAGAAAGCAAAGTGCAACCACTTTAACGGGTGAGCCTTTGGTGGCACACAGCCAAAATGGACTGTGAAGGAGAGCCCTGAAAACCAGAGTGGCTCTGCTGAAAGGATATCAGCTATCACCAGCTCAGCACCTGCCCTGTATGTGTATGTGATCAGGAAACCTGCTGAGGATCAGAATCATGGTGTTGCCACACCAAAAAAATACTGAGGCAAGTGACATTAATGTCTTCTCTCTGCTCACGCACCTTGAGGAAAGATGAGGTGAAATGAAGTGCTGACCTGAAAGACAAGAGCCCCTGAGGATATAGGGTGCCATCAAAATGTCATCTAGATAAATAAGGACCCAAACTCCGGGTATCTTAAGTAGCTACACTATTGATTAAAGAATCATGATAAATTAGTATAGGGCTATGAATTAGATCAATACCATCAACCTTAAAAGTCAATCTCCTGCGCCAGCTTGAACAGACACACTAAAAAAACACACTCAGGAGAACCACAAATCCTAGGGCTGATGGTGGCTTTGAAACTTTACGTTTTTCTTTGCCATTTCTTATTTTCCCCCTTTGTTTACGTTAATAAACTTCAAAGAATTTGTAGAAGAGATGTTTATATCAGCAAATATTTAGTAGTTCAGAAATTAAGTAAGACGACCAGTCTCCAAAATCTGGGCTTTTCAATAGCTAAGGATAGCTCTATGAAATCACTGTGCCAATTTTAGAGAAACTTTCTCTGTGGCAGTCATTGAACTAAAAGCAAGGGGCCAAATCCTCAGCTATGGTGGGCAGATTTTGTCTGTCTTAGAGGTTAGTTTACACCTGCGAGAAGGAAACCCTAAAAGTTCTTTATTTCTTGAGAAGAGGAATTATGCATGAGAGATTTTTCTTATAATGCAAAAAAAGAAGTTTTTCTAGAGGGGATGAGAAATAAAGAGATAATTGGATTTTGGAAAATGTAGTATCTTTGTTGTAGATGAGAATCTTCAGGAAGGCTAGTTGGCCACTGTAGCATGCTGAGTGTTGGACCAGTCTGAAAGTGGTGATGCTATACTCAGTCAGAGCATCTGTCTGCATGGACAAGGAGGTTGCTAGAGGCCTATTTCTTGGTACCATTGTCCTTTTTGTAGAGGCTTTGGCAAAGATATATAACTTTTTTCTAGCTTTGTTTTTATGTATATAACAAATTGTTGTATATGCCTTAGTTGAGTTGATTCAAGATTTCCTATTTCTTATTTCTGTAAGTCTTGCTACAGAATTTCTTCAGGGCTTCTTAAAATACCTACTTTCCTTTCTACATCTCCATGAAACAAAGGTGTAGCTTTGGTGGTTTCTTGTTAAGACTCCTAAGGATGTTCATAAGGAACAGTGTCCTAGAATACTCAGGCCTTAATCCCAACATTCAGAATATGTTATTAATTAAAGACAGTTAATTTCTAAGGATATATGTATGTTACTTATATCTCATTATGAGGAAGAAACTTTCATCAGTGTTTCTGTACTGGAACAGGACTCAATTAGCACAGACGTCACTCACAATTTGTTAAAGGTCTCTTTTTATGAGACTGTTTTTGGACAGTTTCTTATAAAGAGCGAGTGAAGAGCCTGTCCATTTCTGACTGCATGTAGCCATAGCTGTGAGAGCTCATCTGGAGATGCCATTAAGATGCTTTTCCAGTACTAGTATACGAACTATAGCCACGCTGGTAAACTGTACATACATTGACTTCAGTAGAGTGCTCTCTGCCATTTAACATCTTGGGATGAAATTAACCCCCTGTGCAGATATCTGGCACTTGCACATCACTCGAATCTTCTTTTGAGCTATTAATTGTGATTGAAATGATACCTAGCTCTTCTGCTGGCTTTCTTTCACAGAATTGAATTTCTTGCAAAGTAGTAACTCTTCAAGCAGAAGCGTCCTCCTTCCCACCAGCATCCTCATCTTCACCTTGAGTGTGCTGATGCTCCCACCTGACATGAGGAGACAAGCTCTCAAACTGCTAGAAAGCTGTGGTCATAGGGATTGCTGGGAGCAGGCTGTCATTTACGACCATTTATAGAGGGCAATATACTCAGCAAGTGTCAGCGCGTAGAAAAGAGAGATTTAGTGTCTACTCAAGAGAGTTTCAGTTCCTTTTGCTCATAAGAGTGACAGTGGTTCAAAAAGATTAGTGTGCATCAGTACATCAATTCGCTTTTGATCTTTACAGGATTTTTTTCATGGTAGAAATTTATATCAGAAAAGGGAAAAGTTAAGGAAATATTTACAGTGTTGGAAAGATCCTAAGTCAGGATTGTAGTGATCTAAAAAATATATTTTTTTAAATGGACTCAATTAGAAGTGCTAAATGAGGATCATAATGAGATATCCAATGTCTTGCCAAATGAATTTAATCACTTTCTGATTCCAACACCCACACTATTCAACTCTTTCCTAGCATAATTAAACAAGTGACAATGAGGATGCTATTCTGAGACGTGGTAATGAGATGCTGTGGGGCCTGAATTTAGCTGAAGGGGATTTCTTATTAAATATTTATTGTATGTGCAGCTTCTTCAGTGGCTAGAAATACAGAAAAGGAAATTTAGCCAAATAGAACCTCTTTTCTGAAATGAATCTGTGAGAAACTGAAGCACTATGGTCACTTGGTTTTGGACTGACTATAATTTTTAGCCTGCAGGCTGTATTCAACAACAATAAAAATCATAGTAGTGGAGGGGGAAAATAAATTGGAGGAGGGAAGTTAGAATGTAGGAAAATAAAAATGGAAATGGAATAAAAAGGAAATAGGAATGTGACAAGCCAATTAGAGAGAGTACAAATGATAAAAGTCAACAGGAATTAACTAATGATTGGCTGTAAAATTGTGAAAGACTAGAAGGTTTTAGGGGGAAGGATATAATTGGATAACAGGGATGATGGTATCAGCCAGTGAACTAAAAGATGAGACTTAAGTGTAGTGAACAAGTAATTCTTGACCCAGGGAGAAATGAAGTATACTTACATCACATTACTTCAGACACTATGGGAGATTCGAAGGCATGGCTAAGCTACTTTGAGCCAAAGCTGTAGACAAAAAGTTCTGTGAAAGCCCCAGGGATTTGTAATACACTTGCATATACACGTCTACAAACTAAAGAGTCTTACTGTAGAAGAGTGTTATTTACGCTAAAAAGTGCCAAATTTTTGGCTGTCCTAGCAACTTCAATCCTGCAGCATGCTAGTCCTGGCCTGGTCTCCCGAGGAGACAGACATCTTATGGAAAGTTACCTCAAAAATTTTGGTAGAAATTCGCAAGAAAACTTAGTCTTACATCAACACCACAGCAGTAGAAGAGTGTCTTCAGATACACTCCAGCCACAGAAATGGGCAGCAGATGACACAGAATGTAGAATGCCTTGGTATGTATAGAATCCAGGCATATCATGTGGTTCCTCCCCAGGAAGCAGCTCTTCTCCTATCTGGTGACCCTAAAACACAAATTCCTGATTTAGACTTTGCAGACTGTTTTTTTTTTTTTCTGAGTTAGAGATCAATAGCTGAGAAGGGGTTTGAATACCAGATCTTCTAATCTTCTGGTCATATTCTGTAATGTCTTATGAGCACCCTTATGATAAAGGGAAAAGTAAAATTGGGACAGAGTTAATTCCTTCTTAGCCCGGCAGGATCAAAAATTTAGTTGGATAGTGTGCCGGAGGCTTCTTTTTAAACACATGTGGTGCATGAGGGGATGCATTAATAAATGTCTTCTTATTCCAGGCTGGAATGTGCAGGGGCAGCAGGTCCTAGGGCTTAACAGAGCAGCACAGGTGTAGGGGATCTTCAGGATGTCAAGGCAGATTCTTTGCAGAGTCCACCAAGCTGTAATGCTGGAGAAGCAGTCTCTTATCACTGTTCTCCTGCCCTGTTGGCCCTCAAGATTTGCCTCAAGTGCACTGGATGTTCCCTCCATCCTGAGTATATTTGACATGGTTTTGAAAAGCAGATGGGTGACTGAATAGTGAGTGGGAGCCAGGAGAATACTGGCTGCCATATACAAACTCTTACCTACCCCTCTTTCCTCCCTAACTTGTTGCTCCAGCTTGTTGGATCAGTGACTGTCCTTCCGCAGTGTTTGAATGATGTCTCTGAGGTACTTCGGAATCCCAAGGAGAAAGCACTGTGTAAATAATAATTCCTGTCATACCTGCTAAATGGCACTCGTAATTTTATAACTTTTTGGCAATAAGATCATATTAACTTGATGAGAAAGTTTTTTTTTTTTTTTAAATTTTATTTTTAATTCTCGGGTAAAGTAGTAGGAAAGCTGTGAGACAGGAGGTGCAATTAATTATCTCACTTGGATTAAAAGCTCCTCTATTTGATATTTGATCTCTTATTACTTGATTTCCCACAAAATTGCTTGTAACATGCAATCCCACTTAATAGCTCATTAGCACTCCAGTGTGGTATTTGTAAGGTGGTCAGGTTTGTGTATAATAAAGCAGTTGCTGGTGAGCAGTGAATGGCTTCAGCCATAATTAATTAATTAAATGTGCATAAAACATGGTTCATTAGCAAGGTGTGTGACAATTTCATATTGTCCAGTGCTGTCCCTCTAATTGTGTAATGGGAGTGATGCTACTGCAGCATTGGTTCGTTAGTTTCCAGCTTCTGGTAGCGTTGTTTAGGTAAAAGACATCTGATTTCCAGGGCTTGTTCTGCTGACCTGGTAGCACTAGAAGGAATAGTTTACGGCAACCAATCGAACAGCATTTCTTACTGTTTTCACTTAAAACCCACACAATTAGAAATTATTACCATAGCTTAGCAGCAGTAGCAGAACATTTACTTGAGAAGCTGGAAATCTCGGTTTAACTGTGGTTCAAGCAATAACTATATTTTATACTCAATTATGCACTGTAACCCATTAGGGAAGTCTGTGGTTTCCTGATGTAGATTTTTTTGCTTTCTTTTTTACAGCAAGGTTGCAACCCGCTACGAGCATATTAGAAATTGTTACGGTTGTACCACTGTTCTGGGGGCTGTACTACCCAACGTACCTATTGGTGAGTTGTTGAGATGTCTGCGGATGTGAAAATAGCAAAATCAGTTAAAGAGGTGGGATGGACCCTGTGGCAGTGAGCAGGGGACAGGAGAGCAATGCTATCTGTTTCAGTGGAGCCCTGCCGAGGGTGAGGTGCAGGATCTGCTGTTCACAAGGCTGCTCCACGAGCGCGTTCCCATCTGCCGTATCGTTCTGTGTTAGCAGGGTGGGTCAGTTTGATTGTTAATGTTTTCTGCTGCTGTGTTTCTCAGACAGGTTCCTGGAGAGCTTTGGTGCTCTGTGCACTGATACAAAAAGCCTACAGTAGAGATGATGCTGATGGCTCTGGCTGTTGTTCAGAATTACGTTTTTGCAGTGTTACTGTCTTATTAGGCTGGTAGTTAATTAGCTGTCTCTTTTTGATGTTTGCTGTAATCTAAGAACACTTAGACACTTCTCTGCTGGGTGTTTCAGAAATCATTACAGAAGTTGTGATGGAATTAGAGAAGAGCAACGTGTGCATCCCGGTTCTGAAGGAGGTTACAGTTGGACTAGAGAAGCACAGCGTGTGTCCTGGGACTGGTGCCTGCCGAGCAGCAATTTTCATTGTCAAAGGAATGACTGATTTCAGGACTATTTTCTTTTTGGAGTTAGTATGATAAGATCCCCATGCAAATGACCCTACCTCATTTTCTCCCGGCTGGAGGAACTCTCCTGCTGCTGCTGGAACTGTTTTTCTCTTCAAATATGCAATAGGTTAAGGCAGTGTGACTTTGACCCAGGCCCTTGAGTTGGGTTGGCACAGTAAGCTTTACCCAACGTGTCACTGAGGCACCGCAACATCCAAGTGGGTTTCTCTTTGGGGTGTACACCCACGTAGTCATCAAGGAGCAAGAGAATTAGAATTAGCAACTGTGCAGGAAATGACTGAGACCGGTGCCTGCAGTTATCCAGTTACCTACTTGCTCCTATCCTGTTCTATCAACACAAGCCTAAACATGAGCTGGTAGTTACTGGACAAACAGAAATGTGCAAACTTGATACCATGAGCATCCCTCACGTGTCAGTTATGTGCTGTCAGTTCCTTCAGAGGCATTAGTCCTCATTTCAGTGTTTTAAAGTCTTGTGTTCCAAAGTTTCCCTATAACCTATTTCTTTCCAGGGGTAGGCAGTGAAGCTTGTTCTTTTTCTGAGAGGCGATTTCCAAATTTCTTTTTGTGCAGAGGGTTCTTTAGAGAAGGAGATAATATTTCCCCATCCTTGAGCCTTCTTTCCCCCCTTATTACAATTTTCAAAAACGTAGATTCTCCTAATACAGCAGAGACCGTTCCACAGCTCTGCCTTTAATGGAGTGAGCAGATTGCAGTAAGAATGCGGCGCTGCTCAGTAAATTTAATGACTTTATGAAGATAAATGTTTCCCTTCCAAAGCCCCTTCTTGTCAGAATACATTTAATACTGCCATTCCTTTGAGAACTAAATTCCTGTAGCACTTTGCAGCATATTAGCATGTTTTTCTCACCACATGAAATTGCACTTCAAGCAAGAAATAATAATGTTTCTGCATCCCCTTGTACATTTTTATTACTGCCAATGAATAGGAGTAAATTAACTATTATGGCTAGCATTATTCACAGGGACAAATTCCTAACTCATTTTACAGAGAATAATAAATAACTGAATAAATAAGATGCCTTTAATTTCACATGTGAATTATCAAAGATTCCTCTGAGTAGGAGGAGTAGGGGCTCTACAACAAATGCGGCTCTATAGAAGAAGTTAGATATGTGTCCACTCATCTTTATTTTCTTTCATTCTCCAAACATCCTAATGAATATCCTTGTAATTATGTGTGATTCCTATGAAAACAGGTTTCTCTTGTCTGATTGTTTGTTTCTGTGCGTGTTAACCAAATACTAATCTGGGAGATGAGCCACATTTTGCTGTTAGTTTCTTGGATTCTGCTGTGATTGATGGCAATTACCGTCTGGTTTACTTCATCTGCAGACCGCAGAGTTGCTTGTTCACGACAGAGCATCATCATACCCTTTTGTAACAAGAGAAGCTGAGGCTTAAAGGGACTGGTGGTTTGTAGTAGGGTACTCAATGTATGAGATCACCCTGTATTTTGGTAGAACTTACTACAAGGAGGACTCTGTTTTTGGAAAGAAAAAATATTTTGATATCACTGACCAGTTCAGAAGGAGTAAGTCTGTACTTCAGGCATGTGGAATTGTGTTTAACAAGGATTACCAAGGTATGTGTATGCTTCTGTGTTTACAAATAAAAACACTTTCAAGGAAAATAAACCATCCATACATTTATAAATGGAAAAATGGGAACATTTGCCCATGACAGTTTTCAGAGTGAGGAAAGAAGTGCCATGCATTTCTGTTTCTTGTTTGAATTTTTCAATCTGAGGCAATAAAATATTTTGCTTTGCCCAAGCAATATTTAATCAGAACATTTTACAATTCCTTGTGAGTTTTTTAATCATACTTTAACATTGCTCAACTTTTTCACCTTCTTGCCCATCTGTGCATGCATGCACACAGACACACACTCATCTGGAGGGACCTTGTAGCAGTCTTCCAGTATCTGAAGGGGGCCCAGAGGAAAGATGGGGAAGGAATTTTTATGAGGGCAGGTAGTGACAGGTTTTAAACTGGAAGAAGGTAGATTTAGGCTGCATGTTAAGAAGAAATTCTTTACTGTGAGGGTGGCGAGACACCGGAACAGGTTGCCCAGAGAGGCTGTGGATGCCCCATCCCTGGAGATGTTCAAAGCTAGGCTGGATGGGGCTGTGAGCAACCTGCTCTAGAGGGAGGTGTCCATGCCTATAGCAGGTGGTTGGAACTGGGTGATCTTAAAGGGCTCTTCCAACCCAAACCATTCCATGATTCTTTGATTCTGTGATCTGCTTTGGCTCTGCTCCTCACCTTTGCTGTACTGTCTTCTTCCAATGGTACACGGCACCCAGCAGTGCTCTGTGCTCAGTGTGGGAAGATTCCTTCAAACCGTATTGGCCACCAGCTCCCTGAGCTGCCCACACTGAGGCCATCAGGATTGCACCTTGCAATGCATTTTTTCTCCAAGTGTGCCCCCAGCATCCTAATGCAACACTGGACCGAGGGCTGTGAGCAACGTCTGCCGTGCTCAGGTTGTTGTTTGTCCTTCGGGGAGGATTGCCGGGTAGTTGGTGCTGCCCAGGTTCAGTGTGTGTCTCCACAACACTTCCTTGTGAATTTACACTTTGTTGCCCCAGAGGTGAGCACGGAGGTGTGCAGGTGCTGTCTGTTGTCATTACTGGAACTATTTGAAATAATCCTTGACAATCATTGCAACCGAATGGAGAACTGCAGCAAAGGTGAAAAAATAGATGTTCTCTATGCACATTTCTGACTCTTTTCCAGAAACACGAATAAATGTTTATCGTAGAGGATTACTTTATGCGCCGACATTTTTATTTCGTTCCTGAAAGCAATTCCCTTCTCTTTCTCTTTTGTTTCGAGGCGTCCTTTTGCCGCCGTGGGCTCGGACGGCCCACGCCGTGTCGCTGCTCTCCCGCAGCCGCTGGGGCACCGGGCTGGGGGCCGCTGGGGGCCGCTGGGGGGCGCTGGAAGCGCTGGAGGCGCTGGAGGCGCTGGAGGCCGCTGGGGGGCGTGCCGAGCCCGAGCTGTGCCGCCTCCGGGCTGCTGAGCATCGGCACGGAGCTGCCCTCCGCCTCCGTCACTCAGCCTTCTTGTCATTTCTTCCCCTCCTCCGGTCCTCTGAAATAACTGTTGTAAATTAAACAGTTCTTTTCTTCCTCTGGTTTCAAAGCATCAAAGATGTATTGCGAGCCCATTACCTTTGATGCCGATTTCCTGTAGAATGTGTGTTTCAGCGTTGCAACATCCTGAAAAAGTTTAATCTGAAGCAGAAGAACTGTAAAACGGAGAGAGCAATTATATACAGCCCAGAGCGCTGAGCAGATGAAATGACAACAAAGTTTCATCTGTTTATTAGGTTAGCTCTGTTTTGGATAAAATACTATTAGCAATTTATGAAGAGGAGAGCAGGACTTTGAAATCGAATATCTGTCAATTAGATCTGAAAATTTTAATACAAAATGCTTTTAAAAGTCAAATGACATCTATTAAAACTCCAGATTTAGTCAACAGATCAGGCTGTACCCTGAGTACACACTGAAGGAGAAAGAGCATGTACATGACAGCGCCTTACCTGGAAGGAGAGGGAGGGCATCTCGGTGTATACAGAGAGGAAAAATGAGGAATTAAAGCAGCTTTGCTCTTTGCAAAGAGAATTACTATGTACAGATGACTACAGTTGTCAAGGCAACTTTGCTTTTACTGATGCTCCAAATATGGGCTCAGAAATCACCCCTCCTCCCGTTCCAAAGGAGCAACCAAAACCAATAGAACAAAACAAATAAAACAATGGGGAGGGCTTTTTTTTGTGTTTTTTTTTTTGTGTGTTTTTTTTTTTCCAGGCTTTTTTTTATTGCAATTTTACTTTGCAATAGAAAATGACCAAGTAAAAGTAGCTGAGAACTGGCTGACAGTCCTTATGAAAGGAAATACTACTTGGAGTTGACGCTCCCTCCTGTAACTTATCCTTGGTAGGCAGTGATCAAGGTCTGGTGTTTAGCAGGGCAGATCAGGCAGTCTGCTTGGAGTAAGTAAAAGAAGAAAAATAGATATTGATCACCTTTAATGTATGAGCAAGTTCCGACCTCTTTAGTTTCGATAGCATCCTTTTGTTCTGTGTTTGTGCACCACTTAGTGATTGTGTGGTACTGGTCTGTCCACACACCAGGGGCAATAAGCCCCTAAAGACATCTTTCTTGAAGGTAAGCGTGGAGAAGAGCTCAGATGCTTCAGCTGACTGCAGTGAAGGGGAGGGCAGGGCAGCCTGGGTGAATGGGATTTGCTGTTCTCTTTGCTGCAGTGCCTGACTTACTTGTCCTGAAGGGTGGCCTTTTCTGTTATATTGCATTTTCACCAGGCAACTGAATGCTGAAAGACTGACAGCACAATGATGCTGTATTTACTGGCACATGGATCTCGCAGCAGTATTCTCATGGGACCCTTTGCTTTCCAGAGCAGAAACCACCTTTTGGTATGTGTAGATGTGTTCATGTTTACAACATTCAACAGGTAGGGCACAGGCACGTGACCAGTACCCCAGAGTTCTACAGTGATAACATCAGCAGTTTCTGTCTCCACGCTGATGGGCCATGTGTATGTACATGAAATAATTTGCATGTCATGATATAATCCTCACTGAAGCTGTTCTGGCTTTTCTTATTTCCTCACAGTAGTACTGTCAATTATCTGTGTTTATGCTGATAATGCAAAAGGGAGAGCAAACTTGTACTTAAAGTCCAGGGTTCAGCTTCCTGACCTGGAGTACAGGAATATGAATAATTCCTTTTTCGCTCTGTCTTGCAGTACTTACAATGAAAGCTCTGCAGGGCAGATGCTGTATCTTAGTGTGCATCTATGTGGTACTTAGCATGTGCTCTGATCTCAGCTGGGCCATCAAAGTGGTGCTTTATCACCTGTATTGTCAAAGAACAGATGTAGCTCTGTTTTTTTTCTGGTCTGTAAGAAAGGCTTATATTCTGCCTGTGGTGTCACAGTTGAAAGTTATTATAGAAAAGCTGTTGTTTTGAGCAACTTAGTAAGATTTGTCCCGATTCTTATTTTAAATGACAGTTTCTATGTTTTCATACATTTTGGTAATAGTATTACATGCAATATAAGCATCTACAGAAGAAATTCCTTATGTTTTAATAGCAGTCCCCAAAACTCTTTGCTTTATTTCAGTGGTGGAATTTGACTGTCAGAGACCAACAAGCCATACTGAGTAGAGACCATCACCTCTCCCTCTCTGGTGAGGACTTTCCTGTTCTGCATTTTGTCGGATGTCTGACATAACCCATGTGGCCTGTGAGTGGATCCATAATACTACTGTGATGTGGTTTGGTGAAGGGGCAAGAATGTGGTGAAGTTGAGAGCAGATCTAATAGTTAGGTACTGGACAGATATAAAGATATAGACCAAGGATCTTCTAATAGTGTAAGGTTGTGCTTGACAGCATAAGAAGAAAACTGGTAGCTGTGATGTCACAGAGTATGATGTATTAAGCAGTTCCAGGATATTGCTGACATAGAGAGAGGGTGTGAATTGCATGTTGACAATGAAAAACAACAGATTATTTTGTTTGTGGAGCCATTGATTAGCATAAGAGTAAGTGTAGAATCATTTGAGTTGGAAGGGACACTTAAAGGCCATCTGGCCCAACTCCTTGCACTGAACAGGGACACCGACAGCTCCTTCAGGTGCTCAGAGCCTGTCCAGCCTGACCTTGGGTGTCTGCAGGGATGGGGCATCCACCACGTCTCTGGGGAACTTGTGCCAGTTCTCCCTTACCACCCTCATCATAAAAAGTTTCTTTCTTACATCCAATCTAAATTTCCCCTGTTCTAGTTTGAAATCATTTCCCCTTGTTGTATCACAAGAGACCCTGCTAAAGAATCTGTCCCCTTCTTTCTTCTGTTCTCCCATTACATACTGAAAGTCCACTCACAGATCTCCCTGGAGCCTTCCTTTCTCCGGGCCAAACAGCCCCACCTCTCTCAGCTTGTCTGCAGTAAGAAAGAAAATTCTTGCTTTAGGAAGGGTGTGTTTCCCACAGGTGTTCTCCTATCTGTCTCAGATCTCATTTGAAGGAAGTGCTTCTGTGACTGAAGATGTGAGACCTTTGCCTCGTAGTAAGTTGGAATTCCTTTCATAACCAATGGAAAGGGTGGTGTTTATAGGCTGTGATTTTTCTGACCTACCTTAGATATCTACCCAAGGATGACTTGAACGAGATAAATATCTTTCCTTCTCTCTAGGAGCTATAAAGCAATGCTAGACAAGTAGAACAGATGGAGAAGTCCCCACAGTAAATTTAAGTTCAGTTCATTCCCCACTGCCTATTAAAAAGCAAAGGTAACAACATCCATGTAGAGTGGGTGGCAGTTTGGCCATTGAGGCCAGCCAGGATTTCACCTAATGACTGAGCATTGTGTGGATGCCTAGCACTGCTTTGGAAATTGAAGTTCCCAAGGACTCGGAGACTGGACAAGAACAAGTGAAAAAGCATCTCTGGAATCTCTAGTGTGTCATCAGCACTGTCAGGAGCGAACTTTTGAAAGTCCAGCCTTAATAGAATAGCTGAGTTATGCCAAGGGTCTCACAATGGAGCTACTGCTGTTCAAAAGCCCTCAGTGGAAACCTAGCAGCCAAAGGACTAATACAGTTGTGCCAAGGAGGGAAAAAAATTCCCAAAGCTCATACCTGAGTGCTTCTCAAGATCCTCATTGCCAAGTCACTTTTTTATGTTAATATGACTCCTCTGTTCATGTGTAGTTTTATTCTATGGTGTAACACAAAGACCACTGGCACTTGTTTCAAACCCTCCTGGTTTGAATATGCCTGTGATAACTAGCTCAGAAAAAACATTCCTGTACAAAATGGAAGTTAAGCTATGCTGGCATTTGCTACTATGTAAACACCAGTTGTTAGGAAATGATAAGCATTATTGATATCCCAAACTAATGTATTAGCAGGAATGATGTTATGTAAAATGTTAACATCTGCCAAGGCAATATAAACAATTACAAGTAACTTTCTTTTAATGATGCAATTAGACAATAACAAAAGATGTACTGTAAATTAACATGACACCACACCAGGTTTATGTATTTTAGGGAATGAATTTCAATGCAGCTAAGAAAACAAACAAAGTTTCCAGAGAATCCCTTTGGAAAATAAATAACTCCACTAAACCTTTACGTAATAAAGTCTGGGAACTGAGATTGTTATTAAATCTGACCTTGATCAGATTTTTATTATGTCAGAAAAAATGGTTCTTAAGAGACAGAGTTGTCATGGGATTAGAGTACATCCACAGCAAGATGTTTCCATGGCAACAAATCAAACACCATTTCCTAAGTCTGCAGTCGTCTGCTTCAAAAGCATGAACTTAGCATTGAATAATTATAGAGAAAGCAGTAATGTTGTGTAAAGAGAGGAGGGGGAAATAAATCAATCCGGAGGCAGTGATTTATTTTAAAATGCCAATTAACCCCATCAGTGTGATTGTTTGGAGCTTCTGTTGGTGGTGACAGGTCCCACGTAGGTATTTGGTTTTAAAAATTGAAAGCATAATTTTTTTGTCACATATAACCTTAAAAAAGTGAAAAACGAATCATAATTCCACCAGAATTAATGAAGTCTGAAAGTTATGTATAAAAGCTGTAATAGAAAATCAGAGTTGTGTCAGAGACTCCAGGCGGCAGCAGCACATGATACTCTCTACCCGAATTCTCCTCATGTTTGAAGGATCTGAAAACACACTTGATACGGTTACGTGTTTAGTCTCCTACAACCAATGAGCTATCTAAATTCATAGGCTCCAGTGTCACACAGCTGTAATCTTGGTGGAAAGTTAAACCAGTGAGCACACCACCGCTTGGAACTCAGGGAGTGAGTTAAGGCCATTTAGCTTATCAGTCTCTTTTCTGTTCTGTCGTAATTGCACTATGAATGCACTGTTCTTCTCCAGAAGCTGTGCCTTTTGAATGTACCTTTTGAGATGACATCTGTCTCTCTCTCTTGTTCTTCTTTTTCCCCTACAAACCGGAATGCTCTTCCCCTCAGTTACCTGGAGGTTTGTTTCCTGGGTACGTTCAGGACATGTTGCACGCTAGCTCAGCAGTCAAGTTGTGTTCTGACACTGCACTTGATGAATGACCTTTTATTAACGGACACAGGTCTAGTGCAGAAGCACAGTCTTCAGGCACTGAGTTCAAATAGCCTATGTCTGTGTTATTTCTTCTTACTCTACAGAGTGGAGGCTGCAAGCAGGGTGGTTTGGAAACCACAGGTTTGAGACTGGGTGATGAGACAATGTCCCCACTGTTGCAATTGCTCACATACAGCCGCATCTTCTCTTCTCCAACATGGTCTTGCTTGCAGAAGAGCTCTAGAATGGGTCATTCCATTTGTTCCAGCTACTGATCATTTGATTAGTAATGATTGGTGTCTCACTGTTAGGATACAGACAGCTATCAGAGGTAGAAACGTGGTAACGGTGGCTTGTTGACTGCAGTAGGATATCTAGTGTCACAAACAGA
Organism: Meleagris gallopavo; assembly: GCF_905368555.1. Lineage (NCBI taxonomy): Eukaryota > Metazoa > Chordata > Aves > Galliformes > Phasianidae > Meleagris > Meleagris gallopavo. The sequence goes on from NC_139412.1 coordinate 17,990,700, forward strand.
GTAACACTAAATTGCCCTCTCACTGTGAGAATAATCCTGGTAAAGGGTGAGGATTTCACACTGTAAGATATGGAGGATTTTAAGAGGAACTTGTATAGCCTTCATTTTCATTTTCATTACTGCTGCTTTCTCCTTTGCAGCTGTTTGATGGCTTGGTTCAATGTACCCTCCATCTCTCATTCAGCTACCCTTGCTCCTAGAGTGCTGCAATGAAATTTGTTGCCTGATGTGATTCTGAATCAAAAGTCCTAGAGATTAGGTCATTTGATAGAAATAGGGAGTAGATGCTGCAAAAGTCACCTGGGGTCAGTATATCTTATCTTCTGGACTCCCACTGATATATCTAGGAAGGCAGAAGTATGTACAGGTACAAAACAAGTTCACAAACAGTTTCTTCAAACCTTTGCAAGAAGTTCAGTATTAGACTGAATCTGGATTTGTACGATATTAATTTGCCCACCTCGAGAGGATAGCTTGGTGCTTTAAACCAGAAGCTGTATCATATTTTAATTCAAAAGATCAGTGGTGGCGTTCCTGCAATTTTAAAATCAGTGAATCACAATAAGACAAATGCTACAGCTGAAATTTTCTCATAGATTGAAGTGATAAGAATCTTTCCTTTCTTATATGTGCATAATTTAGAGCCATTTAAAGTATATTAATGTCGTAGGAAATAGGAAAATTATTCGTTCCCTCAAGGTGTAAGGAAAATGATACTCTTTGTGTTCACAATGGGGAATTCTTAGCAAAGATGGAGAAGCAATTCTACTCTGAAACAGGTATTTTTAACATATCTTAAAGTAATAACATTGATCTGTATTTTTAAAAGAAATACAATGGTAAATACATTTTTTTTTCCCCCTCAAGAATGCTTTTTGAGCTAATAAAGTCCGTTTGTGAAGGAAATAGCCAAGAATCAAAAGAATCTCCACTGCCACAGTGTAGTTTTCAGTGAGTTTTGCTTCACAGGTGTCCGTGAGAGAGGAAGAAGTTTCTTTTCATTGGAATATGCAGCCATAGAGAAGAGAGGTTTTTTTGTCTGTTTCTTTTCTAATGAGTATCTTGACACTTTTGCTAATCTCAAGTGTTGCTTAGCTGCACCATAAATTGCATGATTTTTAATGACCTCTCCAATGCTACAAGTAATATTTATTGGATCACAAGCTGAACTACCCTTTCACAAGCTGGCAGAAGCATGTGGTCCTGAGGTGGGAACTTCCTGCTGTTGATGGTGGTGGTACTTGGACAAATGAGATTCCTGGGCAAATATTGTGAGGTCAGATGTCTGAAAAAATGAGTCTAAATGAATCAGAGCGCATGGGACTCACCTGTTCACATGTATCAATCCTGGAAAATCTTTCTGTATATGGTTGACATAGATTTACAAATTGTGTGTCCTATGTCAACACTGAATTGCAAATGAATGATTGGAGCAACCAAACAAAAACTGCAAGCAAGGAGCTTAGTCAGTACTTTTTCTTTAAGTAGGAGGAGGAGCTGGCCCTGCATTACACCTTGTATGACTTGTGAGTTCATATGATATGAGTTTATATGATTTTGGGGTTATGGTTCAGTGATGATCATATTGCTCAGATAAATGCAAGAACAGAAGAGCTGCACATCTGATCTGACCACATGGGAGATACAGGGCCTGGCAGTGCACATGTTCAGGTAGATGGGGCTGAAGAACTCTGCTGTGATCCCTGGCTCTAGTTAGACTATGTGAGACGCTATGATGGATGCTTCGCTTATTGAGGGGGACCTTGTTATTCACAAACTGGATTCAAGGAACAACTTTTGTATGAGGAGAAACTAAAAAGCCTGGGCCAGCTAATAAATGAGATAATTAATAAAGGAAATATAATAGAGCGTATTAAAGTAATGAATAGCGTGAAAGCGACACTGGGTGCTCCTGTTTACCTTTCCTCAAGAAGATATTGAAGTGAGAAAGTGGCACAATTAAAATTAACTGGAGATACTTGAGTTTTCAGAAACAAGTCCTATGATTAACCTGTCACATTTACTGCCTCAAGATTTAATTGAGGCCACAAGCTTAGACAGGTTCCAGAAAGGATTCGACATTTATGTGGGCAATGGGAACATTCACAATTATAAAGCTCCTAACCGCATCCATCACTGTGAGGTAGCAACTGGGGCTGTTTATTTGAAGCGTTGGGCCCTGTGAGCAGTGCTAGTGCCAGCTCCCCAACACTTGCTGCAGGGCTGGTGGGGCTGCGTGACTCTGTGTGGCCTCATTCCACATCCCCTTTCTCACTGCTTTTCGTGCTGGGCATGTACAGGTATAGCTAATGCAAACAAATGGCAGCAGTGAATTAATGAGCACTGCGAGCATTTTGGGATACAGTTGTGGTGTCTGTTTGGTTCTTGCATGCTTAGCTCTTCTACTTAGGTTAGACAACTTAGTTGAGTATCTGCTAGATATAGATATGATAACTCAAGGTGATTTTTCTCTTAGCGATATGATAGTGTTTTAAAATAAATTCAGAACTGTTAGAAGTTAATAACATACTTCTGGTATCCCTCCTTTTTATCTTCTAATTATTACTATTATTGTCATTTTTACTTTTTTTTTTTTTTTTTAATACTACTGGAACCTGAGCATTGTTGGAGACTACCAGGAATGACAACTAACTCAGAAACAATAAAGCTTTTTGGAGTTGCACATTAATTTGCAGCAAGGTAGACATGAGAAATGCAGTACTGCATTTTCTGTTGTGAGATCTAATCAGGAATACAAATGGTGTCTAAGAGATCGGTCGTGCAGTGAGTATTAATGGCCTGTGGCTGGCTGGCTGACCACTGGGCTCCCTTGGCATGACTCTGGCCTCATAAAGTGTGCAGGAACTGGGGGCCTTCCAGTGAGCTCTGTGGGCAGTATCCTGGGCCATGCAAAAGCAAGAGTGTACAGCACAGGTATTTCTTACCTGTAATCAATCTTCTTTCCTATCTTCTGTGAGTATTGACTAACTCTAAGGGCAGCAGCAGTAAAATATTGGACAAGGGTTAGCTCCTGAGAGAACGTTAAGTCGTTATGCTGTCTTTAGACGAAGACTGAGGACAGTAATCAAAAAGGCTATTTTTAACCATGGGTTGATTTATTTGTTTTCCTTGTACAGCCAGTGCACCTGGTGCCGCTGATGATGGTTTGATTAATTCACAGCGATTTTTTTCTCCACTTTCTTCCACACGATTCTTCCAACAGGCATGAAGTTGTGCTGCCACAGACGGAGACTCTGGGCTCTCCCCCACGGCCACAAGTGAAGGCAGCTGTGGGCTTGTTGGTTCAGGCACAGAAGCTGGAACCCCACATAGGTTTGCACAGTGGATGGTATGTGTGCCGGCAGGTCAGCGGGGCCTTCTCTGTTCCTCCTATAGACAGGAGTATATACAAGAGTAGCTGAACTAGCTACCGGTCACCTATCCAAGGTATGGGGGGTGTTGTAGTGAAAAATAGACAGAGACTGCCACTCTTTGAAAACTCACCTGAGAAAGAGAGTAAATTGGCAATGGTGATTGTCCAACCTATGCTGGACAATGTGCTATCAGACTTGTTGCTGGCTGCACCACAGTCTGTTTTAAGTTGGTTAGTACATGGAGTTTCCCATTGGAGCTGTTGGGGCAGGTTCAGAGGAGGGCCATGAAGATGGTAAGAGGGGTGGAGCACCTCTCTTATAAAGAGAAATTGAGGAAGCTGGGCTTGTTCAGCCTTGAGGAGAGAAAGTTCCAGGGAGACCTCGTTGTGTCCCTTCCAGTACTTAATGGGAGCTTATAAACAGGAGAAACTTTTCACATGGACAGATGGTATCAGGACAACAGGCAATGTTTTTAAACTAAAAGAGGGGAAATTTAGGTAAGATATTAGAAATTCTTCACTCAGAGGGTGGTGAGGTCCTGGCACTGCTGTGGGTGCCCAAGGCTGGGCTGGGTGGGCCCTGGACAGGCTGAGCTGGCAGCCAGCCTGTGGCAGGAGTGGGGCTGGGTGGGCTTTGAGGTCCCTTCCATCCCAAACCAGTCTGTAATTTAGGATTCTATGATTCCCTGCCGAATTGTGGGGTCTTAGTGTTCCATATTTGCCCCAGAAAGACACCTGTCCTAATTCTTGTAGCAACACTTAGTGCTGAGGAAGTTCAAGGGCTCACAGCTGTGGGAGCAGTTCAGGAACATGTAAAAAACCAAGATTTTCAAAAGTTCATGCAGATTTTGAAATCTCAGACTTTGGGTATCTACCCCGAGAAAGCCTAAAGATACTCAGCAACAAACCCACAGTGCAGCAGCCACTTCTGCAGAATCTGTGCTCCTAGTGTGTCTGTCCCATCCAGAAGCATTCTTAAAATATTCTGCCTCCTAGGATTTTCTAAATGTTTTCCTTTCTTCCCCATAATAACTCACACTTTATTTTTTTCTCCTCTGTGCAACTCAGTAACAGCCACCTCCCTTTTTTCCATTTCCCCATTAAAGGTCAGCCTGAGCTGTGTGTTAGAGATGAAAGGACAGAGCCAACAGCCAGCCTTGGGGCCCAGTTTGTGTTGTGCGTGTCTCCTGAGGGCACTTCTGTTTGCATGTGTACGTACTGCAACTTCTAAGAAGCCAACAGAGATTGCTGTTGTTTAAGACAAGCTCTGTAATACTTAATATTCTGCTAGTAATTTTTTTTTTCTTTCTTTCTTTTCTCTTCTTCAGAGAGAAAAGTAGCCTCTTTTAGGCTGCAACTTTGAACTTCCTCTGTGCCAAGCATCAGGAGTGACTTACTGTCCTCAAATATGGAGAGACATTTCCCACCAGTGCAGATTAAGTGTCTCTTGCCTCTGTGGACATAGAAGAGTAGGAGGTAGGCAGTAAGCTAAGTTCTGTTCTCATCCTTGAAGGTAAAAAACTGCTGTTTTTTGTCCATCTGCACATGTTCCTTAAAATCTCATATTGAGGGATTTGATTTAGAGTACTTAAACAAATGGCAGATAGACACAGTGGAAAGGAGTTCAAGGGCAGGAGCAGTAAGCCCAAGGTGTAAAAACATCTGAGGAGAATTAAAGGCTGGTCTGTCTCCTGCTGAAACAGGCCCTCAAAGTGACAGAAGATCTGCAGCACTTCCTATGAGGAAAATACATTTTTTTTCTTTGTAGCTCTTGTTTCCACCTGGATTGCCAAGTAGAAGTTTGCTCCTTAGAGAAGTAGCTGTTCATTGTCCCTCTGCCCTGTGGCGGTTTGCTGTTGGCACACTGGAAATGCTTGCTTTGTGCCTTTCCCCACAGTAACACACAGAGCAGAGTGTGCCTTTATTTTCTTTTCCAGACAGGCTATGCAGACACTGGTGGCAGAAATATTACATGCTCTTTTGAGATGTAAATCTATAAGAGAATGCACTGACATCTACTAACCTGGTATCATCTGTAAATAATGAACTCTGTGTCCTTGTTTTTATCCTTTTTGGGGGCAGTTTATCTACAAATCCAGAATGCTAAGGGCGTTCACCTCACTAGAGGTACGTAGTGGTTTTATTCTGGTGAAGCACAGATTGCACCACAACTTCTGGAGAGGCCACTCATTAAAGAGATAAAATACAAAACAACAGGCACATTCTTATAATGGATCATCATTTAAGGTAACACACCCTGCCTGACATGTAGTGAATTGTCTCTTGCCAAAACATTCAGGCCTGCAGGGGGAACTCCTGTTGGGAACACAGGGCAGATGGATCTGAATCCAGTCATGAAACTCCCTGGGGCCAGTGGTGCAATGTTAATGATCACACCACAGTCAGACCTAAAGCACTGTGCAGCATTTGTGCAGCTCAGAGTAAACAGCAACTCCGGTATTATGATGTAAATGAGAAGCCAGCAAGAGATGATGTGAGAATGGAAACACAGCAAGGTGCTCTGTGAGGGAACAGAAAGCACATGGAAGGGGAAAATCTGCACGTTGCAAGTGGAGGTGGAATTAAAATGTGGACTCACTCACTTGTAGAAAGAGGCTTTAAATGCTGTTTGTGCTGATTGCAGAAGGGAGGGAACTAACAGAGTTGTGCATAGTCCCAGCTGAGATTCTGGAAGGTAGCAGTTACATTCAGACTCCTACACCTGCCAAATAAGATCTGGAGGATGGGGCTCGGTCCGAAGGGAAGAAAAAAAACATGAATAAGCCTTATCCTAACATATTGTGGAAGTAAGTTGTCCACACTCCTGCTTAAACAGGGATAAGTTTGAGTGCTTCTCACTTGGACCAGCTGGGTTTCAGGCATGGAAATTTCTCTTTTCTGAGGCTTGTTTCAGTGTTTGGTCACATCCACTGCAAAAAATTTTGCTGTAACATTAAGTCTAGAATGGCTCCATGGATGCTGGGCAGTCATTAATGGGGTTTGTTGAGGGGGAGGGTTATCCAAAAGTACTTGATGAATGGTTGGGTCCTCAGCTTTATTTCAGAAATCCCTGGTGAAGGTAGTGGCAGCTTGCCTGCAAGATAGGATTTGCACTGGGCCCTTGAAAAAATAGAAGGCACAGCCAGAGAGTGTGGTGTCACCAGTGTAATTTAAAGATGTGCTGGGCAGAGGGATCAATGCTGTGTCTGCTGCTGATTTTATTGTAACTGTGATGTGCCTCTTTGTCCCAGAGTTCCCTGTCCTCTTTCTCTCATCTCTAGCAATGAAGTGAAGGGCTTGCTGGGAAGCTGAGCTTGAAGCTAGAGGAGGTCATACTTAACTAACCTCCCGGAGCTCTTTGAAGATATTACTGCCAGGCTAGATAAGGGAAATTCAGCAGTGCGCTTAGAGTTTCAAAGAGCATTTCTCAAAGTTCCACATCAGAGATTAATAGCTAAGGCAAAAGGTAAAGGAAGAGGAGGTAATAGGGGCTGTTGGATCAAAACCAGCTCAAGGGCAGGTATGAGACCATAAGCACAGATAAAAACTTTTCAAGCTGGCAGAAGGCTGTTCTTGGAACTGTTTTGGGACCTCTGTAATGCATGATCTAGACAAGACAGAGGTGCCCCATCATGCTCATGCACTAAGGCAGTCCAGATTTGGCATCACCAAAGGGCATCCTAGCTACGGCTCCTTCTGAGTGCCCAGCCAGGAACTTTTCTGTATTTGTGTAGAGTGGGAGCAGTTCTTGGCACAAGTCTGCAGGCAGTGGTGTCCCTTGGCCATGACATCGCTGTGCTGTCCATGTTTCAGAGAATTGGTGTATTTATTACTTAGTCTTTGAAAAAAGTGAGCCTGCGCCGCTGCAGCATAGTGTAAAGGAGAAGGTGTTGATGTCTGAGAAGTTACTCCAGCTAAGGGCCCCTAGAACCAAGTGTAGCCTGGGTGGGTTCACTTGGGCTAAGATCTCTTCAGTGGCAGTGTTGACAAATGGCGAGGTGGAGTTCGATGCAACAAGAGTAAAACAGTTAATCTGCAAGCGGGGAATCAGAGCAGGGAATGTGTGCTAAACAGAGCAAGCATTCAGCAGAGGGATTAAGAGAGGGATTTGTGGGGGTTAGATTCTTTTGGAAAAATCATTTTAAGTGTCTGCCTAGATCACAGCTGTAGTAAAAGGGCAACCGAGAGGCGGGGCAGCTTTAGTAGAGGGACAGGGTACAAAACAAAAGAGGCCGTATGTCTGTTACTGCAAAAGGCATTAGATCTCACCTGGAGTATTGTCAGCAATGTTGGCCGCTGTGCCACAGTGTGCTGTAGTGTGAGGCAGCAAAGAACAGCCCTGCAGATTCCTGCATGTGAACAAAGGCAGGAGCACTGGGTCTGTCCTCGGCAGGTTTCTGCCCACCCCATCCATTCATCATCTGAAGAGGAAATCTGAGGAGCACAAAGGCTTTCCCTTTACACTCTACCAGAGGTTAGGAATTTTGAAGTCAGTGACATCTCTCTCCAGAGTATTTCTCTGCCTTTCTCCTGCTTTCTTCTCTCCACCTTTCCTTTCTCTTCCCATTTTTCTCCTTTCATTCCCTCTCTCTTACTACCAAGCTGGGTTGCTTTATCTTTCCTTAATACAGTGCTCCTCCTCCACCCCTACCTGAGAAACAAGATGATTTCTCATCACTCATCACTCAATGTTCTGAATATTGAAGGAGCCCCAGCTCCGGTACTTGAAGTAGTGCAAGTTTTATGGACTATGCAGGAGGATGAACAATACTTTTTTGCACATAGATGTGGATGAAAAGAAATCAGTGTAGTTGCTGTAGAAGAGGAGAACTCAACAATCAAACTGAAGGCAGGGTGTGGAAATACACAAACTGACCATCAAAACTCTTACATGTGGCTTTCCTATATACTCAGAAGAGTTCACAATTCTACAGCTTTTTCTAATCATAAAAATTCTGTACCAAAAATCTTCCCTTGTTTTCACTGATGTAAACATAGAGCAAGTTCAGCAAGTTGCTCGGAATTTACCCAGCTATATAGAACAGCTGATTTCATTTGAGCAGTGCAAGAGACAATCTTACTTTTGCTTTCCTTAGGATTACGGTAAGCTTGTCAATCAGTGCCCAGAGGCAGTCAACACAATGCAGTTGTGCCAGGTAAAGAAATGCACTTGACACACTGTCATAATATCCATGTCTTCTGCTCCTCTCTTTTAGCCAGACCTGACCACTGGAGGAATACTGAGCCTTTAAGGTTTGTAAGGACCTTAAGCTGTTGGTCATAAGTCACAGTGAGCACAGCAGCTTAAAAGACAGCAATAAAAATTCACTGAAACAGTGTTTTTTTCCTCTTTATTAACTGATAAAACAATCAACAGGTTGATGCACAAGATGACAAAATATCTGTCTAATAAGGAAAAGTAGTTCTTCTTACTCTTGTATTTAAATTAATTGGGGAAGAATTGGCTGCTGCTGTAGAAGCTCCGGTACTTGTGGAATTATCCTTGCTATTTTAACTTGCCAAGCCAGTCTTTTATCTCTTTAAATTCAGATATTTAGAGTGACTTGCCAAGACATACTCTCTTGGCATCACTGAGGTTAGTATTCATGTACTGCTCTTCCATCTTCCCTGCTCATGAAACCTCTCATCCTGGGTGATGTTTTGACTGGGAACTTGTGCTTTTAACTCTTTGCTGCTTTTGAAAACATTGCCTCGCTATAATGTGGGAAATGGTCATGTCAGGAAGTACCATGATTGTTGCAGAGCATGTAAAGTAGTGTTTACATAGAAATTATAGCTAGAAATGAAGGCATGTACATGAAAGCCAAGTGATAAGATACAACTTTAAAATTTTCAGAGCAAGGAGGGTCATTTGGCCCTCTTGTTGGATATAGCTGGGCAAGAGAAAGAAATGCTATTTCATATGATCTTAATTACATGCTGTGGGTGCCAGCAATATTCTGACTATGTGTGGATTCTTGACTGAGGCTCAATGTGTGAACTTTGTCACTAGAGCAGTATGTTGCACACAGAACTGGATGTGAGCCATCATTCACAATTCAGACAAACCCCAAGCTCTTCAGAGGTTGAAAAGAATGTTCAGTTAACCATAAAAGCTGTGACATGATTCACTGTACCCTAGTGCTCTTTGGGAACAGAAATACTTAAAGCTGCAAAGTAAGGCCCTTCTTGTGAGGCTCTCTGGCTAGACTAGACTAGAACCACCAACTATTCAATTCATTGTACAAAATCTCTTTCACAATTCTCAGCAGTTTTTTTTCTAGACCTGGAGCACGATGGTTTTAGGCTTTAGCTGCAAATCTACAGCATCCCTTCAAAACATTCCTGTGATTTTTGGGGCGCCTTAGCAAAGGGTGAATTTGGATGTGACAGCATCTAGATGTCCATGCATTTTTCAGAGCTCTGTTGTGTAGATGACAGTGGTGTGAATGGGTAAGTGCCAGAGATGGGTTGCTCTGCTTGATTCCAGCTGCAGCAAAGTGCCTGTTCTCCTGTGAGTTTGAACAGGAGGATCCAGGTGAAAGCGATAGTGTTGGAAGATTTTCATTTGTCTTGATATTTGGCCTTTGGGTTGTATCTTGACTGAAGACCTGCAAGACTTTACCTGTCTCAGTATAGTCCTCCAGGTGGGTCCGGCAGCAGCGCTGGAGCTGTGCCCATTCTCCCTGTTAGACACCTGCAGTGCAGTGAGATGGCATGCTTGTCACATCCTCGCCCACAGGATGTAGTCTGGCCCTGCAACGCCAGTGAAGTTGCGTGGGAGCAACTTCTGCCATTTTTTTTTCTGCAGGGATGTCCTTCACATTGTCTCTGAAAGTGAAGATGGGCCACTCAATGTGCTCCTACCTGAGCTGCATCTAGAAGGAGGGGGGCTCGGAGCATTGTCCCTGTGCTCCTCTGCGATTGCATCCTCAGTAGAAAATCTAAACAATCAGGGAGGATGTTCTTCTGGCCAGCTGTGTGCTGACAAAGTTACTGCTCTTGTGATCAGCAATAAAGGTTTTTCTACTGCTTAGAAATATACTGAAGTTTCGGATCAGAATGAGAATCAGTTCTGCATGAGGTTGCTCCCCTTGTGCCTTTTCTGTTCATGAGGACTCTTCATACCATGTTCAGGCAGAGAATGTCTATTGCAGAAATCCACCATATTCTAGAAATTAAGTCAAATAACAGCATACTAGCTTACTTACCTAAAAGAACAAATGTGAACATATGGAGATAGCCTTTTTTTTCTTTACCTTTGGAAGTACCAACAAAGATTTTCATGTTTGCAAATTGTCATTTTCTTTGAGAAAACCTTATGGAAAAGTCAAGTTTACTTATTTATTTAGATTTATTTATTTATTTATTAAGTGAAAAACGTAGTGGAAACTACTACAGCTTTAGTCCTCATCATCAGTTGAAAAGCAGAAGTCGCAGTAGAGGAGGAAAGCAAGCACCAAAGATTAGGTGTAAGTCACAGTGAAAACAGCAGGGATTCATCAGAGGCATCTTTAGCTTCCTGAGGTACTCACCTGTCCTTCCTGGTGACAGAAGACTTCTCTTCCTTGACCCCTGTGAGCCAATTGCTCTTGGAAGTGATCAACATGGGAATGATATCTTTGCTTTTGAGGAACATGTCTGGGCAACCACTGCTATCTTCCTCTTTCCCTCCACTTGCTGTAACTCATAGCTGCTTGTAACATGGAAGGGGAGAACCTGGCATTTCAGTGTACAAAATGAGATCAAATGAATGTACAGCTATTGATTTAATCTTGTGTCACAAAGGGCTGGGATCTTTTATTTCCTTTTTGTGCAAGTTCTATTTTTGAGAAGCAGAAGACCAAAACAAAGGTGTTGAGCTCAGGCAGCGGTCCTCAGGTTCAAAGGCCAGAGCCAGAACTGCAGAGCCCTCTTGCTGGACTAAACCAGGTTTGGATGTAGGAACTTGATTTTTAATTCCTGACTGGGTTTTGGTCACAGTTTGTGAGTTCTAATGGGACAGAGTGCCCTCGCTGCAATGAGTCTGGGTCTGGCTGCCCCACTGGCGTGGCCGGCAGCACATTACAGTGTTATGACAGTTTACAGTTGCTGACATTACATCTCTGTGTGGTTTCTGACAGATTACAGTTGTGTCTATGCTGACTGCTAAAGGCAACCTTCAGTGACTCCTGTGGCTGTAGCAGACCCCAGGCAGCAACAGCAGCAGCATCTGTTGTCGGTGCTACCTGCAGTGGGAGGTGGGAGCAGGGTGCTGCACCCAGAGTTGCACGACTGCCCTCCTCTCTGGGTGTTGCTGATTCAGCTTCCAAATCCTGCTCCAGAGCAGAGGTGTTTTATCAAATAAAGGCCTGTGTAGCAATTAGGGATGCTGAAGTCATGCAAAGATCTGTCTATGGACTCTGTAATTCACTAAGGATCAGAGGGCAGAGCAGGGCAATTCCTGGGAAGGCAAAATACAAATGGAAAGATGTGGACTTGATAATGTAAATTAGCTTGCTTTCTTTTTTGTACAACAGATGCTGTTTGACCTAGGAGGAGAAAGAATAATACTCTAGAAAATGAGATCAGTCTAAGGAGGAAAAATAAGGCCATCTGCCTGAATTGTATTTCTGATATATCAGTGATTTCAGCTCCCTCTTTTTCCCAGCTGATGCAGGAATCCTATGGAAGCAGCTGTTGAAGACGAGCTACTTCTTGAAGGACAGGAGCAATGTTATCATCTATTTTGTGCCACCGTACACCTGGGCAGGGCTGGTCTCTGGAGCTGTGCAGACACAAAGGATCTTGGGGTCAGGTGTGGCAGGGAGTAACTGCAGGTAGGGAATGAAGAATGGGGCAGAAGAAAGAATAGCTTAAAATAAAGGAGTCCAAAATTTTGTTGTTACCACAATCTGAATTCTCAGCTGGGATTGGCACTGTGGGAGACACGGAAGTGCTTATCTATGCCAGATGAGGGGCTGAGCTTGGTGAGTGATGGCGATGGGTTATACTGTTTTGATATCAGTGCAAGCAAGTTTCTCACTCTGTAAGTGCATTCAGAGGGAAAAATACTGCCTAGAGGGAAGCATAAAAGATCCTCATTTTCCAGGCCAGCAGCTCGTGGTTTGGGCTGTCAGGCTTGGGCTGTGCAGCCACAACTGTGTGCTGGGTCTGATTTCCAGCAAGTGGTGAAGACCTCCCCTTTAAAAACAACATGTCTTTGATAGAGGCTTAAGCTGAATGCAAAAATTAAGGGCATTCCTTCCTCATTTGTGACGTGTGAGGCTGGAACTGGTGTAATGTGACTGTGAGAAAAACTAGATGTGCTTTCCTTTGTGTGTGAGGGCTGTGCCTTCAGCTGCGCGGTGCTCTGCGGTGTCGGCAGCGCTCTGCAGAGCAAATAACACGTTTTTATTTTTATACAAATGTGCATAACTTCATCCATTTCTTGTGGCTGCTCTGACAGGAAAAGGAAATTTATGACGCACATCGCCCATTTATTTGGCACAGGCAGTGTTTATTGCTGAGAGAGGCATTCTCATGGAATTGATTGCACAATTTCCTCTTGGTGTACTTTTTTTAAGCAATATCCCAAGACTTCTGTGTGCTCAGATGCAGAGATGCTTCTTTAAGGCCTGCAGAATCCCATAGCAAAAAAAAAAACAAACAAAAAAACACCTCACAGTGGAAAATATAATTAAAATCTGAAACTTTCTTCACTCTGCTGGAAGTCACTGGAAATGCCTGTTGCATTCCCATTGGGTTAAATTTCTAGATTTCTCTACAGAACAAAGAACAGCTTTGGGTTTATTGCTGCTCCACCTTCATACATGTGGAAGGTAGTATTGGTATTGTGTTGGCTCTTGTTCGTGACTTAGGTGTGCTGGGATTTTGGGCATGGAGAAAGGGAAATGCTGCATTTTAGATAAAGAGGAAGATGCATTCTTATTACAAAGGCTTGATGGAAGGTTGGGGTTGTTGCCTGTCCCAGCAATATGAAATGGGGTGAAGATATCAACATCATGGAAGAAAAGAAAGGTATTGATTCAGAGGACTGTATATTTGTAGATGGCACAAAGTATATGTATAGAGAAACAACCCTCTGGAAGACAGTAATGTTTTCATTTTACTTTTCTTTTTTTGTTTGAATTTACCCATGCATGATCATTTCTACCAAAGTTGAGGAGTCATAGCCATCTCATTTGCACACGGGAAGCTGTGGATATGGGATATGCACACAAGCAGGTGACGGGTGGTAATGCTGGTTCCAAGTAGTCGCGGGCTGAATAATGCTCTCAGAAAATGTAGAGCTCTTTTTTGAAAAGATAACTCGAGGTTTAGGGATCAGAGAACAAAAAGTGTGCAACAGTTAGAAACAACAGATTCTGTGCCCTCCTGCTCTGTACCAAACCTCAGCCACAGCCCTGCTACGTACCCAAGTGTGGAAGGTCCGTGTCCGCTCACAAAGGAGTTCCTGCAATAGGTCTATTTCCAGTCTGCCCACTGAGCTGCTCTCCACCTGCATTGTTCTCCTAGATTCTTAGAGAGCAGTTTGGTGGCCAGCACGGCCTTAATTTTATCTTTTCACTTCCCTGGTCACTCTGTCAGTTTCTGTTAACATCCTGATTTTAAGGTCAAGCTCCCGAAGAAAGTTATATATTCCTAAACTTCTTTTCTTCATATCTCTGCATGGCAGCTACCTGCTGGCCACCTCCTGATGCTCCTCCTCAGGCTGAGGCAGGGGCAGCTTGCTGCCAGTGCCCATTCTGCTGCTCTTGGCTGGGGGACACTGCGTGTCAGCACGGGGCAGCCGGCTCACTGGGAACGGTCCTTGTATGTGCTGACCTCTGAACCCCAAACAAGCAGTAAACCTCAGAGGAGGCTGGTGATTAATCAAATCAGGGCTCGGCTGTGACTCAACCTTTACATCACCAGCTGAGGCTGTGTCCGTGTATGATTAAAAGAGGAAAATGTCTGTCGCTACTGACAGCTGTATCTCCCTCTGACTGAAGACAAGGCACCATGGATAAATGTATTTATGTTTGTTAGAAGTGCAAATTGTGGTTCTTTTGAAAACCTTCTCTGTTTATCATAAAGCCTCAGAAAGCACGTGGCTGCTTACGGACACTAGAGGACTTCCTGAGACTGTGCCATGGAAGCCACTGCCGAGAGCGTTGGGCTGTGGCTGGTGTGTACGTACAGGGAACAAGGCTGGGCATAGCCATCTGTGCATGAAATAACAAAGGTGGCTTTAAGCAGTGCTCTGGAGGAGACAATTTTCTCTCTGCAGTGAGGTTACACTTCCTAGCTGTTGTACTTTCGAAGCCTACCATCCAGATTTGCAGCTGGTCAGTGAAGAACAGAACACAGAAAGTTCCTATCACTAATCTGTTTCACAGTGCTGTAAGATATTAGGAAGTGCCAAATAGCTGTCAGGACCTCAAGGTATTCTGGAACATCCTTTGATGCTACAAAGTAATGCATTTTCCATATTATTCCTTTAAACACATTATATATGCAAAGTCTAGCACATCTTATGTGGAGAGGTGGAATTATCAGACAATAAGATTTTTTTCTCCAGTTCTTTCATGGCTCATAACGTATAAAATTTCTTCTTAAAATCCAGTCTAGGAACTCAAACTTAATTTATACAGTATTGAAAACATTACAGGGCATAAATCAGTTCGATTTTTAAAGCTCCTGTATGATATTTTCAGAACAGCCAAATTCCTTCGCTCTCCTGGACTCCTTCCAAAGTTCTGCCAGTGCTCATGGAAATCCAAATAACTTTGGAGAAAAAGCAGGTTTTCTGTGGAGGCTCAGATTACCCTCTCACCCTTCCTCCACTGCAGACAAGCCTCTGATAAACATGGGGAACAGAGATGGGGAAATTACTTCATTACCTCATGTCCTTTCCAATTACAGACACTAGAAGCCTGATCCTCCCGCCAGCTCATGCCCCAGACCCTGCAAATCTGTGCCTTTCAGAAGCACAGTTGCCTTTCCTTTGCCAGCAGGGATAAGTAGCAGCAAGTGGGCTGGGGAGCTCTCTCAGATGTGATTTGTGGGGGGTAGTTGAAAAGTTTCAAATCTCAGTTGTTTATTTAAAGCACAAATCCAGCTGAAATGTGTACCTGTGAACCAGAGAAGTGATCAAAAAAGGTCTGCACCTTTCTCATTTTTTTTTTCTTGAGAGTTAATCACTTGGTTGTGTTGTTGTTACCGTAATCTTTCTGCGATGCTTAACCTGGAAGGTGTACTAGCAGCTGTCTTGGTAATATTCTCCTGCTGGCATCATCAGATCTGGTATTTGTACCATTTATCTGTTTTCAAAGCACATTAGGTTTATGTATTGTTTTTCCGTTGCTTTAGTAGCTTCATACTTTGATTTACACCTAAAGAAACAAGTATGCTTTCTTTGATGCCATTTTTCCATTTTTGATAAACTCATATTAAAAATAAAGGCTGTTTAAAATCTGACTCTGAAACCTTATTTCCACCAAAACCAAACTAAAACAAACAAACAAAAAACCCCACCAACCCCAAAACAACACTAACCCTGCAAAGTGTTTCAGAACACTGTTGTTGGAGGAGAACCATGGCAGGAATGATTCTGATTTTTTACTTTGGGCATTAATCTTAGAGGCTCAGCTTCAGCCCAGCGCTTGACTCTGTGTTATAAGTCACTGAAACAGAAGCCAACATTTGGGTTAACCATAGGCATGCAGCTCTGGAGAAGGCTTGATGAAAGACAGTTGCAGAGATCACTGTGTTCCTCTTCTCCTACATGACAGCTCTGCACTGCGGGCACAGGGAGTGCTGCCTGGGGCTGAGCTGGTGCTGGGCTGTGACCCGATCAGCTCCACTGTGTTCAGCGGCAGTGAGAGCCTCCTCATGCTGTGCAGCTGGAGAAGGCAGAAGAAAGTCTGGCCAGTCACGCTGCATCTGAAGCAGTGGCCAAGTCAGAGCAGGGAGGGAAGGGACAAGAGAACAGGGAAAAGGTGGGGGGTTCTTCAGTGTTTTGCAATTCAGATTTTGCTTTGGTAAATATCTAAAATCTAGACATCCTTGCAAAATGAGTCTGCAGTGGGTGTGGGCAGAGCAAAGAGTGGAGGATGTGGATACCAAGAGACCATCCAGAAGTTCTCACAACAGTCTTTTCCAGGCTTTACTTCTTACTTAAGCATTATTTGAACAATTCTGTTTAAAATGATGGGAATTTTTCTATGTGAGATTGCATTGTGGTTGGGGGAGCTGGTAGTTACGTGGTATTGTCATGTCATCACAGAATCATTGAATCACAAAAGTTGGAAAAGGTCTCCAAGATAATCCAATTCCACTGTCCACCTACCAGCAATATTTCCCACTAAACCATGTCCCTCAGTAAAACGTCTAAATGGTTCTCGAACACCTCCAGGGATGGTGACTCCACTACTCCCCAGTCAGCCCGTTCCAGTGCCTGACCACTCATAGGGAGAACAAATTTTTCCTTACGTCCAACCAGAATCTGCCCTGGTGCAACTTGAGGCCATCACCTCTAGTCCTATCACTGTTACTTGGGAGCAGAGGCCAACTCCCACTTCCCCACAGCCTCCCTTCAGGGAGCTGTGGAGAGCGATAAGAACTTCCCTGAGCCTCCTCTGCTCCAGACTAAATAATCCCAGTTCTCTCAGCTGCTCCTCATCAAGTCTTCATCCTTTGGCCAGAACTGTCATGGATTCAGCCTATGTGTGTGCATGTGTGAGGGTGTATGAACTTATGTGTGCATGCGTTTTCTTCTTGATACTCCCTGCTACCTCTTAGGCTGTAAATATTGCTTGAACCACAATAGAGACACGTCTACTGCTGGTATCAGCCCAAATGTGGAAGCATATAAGCCAAAAAAATACTAAGGAAAAGTTCACCAGGCTTGGAAGCTCCCAGCTGGCCAGCTCTGGGCTGTGGGATCTGACTGGAATGGGTTTTATATCTGAAATAGTTTCTCCTGCTCACTGACTCCCCAAAACATAATGCCAATAATTCTTTTTCTTCTTTCTTTTTTTCTTTTTTTCCTTGTGTAATGGTGCATATGTCTTTTTTTTTGTTAATGGAAATTTTGGATTCACCGTGAGCAGTTTTTTCCCTTCAAGAAGGAAAACTGCCTATGGACCCTCATCATTCTGTTTGTTGATACACAGTAGTGAAAGTCATATCAACCCAAGAATGTCTATTGCTGTGACAAATCACAAAAATGGAGAAAGACTCAGTGCCTGCTAAGTCTAGCCTGTGCAAATCCAGTACATTCCAATTCCATGGAGTGAAATACTGCACAGAGTAAAATATGATTGAAATATTTTTGGGAATGTAACTCCACTGGCTAGTTTACCACCTGGACTTAGTTTTCATATTGTAGGAGATGAATTAAATTTTGATTATTTTTAAATTATAGCCCCCTCCCCCCATATCAGTTCTCTTGTCTTCCCACTGAAGCAAGCACTGTTAAGCTGCTATAACTTTAAGGGCATGAAAGCAAATGTTGTAAAGAGGTCACTGTAAAGGTCACGCAGCAGGTTTGATGTGTCAGTGGATAAATGATGGGATCACATCTGGAACAGTTTGGTGAATAAATAAAATGTGAAAGCTCATATATCACTGCCTACCTTCCAATCTGTAAGGGAAAGAGAAAATAAATTCTCTAATAACCTTGTAAAGCACATAAAAGATATTGAATAAACTCTTGAAATTTTGTGTCTAGAACTGTCCATATTAAATAACGATTTTAAGAGTGGCAAAAAGCTTGAGATACTGTATGAGTCTACCTTGTAAAATGTTGCTTTATTTTATGGTTTATTTATTAGACTATACTTGGATAGCTTTGAAAAATATAATTTTAACTATGTGTTATTGAAACACTCTTCCTTTAGATATGTCCCCCAGAGGTATTTTATATTTACACTTAGGGAAAAGAATTTTCAATTTTTATTACACAGTGCAGCATTATTGCTTATACTGCCACTATATTCTGCCTTCCACAAGTAACATTAATATATGCATATTTTACTGCCATTACCTTCAAAAGGCCTTAGAAAACCCATAGGTCTAAAATGATCTCTCTAAGTTGGTCATTACTGACTATTGAATTAAGATACAACAGGCTGTATATTGTTTTACTGGGCCATTAATAATAAGCTCCCATGAATTGTGAGACAGCAAGCTAGAAACTGAATAATTTCAGTCACCCAAGAAACATGCAGCATTCATAAAAGGCTTGTAGAAACTCATTCTGATTGGGAATGCCTCTAGTTTCTGAAGAGGGACCAAAGGCAACGGGCGGATTTGCATCTCCAGCTCCCTGCAAGCAGCTCCTCGCAGAAGGAAGTGTCTTATTGGCTTCAGCCATAGGGCAGATGATGGGCATGGATGTAGGAACCTGGGGGACAGGTGACAGGACAAACAAAGGCTGTTGGGGTTTGCTGTGTGTAGGCTGTGGGTTGTGGAGAAGTCTGAAACGTCATCATCAAAGGCTTATTTGACTGCTGCCTCTGTGTAGTGCACATTGTTGACACTCGAGATAGATGGTGGAGCAGCAACTAAAGGAACCCAGCCTCACAGGCAAAGTCTAAACAGACTGTGTTCTGCAAAACCGTGTTACCTGTAACTGTGCATCACTTTTAGAAAGTTGTAATGAGCCACAAAGATGATCAGGGGACTGGAGCACCTTCACTAAAAAGACAAGCTGAGGGAGCTGGGCTTGTTCAGCCTGGAGAAGAGAAGGCTGCGGGGTGACCTCATTGCAGCCTTCCGTACCTAAAGGGAGCCTACAAACAGGAGGGGAGTCAACTCTTTGAGAGGGGAGATAACAGCAGGACAAGGGGAAATGGTTTTAAGCTGAGGGAGGGCAGATTTAGGTTGGATGTCGGGGGAAGTTCTTTACTGTGAGAGTGGTGAGGTGCTTGAACAGCTGCCCAGAGAGGCTGTGGATGCCCCGTCCATCCCTGGAGGTGTTTAATGCCAGGTTGGATGGGGCCCTGGGCAGCCTGGGCTGGTATTAAATGTGGAGGTTGGTGGCCCTGCATGTGACAGGGGGGTTGGAGATTTGTGATCCTTGAGGTCCCTTCCAACCCCGGTCATTCTGTGATTCTGTGATTCTGTGACTCACAAGAACACTGTATTTCCCCAAATAAGATCTTCTTGCAGAAAACCAGTCCTGAAATTTCTCTAATTCCTTTACTCAGATCCACTTTAAAGTGCTGGACAGCTGTTCTAAATACCTGGTTCCTTTGACTTACTGAATTATCCAGCTCATACTTCATAGTTAACTTAGGTCTGTTAAGCTTTTGGCAAAGATACGGTCATGTGGCCTTTGAAGATAACCATATTTACTACTACTCTCTGCAGTTCCTTTGCCTCAAAGAAAACTTGATTTAACTTGCAGAAAGTCCTGCAAGTTTGTTGTTTGTTTGTTTGTTTGTTTGTTTGTTTCAGGCTGAATTCTACTAATCTGGACCTCGGTCTACCTGGGGGCTTTCTTTCCTTAAATTTCCTCTTTCCATTCTCTTTTTTATTGTACTGCTTTTTCTGAGCCTACCATCACTATGACCATCAATAAACCTCCATAAATTAACCTGCTGGGAGGAGGAATGGGAGAATCTTACGCTGCAGCTATAAGATTAAACGCTGCTGTTGAACCCTAGAAAATTTTCTGCCACTAATCTTTTGGTCTGACTAATATAGCTAGATATATTACTTAAATCTTTCAGTGATGGAAATCATATCTGGATCTGGTAAACAGAGAGGTAAGAAGACCGAGTAATAAATACTTTAGAAAGAATTATTTTGACACTGCATTTGGCAACTTTTTGGGAACATGTGTGATATATAGGTGTCACCTTTGCACTGAATTGTTGTTAGGCACACAATCTTGTAGGAAGACAATGCTGAAACTGATGAGAAATCCCAGGAACCCTACTTTCATGGCTCTGTTTCTGAACATGTCTTTCTAGCCCTGCATGGATTATCATCTCTCAGATTTCATCAGTGGTTAAGCTCATGAATATCACTGCTGATCTGGACATAATTCTGCAGTCTTTTGTCCCACTGATACCTTCACTGACCACAACTCTTTTACTTTTGGATTCAGTTACCAGTTTCCTGTGGGACATCTTCAGCTTCCCCATATTTTTCTGAGAAGTTTCATTCTTCAGGTAGTTTAGAGACATGCACAACACATTGAACTGTTCTGCTGGAATATGGTTTTAATCAGAGCGAAACAATACTTCAGCTAATTATGTGGTATACTGTGTGTTAGATGAGATCCTATGCTGTTTCCTCCTTCAGACTATGCAAAATCTTGTATTTTCTCTTTCCTGCCAGAAGCCATCAAATCTTTTTTGAAATTCAATTCAGCAACTGTCCTTTCAAACAAAGAAGTCTTCAACAAATCATACTGTAGACTAAAGAAAAAGAAGGAAAATTGTATGATTGAGGAAGGAAATACTAATCCTTCAAAGTATGAAGATCATAGCAAATAAACTCAAAATAAAAGCTGAAGTCATGTTGTTAGAAGACCCAGTCATTTTCATTTTGAAAAATTTCATCATGTTTACCAACTGTGGTCAGGTAAACATGCTGCTAAATGAATACCTGAAACACATTTTCAGCTTTTCCAAGTTGGTTTGTGCATCTGGCTGTTCTACGGTTGGGAGTTGGTCTTTGGAAATTTACCATGTAGGGAATAACATATATGAGGTGAGACATGATGCCTGGCTAAGGGCAGGATCAAACCAATAATCTATTGTGGTGCTGCATTATGGTTCTATAACTCACCATCCATCTATGTCAGGTGGGTATGCTGTAAATGGGAAATGGTAGCCATCAAAACATGTAAAATTAATAGCTGATGTATGTGCTAATCATAGGATCATAGATGTTGGTTTTAGCATGGTTTTTATAGACTTCTGAGTCAAATCACCAGGATCTCTTGTGGTCTATCCCAGGTATTTTTCCTCTGAGAGTGCTAGCTGGTGTTGGCTGGAATGTGTCTGATGATAACATGTGCATGGCTTCTTTCTTTAGAGCACTACATTGCTGAATTACTGTTCCTGTTGGAAAGTTTCTTCTTATCTCAACTTGCCTTTCTTTAATTTAAAGCTATTGCATCTTGTAGTACATTGCATTTGGCCAAAGTCACATAAGTCTGTCTTCTCCTTTACATCACTTCCTCTCAAGTATTAATTACCTCCAACACTTCTCTTTATTTCTCTAAGCTATTTAGGTTAACTTGCCTTAACATTTCTTCGAACCCTACTCTCAAAGGTTAGCATTAGCTGACATATTGTCTTGAAAATGTTAACTGTTGCTAAAAGCACTTCTTATAGAGCACAGTTCCTATGGAGTGTGCAGCCAGATAAATACATAGCGACCTTTTTTTGTGGTCATGTAGGTGCTTCTTAACTACTGACTTTCCCAGCAATATACTTGATGTTCTCTGCTTTTATTTGTAGATAGAAATCAGGGTTAATTTGAGAGTAAAGGAAATAACCTGAAAAGTACCCCTTGCAATTGCTCAAAACCTAAAGTGAAAAACAAGAGGAGAAATGTATTCCCTGTGCGAAATTCTCCGTTCTGAAATTCTCAGTTTTGAAATTCTCAGTTCTGAAAATCTGGAGACCAAAATCTGTCCATTAATGCCTCATAGATAAGTGAGGAAAACAAGGGACAGCACAGAGGGTTTAATGTACCTTTGAGTTTATGGGAGGCCTAGCAGAATAGGAGTTGTAGTCTTGGCTCTTGGAGCTAGACTGAAACCCTCTCTGCAGTCACTGCACCTCAAAGTTGGTTCACTGAAAACTCAATCACTTCACTGGTGTTTGTGACTGAAGTGAGTTTGTGAACAACCAGACATACCTGCTTACAGTGTCACTGCACTGAAAGGGAGACTGATCAAAAATCAATTTACCTCTGTCTTATTCTTGGATCGGAAATTCTTTAAAAGGATATTTCTTCTTCCAGAAGCCTACAGATGAAGGTATCCATGCTTCCATGGGAATGTGGACTACTTTTGCACCTTCTAATACAGGATGCCTATGGAGAAAGCATCACGAGGATATTTCTGCTCATTTTTCTTCATATTCGTCAGAATCTGATCCTGAGTCAAGAACGATTCATTCAGAAGGAGGAAGATTTGAAGTACTAGTCTGAGCAAGTTACATAAAGAGAGAAGAAATTGTGTTACCCTTTTAACAATCTAGCTATTAAATTCCACATGGGAACATCTGTTTCCTTCATATTTTTTGCACAGGATGGGAATTTTGCTTTCAAAGACAAAGAGCTTTGCTATCACATTGTATATTTTATTCTGTTCCTCTCTCTCACTTCTTCCAGAAGAGCTGGGGGATGTTATTTAATACCTGTCAGAAAAGACCCCATCTCTCACTACAGAAGACTTGTGTTGCCTTTGAGACCCTCTAGTGTTGCCTGTGTCAACAGGGAATTTAAATTTTCAAGCTGATGCAGACAGGATGAGAAGTGTCTGAGGTTCTGGCAGAATGGTTTATGCTCTCTGTTGTTCCCAAGCCAACAAAATTTGGGAACTGCTGCATTTAGGGGAGAGTAGAATCTGTTGAGAGGCCACATCCATCTCAAACACGTATCCAGTTGCTGGCTGACAAAAGCCACATCTCCAGAATGCCCATTTTCTCCTGAGCCTATGACCAAGTTCCTCAGGATCTTGTTTTAGAAGCATATGAGCATTAGTAAAACTGAGGTTTGCTGAATTCTTGCCCACAGCTTTTCTGACTCATCATCTGGTATGTTCACATGTAACTCATGTTCTCAGTAAATCTTTACTCCAGACCTCAAAGAGGATACAGGAATGAACGAAGAGCTGCTGTTCTTTTTCTCAAAATTCCTCTGTAAATATTCTTTCCTACTTCTGTGGGCTTGATTACATTCTCGAGCCTGGTGCCGATCTTTTTGCTCTTTCACATCTAGTATCTGAAAGTCTTTCAAAGTTTAAAAGATAAAGGTCCTGAAGATTTAGAAGATTTAGAAGATAAGGTAGTTCTGGGACTGAAATAATCAGGTGACAGGTGGTTATTTGGTGTAAAAAGAATAAGGAAAGTGTATTTATGAATATCCCATTCTCCTGGGTAGGTAAGAAAAGCACTCTTTCCTTATACTGTTTTTATGTGCCATATTATTAAAAGAAAACCAATACAATGAAAATTCTGATCTGCAGGTCACTGTGCATGAACTGTTTTGACCTTGCAGTAGCTTCTTGTTTTGGTAGAAGCTGGCTGGTTGCAGATGAAGCGTGGAGAAGCTGTGTTGTTGCCTAGGGTTGCTTACTGATGTTGTTTCAGCTACGAGCTGTGTTTCCTTCCTCCAAGAAATGTATGTCTCTGCAGTCATGAACCAGAAGTTGCTACAGGGGTCGTGTAGTTTCTGGGAGAAATTCCATAGGGAGAAGTTTCAATGAAATTTTTGAATCCTAAAGCTGAAAGCATTGTATATTGATGCTTCTTGTCCACTGTACATTTTGTTGTAGAGAAGCAGCATAATGGAGCAAGGACATAGTAGCAAGGATGCCATTGTGGAATCCCAGAAAATCCATTATTTCCCCAAACTGAACAGAAGGATGAGGCAGTGAATTCTTTACCCCTAAAGAATGTTAAAATTACTTTCTCTTTCCATGGAGGAGATGCAAAAACTTTCTGCAGAATGAGTCTATCCAGAAAGTGTTAAAAACAAAGTGTTAAAAGCAGCTGGCCATGGTGGGTGTGATCTATGTGACTGCCTGTTCCACAGCTATTTGGGTACAAAAGAGCACGTGTACAGTACAGCTGTACATCCTGTTCACTGTCTTCCTCTCTGTGGAGAGGGAATCAGCACAGATGTGGTAATCCTACTGTTATCTCTTGCATTGGATGCCCACACAGCAGAAGCATTGTTTGGTACAGGAAACTCCTGTAAACATTCCCAGAACCTCAGATTTTGCAAACCTCCTGCTGACCTTCAGCACACACATGTTTTTTGGTCGCAGAGGAGCTAGAAATCACAGAATCATTCAGAGACCTCTCCAGAGGATCATCCTTAAATGAGGAATGATCGCTCAGGCAGAATGTGAGAATGGGAAAAACAAATGTGGCACCCTCTTGAATGAGGTTGATTTACGAAAGAAGAATTGGGAAGTACAAAGTTGCCTTCCGAAACTATGTTTTACTTACTTGATAAATAAGTGTGTTTCAGATAAATGCACCAATCTAGATGAGTTCACTTTTCATTATTGGGAGGATTAAGCTAGTTTAAAAGATTTAGGAGATGACTGTGCCAAGTTTGTGTTTTTTAAGAGCAAGGACTGCCAAGCCCAGTAGGTATAAGAACTACTTTGGAAGCACTTTCATGAACTATTCCTGATGCATACCTTCAACATATTTAAAGCAACACCTGTCATGGTCCATCCTTTGTGCCAAGCAATGGAACCATGTGGTTTCTACAACTGAAATAACTCTTGGAATATGACATCCTGCAGCTGTATTGGCGGGACTTCTATTTTCCTTCTTTTTTGTTTCTCCAGGATTACTACCTATTGGGTACGGGTGCTAATAAATTGTTTGGGAGCCACTATTACCATGTTACTCTGCATTTGGCGTTGTATGGATATTAAAATTATTCCATTATCAGCCTTGTGATTATAAAATGGTATGAAACTTTAAATGTTTACTTTACTGTGAGCTACAGCCTCAAAAGTATGAGGGGGCTGCCTTCAGACCTCCCACAGAGGAGCCTCAGGCATGAAGAGGGATTTATCCTGCCAGCTACACAGGATTATCACTTCCTGTCTCCCTCCATAATGAACAAAGAATAGGCAGTTGTGTTGTCTAAGTTAGGTGTTTGTAGAACTGATGATTTTTTCCACCGTTTTTAGAGGGAAGTGTGGTCTGAACTGTTTGCTAATACCTTCTTGCTATTCTGAATACAGCTGGCTAAGTAACTTCTCACTTGCCATCTCAGAGGACAGGGTTGTACTGAGGTCAGGCTGTGGAGAACCTCAGTTAGGAGATGACCTATGGGTCCAGTCTTTGGGTTTGCTTACCTGTTTGTTATCCAAAGAGTGTCTAATGAAATGGGGACAGTTACTGGGACAGTTGTTCATACAAACAACTGTCATGTTCTTTTAAAACAATTCTAGCCATTTAGGCAACAAATTATTTCTGTCATGCACTGTACCTGATGGCTGCAGGCTGAGGGCAGCTGGCATAGCACAAAGTCTCTTCTGTGTGCAGAACCTGCACCACCACGGAGCACACTGCAGGCAGGCCTTGCTAGCAGTAATATGTAAATCACCATTAGCAGATGTTTATTGTTTCCTTTCAGAAAATCAGATTTGACTAATCAGCCTAAGTGAAACATATGCTGAAATTAATTAAAGTTTGTTTTAAAATAATTTGCATGCTTATTGCTTTTAACTGATTGTAATTGAGGCTTTTGAATACTTTTTGACAAACAGAGTCACCTCGGTTGAGTTTTTCAAAGCACTGATTGGCATGTTGCCATACATCTTCCACTAATACTTCATTGGCTAAATGACCTTTATTGCACCAATTTCCCAATCTCAAAATATGATAGAAAAAGGAATTGTTTCCTATTATGCCATGGTGGTTTTGTAATGAGCACAGTTGCTGAGATGTGTGCCCTGATGAAAGATCTGATGATTATAGATTAACTGAAGACAGCAGAGATTTTATGAATAATAGGCAGAGTTGACAGTATGATTAAGCATCGTGTGTAGGGGGAGGTCTCATTATTTTGCCAGCACTGCTCACCTGCGAATGTAACTTCCGGCCAGCTCTAGCTTCCCCTGGCTAGAGAGGGTATATCAAGGCTGTCACAGTAGCTCATGGCCTGGTGCTGCTACCAGTAAGCTGCCTGCCTGGGTATGCTGTGTACTCGCAGTCTGACACTCTGATTGGAGCCTGCAGGGAGCCAGCTGGCTCCACAAGCAGGGACGTTTCGGGTGGGAAAGGACTGGCATAGTCTCAAGTTCTGCCCTGACAGGCAGCATGGCTCACCTGGCTCAACCCACTTGTTCCTGGGAATCCAGCACCAGCAGCCAAAGGCAGCGGACTCTTTGCCAGAGCATGCTGGTGTCTCGTTCATGCTCCCAGCCGGGATGCCCAGGCTCTATGTCTAGCGCTGCTGTTGACTTTCCTGCTTCACACTGGGCAATTTGCTTCCGTCTCGCTCCTCACATTGGCTGAAGTCATTTTTTGGGTCTGAGGCCTCTCTCTTTGTCAATGACAGCCAGCACAAACAGGCTTTGAACAAGGCATGATTTTGTCTCAGGGCATCTGATTGGGACCCAATGGACTGTGTGCTCCAGGCTTTACATGGGCTTTTTTATGGTCTCCACGTAGGGCTGAAGGCGTTGGTTAGCTGAAGGTGATGTATAATTTCCTAAATAGCCTGGGGCCGGCCTAGTCATGGCATTGCCTTTCTCATCATGGTAGGCAAGAATGTGCTTCGTTATGGAAATAACAAGGTGACCAGCAACCTGCATCCAGGCTTCAGGAACTATTCCCTTTCCCCTAACTCTATTTACTTGGCCTGAGGTGATGTGAGTTTTCTGAAAAGTCTGGCTCCGGAAAAGATGTTGAATGAATCTTGAGTACCTAGGGGACAAAAAGCTGCCTAGTCAGCTGGTTCTCCAGTGGAAGAGGTTCTACTAAAGTGGAAGTTAATTTTAATGACAGTTTAATTTAATTGTATATAGTCTCATACATCCAAAAACTGTGAAAACTCTAAATAGTCTCGAGGATTGGGCTCCCTGTATGCTGAGCGAGCCTTCCGTGGAGCTGAATGTCAGCATCCTGGCACTGATAAATGCAGCTCACACCAGCAGAGGATTTGTCTGACTAGAACTGCTTATTCTGAGGGGGAATTTGTAGGGTTAGTGCAGGACTTGGTTTGTTCTGTTCATTCATTAGATCACTCAGATCTTCCTCAGACCACACTGGAGACAAGAGGCACTTATTAAGAGCAGCAGTTTGTTTCAAGTGCCCTCTCATAAGTTTTCAAATGTTCCTGCTATAATGTCACAGCATCGTGGGCTTCTGTGATGGAGAATAACAGTGGTTCATTAGGCTCATAAATCCAAAAGGAAGAAAGACTCTCCTGGAGACATGAGCAGCTTTATAACAAACAGAGCAGCAGGAGGGTCTGCAAATTATCAGCCCGATGCTTTATAAGCATTTTATCATCAGCTGGGGGAGATTACAATAAAGAGCAACGAATAAGTGTAACATAAACGATGACATAAACATGCTTCATATTCTCCTCTGTCCCCAGTTCATACAAAAGTGCATTAGGAGCACTAGGGTGAGATTCCAGGCAGCTTCAGAAGCTCTTCTCCCACCTCAGACTTGCCTGTTTGGACATGACCCAGGGTTATATGCTATATGGACAAACTCCACCAGAAGAGAGAAAATACATGCAATATTTAACAAGCTCTGCTTACTATTCCAATGCAAGTGCTGCATGACAATGAGTTTGATAAGATATTTACATCCTATCCAACAGTTTTGCCACCACCACATTTTTAAGTGTGCAGCTTTGATTTATGACTGGTGATACCAAAATCCCAGCCTGTAAATTTTTACAGCAAGCAGACTTGAATTATGTGTTCAGTCTGTTGCACTGGATCAAAAATGCTCAAAATGTTCTCTGGGAAGATTTAAATGTATATGGTCTCTAAGCCATGGAAATATTGTCCTAACGTGCCTCTGTGATTTTTAAGAGATTGTGAGTTCAAATCCATTTATTAGCTAATGTCTAATGAGTTTGGCAGGTCCTTACTACATTAAGAAAAACTATGAGCATAACGATGTAGACTGAGGAGAATTTAATGAACAAATAAGTGGCCTTCACATTTATGTGAGATAAAGATTTCATGTCAAATTTTGCATAATATATACTGGAAATAATGGGATATTTATTATATTTCTCCTCTTCTTTTTCTTGTTCTTTAAACAACACTTTTTTTGCATAGCAGACTTGTGTCATTTCTGATCAGGTGATTGGGAAAAATGACCTGCAGTGGTGAAGCCTTTTAATTCTGCCTGTGATGTCTGATTGAACAAGGAGAAAGAGAAAGTTATCGAAGCCTGCTTCATAGTGGCAGCTCCACTGGGACTGTGCACACAGTTATCACACGTACTTGTACCGTGTGCCCCCACTGCCATTCCTGCTTCACACTTCTGGAAAATTTTGATGCTTGAATATATATTTAGAACCTTAATCACAGGCATTTGTCTTTGTAAAATGTGTCCTAGCATTATTACCTGAATCTCACTGGTTTCATTGCATTACCTCAGCTTCCACCTTTCCATGAAGTGCTGCTGCCAGCCCACATAAAGTCTGATAAATTGACTCCTTGCAAAAATCTTGCTTACAATAGGGAAGTGGACTGGCAGTAAAAATAATAAGCTATTTCTTGAGGCTGTGACACTGTACTTTCATTAAAATGTGACCAACACTGAGGACATTTCCACCAGAGGCAATGGGAGTTTCCAATGAGGCAGTCCAACCTGGTGGGAAGAAGAGAATTGTAATCTGGTCATTAAAAAGGAAAAAAGTCAGGGGACAACCTTCTGACGGAGCCACATGGTAGGAAGAACAACATCTCATGTACCTTGTCCCACTCTTTTTTTGTTTATGTGAGAATGCCTAACTCTATTTTTCTATTTCAGATAATCCACGGCTTTGCTGCTTGTCCTGTTGCTCTGCAGACATTACAAACTGTATTTCTGACTAATGAACTAAGAGTGAATAGTTTATATAATGTGTCATATGTAGCAGAAGGTGCTGCAGCCAGTTGCTGCTCATGAAACTAGTTGCTGCATTAAGAAAACAAATCTGTGCAAGTCCTCATTTCAAAATTATTTCCAAACATCAACTCAAAAATTATTTCAATAGAAGCCTCCTCTAAGAAGCATCACTTTTTTTAGCACCTGGCATAGCTCTGTTGCTCTTCAAGCACTGTTTCTGCTGGATGTTCAAACAAAACCTTATCCATACAACTTGGGCAAGGGACTGGCCGTGAAAAGTCTGTGATCAATTAGCAATTAATTAATGAGAATGTATTCTGCACAGAGATTTTTGAGCCCCTTGTTAGCCAGGGAGTGATCATGGTGAGGTTGTTGTCACTACGTGGAGTTGAATGTTGGGTGATCTAACAGCCTTCACAGCACCAGCTTTGAGGATTGCAAGCAATGTTTCAGGCACCCACCTAGACATACTGTTTTTCACTGTAGTTGCAAAATTCAAATGTGTGCTCAAATTCATCAGTGAGACAAACTTACTCGAGACACATGCCAAGATGCATGCTGACAGCGCAGTGCTACATTGGCCAAGGAATGGTTGGTTTGCCTGTGTGTGATCTGCACCTGCCCTGAGTCTCTGCGGATCCCTGTTTTAAGGGACTGAAGTAGTGTCCTTGCTTTGCGCTGGGCTTTTACTGATCAGGAGTTCCTTGTCAGTAGGAGCAATTCCTGCTATCTCTTGCCTGATGCAAACAGGATAAGCGGTAGCAGGGGATTTCTGATCCTCCTGTAAATGGAAACTCCTGGTACTATCCCACATGAAGCAAAGTGTACTGGGTGAGAATGAGATATATCTCTTCTTCTGCCTCGTTTGTTTGAGATCTTACACAGACATCAACTATTTGAAGTCATGCTTGTCTTATCTTCGAGAGATTTTTTGCGGTATTTCCCAAATCATTCCCAACAGATAGCAGGTAACTGGGAAATGATGGGATGGCAGCATGCTTCTGCTTGCCTTGGCTGCT
The DNA here is from genome assembly GCF_905368555.1 of Meleagris gallopavo. Classification (NCBI taxonomy): domain Eukaryota; kingdom Metazoa; phylum Chordata; class Aves; order Galliformes; family Phasianidae; genus Meleagris; species Meleagris gallopavo. Next base: position 18,020,879 of record NC_139412.1, read on the forward strand.
CCTGGGAAGCAGTGGGGAAAGATGAGTTTTACTGCCTCATGTCCAAGTGATGTCATTGCCTTGGTGCAAGCGAGTGCAATGCCATCAATTTCTGCTGATTATACCAAAGTTGAAATTATTCCACAGTATTTTGTTGCATCCCTTTATTTGATTTTATTTCTGCTTCCTGTACCATAAGGCTGACCATCTGAACCATGCAATGTGTAACAATTTACAGTAAACCCTCCTTCTTCAGCTCAGTAATGGATGGAAACAATTCTGGACTTAATGATATAAGTGAGGAAATACAGTCATTCTTAACCAATCTCGTAATGCCCTTTTGGAAAAATGATACTTTAGGCTACTTTTATCATTTGATTTACAAGTCACAAATCTGTGTAAGAAACTAGACTTTAAGTCAGTTGTATACATTATAAACTAAGCAGGGCCGGTTCACAAATGATTTTACAGGTCCATACACTTCCCTGGAGGAGCCATCTCCTTCCTGCTGGCCAGACACATTGCCTTGAAACGGCTGCCAACTTTTTAAGAGTTCCTTTTTGGCTATATTCTTCTTTTCATAGCAGCGTTCATGGCCTCAGCCCAGGTTCATAACGAACAAAGTGTAAAATTAATCAATGGATTGATACACTGCTTAGAATAAAAACAGCACGGTTTTGGCTACATTTTCTGCCTCAGCAGCCAAAGGACTGCATGTGTGTACATGAAATGTAATTTAGTTTTTCCTTTGCTGCCTGTTGATTTTCCTCTAATTCATTTTCCTTTTGCTTCTTATTGAGTCTCCTGTGTCTGGTAAATTTAACCCTGCAGAGCCCAGTCTGTGCAGCACACAACAAGCAGAGGGACCTGTAGGTGGGCACTGGTGTGCCTGCAGGCTTCTTTAGCGGCTGGAAGGGATAAGATGATAGCCAGGAAAAGGTCTGTGTGAGTGTGGCAGCCCATAAGTAAATCCCTTGATAGGTAAAAACTACGTGGAGTTTTAATGACTTGTAAAGCCCTAAGAAAACCTCTCACTTGATATTTATTGCTTTGGATGTCTTCCAAATGAACTTCATCTCACCTGGAAAAGGTTAACATGGACTGGGAGTTGAGTAAATCTAACTCAGCCTTTTTGTGTGCTAGTGTGCCTTTGATTAACCTACCATGATCAATGGAGGCTGATCCTCTCCTCCATGGACAGAAACCTCAGCTGTCACAGGAAGATGCAACTTGAGGCCCTGTGCTACAGAACTTGAGAACCTACACATACACACTCACACTTTAAAATAACACTAGAGACTATTAGTCAAACATCTTGAAGAAGAAAGCAAGGCTTGCACTTTTTGAAGCAAGAGAAGGAGTTGGGCATGGCACTGGGTAATGGCATATATATCACAGACATCAATGAGCCCTCTTCAGACAGGTGAAAGTTGACAAAAGCTATGTTGGCAACTTTAAATTCAGAAGAAGCTGGTCTGGGAAGAAGTTAATCATATTGTAGGCACTGTCTAGTGCTACTCAATCTCATTTCTATCACTTTCAAAGTCGTGTGTTTTTAAAAATACCAAAAGCAATTTAAAAACGCATCTAACAGTAATCACTTCATTGGAAACAATGCACTGCAGTAACATAAAACTGCAGCCACTTTCCTTCAAAGATTTATGAGACAGACTAGTTTTCTCACGACTTGTGTTATTCCTGCCTTATTGTTTTGTCAGCACTGGGTATGGAAAGTAGATGATATGTGAGCACTCTCTGACACTAGGAAGCTTTAGAGTTTTGATTAGGTAACAAAGTTGAAAAACTGAGTTTGCTTGCCCTGTTCAATGTCTGTGATGTACATTTGGGTACAGCAAGTGTGCTGAAGGACTGCTGCCCTCATGCAGCCACTCTGCACCACAGCTTGCATGTGGGATTGCAGATCCCAGGGATACCATCCTCAGCCTTATGCTGGATTTCCTCTGAAAATCCAACTGATTGTAAATATCGGAGTCGGATGCTGACCCTGCAGTGTAAAAAGATAGAGAAGAAATGGAGAAATGAAAACATTCAAGGGCATGTGAAAATGTGATGGAATGGGTCTTGTGATCAGATCAGCGAGAAATGCTTGTGCTGTGGCCAAGGGGATGGCAGCCCTGTTTGTGGTGGCCAGCTGCCCTTGTCCCTTAGATGTCAGTGGCGTGAGGTAATGATGCTGGGCAGAAATGAGGAGACTGCGTGGGAAAAAAGTCCTCAGCCATTCCCTAGGAGCATCTACAGCCTTTGAAAGCCTGGAGAATTCAGTGGTCACTGTTGGCAGAAGTGCCAGGTGTTCATCTTACGGGTGGCTTGGGGGGATGTGTGCTGCCAGCTCTGGCTTGGACTTTTCAAAGTGAGAAAAAGACAGCTGTTTCCAGTGGTTCAAATGAATGTTGATATAAAACCTCAATTAGAATCATAGAATCATAGAATCACCAAGGTTGGAAAAGACCTAAAAGATCATCCAGTCCAACCATTTACCTATTACCGATAGCTCCCACTAAACCATGTCCCTCAACACAGCATCCAGTCTTTCCTTGAACACCCCCAGGGCTGGCGACTCCACCACCTCCTTGGGCAGTCCATTCCAGTGCCTGACCACCCTTTCTGAAAAGTAATACTTCCTAATTAGATAGTTGATCCTCCTATTACAAGCATGCCTCTTGACTTGCACATTCTAATACAAAGTGTCTGTTACATCATCAATGGTAATACAAAGAAGTATGTGCTTTTAAGCATGCTTTTAAATTTATACTAGTCCTGGAAGAGGAATCTCATTAATACATATTTTTTAATATATGTGTGAAGAGAAAAAAAAGTAGAAATAAATGGAGAAACAAATAAATTACCACCCTGGAATGTACTACAAAGTGCTTTCATTATAACCATGCACAAAATAAAAGCATAAAAATGCTCCTGTTTCATGTATTATTGCTATTGGTGCTTTTTGTCCTCTTCCTCTGATGACATTCCCAACAACGTTTTTATATAATTTAAAAAAATTAATTGCAACCTCTTCAAAACAAAAATATTTTTAAAAGTTTATCATTGAAGTCTCATAATTCAGTGTTTCCAATTTTGTCATTGGCATCTTGCAAGTCTCAAGTTCCTTGAGCAGATCTACTCGTTGCACAGCTGGCTGACATCTACCAGGCACATTTACTGATGCAAGACTATTTTGTAGGCTTAGGCCACATATTCATAATAATTTATAACAATTCATTAAAAATGAGTTGCCTGTATTCTTAATAGAACAGCAGTTTATGTATTTTGAAATAGTGATTACTTTGCTGTAGCTCATTAGGAAATACTAATTTAATTTCTATTTAATTACAATCCAGTTACTACCATTTATTACCAATAGTTCTAATGAGGTAAAATAAGAGATGTATTGAAAACTAATGACAGTGTTATAAAGGTTCATTTGGAATTACGCAAAAAAATTCTACTTAATTTCAAAGGAATTCTTCTGCTTCATATACAGGAGTTGGGACGTGGCTGGGATTCTTGCTGAAGGGCTGGCTTGTGCCAAACATGTTTGGTGTGTCTCAGGTGTCCTGCAGAGATATGGGTGCTCAAACAGGAGCTGTAATGGCACAGGATGAGAACTATGGGGAAGAGCAGTTCTGTCCAACTCAATGGGGGGGGATAATTTCTGAGTTAGTAAGAAGGAGGGGTGGTTGTATGCAGAGCAGGGAATTAAATATGTCTGAGAAGGCATGGCAATGTAAAAAGAATTAAAACTAAAAAGAAGAAGCATTGAAGTGTTGTCCTTGGTTTTATCCTGAGTCTGAGAAAAGAACTCTAGCTGTTAATGAGCAATGCAGCTTTTCTCCACTAAGAGCACTGCTGTGCTTTGTTGGTGGAGGTTCCAGGACAGTAGGTCATGAAATGTTTGAGGGACACCATCCTCCGATAAAGTGTTTTCAGGCAAGATTGGGATTTATTAAAAAACAAACACCCCCCATGGAGCTTGACAAAGAATTGTACAGGCAAGCTACACCACTCTGGGTCCAAGAGTCTGCCTTGTGCTTGTCCAGGGACATGGTGCAGTCCCTCAAGTGAAACCAGGACTGTATTTGGGCTCTCTTCCTCCCAGCTTCGTGAAATCTTGGCTCTGCTCTAATTTTAGACATCTTTTGAAACAAAACTATGGAGTCTTTCCTACTTCCCTGTAGCAAGGCTACCTTAAAGTGCTTTTGTGATAGTTATTTTTGCTTTGAGCTGTACAGCCTGGAACATCTGTAAAAAGCTACTCTGAGCTTGCCTTGCTTGCATTAAGGGTTGTTGCCTAAATTTCCTCTTAAAAGCAATGTTACAATTCCATCTCTGGTGTAAGATGTTCTCTACAGTAACAGGCACTCCACCAGGGACTGACGGCACAATCCTAACTCAAAAAATTCAGAAAAACCTTTCTACAATCAGCACAAGGCTCAGGGTAGTTGTAGCTCCCACTTACACAGGCCTTCATATTTTCCCTCATTCTAATTTCTCCCTTCTCTTTATTTCTCTCTGTGTATATCACCTTTTTTCATGTCTCTCCAGATGCATTTCCCAGCATCAGATAATTGAAAGTCAGTGAGTTTCAGGTTATTTTGCTAAAAGATGCCTATTATTTTGATGAAGCAGGTGCATGGAATTTAAAAAAAAAAAACCCTTCCATAATTGCTACTTTACTATCAGGCTTCTGCTGCTTAATCCTCTTCGATTTTGGTAGAACAAGTTTTCTATCTCCTCTAGGATGATTACAGGGAACATTGCTCTGTTTCTCCTACAGAATCCATTCCTAGTGGATATTAAGCCTGGGTTATCAATTAAAGTTTATTTCTGTGCCAAGTGATTAGAGCCAGGATTGTGTGTGACTTCTAGCATAAAGCAAGTCTGAAGTGATTTCTGCAATTAATATTAATTAATCACTGATATGTCAAATGTTCACAAATGAATGCATGGAATGAGCATGTACAGTTTACCATAGTAACCTGGGATTGAAATAATGTTTGAACTGCTCTTGTTTAAAGCATTTGGCAACAATTTCCATAAAGTCTTCTTGATGTAATTAGCTAGAAAAAGAGGAGAATCTGAGTGACTAGTTAGAGTATTCAAAGTATTTCTGCACTACTGCCTCTTAATCAAATGGCTGACACATCCCCTCTTGTACTCTGCTCTCACCTCTGGCTCTGACAAGTATCAAAGCTTTGGTTTAGAATTCTGCCTGTTATTGGCTTTTCTGGGTGAAAGTAACACCCAAATCCAAGCACACCAGGAATCTTAAAATATGCATGTGTGTAAAGAGAGCATAGGGGTTTGTATAGACTCAGATTTTGGCAGCTCAGAATCAGAAAACTAACCACATGTCATTCACATTTAGCACAGACCAGCTCATGACCCCATCCTCCTTTTCCCCACTGTGGGGCTGGGATATCCCTGATCTTATACTGGCATCCCTGGAAAGATTATCTGCTGCCCAGTGTAGGTTGACTTCCACTCTGAACATAGAAATAAATCCTCTACTTTCTCCATGGTGGAGATGGAAAGTCTGATGCTGATGTAGAAGTGATAAATGCCAGCCCTGAGAAGAGGAATCTACTGGAATTTGGAAGGTGGGAAAAGGGACATGCTGACAGGTTGGTTTAGAAGAATGAGATGAGGCCCCAAGGAAGTGGAGAGAGAGCTTGGTAGTGGGCAGCTCAACACTGATAAGAAGTAATGCAGCATGATGCATGCCCATAGACTGGGCAAGAACTGTAACTAGTTCAGCACGTACAGAGAATGAATAATGAACAGCTTGTGCCAGCTGTCACACAAAAGATTTTGAAAAAGCCTAAATCCTGTACTGCACGGTTGTCCTCTGTCTTGCCAACCTTCATGGTGGCATTGCTTACCTTCAGAGTGCCTGATGTCGTGCACACTTATTTGGAATAGACACATAGGACACATGGGTGAACATGTAGAGGTACAGCAACCTCAAACATGGGCATACGGTAATAGCTAGAGACCCCTAGTGCATATGACTGAATAATTTGTTTTCATTTATTGAGAGCGTAGTGATTGCCTTAACATACTGAGTGACACAGGCGTGTTTACAAGTACTTAAGTGGCACTTACATCTGTAGTATCTGATTGCCTGTTTAAAGTGCAGTGAAATTGGGAAGGAATCGTTATTCCTGTTTTGGAGACTGAAAAGACAAGGATAAAAATTCAAATGTCTTGAAGGTTGCACAAAAAGCCAATAACATGTTTAAAAATGGATAAAGAATTTTCATACTGTCAATCTTGTTCTTTAGGTAATCTTGGAGCCAGAAACTCATAGGGTCATATTACTGACAAAATGGTAAAAAGATATGGAATGACCATTGCATCTTTGCCTGTTTAAACCAGATGAGTATCTGGCAAATGGGATTCAATTATCCCACAATACTAATTGCACAATCCATTCCCACTGACATTACCTTTACTTTTGGCAAGAATATAAAAAGTTTTGCCAGGCACTCAGGCATTTTCCCTGCAATGATGTTCTTTACACATGCAACACCCTTTGTACAGGTGGCACAAAACATGTTACAGCTTATTCAGCTGTGTGTCATACCCGGAACCTCTTCTGGATGTTGACCTAGTCCCCACATGTGTGCTGTTCAGGTGACTGGTCTCCAAACTTAGTGCTAGAGCAAGGTGCTGGAGCTGTGTGTGTTCATCACCAGTGAGTGTAGCCAGGAGTATGTGGTAAATGTGTCACTGACAAACACAAATTTCTCCTAAGAAATGCATTTCTTATTGGAAGCTTCCTTGTTAGCACTTGTCTTGTTCACTTGTCTTGTTCAGCAAGTGCCTGGTTTATCTGTTACTCACTTCGTCATAAATCTTAGACAAAAGTAGTTATGAGGAAAGCATATTTCATTCTTTTATGGAATTCCTTAAAGCTGATGAGAGCAGTCAGATGACTATTTTCATCAATGAATCTTTGATAAAGTATTAGGAAACAAAGATGATGTCTTTTAATAGACCATTATCACCTGCCTTGGGTGCAAGGAGCTCTCATACATTCCAAAAGTAAAATAATGGCAGAATAAAACACAACTTAGAAATAATATCCCCAGAAAGGGCCTTATTTTCCTTCTAAAAATGATTTTGAATGTATTTTGTGTTTAATAACTGCTGAACTCTCGTACATCTGCATGGGAGGCAGATGCAGTGAAGCCCCACTGCCTTGGATTCGTGCAGCACCTGTGTGGCGGTGTGCACACACCTACCCCGTGCTTATTCATGTCATGTGACTGCCAAGTGCAAAGCAAAGACACAGATTTTCTCACCACTGGACCATGAAATGTCACAGCAAACCAGTGTCCTTCCAGTCTTTTATGAAGCAGAGGACCTTTTGCAAAGTATTTTGTCTCCTTCCCCACCTTCTTTCACACTCCATCTTGCCTGCCCCACCTGGCAGGGCTGCATTTAATCATGCAAAGAAATGCCAGGAAATGGAGTTTTTTCCAAGAGGGTAAGGAATAGCAGAAGATATTTGCTCCTTCTGCCACCTGTTTCTGTCCATCCTGAGCTCACTTAACCGTCCCCTATGTGAGCGCAGACTAGGCTATGTGACAGAGAGTGGTGGAGATGCCCACGCTGTGAAAGTCTGGATCAGAATCTCCTTGGTGGGGAATACATGGATGAGAAGAGTCCTCAAAATGTTTTGCAGGACCAGACACTCAGGAAATAATCTCAGAGCAGTGAAACTGGGAGAGAAGTTAAAGAGAGGGAGTAGAGAAAAGAAGCATAAGGGAGAGTAATGGATGTAGATTTTTGCATTTAAGTAATGCTGCTGCCTGTGAGAGACAGTGATTCCAGAGAAGGCCAAGATAAAATCTTTGAGGAAACCCAAGAAAAAGATGTGAATGCAGCAATGAGCAAGTTGGGCATTCTGTGCTTATTTCAAAGAGGCTTCAAGGACAGAAGTTGATAGAAAAGTGTGTTTCTCTGTTTCAGGATAGATAAAGCATAAATGTCTCAAAGTCTAATGGAGAGAATGATGAGGAATGCTTGTGACTTGCTTTCCTGAGCTTTGGAGCGTGGTGTGCACAAATGGCCGCAGCACAGCAGCTGTGGCATGCACTCTGCAGCAGCAGCAGGGCAGGAGCCACCAGAAGCAGGAGGCCTCAGCGCTGCCAGCTGCATTGCGGGCTGAGCAGCAGGGGCTTGTGCAATGCTTGAGAGCAAGTAACAGCATATTTTGGGAGATGAATGTGTGTCTGACAACAAGCACGCATTAACTGGCACTTAATTAAAATTGTGAATCTTATAGTTTTTTTTTCTGCATGGCACGTATTCTGTATCCTCCATTCTACTCAGGTAGCTTTTCCTTTAATGATCTTTGCAGGCCATCTTTGAGGAAGAAGCAAGCAAGAGATTAATAAAAGTGTGAACAGGTGGTTGCTCAGTTTCTAAAAAAGACTGGCAGTGCAATAGTTTCCTAATTATTATTATACCTTTAAAAGGTTTTTAAATACATGATAATATATTTCCACATCGCTTCTTCTTGCACCACTCTTGCTCCTGGCATTATTTCTCATTCAGAGTAATAATTAATGAGAGCTGAGTTGTCTAGTATGTATTTTATTCCTTCTGTTTCAGACTCTTAAGTAACCGTCTTGTCACATTTGTTAAGCAAATTTTCACACATTGTGTGTAATTTCAGCAATATGTGAGAATGCCTCTCAAAAATGCCTTGAGTATTTGTTTTATATATCTTGATAACATTTTCATTTTTTTTTCCTTGAAAGCAGTATTTCTTCATAGTCCCTCAGAGAAATGGATGATACATAATTGCTGCTGTTTTTTATGGAGGTAAAAGAAAACAAAGAAATTTTTCTAATTATATGGGGGCAATAGTAATAGCAACAGCAATTTTATTTCTTAATTTTAAAGAGAGCACTCTGGTCTAGCTTATGGGCTGGAAACGGCACAATTAGAATCAAAATAAGTACTTCCTTCTCAATAGCTACCTGCTTAGGTAAGAATTGTGTGCGTCTTTAACTAAAGAAAGTGATTTAATGTAGATGATGGACCATTCAGACTGTCAAAAGAACAGTGCTCTAATGAGAGCTCAGCACGTCCATTGTGTGTTTGTCAGCTTGATCTGTGTGCCTGTAAAATGTTTATTTCCTAACAGAAATCATCCTCACTATAGGCTAAATAAAGGCTTATTTGGACCCCAATCCATCACTCATGGAGTGATGGAGCGGCTCCTCGAGCACACAGTGGCCTGGGAACTTTGTTTGCATGCAGGAAGACTTAGACATAATTCTCTAATAATACACACATGATTACTTGAATGAAAGCCACCTGGGTGATTACACTTCGTATGCGGCAGACTTTGGGGAATACCATGAGTTTTTCAGTGCTGTGCAGCTCCGTGAGCAGGACTTTTCTCTATGGAGTTTTTCATTTATTGGTTTCCAAAAAGAGTGAGTCAGTGGGCCTGCAGCTCTTACAAAACATTTTTACTGCAGTTTTTCATTGGCAAGTGCAACTCTCCCACCTGGTTCTCCCATTTATCTTTAATCACACTTTTACTGCGTTGGGTCGCGGTAACCATTTGCCCTCAGGGTCCCTCTAAGGCCTTGGAAATCTCTTTCTGGTGACCTTTTCCATGCTTTGCTGGAGATGTGGTCAATGCCAGCCTCATAAGGGAGATTAACCTACAAAGAGGAATGATTAATTAAGCAAATTTGAGGGAAAGGCAGATCAATTTGTAAAACCGTTCCACCATGCTGAAGGCTAGAAATTCTCTGTAGAAAAAGAGCCGTCCTTTCCTACACAGGCATATATGGGATGGAAACTGAAACGCAATATTGCTGACGTCATGATGAGTGAATGCTGAGAGCTGAGGTTTGAGCTTGAGCTCTCTATGCCTCCCCTCCAAGGTGCAAAATTATGTTTTATCACACAATTACATATCATGATGTTTTGGATAATTTTTAAAAATGTTTCCTTTCACTTTTAATTCAAAATATTTTAATGGAGCTCATTCAACCTCCTCCCTTTGCAGTTTTCTGCTCTGAATTTTTTTGAATGTTGGCTTTTTACTTTGATTTAAGAATAAGAATGCTTCCCAGTTTTCATGCATAGACCAGGAAATCACTTCTCATCATGTTCCAGCCAGGCTGGAGCTCAGACTTTGAATGGTGACTCCGGATCTCAACTAAGGATTCTCAATTAGAAGCCAGGAAGAGGTCTATGCTTCCATGAAGCCCTATGGGAGTTTGTCTTCATTAGGCCCAAGCAGGTGAGCTCATTGTCACATGCATTGCTACAAGACTTCTGCATCCCGTGTAAACTCCAATACCTTTCCAACGGCCTCAATGTAAACTGCTGGCTGTTGGTTTGGCCATAAGTTTAGACCTTGTCAGCTGATGCGGTAAACGTCTCAGGGTTTGTTTCTGGCTGTGTGTACAAGTATTCTTTGTTCTTGCATCTTACAGCAGCAAACACCCTCCATAAAGGTGGTCTGTACTGTCCTCAGTGCTATGGGGTGTGCTTTGGTGGCAATGCAGCGTCCAGTAGCAGAAACACCAGCAGAGATGCTGCTGGTCCCTCTTGCTGTGTGCACACTGCATTTCTTATCAGCAGGGATTTAAATGAGACCACGTGTCTATCCATTCCCAGCAAAGGCATGTTATGGCTATTTGGGATCAGGGGGTGAGATTTCTTTTGCAAGACACACTCTAGGGGACAGGGTAACCCTCAGCAAATAGGACCAAAGTAGTGAGGGGCTCATTTCAGGTGAATGTCCCTTCTCCAAAGCAGAATCAATGGCTGCCTGTTGTGCATGCATGATTTCTGTTTATCAGCATAGCATGATTTTCAAAGGAAGTGGGCTGGAGTTGGGCTCTCCTGTGTCCTGTGTTGCCCCCAGACCATCTCTGGGGAATTTTTTATGGCCACCATCACTGGGGACATAGTCTGAGGCTCTGAAGCTGATGCTGAAAGTCTGGGTGTGCAGGGGATAGACACTGGCCTGGCTTCGGCTGCCTGTGCCAGGACCACATTTGTGCACCTCAGTACTTACACTGAGTCAAGGATGCTTCAACTCCATCTGCTGCTCTGCCAGAAAAGCGCTGGGAGGCACAAGGAGCTGGGAGGGAACAGAACCAGGACAGCAGACTCAAACTGGACAAAAGGACATTCCATGCTGTATGTTCTCATGCTCTACAATAAAACTGGAGAAATTGGTCAGATGGGGTGCTGTTGGGCACCACTTGAGGTGACATCATTTATTTATTTATTTATTTATTTATTCATTCATTCATTCATTCATTCATTCATTCATTTATTATCTATTGCTTACTTCTTTCCTTTCTCTCATTAAAATCTCCTTAACTCAACTCATGAGCTCTCGCACTTTTACCTTTCTGATTCTGTTCCCCATCCTGCTGAGCAGAGCTGAGCAAGCGGCCACGTGGTGCTGAGGTGCCTGCACAACAACCCCTAATTCCCATACTTTCAAAAACATAACTGGGAGGGTGCTAAAAGCAGCCTTGTATGCAATAATAGAGAGTGATTTTGCCCTCCCCACTATGAGAAGCTGTGCAATAAATATGTTAATATCTGCCTTTAAGGCTTTCTTACTAAACCCTGTAATTTCCTTAAAATTCTTTTTGTATTAAAATTCCAAACCTCTTTGAGATGAGCTTTTTTGGACTGTAATTGGGCTATTCATTCCCTGTGCATACAGTGATCCTAATCTAATATGTAACAAGAACTTAAAAGCTAATCAATAATGGAACACGATTCTCTATCAGTAGAGCTGTCTGTTGACTCCTGTGAGAGGGATCTTCACAAGACAGCTCGGCTCTGATGACAGCCTTATATTTATTTTAAACATGAAGTTATAACATCATCTTTCTCTGTATTGTCACTTCCAATTATTTTTGGAACAAACACCAGGGGGAAACGAGATCCTCATCCTGAAGTGTGCATTCATATTTGATAAATAGCTACAAATTCTGGAGAATGTTTACTGAAATGTGGTCTTGAAATGCTTTCATGTGCATTTTTACTAAAGCCATAGATTATCTATTGCAAAATATGCCCAGGCTTTACCAAGTTAGCCTTTCCTCTGCCTCAAAAGTGAAGAAAGGGGCTTATTACCCCAGTGCTGGATGTCTGTGTTTTCCTTTGGTAAAACCAAGGTAAAATTAGCATTAAGAAGGAATCAATGTGAACCCCCACTTATTGTCCTTCAGTGGAAGTCAAGAAGCCTTTTATGCCCTCATGTGCAAAAGACAAATTCCCACTTTTCATATCTACACAGTGGCTTGAGATGGAGAGGGTGGAGGGAATGGGGTTGAGTGAGTACGCAGATGTGCCTGAAACCGTATCAATCATAGGCATGAGAAAATGCTGCCTGTTTAATAGGCAGACTGAACCAAAATGCACATCTGGATTTTGAATTGTATAGGCTCTCTCAATAGAATGAAAGTAGAAGACATGTTACATCATTCCCACAGCTCTGGCCATTTGTGCTCTGCACCACTTTCCCTCTGAGCCACACAGGGGATGCAGGAGCTGAAGCCCTACAGTTGTAGCCATGTTTGGCCCCCTTGCTGCTGTCTGGAGCTAATTAACATGCATTTTGGAAATATTCGGTGGGTCTCTGATGTCACCTATGCTTTCACGGAGTCGTGGATTTAATCTGGAATTACTCAGTGTATGGGGGATCAGGAGCTGGCTGGGAAAGCTCCTCCCAAGAGAGTCCTAAATGCCAGTGATTTCAAGTGATTATTTATTGAGCTTTATAATAGTGCATATATCCTCATACACACTCTTCTCCTACAAATTACCCTATAACTTTCCAGTCCTTCATTATGGTGTAGAGGTTAAGGCTTTCCTAAGTAATCAAAACATCCAGGAAGAGAAGCTTGCTAAATGCTGAGCTAAGCTTGAACACTGACCCTATCCTTTTACTGTATCAGAAACTTTATGTACATCATAAAATGGAATAATTGCTGTGGTAACTGCTCATTCATATTAACTAAAGGAGTAAACAGAGTTGTGTAGACTTGAGTGCTGACATTGGGAGCGCAAGGGAGGTCTCCTCATCGAAAAGTTTAATTGATACAAGTACCCTATAGGAAAACCTGCTTCTTTCTTTCTTTCTTTCTTTTTTTTTTTTTTTTTTTTTTTTCCCCTTAATAAGTATATTTAACATCTTCAAGGCATTTCTCTTTCATTTTGCTTTTTTGTTTTGCAAAGCCTTTGGGCATAGAAGGCAATCAGACAGTTGCAAGAAGATGGCAGATCAAGCACAAGGCTTTGTTTACCTTCCTTTCACTCCTGCTTTTACAAGTGCAATGATTTGACCTTGGCCTTCTCTCAGACGATGTTCATTATCTCAGGTATGCTGCAGAGAGGGAAGTGTGTACTCCTCCTCTTTACGTGACCAGCGGAGCAGTATTCCCAGGTCTGAGCTCTGTGGTGATATTGATTCCTTACCTTTCCTTTCGCACATCATTTCACTGCTACTTTGATCACTTCCACAGTAAAATTAATAACTTACAGAGTGCTGTTAGATGCTCTGAGAGGTCTGCAGAAAACAATGCCAGTGGGATGACTGGGAATTTTACAAAGGTCAGTCCTGGACTGAGTTCTTAGCCTGCAACCTATAGGACACTTGCACCATTAGAAAACATATATATGTGTATATGCATAAAGGTATAAATCTACATTACTCGTCTCTCTGGTTTGTTCATTTGTGGTAGTTGTACTTTAAGCTGAAGGTTGACTGTTCTGATTTTCTCCAGATGTGAGCATAAAGCTCATGCCTTTTATAAAGCTCTAATGATGGAAAAAAATTGGTGCCGGTTTCAGCTGCAAGTCCCAATACTGGGCAGGATGTGTATGCTGTTGGCAATCATTCTTGACTGCCAGGTTTCTTCACTAGGCCTTGGGAGGCCATTGCAAATGTGGGCTGTCCTTTTTCTGGTCATCCCAGGGAAGCTGAGGGCTGGTTGGGACATGTGCTGTGATACTGAATGGGTGAGCTGTGGTGCTCTTGGTTGAATCGGGGCTTTAAAATGTATGTTCAGGGGTGACCTTCCTAGTGATAAAGAGCACACTCTTCAGTGTGGGATCATTCATATGGTGAGTCACTGTGCTAAAGGTAAATTGCAGCTCATCTATGCTTGTCAGTTGGAAAGAAAACACATTTTATTGGTGGCAGCTATTTCTTTTACTGCATGTTTACAATGACAGTTGTTAGCTACAGGGCTACCAGCACTGAGTTGAAAACTTCTGGGTTCTGAAGCCACAGCACATGCATGCTGTTATTTACCTCTGGACTCCACACTGAGGCACTAGGGATCAAATTATTTTCCTGTGCTAGTGAAGCCACTCCCAATGCATCTAGCCCAAGAAGCAGAATGAATGTAGCTGGATTGCTAAAGATACCTCCTATCAATTCCTAAACACACTCTCTGTAAGCCTTAGTTTAGCATTTTTCCTTTTGCCAAGCTGAGGCTCAGTCTGCTCTTGAATAATAAATGTAAGTTTTTGACTGACATTTAGTGGTAAGCATTTAGCTATCTCAATGTCTTGTCAAGTCATCCTTTGATAAAAGCATTTTAGGTGCCACAAAATGTAATCACTTCACTGCAGCATTCTACATTGCAGATTCAAGTTTCTCAGCACATTTTTCAGCTAAGGATCTTTGGCACCATCGATAGATCTATTCCGAGGATGATTTTGGATGGATCTATTAATATTGTCTCTAAGAGTAATAAGTCTCGCTCTTTTACAAAATGAATCATCTATCTCTCCTTTGGACAAGTGAAATTTTCCCCCATTGGCCAGGGTTTCCTGTTTTTTACTAGCCTTCATATAGCAGTGAAGTGATTTCAAAAAATATTCAGCTCCGTTTTGGGGCCAAGTAGTACATTTTTTGGTTATTTGTTCTTCTAGACAGGCAGTGTCACCATTAGTCATACTTCAGAATGATGGTTTACTTTCATTATTCACTGCTGGCACTGCTTCCGATTCAGCGCTTTCCTACTCGGCAAGATTTTCCTGTACTAATTCATCTGAAACATTTCTAGAAGAGTTTTTATCAAAGGACACATTCTCAACATTAATAAAATGAAGGGGTTTTGAAACAGCCTGTAGTTCTGATTCTTTACAAATGAACACTTTAAAGGTATTCACTCTACGTATGTAAGCACAATATGTACACTAACACTGTGGCTACTGCAACAGAACCAGCAGCTCTGGCATGGTTCAGGATGTGGCTCTCGGTCACCACCACTCAGCTCCATGTTTGAGAGAGAGCAGAGATGGACTTCAACATTCATCAGTGCCATCCAGCCTTAACAGGCCTTGGCATTTCCCTTAGCACTTGTGAATATGCCTGTTCCCTCCTTCCTTCCCTTTCAACCTACCTCCCTCTTTCCTTTCCTCCCTTCTTTTTCCCTTCTTTCTTCCCCTCCTTCCTTCCCCACCTCAGGGCATTTTTGATTTTTTTCAGATCCCCATTGGTTATGGTTGACATTTTTGAGCCCAGGTATTACCAGGTGTTCTTGTTGCTCAGATACCATCAAGCTCTCCAAACCAGTACAAAGCTCTGGGCTTTCAGCCAATTTACTCACAGGTTTATCATATGCTGACATTGTTTCTCTATAAATAGGTCTACCTTTACTGACACTATTGATTCAACTGCCTCTCTTCTCACTAATTCTCTTTTTAATGTATCCAACCTGCCTCAGTATTTCACCTAATGAAAGGCTGAAGTCAGAGGGGTAGAGGTCAAAGAGGTTAACTACCAAGCGTAAAGGTCCTGGGCTTTAAAGTCAGTGTTTGCAATGTGAGACTCACAGTCTGTCAGCAGAGTATGTCTGCAAGTTTGAGCTCTCTTTCCCTCCAGAAGAACACAAATCATTCAGCCAATTTCACATTTTATTAGTAATAATTTGAATTTATATGAGTTTGTTTTTCAAAACACCACTTCTGATTCATTCATGGGTTAACAAGTATTACATGCACCCTAATCTACCCATCTCAGACTACATGGCTCTGAAAACAGGGAGTACACTTTCCCTCACACATTTACAAACACATCTACACATCTCACATGCTGCTTTTCTTGGAGCAAACCCAAAATAACAAATGAATGTTGTAGCTGTCTCACTCATAAGTTAAACACAGCTTTAATAGGTAATGTATGAATTTTCTCTATATGGGAACTATTTATTTTTTTGTAACTGGCTGCCTGGGCAGCTTCTGTACACAGCCCATCTCTAACACAGTGGGATCTGATGTGTTCAACAGCAAGTCCCACTGTCCCTGCATGCAGCAGAGGCTCACAGCACTGTGGGCTGGGGTCTGCTCCAGGCTGTGCTTCCACCCTGAGTCATGCCTCAGGTGGCTGCAGAGTCCTTGCACCCTTGCAGAAAAGGAGTCCTCTGCAAACGAGTGGTCAGAGCCACGGAACTGTGGCTGAGTGATGGGGAGGACCACACTGCTGAGTGGAGGTGAGTGCACAGGGAGATGCCAGGGGCCAGGCACTGAGGCCATACTTTCTAGTGATGAGAGAAAGAAAGACAGAGCTGCAGAATGAGATCAACATAGGGGAAAGCCTGCTAGGATACAAAACTCTGAGTCTTCCAAGGTGACTCAGCAGGACAAACCTGAAGATAGCCCTGTCAATGATTCCTGAAGACTCCAGAGATGCTGGGAAAGCTCTGCTCTACCACAGGAGCACAGGTGTGATAGGAGAATGGGTGCCAAGTGACAGCATCACTCCAAGGAGGTGCCTGGGACCTGGCTGTTTGCTGTTCTACACTACAGCCTTTCCTGCCCTCACCACGTCTCCGGCCTGGCTGTGTCCCAGCACAGCTGCCAGCCCTGGTATTGCCACCACAGTGGGGTAAGACTTAATTAGTCCAGGTGCCTACTAGCATTTAAATGCACTGAGGACTGTGATTATAAAATGTCTGAAGCTAAACACCTCTTCTAATCCTCTTCTGCAGTGACCCAGGAGAGGTACCACTATGGGGCCACTGACGCCTGCAGTGCTACAAACCCACACTCAGCCTCCCTCTGGGTAGACCCGGGTGGTTCTCTGCCGAGACCAGAGTGAGACAAACACATCTGAGGTGGTAGAAAGGCCTTGGCCCCACATGCTGCTCAGTGGTATGGGCCAGAAGAGCTTTTCTCTTTGAGCTTCACTCAAATCAAAAGAATCCTTCTCTGGAGAATCAAGACCATTCTGTTTCAGATTCAAATCCAGCTCTGATCAAAAAGAAGCTTTAAGGTGTTGTACTGTATTTAGCAGAAGACCACATGCTCCCTCTTCCACTCTGCTCGCAAGTTTTCACGCGTCCATTCTCACCGCATATTTGTGTTTCAGCTGGGGAACACTACTGCAGAGGTGTGCTCAGCATTTCAGGGGATCTTGGCAGAGCAGAATTTCTGCTTTGTTTCTGTGTTTATTTATTGACACTCATGCTGTGGGACTCATCTCTGGTGGGGATTACTCCTGCCTCAGTGGCTGTGGCCTTGGGATGTGCAGGAGCTGCGGAGCACCAGCAAAGAGCTGGTAGCACCTGGGACCTGGTGGCATCTGGGATCTGGTTGAACAGCAGGGGGAATGAAGCACTTGGGTCTGGCAGGGGAAGATGTAGGGCTGCCAGAGCAACAGGCATTACACGCCGTGGTCCGATAGGCAGCATCCCCACTCCATAGTAAGTCATAGGAGATAAGAAAGCATGCTCCAGTGCTAAAAGTGTATGTTGTCTCTGATTTTAGAAATGTTGTCTTTAACCTGAAAACTAGAGATTTTCATTTACTCTTTGTTCTGAACTGTAATGAGCCCTTTAACGGTGTAAATAAGAAGATCTAAAAATCCAATAAACGATTATGTCACAAATGGCAGTCATCTGCCATGAAGGCCTCTGTGTTATAAGTATCAAACAGTTGGAGACAAATGCTCCTGTATAATACTCTAAATAGCCTCTCAGCCTAGTACTAATTAAACTGAAGCTTTGACTCTCCTGGACATGGAATATATGAACCAATTAAGAAAATATCTCTTCTTTTCTGTGAGACTTGCACCATTCTTCTTAAAATAAAGCAAAACAACAAAAAAAGGGGTGGGGGATGGGGCATGACACCTGAAAAACAAGAAAGAAAAGAGTTCCGCATAAAAGACCACACTGATGCACCGGGGATACAGTAAAGAGACATTTCTGCTTTAAGCAAATTTTGCACCTGTAACCTGCAGAAATATAGCCATAGCACTTGAAAAATTGCTTCAATGCTGCACAGTGCCATGAAAATTTATCTTTAAGATGATTTTATTGCATGGTTACCCTAGGCAATTAAATCAATAAATCTTAACTGTCAGAAAGGTTGGCCTGCTGCCAGGAATAAATGAAATGCACAGAAACAGTAAATAAAAGGTTTCTGACAACTCATTCTAGGAATTATTTAGCAGTTGGGCTTTTTGTTGGTGGTGGTATTGGTGTACTTTTGTCTTTGGCATTTATTGACATTCTCCATGAGAAATGATTATGCTAACATAAACAGTGCAGCACCGAGATATAGATAGATGGGCGAGAAGATGGGCTCTTCAGGGTAATGAATTACCCTCCTGGAATCAGAGGCTAACAGTGACTTTGGGGACTGGTAGCACAGGTGGAGGTGACCTCAGTGAGTGGGGCCTGAGCCATGGGCTGGCAGCGTTCTGAAGTCCCAGTGCCATGCAATGGGGGTTTTGGTGCTCCATTATGAAAACAGACGTGATATTTTCACTGATTGATTCAGAGATGACTGAGATTGAAATGCCTTAGAGGTGAGATGTAGAGGTGACATTTCCGTGGGCCTGGAGAGCTCAGTGTTCACTGCAGGAGATGCTGGGTTTGACAGCAAAATCATAGTCACTCTGCATTGTTTTCCAGGCTGGTGTAGGAAATCTGAAGGCCTGAAGCTCACTTCACTTACCTTGGTGCTTGACTTGGTAAGACAGTGGGAAGCAACTTAGAATTAGGCTCTCTCCAGAAGACACTGAAGTGGACTCAGATGATCTGATTAACAAATGAATGGATTCTTTGAGGTCACTGTGGCTCAACCTCCAAAAGCCAACAGCAAAATTTCCAGGGCACATTGCTTCTCTGACTCCTCCCGTCCCACAGACAGTTTTGCATATTTTTTTGTTCCTCCATGGCAAATATTCTGCCTCGTGTCTGACGTGCGGAAATCAAACTCTATAACCACAGAGTAATTATAAAGCAGGTATGATTAATCTGTGCTGCCCACACGCCAGATGCAGAGGGTGTATTCCCACCTAGCCTGCATACTGCAGGACAAGAAAGGCACATACTTAAAGAGCAAGCTGCTTACATTAGATGTCCAAGAAAAGGCTGGGTTATTACAGTAAGTCCCCAAAATGATTGACATTCTTCCTCTCGCCCCAAGTCTCAGCTCTTTTACACACACGTATCTCTTGATGGTCTTTCTGATGAAGATCCTCATCTCATTTTATTGGGCTTGGGTTAGGATGGAGGACATTTGGCTGGTTCTAACTGGTCATCTCATCGGCCACAACTCCGTTCACCAATCTGCTGCTTCTTTGTTAATTTGTGGTTTGCCATCTCAGTCTAGCCTCTCGCATTCCAGAGATAGGATAGCTAACAATGTTACTTGGAAGAAGAGGAGACTCGTAGCACTCGTCTGCACTGATTGTCTAAGTCTGTAGAAAAACATCTGTTATCGGCAGCGAGAACCTGGCTTAGCAAGATCAAACCTGCAGCTGCCAATTCGACACTCCATAAGGCACGTGACTTTTAACCTAACTTACTTTCCTTAATTCATGTCCCCACTGCACAGGACAGCACATGCTCGGGGCTCTGCAGTTCTGGGCCTTTGGGGGTGCCCTGGGCAGGAGGGTGCTCCTGGTTCCTCTGCTTCCAGACCACAGGGGGCATAGGGGATCTGACTGTCATGCTTAACTGAGTGAGCTGCATCCTCTTCCAGGTGCCGCCAATGTTAACAGGCTTTTGCAACTCTGATTGGCAAGCAGCTTCTCATTGCAGATAATTCGCTGCCAGCACATCCCGAACATATAGGTGATTGCTCTCAAATTGATGGCTTGAAGCACAACAACAGCCTTTTTATTTACTTCCTGCTTGATAGGCAGTGAATGTAGAGTTGCCAGAAAAAAAATAAGGGAAGAAAAACATGCTGCAGGATTTGCTGCCTGATAGAGCCTTATGAGGCTGCAAACTGGAGCAAGGCCTTGGTGATCCTCACACTCAACATCACCCATGCACTCAACATCAACCCCCAGTCAACAGGCCCTGTCTGAGTCCCATCCTCCTGGGGCTGGCTGAAAAGCAGGGGGCAAATGGTGATGGTGGGAGGATTCATTGTTTTACTTTTCTACTCAAATGTTCCTTTCAAAATGCCAACTCTGTGGCAAGTCTTCATGCATTTCCACAAGTACCAGCAGCCACATCTTCAAGACAGCTGCAAGCCAACAGTGGTAAAACCCAGAGTCCAACAGATGTACCTTGCGTCCAGAGGCTGTGCCCACACCTGTGTGTGAGAATTCACAAAAACAATTGCAAATACAGCCAGAGATACAATCAGAAAGCAGTTGAGAGCAGTGTCAGAGTTAGTTTTTCAGTTGAATAACATTTACCTTAAAGGAAATCTGACCCTAAATGTTATTACCCAGATTTGCCAGACATTCTTGGCCTAGGAAGAAGCGTGGTGCTGTCGGGCAGTGTCTTTCCTTCTGCAGCCCAGCTCCAGAGGCCTGACCAACAAGTTCACTCTTTGCCTTTGGTTTTCTTCATGGCTCACAGGTGTGCAGGGTCCCAGAAGAGAGGAGGGCATTCTCATTTCCAGAAGGACAGTCTACATTCTTCACTAAAAAAATACCAACAGGGATTTCCCACGAAGTCCTACGACCACAAACTTCTGTTTAACATTATCTTCACATGTGAATCTTGTGCCGACTACATTTACATCAGCTATAACAAAGACCTGCCAACTGTGTGGACACAGTATGGGGGAAAACACTGAAAATCTCTATGCACATGTGCTCTTTTTAATCAAAAGGATAAAAGAATATCTGCACTTGCTTTGAAATGCAGGTGGTAGTGACATTCCTCTGCATAACTTGGAGCCTACACAGCATCGCTTCCCTTCTGGACCAGGTAGAAGGGGATTTAGGCTATGCTTCCTGCTCCTGAGCTCTCCGTACTGTGGGAAGCTCCAGCTGAACTTCTTGTTTTTCATAAACTCTATGTTGCTCTTCCTGGCAAGAAAACATCCCTTGCTCTCAAACAGTTTCTTGTCATAGGCAAGTTTCATGAGACAGCAGTTAAATCACCTGCTGGCTGAGGAGTGATGCTGTGGCCTGTCCCAAGATGGCACCGCTCCCCCCAGCACCCTGCCTGCTGCCACCATGGTGGGTGGGATGACATCTCCTGGGTCGAGAAGGGCAGTTGGGCATCTCAGGCAGAGAATGTGTGCTGTTAGGGATGCATATGAGCATCCAAAAACCCTCCTTCACTGTCTTGCCACTGTCATGGTCTGAGGGGACATTCCTCCACCCTCCAGCCAGCAGGCTGGTAGCTTTTGCTGCTGTGGAACTCCTAGGGAGTGGTAATTAATCATTTTCTTTCCTTTTTTTTTTTTTTTTTTTTCTTCTGAGTTATGCAGTAGCACTAACAAAACAGTGCAGATATCTGATTCATCATTCATTGCTGGGATCACAGAGCACTTGGCGGCTGATTACAAGGTTCCATACACAGGGAAGGCCATTCGCTGCCTGGCTTATGTCACACTTCCAGCTGGTTTCTGGGCAGACCCAGAAGATGCTGAGGGCACATGCAGCATCTGACCTCCCTCTGCCCCAAAAGAGCCTGTCCCTAAGATGTTGAGAGGAAACATCCCCTCTGTCTCCTTGAAAGTTGATGGCAGAGGTAGTATAGAACTGGCTTTAAATACCGCATTCAGATTTTCTTCTGAAGTGATCTGCTGCTTAGAAAAGGGATGCCTTGCAGGTAACCATTCAAACAGGTGTGATGTGGAGCAGTCAGCCAGGACAGCTCTGAACCGCTTTGTGCAATGAGAAAGGTGCAGAGCAGCTGGAGATCCCAGAGACCTCCCTGTGTTAAGCAAAGCCTCACAGTAAATAGCCTTGAATCACAACACCTACTTATGTTTTAGTCTCAAGGCATCCTTCTGCAATGCCGTCTGTGCTCTGGGTCCATATCCACCCCCAACATTGCCAAAGAGAGAAGTGGCATCCCAGCTCATGATTAGCATCTCTCTAGAGCTTTTTACATCTCTTTTGAGCTGGTATTCTTGGCACAGGCTCTTAGAGCTATTTCTGAAATGATGCTACAAAGCCTGGCGTTTCTCATTTTGTCATCCTGGAAAGCCCTCGGGGAGAAATGCATCCCTGTAGAGGGGGTCAGTGTGCTGAATCACACCACTTTAGTCATGCTAAAGCCTTGGGCTGCTTGTCAGCAAGAAATCAAAAAAATCCTGCCTTTGGAGCTCATCTCCTTTGCTCTCCAAGTTCGGTTTGGGAAAGACAGAATTGAGGCTTCTGTCTTGCAGATGAGCCCTTGTAGGGTGGGGTCACACCCAGCTGGTGCTGTTCCTCCCAGCTGCTATCAGCAACACATCATTATTTTCTAACATCAAGTCATCTCAGGTCTCTGTAATGATAGAAACTCATTGATTAAAAATTAAAACCTATGGCAACTCTCCCCCAAACAGTACTTACTGTACCATACTTATTCTATCCTGAGAGGGGAAGGAGAAAATGGCAGAAGACAGAATAATTCATAGTGATAAAATGGGTTACATTTTCATAAAAATTTTATTTTACTTTTTTTTGTTTTGTTTTTAAATAATTCAATGCACTGGCAGTATGATTAATCCCTCTATGAGAGACACGAATGTACCAGTTCAACCAATATTATTTATACAGGGACATTGTGTTTAAAAACAACAAAAGTACATTTAAAATGTTTGTACATAAAGTATTACTGTTATTTCTTCTTTTTTTTTTCTCTCTGAAAACAGATGTAAACAAAATGCATAATTGTGCAACACGTCGGAAATACAAAGCAAAACAGGCAAGATACAATTTTATACATATAAAGCAAAAGAAATCAAACTTTTGTAACTATACAACATTTCAGTAATTGCTTGACATTTTAACTGTTACCTTGGTCTGTACAAAACATCTTAACTTATACTTAAAACTTTACAAGAATAACATGCTTGTTCAGAACAAAGACACCTTATGGAATTGCAGTGATTATTGGTATGATATTTGCAGACATAAGGAAAAAAGAAAGCTACTTCAATAGTAAATAAAAAGCAAGAATGGAAGGTAAAGGGCCATTTACTAAACTGTAATCTAATTCCAGTAGATAATTAAGTTGAACTGCAATGCAGAAATTAAATCTGACTTTTGTTGGAAGACCACAAGGTCATCATGTTGCTCTGCTTCCGGGAACCAGATGGAAGTATATATAATTTTTCCTGATATTTTGGTAGGCATATACAAACACACACACAAAAGAAAGACAAAAACGAAGAACAGTACTTGCCAGAACAGCTAATAATGACAGGCAAGTGGATGAGCTTACCGCGCTGCTCAAAAGATGGCCAGGTGAAGAACACCACCAGCAAGGGCAAACATCCTCTGAGTTAGCCAGCCTTACTTTTCCTGAATTTTACTTGTAGTTTGCTTTTTTTTTTTGTGTGTGTCAGAAAACAATTTGAGTCGGGCCATTTAAAAAATACTGGGAGTGCTACAGTCAAAGATCAAATGCAAACCAGAATGCTCAAAGTCAAAACAAAAGAACCAGACCATTAGGCTTCTTTTCATACTTTGCTATGATACGCCATAGGCCTTCTGAATGTGGGTTTTAAAGAAACAGCATTTAAGATTCAGTGGAAGCTATGCAATCCAAAGACGTCAAAAATACAGACAGAAATAAATAATGCAATATTTTATGGAATTACAAGGACTGTCAGCTTGGATAAAAAGTACGTAATTTTAAGTGTCCTCAAATGATGCATATGGCTAAAATTAAACTCCTGATTGCATCCATCTGATATATTCAGTGCCTGATTCTGCAGTCTGCAGACTGAGCACTAATTCACACAGTTACTCCCGTGGATTTCAGTGCAGCAACCTGTTGATTAAGATGCTCAGGGGAAGAATGGCAGAATTGAGACTAGATAAATATTTGCCATGACTTTTGCATGCACAAAATCCATTTGGTTTAGAAAACACACTTGAGCCTGCTGCAGCGCCTTTGAATGAAAGTAATAGATTCCATCTCTAGAGCAAGAGCATTTATGACACATTTGAATTTATCTGCCATTTTTTTAATGGAAGTGAATGCTGAGACCAGAGATATTTAAACTCAGGGGTAATTAAATTGCAACATACTTTTAGTTAAAGAAAAAGAAAAACAAAAACATATGCAAGCCTAGATGGCATGCAAAATTTACCCTTCAATTCTCTTAGCAGGGATTATCTGGTGTTCAATCAGAACAATTCAACATACACTCAGCTTCAATATGTATTTATAAAGCTGCATTAGAGCACATAGCACAGTACAAAAAGGGAGAGGACCAGTTTTTCATCTGGTGTAAATCAGCACTAACATCTATGGATCTATTCACAAACACATCAGCTGAAGCTTTGGCCCACAGTCATCAGAAACATCCAGCTATGGTTCACTCTGTATGTTAAACACGTTGGTGGTGGAAGTGCAGAGAGAAAGTGTAATCAACATCAGATAAAGAGCTACCGTGTTAGTTTCATTTCTGATAAACTTTTCCAGACTGTGTGGTCTAAAGCAGTTTTATGATGTGCTCCGTACTGCATAACTTTGCAAAGTACATTATTTCCTTCCAGGAAACGATTATGGTACATTAATCATTTCACTGGCATGATCAGTAAAAAGGCATGATGATAAAAGCTTTGGGAGTTTATCTGCATAAAGACATATTGGCAAAAATTAGTCCGGGATTAAAGGGTTCGCTCATCACTGTGTGCGTATTGGATGAACTCCACTGAAATCAGTATTCCTATACCAATTTGCACCAGTTGAGGAAATTGTACTCTACCACTGTCATAAATAAAGCATGTTGGTTGTTATCCCCTATGCAGTTCACTCATAATTTCAAGAGTAAATACCTTCTGCCAGTGGGTTAAAGCTTCTTCAAGTTCATGACTCCACATTAACTGTCACAGAAGTCACAGGTGCTTTCCCTGAGCAAGGGCTGTGTCAACATAAAATCTGGATGAAGAGGGAGTCTGCTTGTAGTTATTCTAGCACCAGTCCAGAGAATTTCAGAGGGGTGAGAGCTCAGCCAGAACACAAATGGGTGTAATTCCATTGAACTAATTGGTTTAATGCGACTTACGATCTGGCCCAATAACATTAACTCTGGTAATGCTACACCATTTTTATAGCCAGCTTCTCCTTCAATAAACAGTGCTCAAAGCTTAGTGAGACTTGTATGATTGCCATGCGACAGCAGAATTTGGTCCAATGAATTCCACAAATGGAGTCAAGTTCCTTTACATTTACTTAGCTCAACGTTTGGTCCCTTTTAGTTATTGTTGTCCATTAAAATAATGAAATTCCCTGTGGAATTTGAATTTCCTTCTAACCTAGAGAAGGAAATACTTGAGTAGAAATTAGGAATATCTTTACTTGATGAATTTCAATGGAATTACAACAGGGTGATACTCACACAACTGTGTAAATTCTTATCTATCACAGAGGGGTTACAGAGCTTGCATAGAGGGGAACTCAGTGGAAATTAAAGAAGAAAACAAGTCTCAAACAGTTGCATCATCTGCTCACATGGCTAATACCATGGCATCAGTGGGGCTCAGCTAAGGCCCTCTAAGCACAAGTACTCCTGTGGACACTACAGTATCAACTGCAATCTAGCTCACAGTAAATATTTCTATATATGATGTTAGTGCATGCAGCACTTCTGCCAACTTGTTTGCTGTTTCTACACACGGAACAGGTAAAAGGAAGATCCAAGTCACTTCTGCAGCCACAGAGGACCAAGACCAAGAGGACCAAAAGCAAGGCAGAGCCAGAGCTCATCCGGTACCCAGGCAGTGGAGCTGGGGTCTTGCTGTCCTGTTGGGCATGGCATCGGCGTCACCATGCCTCCAGCACACCCACACCGTGGGCAGCACTTGTGGGACCACACAGTGCACAGCTGTGGTCTGATGCCCCCGAGCTGCCAAGCTGAGTGCCCAAGGCACCTTGCTGTGCTGCATCCTGCAGCAGGTAAGACCTTTCCTGCTGCCTCTCTGTAGAGCACTGAGAGTGTACAGCTCTACTCAAGTGGACTGTGGGGTCCCCATGCTTGGTCCTTGGGGAAGTGGCAAAACAAAATGGTTTTATCCTATGGAGACTTCAGGGCAGTGACAAGCACTGTCTCTCTGTGACATGTGGTGGCACCCTGAGTTAGTCACCTTAAGGAACCAGATGGGATAGCATCATATTCAGACTTTGTATGATACCATGGCACAGCTTGCAGGATATATCAACAGTAATGAATTCCCTTTCCACAGAAACACACGTGTGTTAAATTGATAGTGCCAGTCCATACAAACTTGCCCCAGTTCCTTTAAACCACTTTTCACGTTTTTACTATTACCTGCTAAAATTACAGCATCAATGAATTGCCTGAGATGTTGCTGTTTACCCTGTGATTCTGAGCACAGTTATTCTTTCCAGAGTTTCTGCTGCAGTAACTCCAGGCCGAGTTTGATTCTCATTTGACATCAGTGTTATACAATAATTCATCTGCATCTGAATTTGCTTTCAGTTCTATCCGCAGAGCTGTGTGGTCCTGCTGGCTGTACAAGATTTGATCTCAGCATCTTCTGACTTCAACAGCTACCACCATCGGTTAAGCTGGCATGAGATGATCAGAATCACTGATCATGGAAGACAACAGAATCAGACAAAATATATTTTTTAACAGAACGGCAAAAGTAAAGCTACCAAAAGCACTGGAGGAAGGTCGGAACATAGTATTGTAGAGATGGCAGCTGCTCTGTAATTCAGGCAGAAACATTCCCCATTCACTAGCAGGAAGATTTCATAGTGAAGGAGAGCCTAACTGGCTTTTAGTCTTCACCTATAGGCTACAAAATACCAAGTGATATATCATATCTAGTGAGATATATATTACTCTATAAATCATTAGGCAGTACAGAATGTCTGCATGCATTGCTGTGACCAGTGATCTGATTCTAACACAGAAGCACAGAAATATTCAAGAAATTTAGCCCTCTCAACATTAACATGACTTGTTTGTTTTATATTTATGAACCAGTATGTAAAGCTGGAAGATGTCATAAGGACAATGGACTGGTTTCTCATCTTTGTCCCCTCTGCCTCACTCCCAGTGCATGCTGCCGAGCTCAGGGAGATGGTGTGCGAGGCAAAGGCCCTTTGCGTTGATGCCTTGCTTCAGGTCTGCCATGTATTGACATGTCTACACTCGGTTGAGAATGGCAAATTAATCCTCTTTGGTGAACTGTGAAATTTTTTTCCTTTCTTAAAAGTTCAAGACACTGGCCAGTTGCAGAGGAGTTAAGTTGAAAAAACCTTCAGAACTGACGCTGGCTTCAGGAACCAAGACAGAACTCCTGCTACTTTCTGTCATACCTCCCTTGCTTGCAAGGAGAAAATAGATGCTAATAGGGCTATACAAAAACTACACAAGGAAACATTAACATCCTACCACCACACTGCACCCATGAGGGTGTTTCCTTTTTAAGGCTTTCGCATCATTTTTCTGAGTTATGAAGTAATGAGCGCAGAACTTTGTTGCAAATCCATGTCCAAATCCACAGATACGTGCACACACACCACTATGCACATCTCAGTACTGTGTGCAGCAGTTTCTCCTGAGCTCAATACGAAGAAGCCTAATAATAACTAAATCAGAATCCTTTACAGGCCTCATTTCTTTCCTAATATTTTAAACTGCACTCACAAAAGTTATCACTGGATTTAGACATCATTGAATTCTGATAAAAATACAACGCAAACATCTGTTCCAAAGTACCAAAAAACTTAACAGTGGATTTAAAAGATTACAGTGGAAGAACATCATAAACTCAGAGCATAGAAATTAAGGTCCAGATTCCAACTTCTCAGATTTTGCTTCTTTTGGAGGAATGTAGATCTTGATCCTTATTCTTTACAAAATGCACACTGCGGAAATCAACATATCTCTCCTTCTCTTTCAAAGGAGACCAAATGAGCTAGTATATTAATGGAGAGGCTATTTAAATAATTCAAAGTCCAAAGATCATACAAGAAGACATGAAATGAAGCTAAAAGAAGCAAGCTGGGAAGGCTGCCATCAACACTGTCAACACAAAGGCACTAAGCTAAACCAGAATGAAAATAAAATAAAATAAAGTAAAATAAAATAAAATAAAATAAAATAGCCAAATACTGGGCCAAGTCCAGCTATCAAGCATGAACTATTTACGCTGTTAATTTTCTATAGTGAAAGGTGTGCTTTATCCTTCCAAAGAAGCCAACAGAGCATGGCTGAAATCAGTGACCGCAGACATAGTAGAGGTAGATGATCCATACAGGATACATCTGAGGCTTTCCCTTCAAGCCCTGCTCTCCTGGACCATGGTTTCTCAACACGTCATCATATGGTTAGAGAAAGTCACTGTAATCCAAGCAGGACATTCTGCCTGCACACTGTCAAATCCTTCATTTAAGACCTGCAGCAGCTCCTGGCATAGAGGTTAAGTGCTATGTAAATGTCTCAGTTGAGCACTTAGGACTTTGCTACCATCGGATTGTGTACTGATGGAGTTCTGAAATGCTTGCAGTTAGCCCTTCACTTGCATTCTCCTTTCACTGCTGAGCTGTGGATATTGTGCAAAACTCCTGAAGCATGGCACACAAATGATACTTTTGTCAGCTCTGGCCATTTTTTATGAAGTTTGGTTTCCTTCTTACAGTCCAGCTGCAGAAATCAAGAGATTACATTAGTGTCTCAGTTCCTCACTATTAAAAACAAATATGCCATTTCTGGCCCTCAGCATGATCAAAAAATGCCTGAAAAAGGGTATTGAAATCAGCATCAAAGCTTGTTATCCATAAGGCAACATATGAACAGCAACAATTTTTTTTTTTAAAACCATGATTTGGAGTCAATTTTGTGATTTTTTGGTGCTTGGTTCACGACTTTGAATGCCCGAAGTGGGCAGTGTTAAGAGCAGACATAGCAAATGCCCAACACACACAGCTTCCCTGTGGATTGCAACAAACAAACAAGTTTGTTTGATTAACTCCACTGGAAATAATATCTTAAGGGGTAAAACGATTCCACAAAGATGACATGTTGGCATTTGAAATGAGATGAATACAGTGCATGTAAAAGTGCAATAATCCTTAATAACTAACTCAAAAGAAGCATCATCCCCAGGGATAAGAAGGTAATTCACTCTCCATATTTAATTTGTTTCTAAGCTGCTTTTGAAACAAGACAGCTAAATAGTAAGTTGGCTTGTGATCCTAGGCTTGACTGCTGGACTTAATATAATCAAGCCATTGATTCAGCATACATTTCAAACTTAGTGACAGGAAGCAAAATCAGGTGGGATAATTCCTTAAGCTGTTTAAGCAAAAGATTGTACATGGGGTACATTTAGAGATAGGAGTTTCCTGCAAGCAACAGGCAAAAGATAACATGCTGTCTGCACTGAGTGACTGCAGCTAACTCTTTGACCAGTCTTGTGCCTAAAGATTGTATTTCAAATTGTGTTTCAAGACATAGCCTTCGTAAGTGCACGGCAGTCTGGGGTTTCAGTCTACGTTAAAGGAACGAGGGACGACAATGCACTTGATTAGACTGAATCTCATCAGCAAGATCTTGCAAAGGGAATGGAAAACTCTGGCTTGTGATAAAACCACCTCAACACTGCTTCATCTGTTAAAAAACAATACTGGAAGTGTTTTTAAAAACCCAATACTTTTATTCTACATTTCTGATTTGTCTCCACCATTGTGGTTTTATTCTTTAGCTGCTGGGGCCAGAATCAGCTTGACAAAAGCTGTCGGATTCATGTTTCAGCCGTGTTACTGAAACCTTCCAAGAGCAGATAAGAGTGTATTGACCACTTCAGGAACAGGAATGTGCAGATAAGACAGGATGTGCATGTTCTGCCAATGTCCTTTGCAGACGACCAACTCTAAACTGGATGATTACTCTAATGATGCACCTTGACTATGTTTGCAATACAGTCTTGTGAGGAAAAAAAAAAAGCAAATATTGCTTTTTAAGAAAAGGTAGCATTACAGGCAACTAATACACAACAGCTACAGTAATGTCTGTAGCTGTAATCTTAAATGTGTACTGGGCAGAGTCCTCCAACTGCTCTTATTGCAAATATCCAAGGCCTGCTCTAAAAACCATAACAGTCTGAACCTTTTAAATGCAAATTTGTCCTATTTATCTGGTCGCAACCCAGTGAGTAGAATCCAATAACTCACCATACAGGATTATATAGCAGAAGGTAATTGCAACTAACTAATACCTGGATGGCATTTAAACACATATTGTATTATTTCAATGAGATGAGACAGAATAATATTTACATTGCTATGAGCATCTTCTGTTTACAGAAATTGAATTTACAGTTCAGTAAGGTATGCAGGCGTTACATCAAGAATGAGATGAGACCATTTAAAGTCTTGTGAATTATTGATATAAATTCATTTTGTTTTGTTTCATGCACCGGCGCTTCTTGCAGTGGCACCAGAAGAGCAGTGCAGTTTATAACAAGAGGAAAAAAAAAAGAAGAGGAAAGAGCAAATGTGAAATGGTGTAATTTATTCACAATTGCTTTGAAATTCTATCTGAATTGTCTCATTATTATTCACGCATTAGAAAAAATGGTCTGAAACATGACAGCATGGGTAAATAGCAGAGCTTGGAAAATAGGTAATTTGACTGAAGTATTCATGGCCATTATTAAACAAATGTTATATTGCTTTTGGATAAATCCGTTGATTTTATTTAATTTATCATTGTTTTCATGATAGCAAGGTAAGTAATACCATTTGTTCCTAATGCTCTGAAATGAACAAAACAGGTGTAAATTGATGCCACATGGAATTACATTGTTTCAACAGCAGTTGGTTAGTTAAACTTCCAGAGAGTCTCATGAAGAATCTGCATACACTTATTAATGGAGTTTTACATACAATATCAATGCTTAGAATGTAGCATTCCCATTAAAATCTGCTTTCACTGAGTCTCACTTCGCAAGAAGAGATTGTTCTGTGAAGGAAAATCTTGGATGAGTATTCATTTGAGACTAACAGTAAAACGGAAAGAAAATTCACAGATTTAGCATAGGAACGGCAGAGGAGACTATGAAAGCTAATATTTTGAAATTGCCTAAAAACTGCAATAAATTGTGCTGCCTACTGAAATTATTAAGCCAACAATAAATAGGTAGAATGGAATATCAAAACCTCATTGCATAGTATGTCATCTTTCTTTAATGAGGCATTCCTTCAACCTTTTACCTCTTAACACCTTTGGTGATCTTACATTATGTACCTGTTAGATATTCAACGTTTTCTTCTGGAGATTAAGCCTATTGGAAGCATGAAATCTTAGTAATGTACTGTGTAAGATAACAATGCCAGAATTAAGTGGTGAAAAGCTTGGTACAGGCTCAGAAGATGATTTTGAGTGAATAGCTATAAGTTCTACTAATTTATTTCAGAAGGGACTTCTCATATATACCCTCAAATATTTAAGACGCTTTGTACTATTTCTCAGGAATCCGTATCTTCTCAAAGTGCTTTTTTGTTTTCACTTGAAGGCAGCATGGACTTTAAACAATACTGCAGGGAATGTACCGTTCCATAAAGCACATAAGGATGGCAGGATCCAGGAGACACAAGGCATAGAAAATTGTCAAAAATGATTAGATGGTACAACACATACTGCTCTTAAGTCATAAGTTCCATTTACGATGACTTCTACTTCCAATAGATAGGATATTAAAAAATGCAATAAAAATGAAGTTACATGAATAAATTTCCAGAAATGAGTGGAGTTCCACCAGTGATCGTCTGTGCGCTGGCAGAGGTAGAAGAATGGGGATGTTATGAGCAGGGCAGCAGTCACTACAACAAATGAGCCTCAATGTGGAGCCAGTGGAGTCCTTGGCGAACGTAACGAACCAGATTGGTCATACTGCTGTGTTGTGTTAAGGGTCCCATCACCGAGTCCAGGTCTACAAAGAATTCTGCAATACACAGCAAGCAAAGTTATTGTTTTGGGCAATGGTACATGGGTTATCATGATTTCACATGCATTAGCAGCAATGTACTCTGTGTGTTCCTATATTCTTGTGCACATTAGTACATGGGTAGTAGGAAATAACTAAACAAAGGCAAAAAACATATGAATTAGGTCAAATTAGACTTTCCATGCTGGAAGCAAACTCCAGTGTGGTATGACTGCTTGCTATAGTGAGCTTGGAATCGTAGAATCACCAAGGCTGGAAAAGAGCTCTGAGATCACCCAGTCCAACCACCCACCTATCACCAATATTTCCCACTAAAGTATGTCACACGTACAACATCTTCACTTTCAGGTTTTTAAGTCTAGCCTAGGCTTGCTGAGTATGTGATTTAAATAGTGGACAATGAACTGCAGCACTTCCTTTTCTACGCTGCACCTTCTCCTGGGCATGAAGAGCTAGTCTGCATCTTAAAAAACCTTCTTGTTCTTTCTCCTAGCCTTCTATTTCTGCTTCTCCCATTGCACAGGTTCTAGCCATTTGCTCATTCAGTTTCAAGCTCCAAAGGACATGTTTGGAGTGGAAAGGGTGGAGGAAGAGGAGAGAGGCAACAGGGGAGAAAAACAGCAAGTAGGAGATAGGATCCTCCAAGGGGAAAGAAGAGATGGGTAAGGCCCCTGGGATTTGATGCTGGGAAGGGTTATCAGGAAATCACCGAACAGAGAGATGCAGGTAGAAAGAACACATAGGTTGAGAGAACAAAGTATACCATGTGCTGGATGTTCTCTAGGTGAAAAGCTAATCCTGTTATGGTCAACAGACACTTCCTAACTGCTTTCAATGGAGAATTGACTTGTGCCTTCTATTGTCTCACAGAATTATGCTCACTGCGGCACAGACAATCCCACATATGCAACATTTACACTGTATTCAGGAGAGTGGGAGACAATCACAACAATGGCTCAGATCTTGCATTCTCACCCTATCTAAAATCCAGTGTGAGGCACGCAGCCAACTAACACGGCTGCTGCTCTGGAGTGCAGATGTCAGTTACAAAAACATTATCAATATTTTCTTCAGCAAGTAAGTGCTGCTTTGAGGTTTTCTATCCAAGTATTGATAGCCTGACCCTGGTCAGCATGAAAACTATGGTACTATCACAGCACAAAGCGATTTGGCTGGAGGCAAACATATAACGAAAGCTTAGAGCTATCACCAGTTGAGTTAAGATGCTGCATCTAGCAGTTACTGTTCATCTTCCTTTCTCTGTCTTTTATTCCACTCCTCTAGTGTGAAATCAATACAATTAGGAGTGAAAAAACTAATCGTCTGCATTCTAGTTACCTCATTCTAGGCTCAAATAAATAATAATTTTAAACACTGAGGATTCACCTTAAAGCTTAATTTTGGTTCAACAACTTCAAAATATTTCTCAAAGAAAGCCATAAGCACTGAAGCCACTTATTAAACTCATATGTGAAAGAGCAGGCTTTCATCACTATAGAGTTGACTGTTTTCTACTGTAGAAAAGAAGTGCTGTTATCTTTGGAAGCTTTAAAAAATATCTCATTTGGCAAAGTCAGCTGAGAATTTGGTTGTGTGAATGGTGAAAAACTCTCTTGGTGACCCACTATGAACCAGAACATGGGTTGGCTTGGGGAAGCCTGTCATTTTGCCTGCAGATACAGCTTTCATAACAAATGCCATCTATTTTCCCACACATTCTAAGCTCCATGGACATGGCAAAATTCAACCAGAGGTACATGGCAGATCGTTTCTGCTTTTCTTTTCAAACCAGATTGGCTTGGCAGGTCATAGTTCTGCTGCTCTTCCTCTTGCTATGCTTTTTTATTTTAATGGCACATCTTTTGTCAAGCTGACAAGAAAGGCTTCTGTCTCCTGCTCTGAGCCAGATGGACATGAGTCAAGTCCAAACTGGGAGCGTGGCATATTTAGAGGAACACAAAACCGAAGATGACAGCCATGCACATGGGGAAGCTTCAAAGCTCCGATAATGCAGAGATCTCTTGTATCTGCATGGACATGACCAAAGAAACATCTATGACAGCAATAAGACCCAGAAGTAAAGGCTATTAGACAGTACAATGATGGGGCCACATTTTTATTTGAACTATGTTAGCTCATCAGGGACATGTCCTTGGGCAAGACAGCCCCTGTGATTCAGAAGACAACAGAAACAATGAGAACCGACCACAAAAACAGAAGATTCATTTTCCATTTAAATCCTTTTTTTTTTTCCTTCCGCCTCTCCTTCTCTTTCACCCCTCTCTCCTTCCCTCCCTCTTTTTTTGGAGGGGACTGAGGGGGGAAGAACAGCTCTTACTTCCAGGAAACAAGAAATCCTTTTTTTTTTTTTTTTTTTTTTTTTTTTTAAGATGAACTGACTGATTAAACACCCCTAAATCAGAAATGAAGAGATTTGTTCTTTACTTGGGCTTCAAGGTAGAGTCCGAGGTTTGCACCTGTCCTATCTGCTTTCATGAAACATGTTGAACACTCAGTCCCCAGGCCAGTGAACCAGAGCTTGTGCATGGCAACATAGATATGACTATCACAGCGCTTCTCATATATTTTTATTACAGCATGCGTTTTTCAAATTGCAGTTTAATTGTGTTTAAAAATGCAACTTTACATCTAGTGCTTAATTAGAAATTAGATATCTTTTCAGATAAAATGTAAAGACAGACACATATGAAACTCTGATCTCTCTACCATGGATTATAACATTTAAATGAAATTTGAAGTTACATGAACTTTCCATTCACTGTAACAAGGCTGGAGGTTGTGAAACAAGATATGAAGGAGCAGGGCACAACCCTAGATATCTTGCCCATGTGAGAAACTCTTATTTATGCATTTAGTCCCACTAAAGGCAAGGGACTGCTCATCTGAATAAACATTACTTCTGTATGGCTTTGCAGAATTGGGCTTGTCTGACTGTAAATCAAAAGGAGAACAAAGAAGAGTGTTGAGGGAGAAAAGCAGAAAGAGTCAGCAGGCTTTTTCTCATCCAGCTCTAAGGCTGATAACAGCAGTGGCTGGGTACATTTTCTGTCTGTTGGCTGAATGCCTGAGCTATTTTGACTCAATACCAAGCAGAACATTTAACAACTCCACAACACACAGGGCTAATTACAAGACTATCACCATCCTTCTCCTATCAGAACATCCTTCTGCA
This sequence comes from Meleagris gallopavo, assembly GCF_905368555.1. Taxonomy (NCBI): domain Eukaryota; kingdom Metazoa; phylum Chordata; class Aves; order Galliformes; family Phasianidae; genus Meleagris; species Meleagris gallopavo. Next base: position 18,056,437 of record NC_139412.1, read on the forward strand.
TTCCCACTGTAATATTATGCAGTACATTTGACAGGGAATCACTTTCATACTTCGTGAAAATGGATGTAAATATGGAAAAAATCCAAAATGCTACTAAATTAACCAGTGCAAACAAAGGCAAGAAGCAGTAGGGAAGACTGGACAGAACTTCTATCCTCACCCAGGGATAGATCATTATGACCCACTATTCAGACATAAAAACCTATAAATCTCAAGCTTGGTTTCTCTAACTCAGTGGAAATTTGCCACTAACATTAATGGGACTAAGATCAAACTGCATAGAGCAAGCTCATTTGTCAGGGGAAGCCAGCCATCTGAAATCCCAGTTTAAGAGAATGAGCCAATTCATGATGAGAATACTTCCCAGTTAGGCTCTGCACCTCCAGTATGAAAGAAAGCTTTGAGAGTGATTTGTGTAAGCCCATGGCTGGATTCTGAATAATTATGGGGCAGCTCACAGATAGGCCAAATCTGTCCTTTAGTTACACCTCTGCAACTCCACTATATTCAATATAACCTACTTCGAACTACTTGGCAAAAGTCTTTTGAAATAACTGCAATAAAAACATACATTTTGATGTTAGAAATAAGTGAGTGGATTTGCAATCCAAAATAGGAGAATCAAGGATGGGTTTTTTAATAGGCACGTCCTAACCAGACTCCCTGCAGAAATATAACATCTTATGTTTGCTTACTATCCCAATCAGCATTTTAATAGTCTTAAACCGGTTGACAGAGCAGTCTGAAAATAACCTCAGTGCTCTATGAGAAGCTGAAACCGTGAACAAATTCGCAGACTCAAAAGCTCTCATCACTTGGGGCTCATGTTTGCTAAATTATTTGCCAGCTGCTCTGATAACCCCACGTTCAACTTGTTACACATCTCCCCTCTTGCTTGACAGGAGAAGATATGCCTTGGCTACAGTGACCAGCAAGCAGATTTAGTCTGTTTGCTCAAGCTGTCACAGTTGTGTTCTTAGATGTGGTTGTTTTGGGTCCAACTCCAAATAAGACCTACGAGAACAGAAAGCAAGCTAAAGCAGATAAGCCCAAGCAGACAAAGAGGAAGCATGCAGGGCACCTTTATTCTCCTTAGTCAGCTTGTCAGCCATGTCCCAGTGCTCGTAGCTCCGCAGAACATTGTTGGTGATGTTGACGTGGCTGGCAGCCATGTGGTGGATGCGCTGAGGGATGGTGATGGTCCCCGCTGAGGAGGAGCCAGTGGTGCCTGCACTGGCTCCGGCAGAGCTGACAGGGGATGGACTCAGGGACATAGGCGATGGTGTTTCTGTGCTCCTGCAAGACAGAAAGGGAGAATGAGTCCCCTTTGTGCATATTGCCAACCTAAATGCACTTGAAAAACCAGCTCTGCGCCCCAGTGAGGCAAGAATGTGCAACAGTATCTCCTGGTTTTATGAGAGAGGGGAGCTTATAAATTGGGGCTGATTGAAACTAAAAAGGAATTTAATTTTCCCTATAAATGAACGTGTTATTTAAAAAAGAACCACACACGTGTCTATCCTAAAAATAGAGCAATCTTTCAGAGAAAGAAATATCTCATAGCTGCAATGATTTTTCTACCTGCTGCCAGAAGCTGCTATGGCACTTAGAAAACACTCAGTGTGCAATATCAGCCAATTATTATTAGCATTTTGTGGAAACCACAATGACAGTTTGCTCCAAATGCAGTCATCACAATAAGTAAAGCGTGAGTCTTAAAAGCACCCTGCAGAGCAGCATTAGGAGCTGAGGGTACTGCAGGATTACGAATATCTCTATAGGATTCTTTAAGACTGGCTATGGAAATTCGGTTCTAATTGCCTACAGTTCATCTGTACAAGTTTATACAGAACAGTGTTTTAAGTTACTTACTTAGAGCAGTATTAATGTTCTAATATAGATTTTCCTTTAATTCCAACACCAGAGATTAGGAATCACCTACTGGCTGCAGGCAGCATGGAGGTAGGCACAGCAAGCTCATGTTTAGAGCTGTGCAGGGCTGAATGCTCACATTTCAGCTATTCTCTTTGAAAATTGGTTTCAGTGAACAAGATCAAGGGTTCCAAAAATCTCTCCTCTTGCACCCATTTGGAAGCACTTACCTAAACAAATGCATTCGATTTACTATAGAGCACACTTGAAATGCAGGGTCAAGATGCTCCTGCTGCTCTGTTCATGAAGCAAAGACCCCCAGGCTCTCTGAGCGGGGATGTTACAATCCCCCTCTAGAGCTGCAGCCATTGATGTACAACAGCATACAGCTCACTCAGACTTGCTACTGGCCTGGGTAGAAAGGTTCCTCTTGGCTTTATGAGCCACCAACAATGACCCTACCCACGAAACCCAGGCAGAGACCTGCTGTGCTGACACCCTGCAGGTGCAGTGCTGGGCTAATAGGCATTAGTGGCGACAGTTCTTGCTGCCGAGTTTCCTGCAGTGCCCTGCTATTCCCAGTGCTCAACAAAAGATTCTTCAAGATGTGATACATCCTTTTTCCAGAGCTAGACGACAAGTTTATTCAGTAGCCAGTAGCTTTTTACACAGCTTATGTGTTATGTTTTGAGCATGTCCTATGGCACAAATGCTTTATTTTTAAGTCTCAAAGCATCCTGGTTATTTGACATGCCACTTTAATGCACAGAAGAACTGAACTATACTCAGTTAGGTCTGGGAGTAGTTAAAAATCATAAGAATCTGAGGGGACTGGGAATATTTTGTTAGAGCCACTTACAATGAGCTGACGCACTTCTGCCAAGTAAAGCACATTGTTCATTGGATTTACCCTGTTGTGCACAGCCATTATTACTGTGGTGAGTCTATTAAATCTCTCTATTTTGTATTTTGTGTCGCTAGAGGTGGGAAACATTTCTGTAATGATACCAGGGAAAACTTGTTTCATTGCCAGCCTGGAACTCAGGCCAACTTCATAGAGGTTCACAATCCTTTCAAAGAAAAGTGGCCAGAAATTCCAGTAAACCAGGCTGAGATTTTTGCTTGTTTGAAATCCTGGGCCAGACAACACTTCATGGCAATACATAAGTTTTGCTTTGTTAAAAAACAGATTTAAGAATATCCTGCTGTCTCCTCCTCTTGAACCTGACCACTGATCTCCCTTCAGTGGTGCCACATTCTAATGGTGTTTGGTCACTCCTATGCAGTATGTGGCTTTTTTTTCCCTATCTGATTGAAAAGTGCAGAAGGATAAGAAGAAACTGTAGAGCCAGCAGCTCTGGGGAAGGCAGAGGGTCTCCCAGTGTCAGCATCAGGCCCAGAGCCACACCCTAAAATATTTTGAAATATCTAAGACAGTATTTTCTTTCAAGCAAAACGATGGAATTTCTGGTTTTGCACTGAATCAGAACAAAATTTGTATGAAAATTTAAATTCTTTGTGAGCCCCTCTACTGCTGTATTATTTTGCTTACTTATTTGGTTGCTCAGGAATGCCTAACAGTCATCTCTTCTCATGAATCACCAGAAAGCCCATTAACAAAAATAATTTTCACCTAGAATTCAGCCTACTCAAACAAAGGAGGAATGAAAGGTCAAATCCTCCTCCTTTGTTTTATCTGTATGTGTGGCCAGGAGAAAGGAGCAGTAGAATGCATGTACCAGATGGCAATAGTAGTCACAAGTTATAGGCAAGGTTGCAGTGGCAATTGAACAGCAGAGCATAGCTGCATTACTCAGGTTTCACGTTTCAGATAAGGATGTTAGTACAGAGCCTCTGATAATTGATTGACTAAGTGCCCTCACAGTTTCACCACTATTATACCTCTAGTTTTATTAAAATGCACTTATCATATATCAACGAAAAATTCATTGGCCTTTCATTACTGAACAAATCACTGAAAAATCTTTGCAATGAAGGTTAACTTTACTTTGACTTCCTGAAATGACATGGTTCTTGCTAGCTAATTAACAGATATTTTTATGGCCTTCATTTAGCTGGAGAAGCAAGCTGTTAAAGAATTCATCACAGAGGCACCATAGCTGCTTTTAGACTTATGAGGAACAAAGAGGAAGGTCTGTATCAGCTCTTCCTTCCCACCCACCTTGGATTGCTCACATGGGTAACTAATTTAGCCCAGTGGGAACTTCTCATCCCCACAAGCCAAAGGCAGATACAGTGACCGTTAACCTTTAAGATAAATTCTGTAGCCTGCTGGATATTTGAAACACATCTGCAGCTCCCAAACCATTGCATCATGGCCTTGCCTTTGCCTTTAACATGCCCCAAACATTCCCCACCCATTCTGGAAACACTTGTTCTCAGATAGAAGTACTTAGCAGAAAATACTCACTTTCCATTGCCGCCCCAAGGTGAGGGGGCCTGTGAGGCTTTTGAAGAGTTCTGTAAGTACAAAACCAAAATGTAAATAAAAGAGATGCAAGAAGGATGAAGTACATTAATACAAAGACTAAAGGTTCAATGTTGCCTGGTTTAGCTGCAAGAGCTGCAGTGCATGTAGCAGAACAGCAACCCTGCACACTGGTCTCACAAACAAGTGGTCTGTGGATGACAGGTAGGTTCCAGCCAGTAGCTTGAAAGCCACTTGACGAAAGAGCAAATGCAATAAAGCCCCAGCAAAAACAAAGGTGATTTACAAAGAATTGGTTTAATTACCATTTAAACTTAGTCTGTAAAATAAGTTCTTCAGAATGCAAATGACTTTTTGTCTTTAGGGAGACCTGCAATCATTAATTGGAACCAAAAAGAATTCTAGTTGATGACTTACTAAAATGCAGTTCCCCCAGGTTGCTAGGGAAGTTGTCTTGAGATTCAGATAGTAGGAGAAATAAAACTTCTACATAAGGAACTGCTTGAATTCTCTTGTTTTTATTTATTTTATTTGCATGAATGGATTTTCCTTACCTGCTTACTCAGTTTGACTCTCACATCTGTGTAGCATCTTGTACAACTCTCTACAAAGACTCAGATTGGATAGTACCTTTCTTAATTCCCATAAAATCACTAGTATCATGGCAGAAGCCATCTACGTGTGCTCTAAGAAAACAATTGATCTGAGGTCCCTTACAAAGCGGTCAGCACAGAGTGAAAATTCAGACATATTTCACAAATTCTCTGCGAAGTATTACTATTGTTATTACAAGATTAATCTGATTCCTATAATCACTATGTTCCATGTGGGGCAAAGAGATTCAGTGGAGCTCAGGATCATGCAACTGACTCTGAGAGTAAACTCCTATCCCTGACTTCTTAATTACGGCTGAACTTGCCAAACAGTGTTGACCAAAGCAGAAAACACTGCCTAGACATAACAGTGCTGTCTGTACAGCACATCACTGCATTTCATTAAAGATGTGAGCATGAACCGGAACATTTGCTGCAGAGCACATGTATATTTTTGCCACCAGCATGTATGCAAGAAAGAGGCAGATTCTAAACTGCTCTGGAAAATCTTCAGAGATGAAAAATGAGCTTTGAGATTAGTTTCTGCCATTTGGGGATCATTTCCGACAGTATCTGGAGTAACTATCTCAAGACTAGACCTCAATGAGAGGGACTTACTTGACAATTAGGATATTTGAAATATTTTTATCAAGGACTACTGACAACGTATTTTCAAAAAAGTTAAACATTCTCCTGAAATTCACAGGTGTAACAAATGAAATGACGTTACTTTCACAGGTTTTACAAAATTTGATTTCAATTTTAAGCATTTATATTTTGACTATATTTTAATCCAAGTTGTTTCTGAATTTCAAAACTTTTTTATGATTGAAAGGTTATTTTGAAACATCTAACTGGAAATTAATCAGAACCAGCTCTGTCTACAGATGTTTTCAATTTGAACAAAGTGGCAGTTGTGAGGAAAAACAGGAAAAACTATTCTATCAAAATATTAATCTCCAGTTCAGCTGTAAGCACTGGACTGCTTTTCACAATTAAAATTGTGCAAAACTTTGAATAACAATTCCATTAAAACAGTTAATCCATTTAATTTGTATTAAAGGTTCTTGCTAGTGAACACAGAGAACATTGTGCAGCAATACAAAACTAATATCTATTTAATAGCTCTATTCTTGTCTTTTCTCCTTGCATGCATTCACTACAAAATGATCCTGAATATAAAATCTGTATAGACTCAAAAGCTATTTCTAGCATACAAGTCGCAGTGGCCCATAACATACATCCAGTAACATCAGCTGAAATACTCAGCAAAATTAGAAAGCCTGCAAACAACTTTTTGGGCATTTTTTAAATTACTTTTTAATTTTCTTCGTTCTTCACTGTATATATGCTCTTTACTTCACACAGCTAGAGAATGTAAAGTGATTTTAAGGAACAAGAGAATCACATCCCCCTTCCTTTGTACCTTCTTACTTTGTTTTTAATAAATCATTGCTGCTTGCTGATAAAATCTAATAATCATTTTTTAAAGAGACAACCTATATCTATCCTGGATAAAATCTGAGGTGAAAGGAATGCATTTCATGATAATGCTGAGGCTACCAACACACCCAGTTCAAATATTATTTGCTGCACAAACTCCTGCTTGAAAATTCACTGAAGACAACACAAGAACTCCTAATGACTTCAAGACACCCTCCATTTAGGCACAAGGTCAGATGTCCTGTTACTGGATTACCAAGATGCACAGACACAACCAAGTTTCTATCTATCACACATAGAACAACAGTCAAGCCCAGGCTGAATAGCAGTTTGTAGCAAGTTCATAGTGCAGTTTTACAGCAGAAAACCATTTCATGACCATTTACATGAAAATATTAAAGCTGAGTGTTAGGAGATTTAGAGTTTGCAGTAGTAGTAAGCCAAAGAGGCTTAAAAAAACCAAACAAACATCAAAAAAGACGGATGGGCTGCCATAGCTGCACAACTAGACAACAATGTAATAGAAAATAGTAACCAAGTACAAGAATAAATGCATGCTTCAAACTGTGTTAACTAGTGAAATATGTATATCAGAACGTTGGGAGAACTGAAGAAATTCTGTTTCATAATTTAGAGAAAGCAAGAAATTGTTCTTATGCTGTACAAATAGCAATTGCCAAAGTAAAGGAAAATATCATTAAGTCAGAACAGTCACTTGCTCTCCACTCTTTCAAGGGAAAGGAAAACAAGAAAGTTCCTCAGAAACAAATGGAGTGCTAAAGGCAGCTCCTACTGAGGCTGAGTTGTAAGGCAGCAAGCAGACTTACTCTGGAGATAGCTGAACCCAATTAAAGAAGAGCCACCAAAAATCTCTGAATTTAAAAACTAAATTTAATGACGTAAAGCCTAAAGAACTGCTTTATCATGGTTCTTTGCAGGGGGGGGGGTGTGAGGAGAGGGCTCAGCACGTAATCACTTACATATTGAAGTCTTTACAAAATCTTGCATAAAGATTACACAGAGTTAAGAATAATGTTATTTTAGTAGAGTTACTGAATATGATCTTTTGAATCAAGTGACTAATCCAAACATCCCTCAAATCACTTCTGTCCCCACTCCCCTGCAGACACCCTCCCTACATTTTTCAGGGGAGAGGTTAAACGGGGGGCTTTTAAGTCATGCAGTTATACTGTGAGAGCTCTCAGTGCCAGTATGAATTTCATTTTATATCAATAAATAAAACAGAATAAAGATTACCTTAAAATATTCCATCAGAGATCTGGAGTACTTCATAGCATGGTCCTTCTTTAGCTTAAACATTCTCAAGTACAGAAGCGATAAGCATCGGTAGCTGTGGTAATTAGGAAAGGATTGTGTTAATTCCACTGCTAAATGAAACTTAAAAACTGAAGGTAAAAAAAAGAAGAAAAAAGTAAGAAAGCTGGCCTATATTTTGTGGTTTCTGTTCTAAGGTTAGATTTTGAAACATAAGCAAATGGAAGGAAAAAAAAAAGGTCAAAAGCATTATAATCCAATCTTGATAAGAATATAAATTAGAAGAATAAATGTTTAGTCAGCTGCTGAAGAAATCCATTAGTTATCCTTTAATAGTTTAATGGAAAACAAGAATAATGATCTTCTGTAAGCTGCTTAAGTAATTCAGTACTTTTTAAGTCCTCCTGAAGATTTCAGCTGCTTCTCATTGTCGCAGTGGGACTTACCATAAAACTGCTAGTTTCTTGTCCCCTTCTGTGGCAGAAGAGCCTGTGAAATTCTTGAGCCTCATTGCATACCTTGTGAAAAAGGTAAGGAGAGAAGAAACATGTTCAGTTGTTTTGAGAAATACTACTGTCACGCTGAAAAATAACAGATGCACAAAGGTAAGCTTACAGCCTCAACAGCTAATGATCACATTGTTCCATAATGGTAAGATGATGTAAAATTCAACAGAAAGCACCACTTAAAATTGGGAGGGCTGAAGTAGATCATCAACCCACTTTAAGGGCCAATACGGTGAAATGTTCTTGGGGATATTACTGATGCAGAGGCCTGCAAACACCTGTGATGAGTGTTGGAGAGGGTCCAGAGGAGAGCCACAAAGATGATCAGGGGACTGGAGCACCTCCACTACGAAGACAGGCTGAGGGAGCTGGGCTTGTTCAGCCTGGAGGAAAGAAGGCTGCGGGGTGACCTCATTGCAGCCTTCAGTACCTAAAGGGAGCCTACAGACAGGAGGGGAATCAACTCTTTGGAAGGGGAGATAACAGCAGGACAAGGGGAAATGGTTTGAAGTTGAGGGAGGGCAGATTTAGGTTGGATGTCAGGGGGAAGTTCTTTGCAGAGAGAGTGGTGAGGTGCTGGAACAGCTGCCCAGAGAGGCTGTGGATGCCCGTCCATCCCTGGAGGTGTTTAATGCCAGGCTGGATGGGGCCCTGAGCAGCCTGGGCTGGTATTAAATGTGGAGGTTGGTGGCCCTGCATGTGGCAGGGAGTTGGAGATTCATCATCCTTGAGGTCCCTCCCAACCCTGGCCATTCTGTGATACTGTCCCTCTGTATGCTGAAGAGTAAAGTAATATGGAAAAATGTTTTACATAAAACATTTTGGGCTTGAATGATGATTACAAAATCCTTTTCGTAAGTACTATTTCAAAGTTTTTAATATATATTCATTTTTTTCTATGTATTTTATATGGAAAATGATGTTAAATACAAGAAAGGTCATGCTCATGGTTTTTTAAGTTCTTCAGTCCATTAATTTACAAATCTTATATACTTTGTCTCCTTTCTCTATTTAATTGCTGTTGTCCAGCATTTGGACAATGAAAGACTGAGAAGATATTCATCCTCTTCCTCTCTTATTTTTTTCTTTAACTGAGCACACTCCATGTCATGCATTTAGTCTCTTGAAAATCAATTCATCACATAAACTCATTGTTCTGAGCCCTAATGCAATTTCACAGGTACTTGTGTTAGAATAAGTAATAGGGTTCAGTGTTGCATAAGAAAGTTTTAAGGTATTCAGGCAATCTTGATGAGTTCTCATTTACAAGGAGGTAATGGAGTGCAGGCAGGCAGTGCTGCTCTCAGCCTGCCTTCCTCTCACCATCCCCATTATCAGCTCGCAGTCTGCAGCTGTAGCACAAACCCTGATGTGCTTCCTCCCTGTCCTATCTCACCTGCTTTTTGATATTGTTGTTCTACTCATACTGAATGAGTCCAGTCAAACACAGAGTGCTGCGTCTCTTTGGGATTTTCAATATTATGTTGGGGATTTTAGCATTACCATCAACCAAAAGACCTTTGAATGTCACACCTCTGATATTCCCAATCTCTTTGATGCTCTGCTTGCTTTGACAAATAGATGTCTGATGCAGATACTCAGGTCAGACACAGATAATGCAAAAAGGAAAAAAAAAATGGGCCTCCAAGAGGGGGAGGAGTGAAAATGAGAAAAGCCTTCTGTTTCATAGCCCACAGTAAAAAATCTATGTTAATATTATGAGCCACATTACAGAAGTGCACGTGCACTGCTGCATGTTTCCTTTGTGCATTCAGCATCCACAGTAGCCCACAAGAGGCTTGTATTTGTCCCTAGAGATTACTGAACTGGAACCAGCCTGCTGCTCACCTGGGCAATCACCTTTTTTCCATGTCTGTCCACTGATGCCAATTAAATGGTCAAATCAGTTTAACCTCTGCCTACAAGATGCTGCATACATGAATTTGTGGACGAGGCTCCATCTTTGATGGTAGGTGGTAGAGTTCACCTCACCTGACTGGAGCTATGTAGAAATTGGAGGTCAACTGTAAGGAACTCCTAGAGATTGCTCTAAAATCAGAAGTGGTTCAAAAAGCAGTCCAGAAGCAGTGCAGGTGCTGCTTCCATGCCAAGATCTATTTATTGTCCATCCCCAGTGGGCCAGGAGCTGCCAGGAAGCTCTGCTATGTGCAGAGGGGCCATAGGTGCTGCTGAAAGTTGGCTGCATCATGGTACAGCCATGGACTCAGCTGACTCCATCCCACACTGGAGCTGTAGGTAGAGGGGAGCTGCTCTTGGAGCTGCCACACACGTGTTGTGGCTCTTGAATCCAGATCCACTTCTGAACACAGACTGCGGGGTTGAGGAACAAGATTTTCAACTGCGCTTAATGGTTTCCTTAAGAAATGAAAATAAATGTGGTGTCTACTACTCACTTCTTTAAAGTGAGTTTGCCCTCCTGTATAGCTGTAGTTATGTAGTGCAGCACAAAAGGTACCAAACTATCTGCTGTTGGAGTACAGGAGGAGTTCCAGCACAGGGAAACAGATTTTCTTAATTCCACCGCACCTGAGGGTTTAAACTTGGATCCTAAACATTGGGTGAATATCATTTTTTGTTGAGTAACCTCTTTGACTTTCTTCCTCTCTTCAAAAAGAATAGAATGTAACAACATTTTAAATATTGAACAGGCGTATTATTAACCTGAGAGTAAGAGCTTCTTAAAATCTGATACATTTTATAATGTAAATACCTACTTATTCAAAATGTAAAACATGCATTATTTTTTGACTGCCTTTAATAGCTAATCTGGCATATTGAAATCCTGCATGCCAAAAAACAACTTTTGTTCTATTAAAAAGCAAACATTTAGAGGTCTGATTAACCACCTTCTCTATCTCTTGTGTATACTGCCAGTAATTACACTGACATCAATGATGAAATTCCCAGCATACGCAGGGGAAAGCAAAGGTGCATCACAATGAAGAAGAAAAACCCTATTGTTCTACTTACAGGTAAATTTAATCCTACTTGATTTCACTTTGATAATTTGCATAGGTAAAGCAAAGAAAACCCGAGTTGCTTGGGAGACCATTATTTCTATGAACTACACATTATGAAATAGGTAACAGCAGCAGATTTTTAAACACTGATTTTACTAGTAAGTACAAGCTCTCTCATCTGTATTCTAGCCTGTAAGTCTACAAAACTGCATTAAAGTGAATTCATCTGGATTGCATTCATCATTAAAAAGTATACTTCTTTAACACAATACAAGCAAAAAGCTTCCTTCACCTTCCACTATGATTTTAAGTGCCAGGTTTCAGGTTTCAGCTCTTTTTTTTTTTTTACTACCAAGTTATAAACCTCTAAATCAAGGTTTGTAATAGAAATCCTGATAGACTCACTTTAGTGTTCTGAATTATAAAACTACACCTTCTAAAAGACAAGTGTCATTGCCAAACAGTGAAATTACTATACTTTACTTCCACCCACTACATCTCAATTTTAATTTTATGAATATTGCAAATTATAACACTCACATTATAACCTCTAAAGGGGATAATTTATAAAAGCAGTGTCCATCAATTATAAATTTTCCATGACATTAATAAAATGGCAAGAACTAATTATGATGACTTCTGAGATGAAGATGCTTTGGACAAATCATTAATACGTTGAAATTATATTTTTTAAAACATAGCAGGTTCTAATTATGACTGAAATGAGCTTATGAAAATGATCACAGAAAGGACATTAACCTGATGAGTTCCACAGTCTCTGAGTACATGGTATATGGAGATTTAGCTTCTAATGGATCTCGCTCCATAGCGTTCCCACACTCGATGAAGGACAGGGCAGCATCAGCATAATTCACTGCTTTGCCGAACTTCTCCAGCTGAAATGGGAATGATATCATCAAGGAAATCCTTCAGCTTTAATTTTGAGGCAGACAGATCATAATAGAAAGCAACACCAGCATTAAGATGAAAGCAAAGCATCGCCACAAGTTAGGGGTGAATGTATACAGAAATTGAAGCCAGGTGTATGTTTATACCAAATCTTTTCAGGTGATATATGGCCAGGCACTGCACAGAAAGCCACATGACATCCATGGGTTTACAAAGGCAATGAGCAAATCAATACTGCTCTTCAATACATAAACTAAGTTTGTGTGCAAGTATGCATGGGTTAAGCAACAGATCTGAGCCATTTGTAAGTTGTCACAATCTGAGGTGACAGTTGATGGAAAAAAAAAAAAAAAAGCCCTCATCATTTATATAGTGATTGAAAGAGGGGAAGAAAGAAAAAGGAGAAAATATAGCACTGCTAAATATTTTATTTTACTAGGATTTTATTGCGAAAGGTTTTAGCTCTCATAATGGTTGTGATTAAACTGACTTAGACATCCTGATTTCTTTTTTATGTGTAATGAATATTATATATGACATTTTTATAGTAAGTATTTTATAATAGTATTTAACATTTTCCATTTTTGATAGCTGGATGTAAGAGATCCGATATACTTTAAGTCATTTATAACATTTCTGTGGATGTCTTTAATATTTTGATGCATCTGCTTGTGTTTCTCATTCATTAAACGAAAGCTTATTCTACCAATATATTTAGCAGAACACCTAATATCAGTTCAAGGTAACAGCATCTCCGGCTTTGCGGCTACTCCTTTTAAGTACTACCCTCTGCGTTTATGGAAGGTTTTAATTTCAAGCCCTGCACTTGCACACTGATTACATTCAAAGCCTTTGTAAGATGGATAGGGATTACCTGAATGATTAAAAAAGGGGAAACATTTCTGGATGTTTTCCCTGTACTCCACTGTACTCCTCAGCATATACTGCTACTTCCTTGCTTCATGTCTTCCAAAGAAAACACATGTATTACAAAGGGAGGAAGCTGGCTGTGAGCAGATTGAGTTTACACACAGCTTGAGACAGAAATGGGATTCCCCCCTGTACTTTTCTCCATACTGACTCCAGTAGAGTAACTGGAATTGCTCCAGCTCACCATAGCACAGCTGAGAATAGAGCAAGCTCAGTTGGTGGATACTGCAATGTGTCCAAACCAGTTGATTCCTTACTGCTGTGCCAGACAAGGAGAGGTTTTCAAGGTGTTGCTTCCATGATACAAAATGCTGTGTCCTTCGCCAGAGATCTCTGTGCCATACAAGCTCAGACACAGCACTGCCATACATCTCATTTACGTTTGATGACATATTCTGAGGCCACGTGTGGTATCTTCCCAACCACTAAAACACATCTTTCATTTCTGCGAGTTCTTTGTTATGTCACCACCAAGTAACCAGAAGCAATTGTTTCTATAGGACATCTAACACTTCAGGTTTTCACAGCAAACGTGTTACATGGAGATAATTTGAGTGCAGCTGTATTGAGTGGGTGGGTGCAGGGGGAAAGGTTGAGACCTAAGTAGCGGAAAGCAAAAAGCAGATTGTTGGTGGGTATCTATGTCTGCCAACAAGTCTTATCGTAGTGTCTGCCCCACATTCCCGTAGGAGCACTCGGGGTGTCAAACTGCATGTGACAGGAGAGGCCTGCCCGCGGGTAGCAGCATGACATGCTCTGCCTGCTCCTCTTAGTTCTGCTTGAGAAGCACCACTAATTCCACAAGGCATAGTCAAAGGTAAGAGGATGGAAGACAGGTCAACACTTATGGAGCAAATCAGACTGTGGAGGAAAGTGAATTGACATAACACGTTGAGATCATCAGGAGCCTGAGCCTCTAAATATTTGCTAGCGCGGAGCAGGCAGCCCTGTGCCAGGTTTCTAAAGGTCAGCCAGCTGAGGGAGGTGCTGCCAGGCTGCTTCTGCCAGCCTTCCTGAGTGAGGCCCCAGCACCGTGAGGAAGCCAGATCTGGGCCAGGCCACAGGCCTCGGAGCTCACCAGCCCCTCTGGATGGGTACCTTGGGAGGGAAGCTGCTGCCTTGGTGACAATTGCGGTGGGATGACAGAAGCCCACACCCATCTCCCATAGAAAACACGCTTTATAATGCAGGGAAAGCTGAAGCAGGCAGCTTGGTGCATCAAATTCTCCTTTACTCTTTCAGCTTATCGACAGCAGAGGGAAAGCAGTGGTTTCTTAATTTTTACAACGTAGCATTTATTTTTTGACAAGCATTTATTTCCAGGCACAAAAATCTCTGATGTAGGATGGCACTGTATGCACACACACAACTGCCCAAATAATCAGTGAAGGTGAAGAATCACCCAAATTACAAGTGAAAAAGAACTGGAGGGATGAAATGAATGGCCACACTCTAAGGCATCTTGGTTTAAATAAATAGATGAACCAAGTTCCACTTAGCTTGCATAAATGAGCTGCTATTCTGCGATCTGTATGGCATAGAGGAGCAAAGACCATACTGCAAACAAATGACTATTAAAGGCACTTCAGTGTTAGCAATATGTCAGACTGAACAAACTATGACTGAAATCTATCAGAATTGTAATGTATCAGATATGGTAGTTCTATCGAAATCAAATCTCTGCAAAATTAGGCCAGTTTAGGTACAATTTAATCTGGGACAAAAGGAGAGAAAAAGCTTTCCCAGCACTGAAATACCTCATTGCAAGACTTTTTTGTAAAAAAAAAGTGCATTCAGTCTTTATTTACCAGCCTAATAGCATGCAATAAAAACAAATGCACTATTTAAAAATCAATTCCTCTAAATTTTAAACAACTGGATTTAAAATATCAAATAGTTTTGCCAAATGATGATGAAATTTGCCTTTTTTAGCTTTCAATATTTTTGTTTTGTGCTCAAAGCAAGGATAAAGGCAAATTTCAAAAACACATCAACTTTTTTGATATTATCTTACATACTTTCCACAGTATGATTGTTGCTTCTCCCCAGAAGAGAAACCAGCTATTGTAAAAAGTTTATTTCAGGGTGTTAAAGCCTAGGAATGATGCTCAGGCTTTGGCTTATTGTGGGCAGTGTGTTTACAGAGTACACTTTGAAGCATATTTTAGTCCACAGAAGGGCTCCTTTGGTTTCTGAGGCTTTAGGCAAGATTAAGAATTCAAATTTTTGTAATACCCAGCTCCATAGTGGAGATAGACAAAAAAGCCTTGAAAACTTACCAATGCATCTGCTTTATGCTTTAGCTTCTTAGCTTCTTGCATATAATAATCTGCATTGTGGAGCCTAAAGAGACAAAATCAATTATTTCAAGTCTTTGTTTTCATACAGTTGGACAAACATTGTTTGAGAAAAGTGCTTACTGCTCCCTAGAACAATTTAGATATATATACCCACTTATCACTTTCAGTCTTATCCTGATATTAACCTGAAACTGCCATATGAAAAGATTTGATGAGTTACCAGAATGCAAAATAACTAGCTGTGGAAACTGGCCACCCAAAGGAGCCATTAACATCTGCTGAACAGAGGAAAAGGAAAAATATTTTAAACTAATTAGAAAAAAATTAAGAAGAATTACTGTGAGCCAGCATTCATAATCTGAAAACATTTATCAGCAGAGACTTCATTAATCAGTGATAACAGTTCATTAGTAAAGTTTCAAATTGTATGTGTCATTGTGCAGTACTGACCACACGCATGCCCAAAGCTACCATTATAATTAAAGACACTTTTCTTTCACTGGGAACTCTACAAAAATCCCAAGTACCTAACACGCAACTAACACAAAAAGATCTAATAGTACTCACACATCATCAAATGTGATTTTAGGTCTTCTGGACTCAGAATTCCCATTGGAAAGAGTTGGCATTGCAGACCAAATGTCTGTTTCTAGATGGTTTGTATCAAGAACAGTGTTGGCTGTTGGTGCATTGTGGGTTTCTTCGTCCTAGAAAAATGGACTGCTATTATTTGAATATTCATAATATTCAAATATTATTCATAATTCAAAATTCAAAGAAAGCTAAGGTACATGCATGTTTACCCAACTATGTCCAGGAGACCTCATAAAATCATCTTCCATCCTTTATAATGTGACCCGATTAGATTAATTAGGCATTATGTCTCCAGTCCAAGGTGATAGTCATCCTGGACAATACAGTGCTACTGACAACACACTCATTAAAGCCAAGTTGGGCTGCAGGGCTGGAAAGAAACTCAGTATGAGGTAGATCACACTAATGTGACAGTTTTTCTACAGAATTAGTAGATAATTGTAAGGTGAATGAGAAGTCTGCTCAGATTTCAGCAAGGAACAGTTTCCTCATTCTTATTATACTGAACAGAAGGAAGAATGAAAAACAGAAGTTGGGAGTTGTGACTTTGCATGGACTGAAAATAAAAGCATAATAATGGTATTTAAATCAGGCAATTACAACTTTCAACCAGATAAACTAAACTATAGATGAACCAAAGAACAGATAAAGAATTCTAGCATATTTTAGAATACAAAAATATTTTAGAAGACAAATGTTTTGGGGATCAAGATAATAGATAAAGCAAGGAAAATCCAAATTGGAGGTGCTGGGAGTGAGAGGAAGTGGCCTTGCTCTTTACATAGCATAGTTTATTTGCTGACATAAACAGTTCATTTTGGCACTGATTTCTCTTGAAGGCATTTATATTACTCTTGCAGCTTGAAGTGACACAATGATATCAGAAAGCAACAGGGCTGAATGATAAGGTGAAGCGATTTGCCACCTATGTTCCAGTGCGACTTCTGAGTTTTGCTATTACAGTGTATGGCAACAACCTCTCACAAGGTGGCGAACTGTGAAAAATGGGGTTACACATGTCCTTTTCTGCAGAAGAATTCTCCTCCTGTCTTTTAATTCTGACAGTCATACTAAGATACGGTTTGATACTGAGAGAAGTTTGAAGTTCTATTTATTTTCTAAAATCAGCCAGAAAACTGAGTTTTCCCTCTTTTCTGTAAAAGCAGAGGACCAACTGATGTGAAATTTTACTTTCTTTTTTTTTTTTAAAAAAAGTCAATTTGCTATGCAGCTTCTAGCTTTGTTTCTTTTTCATGTACATTTAGTATGAAATCATCTAAATCTGGTGAAAGGCAAGAAAGTATTGTTTATGTAAAAATGTTTAGTGGCAAGTTAGTCCTAACAGAATGATGCTTTTACTGGAAAACTAATGACTATTTGCATGATCTCTGAAAAATCAGTACAAAATTTATGAAGATGAGGTGCAAATACACCTAACTTCTAGAAATTGGGAGTCTGCAAACCTGTGAGAAGACATTTTAGTTTTTAGTGTGCTATGGACAGGTTAGATTTTTACTGTCTGTTTAGTTTAGTCCATAATATTTGGCATAACTTAAGTTTGCTCCAGAATTTGTAGTAATTATTAACATTAAAGATACCAGTATTCTTGATGCTTTGAAAACAGCGTGTGTTGTATCTGCAGAGTTGAGAATGGGACAAACTCTGCGCTCTGAAGGCCAGGGTGTTGCAGGGCACTGTGTGAAGTAGATGCCTAACGCTGAGCTAAAAATGGAACTTGCAATAGTCATTTATGCACAGCTCTGCATGGATCCACGCCTTGCTGCTCTAGAGTGGGGCTACCTAAGGATTTAAAAATAGATACTAGAGAAAAATAAATAAATAAACAAAACCCAGAATAAAGGTAATTTTATCTTGTCCTTTTCCAGCAACTGAGATCTGTTACTTACACAGATTCCTTTGGGGTTAGAAGAAGATTTATTTTCATTCTTTCTGTGTTTAGAAACCGAGGAGGAAGAGCTGCTGGTCTGAGGGGTGTTGGTGATGTTGGTTTCTTGGCTGAAGGAGCTGTTGTCACTGCTGTGCCGACGGTGCACAGGCTCGTCCAACAGGGGGGATAATGGAGGAGGGAAGAGCTTATCTTCTCGTTTCTTTGCCATCTTCTTCACCGAGTTACTGCTGCTCCTGGGACACAGATAAGAATCATTTGTATGTCAAGAACCAGTTTCTCCTCCATAGCACAAAGCTCTGGATTTTATTTAATGAAAAGCCAGCTCTGCCCTTAAATATGTGCTGTGATCCCCCATGTCCTAGCAGCTAAGTCAAAAGGAGACAGGCAGTGAAAACTGCTGTTTCAATGGCCACAAAAACCTCCTGCTTTGGAGGACAACTTGCAGTGCATTAGTATAAATTGCATCCACTTTAAATGCTAATTTGAGTCAGTCATAATTTGAGAGGTCATAGAGGTTCTGACTCAGCAAAGTGCTGAAAAGTTTTATGCACAGGGGTTAGTGTACTTGACACCAAGTATAGCTATTTATGTATTTAACATTAAGCATCTTTTAAAGAGGTAGATTAGGGCTCACATAAGCAACCTCTGCAAAAACACATAATAGCACATGTCACGTGAACAAAAATAATACTTAATAACAACTACAAAACGATAGCCATAACAATAATAAGATAATAATTATTTGACCTCTAGAATAAAACCAATGTTCAACACTATATTAAAATGATACATTGTTGCTGGCAAAAGCCCTTGAGCAAATATTGGTTGATGAATTGAAGGTGATTCAGAAAATGAATGTGGTTTTGACATGAAAGCTCAAGTAATATGATAATCTATTGTCTGTTTTATGTACAGAAATTGTTAGCTGGCTACAAAAGGCAGCTGTGATACACAGTAAAAACAACAACCAAAAAACCATGCTAGACCTTTCTTCCCTCAAATCCATCAAGAAAAAAAAACAACACAAAACAGCTCCATAGCGACTGTTTAACATATTAATCTACTCATAGATTTTTGTATTAGGTGCTGCTCTAATTCAGTCAATGAAGATAACCTGAATTTTAATCTTTTGTTGGACATCTAATAGCGCAGTACACAATCATTCACTTTTCATGATTATTGACTAACATTTCAATAACAAATTAAGTCAACAAGAATTTATGTTTCATTCCTAGTTGCTTTCAGTCAGTGTCAGGAATTATAAATTTACTTTGCTTTAAAGTAACAAGCAAAAAAGAAGAATCAACCCATGTTTCCCTATTTCTTATTTGACATGCAGTCTAGATTTTTTTGCATTTTCACCAAAAGTGTCAGTATCTACACCTGCTTTGGTCAGTCCCCCTGCTTTGGGCCTTTGGCAGTACAAAAATATTTCAGCCTCTCTGTTTTCATAACAGAGTGATATCAAACAAAACCCCTATGCTTCAGGTTTTATAGCACTTCTACTCAAAACTCTTTCAGTTCAACTGAAGCAGAGTTTAAAATAACTTATTTGAAATTCTGTAATATTAAAGATCTTCAGACTAAAGAAATAAAATCAGCACAGAATTTATATTGCCTTGCAGCAGGGCAGGTATGGATGCTCTCCTGCTTGGAAAACACATGGGCCTAAAGATCAAAGGGAAGCAATCAGATCAGAGGAGATGGGCAATTCTTTGAGAAGACATTTTATGAACATGTGGTCCTGCAAATGTACTCCAAAAAGTTCTCTCTCAAGGCCCCATCTGCTAGCTTTCTTACCACCAAAGGGTATTTTGGAACTCAGACAAGTCACCATTGCTATAGTAAAATAATACTCTGAACTTTTTCCAAAGGAAAATTTTCCAAAAGAAAGCAAATGCTTCTCCAAGAAAGCATACATGCATTATTGGATTGTTCAGAGGAAAAACAGACACAACTAAAGAAAAACCAAAGAGTAGAACTGAAATCCTCTGCCTCCCAAGCGAGTGGGCTGCCCTGAGCACGGTGTGCAGTAGTGCTGTCTAACAAATGTATATGGATGGGAGCACAGAGCGAGGTGGTTCTAATTGCCCTGCACAGAGAGCTTCGGAAAGAGAACAGCAACTGAACCTTACAGATCTACCTGAAAAGTGCCCGTAGGAAAATGTAAGGTGAGTCACTAGCTAAATTCACTGTAGAAACCACTAGTGAGGTTTCTCAGTACATCTTTGCCTGTTTCCAGGCCTAAAGCAAGATTCTGACACTTGTGTGGGACGGTGCATGGCACATACACAGCAAGTGAAACAACATTTCTCAGTTGCTACACAGAGATGGAGGGATTAAGAAAGTTGTACAAGAAAAAAATGAAGAAAGTTGCAAGTTCCACAGCAGAAGTACCTTCTCTAAATGAGGCTCAACGATTCTATGATTCTCTGATTCTATATATAAATTCCAGAAGAGAAATTATATTCAGAGATCTGACCTCCCTTTTGGACACTACTCAAAACTTTGTTCACTTCAGCTTTGCATTCAAGCACAAGATGGAACAAATGAAGATGCAGGAGTCATTCTGTGGTAAGAAAACATGACTACAACTGAAAGGGCACTTGAGGATATATTTTTTCTGCATGACAAAAATCCAAAACCCAATGACAATACCTAATAATGTTTTTTCTGGTTGCCGACTTAATCCTGTACATTTACAGGATTACCAGGAATTACCCTCATTATTTAGCAATGTTACCTCCCTCAGATTTACATCAAAGCATTTACATTAACAATAACCTCAATGAAACAGGTTGTTACCAGCAGTTAACCAGATTGTCACTTTGCTTTGGACTGTTAATGGGCTAAGAAACTAGTCTTTGATTGCAGTAATCACTAATTCTGAATGAATTTATTACAATAATTACCAAGACTCAATGGTTTAATTGGCTGACATGATTATTAGTTAAACCATATTTAAAATCTAGGGAGAAGCACAATAAAAGTGCAAAGCAAAAAACACCAGCAGAACTGGTCTTCTGGCTGCAGTTTAATCTTTGTGTTGGAGAAGGCCAATTATCAAAGAACAAGAGGACTCCCGTCTGCTTTTTTTTTTTTTTTCAGCCTTATTTCTTTTAGGACAGAAAGCAAGCAAGCAGGGAACAAGAGGTCAGTGAGTGAAGGAGAGAGAATTTCCATCTACTCTAACAATTCATTCTGCTTTCCTTTACCCTTTCTTTAACTACTCCTTGTGGTATGTGGTTGTAGCGCTGGCCTATTAGTGAGACAAAAGCCATTGTCTGTGCCAATCACTTGGCTTTCCTTTGCCTCTACTCTCCTTGTCCACAAAGAAATGCTGCACGTGGATGGTGTATCTGATTTTCTGCAGGGGGTTAGCAGGGAAAGGTCACTCTAGCATTAGCTTGGACCATATGGCAGCAACTGAATGAAGCTGAAGTTGTCACAGATGTAGAAGGCTGCCACTGCCGTGAATGAACTGCAACAAATGCCGTTGTGAGTACCCAAGGGATCCACTAATATATGTTGTGAAATACAGGTGTGTGTTTAGTTAAAGGTCAAACAAAAGTGAACAGAAAATCTTGAAAATCAGCCTAGCTAGATGGCAGGCATGCTTCCCCAGTATGATTCCAGTCTGATTTCAGACTCATAGTTTGCATCAGCACATAACTCTCTGTGTTATTACAAACTGCCAAATGTTGTCAAATACTGCTCTGTCTGGACTGGATCTACAGATCAGGTATTCAGATACAAACGGTATTCAGCAGCACACAGAAATAATGCTTAAATTAAAATTGCTCTGGCAATCAAGTAAATACACAAGCAATTCTCTGCTGCAAAGTGGGCAACTGATCTGACAAAAACACAGCCTCACAGCAGTGTTTCAAGCAATTACTATGAATTACTTGGGCATAAAATAGTATCCTTTATTCCTTCATATGCTTTGAAATATTAGGAATGAGGAAAATACCATGATGATTGTTTGAACAATTTTATTTTGAGTGTCACATCAGATTTATGAAAAAGCATGAGCTCCTGATTTTGTGAGGGAAGGAACAAGAAATAACTAGTTGCTCGTACAATGACTACATAAAACAAAATTGTTATCCAGTTGTCAAATGGCTTTTAAGTTCATAACTGACCATCTGAAATTTCTACACTAAAATTGTACTTGTAGTTATAGGAACTGGTAGAAATTTGGCATATAATTGTTCATATTAGACATGTAATACTTAATTGTGCATCCTTGCTGCTTTACTGAGCCCACACATTTAGTAACAGATTATGAGAGAAAGAATTTAAATACCTAACGCACATATAGTCAGCTAGTAGGAGCTACAAAAGCATAGGTGTGCCTGTCTTCACCCAATTTCTTCCTGAATGTCTCCTTATTTTACTCCAGAATTCACGGTCCTTTGGTCAAAACATTTCTGCAACTATAAAAGAGCCCAACGAGAGTCTCTGAAGTCTGCCTTGGTGTACTTGGTTTGTTGGCACAGAGAGCATGTTCTAACTAGAGATCTACAGTTCTTCCCAAGAGAGAGAATCCACCACGAGACACTGCACCTTCATGGATGAACAGCACTTTCCGCTCTAGCCAAATCATCCTTATTTCTAAAAATCCTTGTGTAGAGAGCTCTGAATGAAAATGAAGGACTTTGGGGAGCAAGGAAGGTTTAAACAGCAAAGCTTTTCTTTCAGCCTTTCATCACTGAAGTGTTATTTTCCCCCATGCCTTTGAACAACACATAGTTTTACCCTCTCCTTTTTTCTGCCTCCCCTTAAAATTCTGCTTAACCCTGTGGAACACAGAACTACTTCTGATTGCTTAAAAACAACCTGGGGCTCTCCAGAAATTTGTTGCCATGCAGTTCAGTCAGCTCCCTAATCTATTGGGAAATATGTTGATCTGTATTCAGAGGCACATCAGATAGAGTTGGAGACTTGAATTATCAAATAATATTGCATTTGTTTTAAATGAACTCAACAGACACTAATAATAAACTTTGTGTGATCCAGGTCTCTGCAGCTGAAGTCAGAAAGTTTTGTATCAAAACTTGAAGCAGATGAGAGGAAAAGATAGCATATAGAAACAACTACTGATGGACACAAGCAAAAAGAAATAACTACCGATGGACACAATTATATTTTTACAGAGAATACCAAAGGCTAGAAAGCTCTGAGGAGCCAAGTTAATGATCTGGCAAACAAGCTCAAATTAAGAAACATCAGGTTGGGGGTGGATCCTTTGGGTTTGCTGAAGACAAGAATAGAAAGATTTTTGTAATGGATTGTGGAGGTGTTGGGGATGGATAATTCTTATTCTCTCTGCAATATATCTGTACTCGTACTTCTAGCAATGACAGTCAGGCAACGCCCATCATGATGTTTATAAAATGTGCAACATATTACAGATCACACTGTTACTTTCAAATCATCTGCCTTTTCCAGACTCCAACTCTGATGTTTTCAGTGGTACAATGTAGTTGTTAGTTCAAGGACTGAAGCTCATCTGTAATTACACTTGTATAAACGAAATAATGCTCAACCTTCTTTATGGGATTTAAAATCTGTGCATTGTCTTAATGATTTTTGAACTTTCTCTAAATTTAGATACAAAAACAGTCAAATTGTTTTCAGAAGCACATTGTGCATTTGATTCTTTGCTTGTCCTACTGGGAAGCAGAAAGCAATGCCTCATCTCAAAAGAAAAAAAAAGCACAAAATTGATGACAGAAGGGAATTGGGTTCTTTGGTTATTTATAGAATGTTAATCTTCTGATTATTATAATCAGAATCATTATTTATGTGGTGCCTGTTTGATGAAACATTCCAGCCATCTCTCAAAGACACCGAAAGGCACAAACGACTTGATTATGTCTGCTGAAACACAATGCTTGTGTCTGAATCATTTAGGGTCTCACCTCTGGCATTTCTGTATACACAATTAAAGTATAAGAGCCACTGAAATGAATGGCAAAGTCATTATTTCGTTCAAGAAAACTGAGAATAATCTCTTAAGAAAACAATTCAAAAAAATATTTTCTAGTCAATCAAATAGAGCCCATTCTGGCTCTACTGTGGTGAAGGATGATGGAGGCAAGAAAAAGCCTTTAAAGAATGTGGTCCTGTGGTTCTGTGAAATGCAATATGGTGAAAAAAGTAACTTCGTAACTCCGGGCTGTGGTGGGACTCTAATTTCCTGTGGCCCATGAGAAGGCTGACTGAATCTCATCCAAAATCACATGGACCCTCTTTCTCTGAGATGGGAATAGCGATGTCACTTACGCTTGCCCATTTTGCTCTACAGCAAATGCATTTGTTGAATAATACTGTGAAACCCCTCTTGAATGTTATAAGAGAAAAAGAACTTACTCTTTAGTGCTGGTTAATCTGTGATTCGGTATTGGAGAGATACAAGGTGGGAGCAAGCATGAAGCCGAAGGGTCCTCCAGGCGCTGCTTCTTGGTTTCAACAAAGGTTTCCAGGTTTTCCGACTGTTTTAACAAAAAATGTACAACTTGAAAAATCAAGCATCTATGCACATTAGGAGCTGCTCAGGAATCTCAGTATATTTTCTTTACTGTAGCAGTGGTTGAAATACTGGCCTATGAGAAGTCACCTGAAATCAGGGCTAAACATGTTCCAAGGACATGACAAGTTATATAACCAGTGACATAGCCAGTCAATTAGGAAGCAAAATACCTCATATGCCATAGTTATCTTCTTCAGCGCACTGGAATTTAATTAATATTTCAGATGGACTGACTTGATAGCACCAAATCTTACTCAAGTATGTAGCTTTTATTCATTTACTTAATGGAAGTCCAAGGGTAAACTTCCTTGAGTAAGTATTTCTCTCAGGACTTAAAGACTACTGCTCTAAGGAGGCAGTCATTAACAGTGATAGCTGGTGTGAAATTTGCTTTGAAAGATTCCGTGGTGCATGACTTCTGTGCCTGAACTGGGCCGATACAAGCAAAGCTGATTATTGCTCTATCACTGGAACCTTCACAGCATTCTTCAATCCTGTTAGTATACAGCTAAAATAAATCTTTTAATAGCACGATTCAGAATCCAAATCTGGCTCTTCCTACTCTGTTTTAACTGTTAATGCCATTGTAATTTGTTTGTTTCCTCTTGGGTAGAGATGAACAATCATTAAGAAGCTGAACAGGCTGTTTCAGAGTGTAGCTCATGTTTGTGCAATCCCAGAGTGAGGTACCTCACAATGCTCCTTTGTGATTCACAATTCCAGCTAATGAAATTCCGCAGTTCCATTTTATTTGTTTTCCCTGGGAGCACTGAGTTAAGTTGCCAGTAGCATACTCTTGTTTTAGCCATCATACTGACACTCCACAGTGACCTAGCAAGAACTCTTTTTTTTTTTCCTGTTTTTCTTTTTTCCCTGTTTAATTAATATACACCCTATTGGACATACATATAAGCACTGACATTTATACATCCCTTTTCTCTTTATTCTTTTCTCCTTCCTTCTTACCTCTCTGCCTTTTGTGTATAGCTAGAATATACATGGAATAAAAACCTGCTGAGTTTGCTTGTGATTATTTCATTTAATTCAACAGGGAAGGAGCCAGTGCAGTGACTCATGTAGGCAGGGTGCAGACCCTGTGTCTGCCTGGCATTGTCTGTTTTCCATGTATTAACTCTCTTGTATGGCTGGACGGCTCAAATTCAGTATTTCAATGCCATTCAGAAGTCCACTAGAACAGACAGCTGAAGTTACATTCATAATGATTTAGAAAACCTGGGGTATAAAACATATGCAATGATAACTTCTCACAAGGAGACCAGAGCACAGACATTTTAGTTGGAAAAAAAAAAAAAACAAAAACAAAAAACCAACAACTACAAAAAATAATTTATGATATAAAACTCCTGTTTCTTTTCTGAGAACACATTTAGTTTGAAGAGCACTGTCATATCCTACAAGATAGGATACCCTTGGGCATAAATAACATAAACACATGATAAAACATAATGCCTTAAGTCAAAACATATTTGCTTTTCCAGGTAGCTGCATACACAGAGCAGCTAGTTAAGCAAATGACATGTCTGTGAATCACATTCATTTGTGTAACAAAAAGATATAAAGACTAAATTCACCATGAGCACAAGCAAGCACCATTTCATAGACTTTAATGAAGTTATGCTTGTTTAAGCAAGTGGTGAAAATGCATTAATTCTGCCAACAATAAAACTTGCCTTCCAAACAGAAGTCACGTTTTCTGAATATGGATGAGCCCTTAGCACTTGTCATGGGGAGTTCTTCTGCAGATTGCAGAACACTGCAAATTAGCATGCAAAGAGCAAACACAGTGAAAAAGCTGGTACGATAAATCTAAAAAAAAAAAATCACCAACCAACTTTGTTCATTGATTTTGAAAAGTGATGTCCATTTTCTTTCTTACTGATTTCTTACATTAATTTGTAATGTACAGGCAAATGTTTGTCTTCTGCAAAAATAATAAAGCCTTAGTGGTACCATGTCTCCTTACAGCCCTGCTGTAATGATTGCTGTCCTAACCTCAAGGATGCACAGAAATAGTGTTTTCTTATGAATGATGAAAATTACTTACCTTGTGTTTCCTTTTGGATTTTGTGGATGTTTTTTCAGCTGCTGCGGTAGGGGACTCTCGAGATGGTCGTCTGTGTTTCACATTTGCCTCTCTTGGTTCGGTTTTCACAGATGTGGTCTCAAAAGGCTCTTGTCCAGGTATCCTAGAGAGTAAACTAAGGTCTATTTTCACCCAAAGAGATTTGAGTTCTTCATATTCTCTCAGTGGGGACAGAAGTTCATTTTGTACAGTTGGGATAGGAGAAAAGAGCTGCTCCTCCAAGTCATTGCTGGTCTGGTCGATGGATGTGTTGCTGCCATTGCTAGTTAAGCTACTTACACTGAGGATGTTACTGCCAGAGTCCTTCACTTTGATGCCGTTGGCCGGTCCACTACAAGCTGGCAATATCTTAGCCTGCAGGCTCTCCTCCTGA
The DNA here is from genome assembly GCF_905368555.1 of Meleagris gallopavo. Classification (NCBI taxonomy): domain Eukaryota; kingdom Metazoa; phylum Chordata; class Aves; order Galliformes; family Phasianidae; genus Meleagris; species Meleagris gallopavo. The sequence goes on from NC_139412.1 coordinate 18,083,213, forward strand.
TCTGTATTTGAGTCAGAAGTAGATGAATCAGTTTCAATAAATTCCCGGGACTTGGGGACAATTTTGCTGGGGCCTCTGTACTTTTTCTTCTCCGAAGTGAGACCTGTGCTCGTTCGAGGTTCCTTCCTTGGGGCGGTCTTGCCAACTGCTGCTTTAGTTCGAACCTTTGGCTGCTCAGGGGGTTCCTGTGTGTCTTTTTCTTTGGGAGTGTTGCTGGTATTATTTGGTTTGGGCCAGTTATACTCTTCTACACTGGAAGTCCTTTCTACCTTTTTGGGTTGCTTTTTCCCAGTAGTCCTTTGTGCAACTGGCTCATTATGAGCTGGCGACTTCTGCTTGGAGCTTTTTGCCTCTGGGGTTTTCTGGGCAACCCGTGGTTTGGCTTTCTCGCGGATGGGACTGAGGATCGCCCGGTCTTTGGAATCGGTTGGGGGCAGGCTGTTGCTGAGCTTCCCTTTGTTTTGCCCTTCAGCCTGCTGGCTGCTCTGCGGCTGGGAGCTGGTCTCACCGTGAGGCTCATTTTGATTGCTGATGATGGTCTTGTTGTGGGGGTTCACTTTATTTAGCCACTTATCCAGCTGCCATTTGTTTGTTGAGGGGGGTTCAGGCTGCAGTGTGAAGAACAAGGAGCAAGTCTCAGATAGAAGCAAAGCTTTTCCCTTTAAGTGAAGATGTTTTTAATGCACCTTTTTATTTCAGTCAACTAGTGGTGACTGCTAGTTTTATGGGAGCATTTATGGAGTATTTATGGTTAATTAGGCTTCCTTATCTGGTTTACAATGTGGCCCTGGAGAAATTTAATACAACTAAAAAGTTTAGCTGGTCCCTGAAGATACAGTTTCGTCACGTTGCCTTTCCTTAGCCCCAGCTGAATACTGTGTCAATAAAATCTCTAGCTACTGGCAGAAATCTAAATATTTCTTTAAAGCAATTCAAATGTAGGCCAGAAGGATTCTTCCAAAAGCTAGAATGAGTATGTGGGTCATACAAGTAAAACTGTAAAGGGAGAAAAAAAGTCAACAGCATCAAACTGCATAGAGCTCTGACATTTTCCACCCTCTCTGCTCCTGCCAGGGAGGTGCAGCGAGCATGGCCATACCTCTGGCGTGGCACTGCGTGACTCCTCGTTGCAGTCGCTGTCACTGGAGCTGCTCTCACTGTCGGAGTCAGACTCAGAGCTGCTCTCGGACTCACTGGAGCTCCCGGAGCCACCGCTGGAATGGGCTAAGCCAGCTGCATGTGCCACCGACACCGGCAGGCCGCTGTGGGGAGAAGATCCTCTCTGGTTAGTATGCTGCTTGTTGACCAGATTTTAAAGTCTTAGGTTGAGGGAGGCACCCAAAGAATTCTGCTCACTCCAACTGTCCTCAGCATCAGCTCTTGCTCTCTCAGTGCAGACCCCAAGGACTCTCCAGCAGCCATGTCTCCATGTAGGGACCAAGGAGGTGGCTGGCCTTATGCTCCTTGTGGAACGCTGATAGTGGTGTTAATACCATCATGATCATCATCACCACCCTCAAGTGAGAAACACTTTAGTATCTTCAGCCCATTAGCCCAATAATTGCAAAAACTAACAATCACACAAATAATTTATTAATGAAATCACACTTTCCAGATTTTTTACTGGTTCATTTATAATTTATGATCAAGAAAAGGACAGCAGGCAACTAATATTGGGCAGAGCATTTTAAAAATTAATTTTAATGAATATTTTTGCACTGTAGTGTATGAAAATTACCTACTTTGACAAATCTCCAAGGAGCGCCCAAGAATTTTTTATTTATTGCTGTTTTTTTTTTTTTTTTTCTCTCAGAAGAAAGATTGCTTTATGATAATTTCGTGGAAAAATTGTGTTCCTACTGAAAGTACGTCTCTGTGAAATCTATTTTTTCTGTGTGTTCAACTGTCCTCCAAGATTTATTTATTAGCAGTGTGCTGTGTCTCATTGTTTTTCCTCAGCATTTATTTCTATACTTAGAGTCTGGATGACCCCAGTTTTCAGAGCTGCAGAAATTTTCCAGCTGGAGTCTTTATACGCTCACCTTTATTCTATTTTATTTTGCCAGAGCAATAACCATAAGGTTTTATGTCTCTTCAGCTGATCTATACAGAGACTTTGATGATTGATTTTAAATTTGTGAAGCTGGCAAAGCAAAGCGTTTGAAAATTGACACCATTTGCTAGTATTCTTATGGATATTCAATATCTCACTTTAATATATCATCTGTTGTGTGTTTCCCATATTGAGTGATCCATGAAAGCCCTGAAGTTATAACACTTTTTCCCTTCATTTCTATCTGCTTTTCTACTGTTCTCTGAGAAGGATTCACATCAGCCAGGCACACGCGCTCTCCCTCACCTTTCAAGCTGAGATTCTATGCGCATCAAGATACCCTCTTAAATAACACTGTAAGCAAGCAAATGGGAGCTGGAAAAGCCAGAAAGAACTGATGTTTGATCCTGCTCCACTACAGTCTTCTGAAGTATTGCCATTGGCTTCCATGACAATAATATATGGTCTTTAATCTTTTTCTTAAGCTAAGCTACTTTCTCTCTCTCTCTCCCCCCTTGTTGGTAAAGCGGTCCCTTGCACTGCGGTTGGTAACATAACTGCATCTTTGAGCATTGCAAGGGCCCTGCAGTGCCCATTGACAAAAACAGCTTGGTGCTTCAGGGCGTATTAATGAAACAAAATTACTCACTTGGGTAATTGCAACAGATCACTAACTTAGTTGCTCATTAAGTGCATATACTTTTCTTTTTTTAGAGGCTCTTCACTCAACTGAGTCTGAAGATTTAGTTGCCAAATTTCAATGGGAAGTAACAGCTAAATCTGAGGACCACCGCTACTTTGTACAATTAAACATTAGTAAATTAAAAAAAAAAAAGTCTTAGAATTTATATTTTATTTCAATTTTTAGAAACCATTTTAGCTTTGTATTTTATTTTTATTTTTTAATTTTTTAGTCCTTTTTTATGTAACCCCCCCATTCAGTAAAGCACAAGAAAATGTAAGGAAGGTATTTATTTATTTATTTATTTCCAGAAAACAGATCAGTGGAGTAAAATTGAGTGTGTTTGTGGGGGAGTTTCACTTTCAGTATCTATCTTGTTATTTTGGTCTTAGATTTTCTATTTTGAAAACACTGAAAGTAGATGAAAACTGAGTTTTCCTATTTTATTACAATTGTCTGCAAGAAGGAGTAAGAATAATAATAAAAAAAAATTCAAGGATTTCCAAACTGATAGGAATATGCTTCACTTCTATTCTAAAATACCAGAATGGAACACTGACCTTAAAACAATATGCCATTCACTGCTATCAGAACAAAGAATTTTGTTTCAGCCATCTGCAGAGATTTAACGCACCTTTGTAGCAGGGCACATAAACCTGCAACAGCCTCTTGTGGTGATGAATCACCTTTTCTGGGAGTAGTTTTTTTAATGCAACCCCCACCCCCCCCAGGCACGTATGTGGGTCTGCTCATGCCTAATTGTGCAGATATGCCTAAAAAAATCCTCTGTTGTCAGTGCTTGCAAATGTGCTCTCATTAATATCACTGATTTAAACAACATCACCTCTTAGAATGGATCAAAGAAGCAAAGGGCAGTACCTCAGCAGCTAAGGCCCAGACCTTTCCAACCTTTAATTACAACCTACATTTTTTAGCACTTTGGAAGAGAACTGACATTGTAGCTGGGATGTGCTTACAGAAAACACCAGGAGTTGTACTGCAGCAGAGTGTGCTGTCTGACAAAGAGCTCAAAGGGCAAGACTAAGATCTTGGGAGGAGATGGCAGCTACAGCCAGGCCTTATTTTCTATTTTTCTGCACACTAGCATCAGAAAAAGTTATCATATGCCAAGGATTACTGAGTAACATAGCTCTGCAAGGAACCAGACAGACTCAAAATAATGTTTTTCATACAAAGCACAATGAGGTCATATTTGTCTTTCATCTGGGATAATAAAATTATGCCATGGCTACATCAGGCAGCTTCATGCTGAAGACATTATTGTTAATCAACATTTTTAAGCAGAAGCATTCACATATCATCATGTAGTTTGAGTTGGGAGTAACACTGTTTGTATGCATTGCAAAGCAACCAGATGATACCCCAAGTGCCTTTCATAGCATCTCACAGCACTAAAGACAGAAAGCTCCTGCATAAAGCTACTTGCACAATCAGATTCTAATAGTGCTATTCAGCAGAAGAAAATGCACAAAACTTTCACATAAAAAAATGGAAAAAAAAAAAAAAAAAGCATCCTTGCCTCCAAGAAGAAAATGAACTTAGTAGAGAGAATTCTGTTTTGTTGTTTAATCTTCTAGCTCAGAACAACTGCTTCCTTTGCACTCTTCCCAATCACTTCCTCAGCTTTAAAGTTACTACACCACATACTTTAAGAGATGCTCTGATAGATTCTGCAAATGTGCATTCAAGCAGCTGTTATACAAATAAACTGAGCTTCTTCACAGAAGTATCAACTACATGAACTCAAGGTTGCCTCTGTAAAAGACTTTCAAAGCAAGCTTTGTTGTGTTGCTAAGATCCAGACAAGGAATGCCAGCCTGGACAAGGTTTAAAATGGATTTAAAGCATTTTATTATCAGACACAAGTCCTCAGAGTGACTAAAGGAGGCAGGAAACACTGGTATTTGAAACTCTTGAATTTTTATTTCCCAGCAGGAGATGAACACTCATATTGTTCCTCAGTGTTTGAGTGGACAATGTTGTTATTTCATTTGAACTGAAAAAAAAAAAAAAATAATAAAAACAATGCTGCGCAATGGAACACAGTGTTGTTTGAGTAAATAACACTTACAAGAAAGCCAGTTCATTATTACCACTTGAGATTGGAGACCTCTACTGAGTCCAGTGACCTGCTGTGCTGGGAGCTATGTAAATTCACGATGAGACACAATCTTTGGGCCAAAGAGCTTGCAATCCAAACACACAAAGCAAACATTAGAGGTATTATGATCCTCCTCGTACTCAGTTCAGGCCTCACAAACTCCATGCATGGCCCCTCTGCAATAATGGAAACATCAATTTTTTCCCCTTCACATTTTGTGCTCCACATTTTCCAGGCCCTATGCTCAGCACTTCAGATGAATGCTGCAGGGCAGTCAGACATGTTGTGCCCTGGTCAAGAGCTGTGACCACAACAGTCCTCAGGAGAAAAAAAATACACATGTAACTCAGCAATAAGGCTCCCCATTCCTCAGACCAGCTGGGTCAATATCTGCTTACCCCTCTCCAAAGTCACTTTTCCTGTAGCACGAAGATGGGAGATGCTGGAATGAAACCCACTGCAGATGGAAGGCGAACTAAAACTCCATCCTTCGCAAAGGTCACTGCAATAACATTTCTAACTGCCTGCTGGTAAGCATTTCAGGTTGCCTTCCTGCTATCAGGTAATGAAGCAGACAGAACAGACTTACACATCTAAAATTAATTTGGAAGGAAGCTCATCTGCAGCACTTCCACCTATTTCCCTTCTTCTGCTCTCACAGCACATGGCACTTCTCCTGGCAGCGTGATGGTGCACAGTGTGGGCACAAAGCATGAGATGAGAAATGTCTCAAGGGAGAAGACAAACACCATCATCACTGGTACCTGACAGCATTTTTCAGCATATTTGAGATCAAACTTGAACTACATATAGAGCAGCTGAGACTTCAGGTGTGTGGCATCTGTCAAGAGCAGGCAGTGGAGTCAGCTGCTGATGGTTCATAGCAGGAAATTGCAATCAGGCTCTCAGGCACACCAGTAGTCTTTCACTCAGTGTGGTGGACTGTTACAGTTTGATTTGCCTAAATTGAAATGTTTCCCTTCAGCTTTTCTGGTTGTATTTATTTACTTTTTGTTTATTTGGTTGGTTTTGACTCAAGAGATCTTTTTCCAGAGCCAGCGAAAGCAGATCTGGCATTAGTATGTGTCTGGATTACTACATTGCCTAGAGAAGTGAAGACCCAACATACACCTTACACTTTGTTACAGTTCTCATCAGTACTATTATTACTATGTTTTCTACACATCATTTAATGTAATGATGTAATAAATGGCTTATGAGATTAGATGTGGTTGTTAGAATAAAAATAATTTGAACTACTAAAGCTCATTAACCTCCAATAGGAAAAATAATAAACAATTTACCCTGTAAATATGTATTTAAAAAAAAAAAAAAAAGCAAAAAGCTGTGAAAAGAATTCAGACTACTGCAGTAAAACTCATCAAGGAAGAAAAATTCCTAACAAATCCTTAGATATTTCCCTGAACTTTTCAGCAATTAGTTGCAGTCATGCTAATTGCTGTGAAGAGGATTTGGCAAACTGATGGTGCCATCCAACAATAGCTTTATTCATTCTAACCAATAATGATGAATTGGCCTCTTGTTCCTTTGCTCTACCCAAAAATCAAAATGTAAACTTTGAGAAAGCAGAGCACCACAGGGTAGTGGGAAAATGTAGATGGAAACTGAGCAGTAAGTCAACAGTGTATCAATGCTAGCAATGTGTTTGTACCAAAAATCAGTACTCTACAAAGACTGCTTCACTGCACTGGTGTATTTTTAGGGAAAATGTGACCAATGATATCTGTAAAAGGGAAGGTCTATACTGGAAATGTGACTACAGACTCAACAGGCTTATTGATCTTCCTGTTAAGGCACTGGATTGGAATTTGCATGAATTTTACTGCATCCAAGAAGTATTTCTGAGCATCACTTCCTGCTGAGACAAGACACTATATTGCCTATCCTCAGTCTGACTTGTCTATTTTTATACTCTTCAGAACAAAGAATGATTGCAAAGGGCACTGGGAAGCAAGCACCCAGTTCTGTGCACTCTCCATAATCCAGCAGAGCAGACTGTGGCACTCACTCACGGGGAGATACGCTGCTCTCCCACTCACTACACTGAATTTTGAGAGAAGACAGGGAGGAACAAACTAGCATCATCTTTTCAGAAGCTGGCCCAATCCCTCCTGCAGAGCCCATTCCTATAGAAAAACAGAATGAACCCGAGGGGCATTGCTAGGATTTACTGGACTAGCCAAATTCCTTGTAAACATTCAAAAAAAGTCTGCTTCATTATTCTAACAGATAATAATAGAGCAGAACCTAGTAGATTAATATTTAGTGTCAGAATTTAATACCATAACTGTTCAACAACAGAGTTTTATTTCTCACACTGTTTTCAGGAAATAATATTCTCTTCTAATTCGAAAGGGAGCTGCCATTTCTTTATAACAAATTGTTCATATCTATATCTTCAAACGTAGATATGACTGCTATTAGATTGCTTTTTAAAGAAAAGGATCACTTTGAATGAGTTGTTCACTGCCTCTCTATTGGTTAGTGTTAAATTATTTATCATCAGGCTGGTAGGATTCAAATCTAAACTTTCAAAGACTGGACTGACACAGGAACTGAAAACTGTATTAAGTCTTTATGAAATATTAAACACCACCCAGGTCAATGAAATGAAATAAGGCGTGGAAATTGTTACTTCAGCTAACATTAGCACACATAGTAAGACATCACTTATGATGGTTGTCTCATGTCAAAACACACGGAGAGCAAAAACCCCTACAGTATGTGATTCGGGATGTGGCAGCTCATCTGGTGGCATCAGTCCTGAGCACTGTAATGCAAATAGGAGATCTGATTTATTTTGAGGGGGAGGGTAATTTACAAGAAGTTGTGTGTAGAAAACCACATTCTCGTTTTACTATGTTCAAAAGTAAATGTTTTAATCAAAGACTGTTTATAACAAGGTTGATAGAGTTACCAAAACAGGCTTTTTTTTCTGTACACATATAACCCTTTTATACTTTCAGCTTTAAGGACCATAAAAAAGGATAGTAAAGATGAAAGAAATAAAAAGAATGACAGAACTAACTCCTCTGAGCCGCAATCTATGTCAAAGCAGAACTAAAGTGATTGACAGCTTGCATTAGTAATGAATAGAGTGGGGAAAAACTGCCAAGAATCTGTAACAAGGTCAAAGCCTTCCAATAAAGAATTACATTAGCCACAAATTCTAGGTGGAACTGTGCATATACTTCAGCAGTGTAACTTTAACCACAGTACTGTTTCTACTGTCTTATTGTGACCTTTTTCCTGGTTTTCTTCCTGAGTTACAGTAAAGAAATTCTTACTCCTCACCACACCTGTGAAGAAGAACAGGTGTAACATATCAAACTCCCTGAGAAATTATGAAAAACAATCAGCAGATGAAGAGGAATTTTAATGGCACATTCCTGTTGGTACACACAAAAAACTTTCTGAACTATTGGTATGTTAATTGCTCTCCTTTCAATTTCCCAGCATTCTTATACACACACGACACGGAAGGGAAGGGGATTTTGCATATTAAAAGCAATACTGTATCCATGATTTGTGCACGCGTCACCCTAGTCACCTCAGAGATTGGAAACAATCTTGTCAGCATGATATTAGTCAGAGGATGTGATGTATGCAGACTTTCTGATGTACAATATTTTAGTGAATGGATTAATGTGTCAGACTATTATTGCGCTGTGCCACGATGTGCTTCTATTTGCTTGGCATGTGGAACAACAAGAATGCTCTGTCACCAAAGGCCTCATTTGATGTAAATGGGACCATTTTGTTTTATCAGTACTGCCTCTGTGAATCCAGCTAGATGAGCATTGATATGAGGTCTGCTCCAAAGGTAATGCCTCCTGTGTTATGATGTTGGCCCACGATATCAGAGGTGGGTGTTGGTGGGATGGCAGTAGAGGCTGAACCTTCCCACCAATATCCCATTACACTGTGTGGCCGTGTGACAGATGGCAGCAGAGGGGCACTCTGACAGAATGGTGTCTGACATGGAAGTGCGTATGGAGCAAAGGTGTGTCACTGCACTGCACTGCATCCGTGCAGTAAAAATGGCACCCATTGACATTCATGGATGCCTGCTGAACACTGATGGAGATCAAACAGTAGATGTGAGCACAGTGAGGCTGAGTGGTGCATTTCAGCAGTGGTGACAGTGACAGTGGTCACCTTTGCTGGTGCAGATGTTTACGAGCATGGTGTGCAGATTCCTGTTCATCACTGATGAAACTGCAAAGCTAATGCAGAGCTAACAGTGATGACTACATTGAAAAATAGTGCTTTGTAGTGGAGAGTTTTCTCTATCAAAAAGTGTTATTGTACTTTTGTATCTGCTGTAGTTTCCATGGAAATAAATAGGAGGCATTACTTTCTGACTTACTGACGTATATAGAAACTTATTTATTGTCCATAACGAAAATGTAGAAAACTACATCTTCCAGTACACTCTGTGCCTCTCTGAAAGTTAATGGATACTGATTTATAATTTTATGTTAACATCCATTTGTACTCAAGTGAGTCACTTATTAGCACTTCTGCTTTACTTATTTCAGCAGAAAGTCCAAGTGTGGCCATGATAAAAAAAAAAAATGTCTAAAGCAAAGTATTGCCTTTTTTTTCTCAATCATGTAAGGCAGAAACTTGGAAAAACGACATTGAAAATGAACCACATGACTCAATTCTAGACATTCAGCCTACAGGGCCCTGCGGGAACAGTAACTGGGAGTTATGCCACCAAAATTGTAGTGGTTCAGATAGATCCACATGAAGCTCCTAATCCCCATTGTCTCTAGTTGCATCTGCTATTTGAGAGGAAAGCTCATTTTACTATACCTAGCAACCAAGCAGTCAGAAAACATGAGGAAGAAGGATTTTTTTCCTTTCGACATGTAAGACAACACCTCTGAGCTTGAAACGGTGCCAAAAAGCGTATCTTGATCTTCCACAGCTTTACAGCAACACAGTCATTCACACCTGCATGCTTTATACGAGTGGTATGAGGTCAGCTCAGGGAACTGCCTGGGAATTTGCTCTCCGGGCGAATCCCTTGGGTGCGGTGCAGCAGCATAACCAACCCTAGACCAGAGCAAAGAGGATGAACTGGGACATATGTTCCTACAGGCCAGCAAAGGGGAACAGCCTGGTAGCCTGGTGCAGCCAAAGACACCTCTGTTTAGAAAGGGCTCAACATGGCTGTTCTCAGGAACGTGAGGGAAACAAGAAATGTAAAAAAAAAAAAAAAAAAAAAAAAAGCAGAGATAAAAAACTGAGCCCAATCAAAACAGTGTGTATAATATTTAATTAAATGAGCTTCACCTGCCACAAGCTGGTAGCAATCTGCATGCCTTATATACTGCACAAAGCATGAATCACCAGGACTGGTGCTGTGGTTTGTTGGTTTGTACTCAAATGAGTAAGACATGAACAATCCATCGCTGCTGAAATGGCTACTGAGCTGCTACTGAGCACTGTGGTTAAAGCACTGCTTTGAAACTCTGACAAACTCATTAAATTCTGCATCTCTCTGGGATTTCATGGGTAAAACAAATTCTTGATGCTCCTTTCCAGGTGTTATTAATAGAGATGGTATTGTGAGCATATACAAGCATACTTCATCAGAGCTGAGTTGTAGGATAACAGGCACTAAGAAAACCCATGAGCAGACAGCTTCACTGCTACTTCCATGAAATGGAATCATTGTTATTAATATTGGGCAATTACTCTGAAATACTTTTGGAGAAAGTATTCCTAAATATACATGATGAATTTATGGTACACCATCAAAGCACATAATGGTTACAAAAATGCACAGTACTTGTTTTTTGAACAAGCAGAAAATATTCTAGGAGAACATTAATAGAGATGAATGTTGAAACATAGATGTCCTCCTTACACTTTATTTTAAAATGAGGTGAAAACTTCCCTTCAGAGTGGAAATATGAACTTTCTGGTTTTCAGCCCAGTATGAGGTCCTTTTGCCAGTTACATTATATACTGCTTTATTTATTTTAAAACAAAGCAAAACATAAAACATTGAATCTAGTTAGGGTTAAACATTGTCTTGAAGGATCTTATGTTAGAACAGAGCTAAATCTTTAAGCAGCATCCACAGCTAATTATGACATACATAAGTTTAAAAAAAGGTGTTTTTTTGAGTGATAAATGAACCTGCAGATTCTTCACAACATTCACTATATATCAGAAAAGACCATTAATAAACAGTCAAAAAAGAATGAGTTACTACAAGTATCTGATCTCATACTTTGCCTAATACCATCAGTGTCATGTTTAAACCTGACATCTTAAATCTTCCACATGAAAACCCTTTAAGACAAAAGGTTCAGCTATTTTAAATAGCATTTTCTATGCTTTTTATTTTGAATGACAGCCAAAGAGAACAGCGAATTTTTAATTCTTTAAACTTATCTGGCTAAAAATCTTTAGCCTTTCTCATCCATATCACAGCCCTTTTCCTGGGATTTTGTGGGCAAGCAGTTAACATTTCTTCCAGTAGGAGCTGTTGGTGCTCAGCACCTTCAGAATGGTGCTGTGTGAGAGTCAGGTCAAAATACTGCAGAGAAAAGGACTGCACTATCTGTGTGCCTGCTGAGGACAAGTTTGGAGTCAGTTTTGATTTAGACAGGAAAGACTAATTGGGACCACCAAAGTAACAGTTGCATTGCTGGATGCCTTCCAGAAGTGCTACTTTAGCACTTTACCTCTTGGAACACTATCTGCTTTCTTAATCCAGGCCAAGAGGAACAGGGATACAGGCAGAGCCCGTAGACAACCATTGCACCTTGTCTATTTTTTCAATATGGACAAAATGACCAAGACCTTCAGGACTAGTTAAATTCTAGTTTCTCATTGAGTAAATGTTTCTCACTGAAAACCTTCCAAGTAAGATGCTTTCATTCTGGATACACGTTCTTGAATTACAGGAAATCGATTTTTCAGCATCATCATCTATTTTCCCCAGACCGACGACAGATTATTGCATTAGTAACCTGCTGGAGGTTCCTGACAAGCAAAGGTCAGGAAAACCCAAGGCCCGTGTGGCTACAGAGGTAAATAAGCAAAGGTCGATTTCTCTTGAACTTCTTATAGTTTTCAACTTGAAAATCATTCCTTTAGTAAGGTGCAAAAGTGTTCTTTACACATCTGCCCAGGCAGAGTCAATCTCCTAATGCCTAATGTAGCACAGTGGCTAATTGTCTGTTACATGAGACTTGAAGCTCTCTTGCTCATTAATAACAAAACGAGGAGTGAGGTGTCACTCTACCAGAAGGGAAGTGGAGAAGTACTGGCTTATTTCTTTTCTGCATTAGAATTAAACAACAGCAACGACTACAACAGAAAAATGCACCCCTCTCTAGTTTTGCCTGCAGTATTTGGGATAGCATAGGCAGTACAGTTTTATTAACAAAGGACAGTGCCCAGATTCCAACCTTCACAGAATAAGGAAGAACAAACTAAAACAGGCTGAGCAGCACTGATTGCTTCTGCACCAGTTTTCCAAGACAGCTCCACTAGTGTTTGCATCTCCTGCAAATGCTCAGGGAGAGACACAAACACGGCCCAGGCCTGAAAGGCTCATACTGAACTTCAGTGCTGAGCTGGAAACTACTTGGTAGTAACACTGCTTGGCTGATCTTTCTGTCTTTGCAGAGCAAAATCTATGCGGCTAGGAGAGCCAAACTGTAAGTCCACACAACACCTTCAAAACTCTGGAACAAGATTTACAATCTTGGAACAATCTTAATCAATGCTTTGTTTCCTCCTTTGCTTTCTTAAAAATAAAATAAAATAAAATAGTAATAATAATAATAAAAAAATCCCCAAAATGTTCTTACAAGTGAGCTATGCAGAGGCTGCTGTGAGAAAACATGGTGTGGCAGCATGTTCCTCCCACCACGCTCAAGTCGGGCTGGATTCCTGCACCAATGGGAGTTTGACACAGGCAGGGTTTTTGAGCTGAAGTTTGTACTTGCTAGTTTTGAAGTGAAGAGGCTGTTATCTTTAAACCTGAATTCATGAAACATTACTTATCGTCCAGGTCACTCATGGGCTCAGGATCTCACATTTGGCTCCCGAGTTTGGAGCAAAAATGCACACTGCATATCTGGTGTTTGGGTTCAAGCCCATCTTGAATATAAATTTAGAATGAAAGAAATGCATACAAATACTAGGCACATTATAGTACACTGCCAGCTGTTTTCTTCTACTTACAAGACTGTTTCTGAGAAAGTAATTTTTTATTATTTATTTATTTATTTATTTTTGTATGTGGTGGAATATGTGAGTGATGACAAGCTGGTATCCCTGAGTTCAATGTGAACCTGACCTCATTCTCAAGTTTAAGGTGCCTCTTGTTCATGACACATGCTTTCCTAGACCTCTCAGGCTACATTCTTTATTAGATTTCTTGAGAAATGGAACAGTGTGCTCACAGCCTTTTTTTTTTTTTAAATTTTCCCTTGAAAAATATCTGTGTTCTATCTGTGCTTCAGTGACAGCCTGCTGCTCATTTCCAAGGAAATTCATGCCAGAAGTCCAGATAGCAGTTGTCTCACAGGCTGGTATAGACAGAGCTGGCCTTGTGGGTCATGTTCCCAACTGAGTAATGGACTCGCTATATTATCCCTGGCAAGCCTTGCAGGTTGGAATTTTCAAGCAAAAGCAAACAAAATCAACTTTTGTTTTGTGATTTGATTATTTTTTAATGCTACGGTTTATTCATTTTTGTTTATAAATTTGAGGGTCCAATGGTTTTTATGTGCTGCAATCCCAAATAGGTCTCTGTCTATTATCATGTTTTATATACATATGGGAAATGAAATGTAAGTCTGATGCAATTACAGTTGTGTGCTGTGCAAGACAATACTGTAAACACAATGACAGCCTGAAAAGCTGCTTAGCAAAATGATCTTAATATACAAGGCAGTGTGAAAATGTAAAAAGAATCTATAATGACAACAAAGATTAGCTATTTGCTCTCTAACCTTATTTACAGAAGCAATCAGAGGTATTCAGGTCAAGTTAACGACCCTGTCTTCAATTAATTCAATTGTCTACAAACAGCACTAATGTAGTGGTTGTCTCAGAGTCTGCCACACAGTCTCTGAGGGAATACGTAAGATTCCATTAAAAGTGACAATAATAATGCATTTATTACCGAAACACTATTGTATTATAAATAAATTCCTGATTTTAAATTATGCTCTATGCTCTAACAGAAATTCAATTACTGAAATAATAAAAAAGACGGTGTATTTGCCAAGTGCTCGGACTATAATTTGGCTGCTTAGTTACCAGCAGTTGGCTCTTCTGCAACTTCTTGTTCACAGAGTATTTCTTTTGAATAAATGCCAGAACTTTTCATACAAATTTCATGAACAAGTTGCAAAATGAAATTTTGAGCTTTTGAATCCAATTATGAAAGACATAACTAAATCTATTATTGAAAAAATATTCTTGAAAGCCCTTCTTGCTGTTGTTCATCTCCGTGTAGTAATTGAGGTAAGCACAGGTGCTGCTCATTATGGGCCATTGTGCACCATCTGAATTCTGGGAACTGTAGAACTCAAATAGTCTCAACTCTGTTTGTGTGAATAGCAAACAGGCACGACTTGGAAGTTGTTTGTATGAGCTTGCACATTGCTCTTCTGGGACTCTTAAGGCACCTGTGTACCCTTTTGAAGCCAAAACAGTATCATTTATGTTCTGGCTATTCTTGCTACAATGATTTTGCAGGAGTAACATATTTCCCCACTCTTCTTCCCCCAGGCTGCTGTTAACAGTTGAAATATGAACAAAAGAAACAAGGACGTAACAATTATCTAATATACTGGGGACGAGCAGCTGTAGAGAAGTTCTTTTAGGCTTGATGAGATTCAGGGAATACCTGTGAGGAGAAGTCCATACTTAGTTTTGTTCCCTTTCTAAACCAGTTTCTCATGGTATACAGTTAGGCATAAAATACAATTTCATTTATTTCCCAAGAACTGGTATGTATTCTCTCTTTGGGGCACAGCCATGGGCTAATAACTCACCCCTCGTCTTCAGATTTTTTCTACGTAAAACATGAAGAGATGCATGCACCTTGCATCCTGCTACGTGAGTGCAAATGAAAAACTGCTGACAAGTCTTCCTACTGCATCCCACAGGTGTCTGCAGCCATATGGCGATGCGCAAATGGGCCCTGGCTCTTCAAGGGATCACAACTCTCACCTCTGTGTATTTCAAAACATGCTGTCTTGACAATATACTTCTGCTGATGGTGATTATACCTTATACTTGTATTTGTTGATGTATTACTGGTAGTTATCAGCAGAGATGCTACTAAAACATCTGGGGATGGAGTGTGCATGTGTGAGAGCAGCAGCCAGGCAGCCCAAAGAAAGGAAACATGGAAATGAAGTTCCTGCAGTCTCAGTGTTAAACTGAAAGACAATTTTTTTTTTTTTTTTTCCTGACAATGATTCCAGTGTAACTAGAGCTGCCACAGTTCAAGCACTTCGGAGAAAATATCAAGCTGATGGGAGATGCTATCAGACAACACTCTGCAGAGTTCAGCAAGCACAAGAACTCCTCCAGCAGGTAGACGATTTAGATATGATTCATTATCTGCGCTATGATTCCTCAAAACTTGCAGCAACGAAAGTTAGATGACATTATTTGAATTAACATTTGTCAAATGTTGTTTGCAGTTACAGCTGCAGACTTTAGTGCCACCTGGAAGCCAAATTATGACTCAGGAAGGGGAAACAACTCCATACAACAAACCAACAATTAAAGAAGGTAACCGCTTTCCTAAGCTTTAGGGAAAAAAACGAACAAACTTGCAAGAAGGCTTGGGATCTCAGTGGGCTGCTTGGTTCCATATTAGAAACTGGCTGGTGACATTGGAGAGGACCATATTTACATTAGACTCCAGACTCCTGAAGAGGGTTGAACTGGCAGTGAGACATAAAGAAAATCCCCTATTCGGTGTCTGACTTCAGCTCTTGAAAGCAGACTTCTCTTTCAGCTAGGAAACCAGAAGGAATCTGAACAAAAGTGAATATTTCCTTCCAGTTGTGGGACCACACATAGAAAGGAGGAGGAGAAGGAGAATGAGAAGCAGAACGAGAAGGAGAAGGAGATGGAGAAGGAGAAGGAAGTTGAGAACACTCACAGTCCAAAAACACTTCAGGAACTTTAGTGGAAGACATACTATCACGCCAAACTAAATGTTGAATGAAGTTCAACAGCAAAACAACATATAAAAGGATGAGAAATAAGGAGTTTTGTTGGGTAAGGTAGAGACCAAAACTGTCCCCATGCATTCAAGTTCCAAGCCTAATGCAGTGGAATTCCGAGAGCACAAAGCTACATTTGTATACAGGTACTGTATTTAAGTAGGAATATGACATGTTTTAATACATGGGTGTCAATTATTTGGGGTTTAGGCTTTTTCACTGGTGATCATAAAAGAGGATTGTTGATATTCTGCAACCTGTACCCTAACAGTAAACCAAACTCCTATAAAAAGTTAATTACCATCACTGAGAAAAAATAGTTTTAAGTCTAAAAGGACTGGGTACAGACTTGATTTTTGCTGAATTTTGTTCAAGTTGTATATATACACATTTAATACAATCATCCCAATACACACTTGCACTTCTGTATAGCCATGAGAGAGAATCAGGAGAAAGGTATTTGCTATGTCCATTCTTCAACTTAGTAACTTCTGCTCACATGAGGGGAAGCTGCTCATCATCTGTGGGAATGACTTGGTTTCAGCTGGGACAGAGTTGATTTTTTGCATAGTATCTGGCTTTAGGAGAAAACGCTTTGGCTCTAGGAGAACAGCAGTGTTGATAACACACCAATGTTTTAGTTGTTGCTGAGCCAAGGATGTTTCAGTTTCTCAGCTTCTTGCACTACCCTGCCAGAAGGGGCTGCAGGGGACAAGGAGCTGGGAGGAGACAGAACCAGGACAGCTGACCTAAGCCGGCCCAAAGTGATATTCGGTACCATGTAGCAATGTGTGACAAAACTGTAACACTGAAGGGGGTTGGCTGGGGGAACTGCTGGTGCTTAGGGAGCTGCTGGGGGACAGTAGGGGGTGAGCAATTACTTTGTGCATCACATGTTTTGTATATATGTATATATTATTACTATAATTACTGTTATTTCTCTCTCTTCCTTTTTATCTCAGTAAACAGTTTTTTTTTTTTTTTTTTTTTTTTTTTTTTTCCCTCAACCCATGAGTTCTACTCTTTTTTCTGATTCTCCCCCTCATCCCAGTGGAAAGGGAACAGTGAACGAAGGGCTGCGTGTTGTTCAGCTGCCTGCTGGGTTAAACCACAACAGGGAGAAAAGCTGTGTAAGTGGGATAGTCAAGGTAATTTGCCACAGCCATTTCTTTCTTCCCAGGGAAACTAGACATTGCAAGAGGGGTAACAGACTGTCCTTCGAAAGGAAGTAAGTGTGAGCACTTGCTTTGTGTAGGGGATGCTTTCACAGGTTTCCATACTGTGTCTCAAGCTTGTGACATGTTGCCACAGTCCTGAACTGGGCAAGATTTAGAATGCCAGATATGGGAGTCATGAAACACAAAAGAACATTATTTGCAACTGTGGCTTTAAGGGAAAATACAGGAGAGAAAAGACAAAATGAGAGCTGAAAGAAGTAACAGATGAAAAGGGCAGCCAGACAGAGCCTGTGATAGGACAGAAAAACGGGGAACTCTTGGGAAGAGAACTGGGGAGATACAAGAACAAGTGAGTAGCCACAGCCACAGAGAAAGAAGGGCTCTGTTGAACAATCTGTCATTCTTGTTAAGAAGTGGCCTAGAGTTTGCGGACTGAAGATGGCCTTGCATTTCATAGAGCCCTGGACCACATGATTTTTGGGAGGTACTACAGCTAGGTAATGATAGAGCAAGTGTAAACATCTGGCCCACAAAAAGCTTTGGAAAGACTTAGCTCTCAATCCTCCTACAGAGATCTAATAGATTGTTTTGTCATTCCTTACTCCTGCTGAAAACCTTCTTCTCCTCTGCAGTAGTTTAATTTACTAAATGTCTCCTCTACACAACGGAGAAAGCAAAGTCTCACTCTCCTGATCTTCATGTTTGCATAGCTCTGTGTATTTCTTCAGTTCAGCCATGGCTGTGGCACAACTGTGTGATAAGTTATTCGACTGAACTGAACTGAAATATGGCCTGAGATGTTCAGACATAATGTGAGGAGGTTGACACGAGCAGCAGTGCAGGCAGACATTTAGGCAGATTATAATTATTCAAGTAGCAATTCAGCTCGGTTACCAGAATTAATAATTTTAACTCAAATTCTTACGAGAAAGCAATGCAATAATTAATGACTGCAAATGCAAATGAACGAGACATTTGTTTCATACCAAATCTGAAGCAACACCTCTTATAGCACAGTGGCGTCCATCACAACCATGAGGTCATTGATTCAAAGCTGATGTGGGGAGAAGGGCTACCTAATTATCCTCCATATCACTTTCTGCAACATCCAAATGACCTGGAACGGGTATCTATTCAAGCACTGATACAGGTCAGCCCTGCACAGCTTCTGAAGAAGGCTGGAGGAGAACAGCACGAGTGGGCATGGCTGAGGGCCAACGGAGCATTTAACTGTCCTTATTCCTACAGCAGATTCACATGTACTGAAAAGTAGGCTTAATGAGAGAGTGTTAATTTATATCCATCCATAAGAGCATTACAGGGCTCTAACACTGACCAACCATGGGTCTAACAGGTTTTAATACTTTGATGCTCTGCGTGGACCAAGTAAAGTTACAGGCATGATAACATCCAGTAAGTCCAACAGAAATGGACATCTGCCAAAGTGAGTCCAGATATTAAATATGACTAATGTTGTTTGACAGTGTTCACAGAAGGTGCATTGGAGTCTCACTACTTCCTTATCATTACCACAGAAAGAGAAAGGTAAAGCACTGCAGGAATATAAATAATTTGAAAAGCCTCATAGACAATATTCTACTGTGCACCTCATTTGCACTTAAAAAAACCTGCCCTACAGACCTTATGTACTTTTAAGATTCATCTGAAAGATACATGAAGAAGTCTTCCAGTCAAAAATGTACATATTTAATGGAATTAGATCTCTAGGCAAGAAAATGTCAGAAGAAAAGGAGAAATATTAAAGTGAATGCAGGGTGCTCCTTTCTAGTGCTTTCCTGCTTTGATAAATATCTTCTGGGATGTCATTTACTAGAAAGTCATGATTTAACAAAAAGAAAAACTGCAGTATAAAATATACTCTCTTTATTGCTGAAGTAAGTTGCTATTTTCATATTTTCCCTCTGTATTCTGCTTTTGTCAGCCAGAGGCCTTGATATTTGCTTTTGTATCATCCCTATTGAAAATGCAGTGCTTATTGTGAAATATTCAATTGCAGAGTTCTTCTGATTACATGGCAAAGGGAGATCACAGGGATCTGTATTGCCACAGTCCTTTCTCTGCCTTCCAGTCTCATGCGAGGGCAAACAAAATTAAAATAATAATAATAAAAAAAGTAAAGAACCCTGATTGTGATGTTCAGTAATCACCTTGGGCCCAATGGACTTGAACAAAATCCTCTTTATTCAGTGCCAGTGACTCCAGCTGCCGTTGCTGAACAGCTGCTGAGTATCTTCAGAGGCCTTCACTCCTCTGCTGCTGGCAAAATGAAAGCTCCTAAAGGTATCAATTCACGTGCAGTCCTGTAGAGGCCCACAGCCTGGACCTGGCCAGCTTGGGTAGGGGCACTGTGATCTACTTTAACTAACATGAACGATCTTGTGCTCCAGTGGTGATGCAAAGGTTGCACCACAAATCTTCCCCAAAGTGGGACTTGAGAAGTGCAACCCTAATCAGCAATTCCCCAGAATGGGTAGCAGAGCTACAAGAAGCCCCCTCCTCCCCCCTGGGATGACCTGACAAAAAAAAAATTCTCATTAAAATTGGTATTGCTGCCAGCAAGAAAATTTCAAAATTCCCTCTAAAGCAATCCATTTCTGTTCAGAAAATTCAAATAAAATATTTTGAGTATCATCCACAATGAAATATTTTGTTTTATTAAATTGAATTAAGGTGTTTCACATAATAAGTTGAGCTCAGAGTGTAGTCTCCACTGAGAACTTTAAGTTGTCTCCATCCTGTCTATGAGGGATGAATCTTGTACAGTGTAGTGCAAAGCCAATGGAACCTTTCAATCAATTTAATAAAAGTATGTTGCTTTCAGGACTGTCAAAATATTTTATGTAGTTTGAGATAGTTATGAAAAACCACTTCATATAGCTGAATTCATACTCAAATTACAGTTTACTTTCCGTATAAAAATGGCCAATTTTTCAGACTACACTTGAAATTTCCTGATTCTTCTGCATGACCAATGACTGTGTTATTTCACATACTTTCACAAAAAGACAAAAGAGAATCTGCTAAGAGTTCTCAGCCCCTTTTGTACATCTAGATGTAGATTTGTGCTGATGTAATTATAAAAGTGATTTTTTTTTCTTCTGCATACTTGTATGCCATCTAGGATACATATATATTACATGGATAGCTGCATATAGTATGAATATTCTATGTATGAAGTCCTTAATAAAATATCTTACACCATGTGCATTCCCCACAACAATTAACTGAATCCAAAGCAAAAGCTTCAGCGCTTCTTCTTTCTATGAGGGCTTTTAAGATGCTGAATCTTGGCAACTGAGCAAGAAAGTTCTGAATTGTCTGAACAATACCACGGAGATTTTGGCAAAGAAAAGGCAATCAGAGAAAATTAGGATTCTTACTTAAATGTCTTGTTTTTAGACCACTGTACTAGATTTTACCAGAGCCGTTTCTCCAACTTACTGGAAGCAGAATGCTGCTGCAGTGGAATACAACCAGTGACATCCATTTATGTCTTGTTCAATGCCTGCACATCTCCCCCACACATATTCCATACCGATCCACATTTTCACACATCTGCTTCCCACTGCATAAGGGGAATTCACCCTATAAATGCCAACACTGTATTACCTTGAGGGTGTTCTTTTCATTCCAAACACGCTGCCTTTTTGGTGTACCAGATGCTGAAGCAGTCCCATCATCATCTGTATCACCCCCACTGCACCAACCTGCTTGCACCTCAGAAAAGAGCAGTTTCAGGCTGTTCACCACCCAGGCAGGCATTTCTGTATCAGTTATATTCACTTCACATTTTAAAGACTTTTTTAAATGCTGTTTTTGCATTTTGCAAAATGAGATGTGTGAAGATCCCTCGGTAGCTGTCTGGGACGTGTGATGCACGTAGGTATGTGTTCGATCACAGTTACTTGTTTCTACACAGAATTTCACTGCCACTGCAAGTCTTGGAGGAACTGATCCAGCTCACATTAACTTCACTAAGAGCTGGAGCTGGTTCTAAGCCACACTGGTAAAGTGCTACTGCTCTGAATTACAAAAAAGTAAACCAAACTTCCACAACTTTACAGGGAAACATCATACTCTTCTTCCTTCTTTCTGTTTGGTTTTACTGAAAGTATTCTCAGCTTTAAGACAAGATCTCCCCAAACATTTCTGGTGACTCAGAACAGAATCTGCCCGTACTTGCAGAGTTAAGGCTACAATAAGCTCAGCTATGTAAGACAAGCTTTTACTTACATTCTATTTAATAAGTAGGATTTTTTTTTTTTAAATCTTTCATCTAGAGAATTAGCTTGCTTACCCAAAGCAACAAGCTGTCTCTCTTCTCTGTATGCCACATATACCTCGCGGCTTCAGCAATGAGCCCTTATCATCTTGCCAGCTTTCTCTTTTTCTGCAGTGCTTTGGAGCCAAATTCTCCGCTAGATATCTCCAAAGAAATCAATAGAGATATGCCAGAAGAGGTTTGGGTTCATGGGACAAAGCCTTCACTGTTATAGAATGATGTTGATCTAACAATGTAAATGGAGAAAGACTGTTTCACACTACCTGAGGACTGTGCATTGTATCTGTAATGACAGCATGGCTATCAATGGCATCTGTGTCTCTCTGCTTTCAGCCTGCAGATGATTTTAAGTTGTCAGGTGCATTTTCTTTTGTTATTAAATGCAGTGATTTTCTCCTACATGCTGGGTAGTCCAGTCAGCCCACTGACTGAAGCAGTACCTTGTTCCTAATATGGCTAAGGGAGACCAATGGCCCAGTGCTACAAGAGTGCTCTGACTACTCACAAACAAGGCCAAAACATATTCCGGTGGCATTTAGTATTTAAAATTTCCTCTTTTGCAATCTGCAACAAGGGACACTGCAATAAGTGGTGGAGACGGTGCACTCCAGCCTCCTGCTCATTAATGTTTACATGGGGAAAAAGATACTTTGCTTTTGACTTTCTGAGCCGTGTTGAGAAATTTATTTCAGTAGTGTCAGTTGTATAAGATGATAAAAATGGTGCAAATCATGCAAAGGAAGAGAAGCTGACTTAGCATGATTTGAGTTTATGCAATAAATAAGGTTACTCATTAATTGAGGGAGTGCTATTTGTAATTGTTCCTCTCTAATAAATGGATTAGAACATATGTTTTAATGTGCATCTTTTCTCATTGTTTTGGACACAAGAGTATGTACAAAACTGGAAAAATAAAAAACCAAAAACGACCAGTGATACAGAAAACAGACAGTGGGAGACAAATGGAGAGTTATGCAAGATTTAAAAAAATACCACGGTCACTTCCTGGAAAAGAAATCGCCCAACGAGCCCAATAACTTTCCCAATATGTGCAGTAAATGATGACATGAATGAGATGTATTGTTCATCACGGTACATAAATAATGCCTAATGCCAAGCATTCATTTAGCACTCTACAGCACAGGACTTCAGCTGCTGAGGAGTGAATAGCGTTATCTTAGGAAATCAAGAGCACAATTCGATGTCAGCTTGATTCTGGGGTGCTGACACAGCCCTCTTCAGAGCCCTGCTTCATGCTTGGCTCCTGAGGAGACCCAGGACAACGGCAGCTGCAACACTGCTTGATGACAACACTGCACAGAGGCAGGTAGCAGAACCTGCCATGCTGCCATGACTGGACATACGTGTACTCCTCCAAGGATGGCTAGCCAGGCTTCCCTGCAAGGGACCAGCATCAGGCATCGGCAAGGTAGCAGAGAAAACAAAGCCTACAAGTTTTCACTCCATCATATAGCTGAAAAATCTTTAGGGCTACCACAGTATAAAGACACTGTAATTAGGTCCTGGCCCTAGATTTGAGTAATCCTGCCTCATCTCCTGGCTGTGGAGAGGTGCTTCACAAAGCCCTCATGCAGAGTCGGGCTGTGCCCCAGCCCACAGACATGAGAGCATCCCTTCCCTGGGCACGAATCTCTTCTGTACACTTTGCTCTCCCCCACCCTGGCAGTGCTCGCTGCCCTAGGCTTTGCATTGCAGCATGTTTGCCTTCCACCTCTTGTGGTCATAAGTCACTGCTGAGGCATTTCCCAGCAATGTAGCACATGGGTGTCATCAGGCCTCTAATCGTTGGTGCACTTGGTCTAAAAGGAACTCTGCAATATCAATTCTTCTAATGGTATTAAAGGAGGCAGTATTACTTTTCATTTGTCCAAAGTAATCTAATTCAGTGTAACATAGTCGAAATTTCATTTCCTATATCTTTATTAAAGCAGTGCCACTCTTCAAAGAGAAATGTTAGCAGAAGAAAAAACAGAAATTGTTTTTATTGTTTAGATTTTTTTTTCTAAAGGAAACAAGAAAGGCTGAAGGTAGACTGGCTCCATATTAGCTTGTTATCAGCCATGAATCATAGAGATTTAAAGAAGAAAATAATAAAAATAAATAAATAAAAGACTTGCAACTGCAATGTAATCCAGTTTCCAGTGATTGGAGGGATTCATTTAAATCTCACTGAAGGAGTTCTAGTTAGCCAGGGTATCTGCCAGCTCTTACAAAGAGCAAATACTTATTCCAGGGGTGTGTACCAGATACTTGTATAATTGAATGGACTTGACAAAGTTTGAGGTATGTTTTTGCTTTGTGATATATAACTTCATCTGGAATGTTTTGCTCCCATTATCCTGCACTGGGACAGGGAAGTCTTTTAAGAAACATGGAGTTCAGTGTTTCAAACTGTTTGAAATAAGATGGAATGCTCAGATGGTATTTGCTTATAGAAACATTTTAATGCTTTAATTAGTGCCTTTACTGCAAGCAAAGTATCAAAACTTCACTGACAAATATTATGGGAATATAGTAAGGCAAATCTCAAAAGATGCTCAGTTTATCAACAAATGACACTATCTAATAGTACCTTGCTTAACAGTAAATGAATTACAGAAGCATTAATGACTTTGAAGTTAATAAAGCCTATATTGGCTTTCAATAATTGGCATTTGTTTAGCTGCTATGATTGTAGCTATTCATTTCTAGTTGAGCAATGTAAGATAGCAGAAGTTTCACCTTTCACAAGTTTTAAATCCCTGTAGAATTGACAGAAAAACTGTAACCACAAATTGGTTTGCAATTTTCCTCTTTCTTCCCAGAGAGCTCTATATGGTTATATTACGAACCTTGCTTCAAACAAACTGCTTCTGACTTTTATGATCCTTTTGTGATCTAAATGGCTATCTCATAAGATATTCCACTGCAGCTCCTTTTTCAATTGCTTTTACTGTGAAATGGCATTCTGGAGATTTCTGGGGACCATTTCACACTCTTGCGGTATTGATTTGCTAAACCTGATGATAGGTTTATACTTAAGATGCAGTCTAGTATATGAACGAAGTGTAAAGCTTATGAAGAACAGATTCAGGACTTTCAATAACCCCATCTTCTTGATGGGGCTTGCCTCTTTAAAGTAGGTTAGTGTCCCACACTAAATTCTTGAGTGCAGGGTGCTATATGGGCTCCATTTCTAATTGTAGTGGAATGTAATGCTTCCATTACACTGAATTACAGTCACAGAAAAGCATGGGGAAGGTTAATGCTAGTAACTTGTAACTTTCCAACGTAAGGTCAGAGCAAATAGACAACAGCGCTTGGGATCTGAAATGGGAAAATACACGTGAAATTGTTTCTTGAGTTCTCACTTCTGAGGTTGACAGAGGATAGATTTTCTCCTGGGTGCACTAGAGAAGTAACAAGAAAACTAATGTCTTTGAGCTTTGTTGTTGCAGATAATCATTTTTCTTTAAAAGGCTGATCATTGTGCAATGCCTATAGGGCTTAGGAAAAAGTCATCTTTGATGAAATTACAGCATTAAAATGAGTTAGAAATATTTTTATGAAGAAAATGGCACTTAATATTTACAGGGCCAAAACAAAAAACCCATGACTCTGCCTTTATTTTAGCAAATGCAATGAAATTAAGAGACACGCCCAGGTAACTCAGCTGAAGCAGAATAAAACAATCAGGCAATCACAACTGCAGTGAGGAACACAGATAGAGCAAAGAAACACCCTGCCGGAGCCCAGGCACTGAGATCCAGAACATTTTGTTCAGGAGAGAAAAGGGAGAAAAAAAAATATGTTTGAGCAGCATTGCACATACATAACCATGTGCACACGACTTTGCTGGTGCTCCTCTAATGCTAATAAACTCATGTAGGAGGGTGGAAAAGCAAGGCAGTGAGGTCCTGGGAGTTTCTGGAATGTAGGCTGTAGTTAGGTCTCTGTATGCCTATATCTGGGCAAATTAGAAAGAACTGAGAAATTCAGTGCAGCCGATGGCACAGGACAAAAGGAACAGGGAATCCTTTACTCTTTTACCAAGATTGCTAGAGCAGTGATTAAAATATCATTTCACTGTAACTCAATTATGTGTTAAAAATGGAATCAAAATGGCTACCTTCAAAAGAGACACAAATAAATATGCTAGAGTCCTGAACAATCCCCTGCATATATCGGACACATGGCTTTATTTTGAAATATGTGGATGAATTCTGGACTATGTGTGTCAGTGATAATATGGTTGTGTATATCTGGTAAATGAAGTCCTATTGCTTATTGATATCAAACAAAGGAAGAAGTTCCTCTTGCAATATCCAAAATAAAGGAAGATAACACTAGTTATTGCTGACTAGGGTGAGCTTTTGCTTACAGAACAAGTTCTGCATGATCATTTCTAGCTTGACGTCTGACTTCTTTCTTCCTACTTTCAGCCACTTCCATCGTTTTGTTTTGTTTTTGAATCTCTATCCCTCTGTGGTGTATGATATGCTCTACTCTTTTAAATGTCAGACTAGAATGAAATTTGGGATTTTCCTCAGTATAATCTTCAAGCCAAAATAGAAGCACATAAAACAAAAGAACTTGCATTGCTGCAAGAACACTGACAGCAGGCGGTACTTGAAGAAATTCCTATGCAGTGGGTTAGCAAATAGACAATCAGAGCTGCTAAGCTTTCAATTGATGGTCAGGGATTTTGAAATGGGTTGCTGTGCATTTTTGCTTGCTTGTTTGTGTGTGTGTGTACAGTTTTGTGTCTTGCTAAACTGAAGCTTTACATATGTGCAAAAGAAGCTGAAAAGTTCATACCCTCCACGATCTTCAGACTTACATAAGGAGTCCTGCAACATGTGCACCCATTTCAAGCTTTTATTAAGTGCTGGTAAGCTATCCATTATAGATCACATAAATTGCCTAAATCATCTTCATTACTATATTACATTTTTATTATAGATCTGGCAAGAAATATCCATCAAGACTAAAGCCTAACTTACTGTCACAGTAGTTATACGATAGACCTGGATATATTATATTATATATTAACAGTCTGGGTGAGAGAATAGGGAGTATGCTTGTTAAATTAGCAAATAATTCCCACGGCATACTTGCATCTAGATGCTCTTATTTATTTGTCTGTCTGTCTGACTGACTGTCTCTCCATCTATATATCTTCAGACAGATCTATGGAAATGAGACCTACACAGCTGGATGCAGTAGAGACCATGGTGCACATTGGTTCTGTCACACACCTAAAACTTTCACCTTACCTTTGCCTCTCAGATCTTTTTCTTTCACCAGATTAAAATTTTCCGTGTTCTGAGATAAATACCTTTGTGTCTATATTTGTTGTAGTTTGTTTGTTTTTTCTTTCCTCCACAGTGTTTACAGATTATTAATACAAAGCACCTTGGGCTGTTAGTAGCTGAACATGCCTTGGCCCTGTACACACATGGGTTGTGTACACAGCTACAGCACTTCAGAAGGTGCATTTCACAACACGGTCATTAACATCCACTCTCTGGATAAGGAGGGACTGAACTCAAAGTAAATTTAACAAGAATTATTCTGTGATTATCTTGTAAAGTATTTTGACAACGTCTCTGAAGACTTAACCAAACATTCCCAAAGCAAATGAAGCAGATGACATTACTCTTCCCCCATAACTTCATGCCCTGAGCTCCTATGAATGGAGAACTGCCAAGATCAGATTCCCAGTCTCAGTGAAGGTATTGGGACTAACAGTGAGGAAAAACTTGTCTGTGCTAGCAAAATATACTGTAAACAGCCCTCTGCACCGCATCAAGGAGGGACTCAACATCCTAGTTTTCAGAACAGCTTTACTAGGAATGATTCCCTTGGAAATCCACTGTGACTACCAACCTCCAATCTTCAAACTTTGTTCAACAGCTTCTGCATTCCAAATGCCTTTGTTGGGTAAATCAAGTCTCTCTTATTTTAGGAAATCACACCAATTAGGCTTTTTAAAAATAACCAAAGAGCATAAGAAGTTTACCTTTAAGAGTAAAGAACTTTATGCAAATATGCTAGGAGGAGATTGAACAATCCAAAATATTCAGTGTTATTTTTCTACGGATATTCTAGATAAATATTCACAATACATGAGCCACTTTTCAGTGCTGGTATCAATATCAAAAGACTGGAAAATCTTAAAACACTGAAAGACCATCTGTGCACGCTAGCAACTGCCAAATCTGCAACTGTGGTTTCTTCCCTGCTAATTCCATATTTTCACGACAGATTAATGGGCACCATTTATGCAGAATAAATAAATGTGGAAGTCCCGCCTTCCCCCTTCACCGCACCTCATCATTTTACTGATTTGCACCAGACCACTGAGCACATTAATGCAAGTGAGCCGCTGTCTGGATTCAAAAACGATCACACTTGGTAGAGAAGGAACACTTGGCACTGCCAATTTCTTTACAGACTGAAAGTCCTTGAAGTTGAAATGAAATATATTTAGAGAGCTCCAGACTTCAAGCAACACAGATAAACTGCAGAAGTTGAAGGATTTCTCTTTCCTTTCACCAACTGAAGTTTGACTTATGTATGGGCAGAAAAGCAGGCGGATATTTTACATTTGCTACTCCTGTTTCACCAAGTGCGTTCATCTTGTTATTTCTTTCGAGAGGCATTACAGACACAAACGTTTTTACTTTTAGCTTGCTAACTTATGCCAGTTAGTGTAAAATTACAGGACTGAGAATAAAGTCAGATAATCAAACCTTTATATGTGCTTTAAAGGAAAAATTTGTTCTATATACGGTCAGACTTACCCAATTTAGAATTTGCTAATCTTTCCATTTAGTAATTTGCATGCCTGCATGCACACACGTGCATTCAGCAACATACATACTTCACAGTTTTAATTAGAGAGTCACATTTCAGAGAGCTCTTATACTATTCAGATTGCATTGATTTCTATAAAATTTATTATTGTAGCTGTTACCACATACTTAGTAGTCTGTTTAATCTATGAAAGTTTAACTATAGGCGTCTAACACATTATCTGCCACCTCCATGATTTCTTTGTGTGTGAATGGGATGCTAATTGCAAATTTGGAATGCAAATAGTTCATAATCCTTTTAGACACATTTCTTTTAAGAGGAAGAGATTTGCCTTTACTGTATGTCCCCATTCACCTTAGCTCCAAGTTTTGCTAAGAGGAATAAGATGATAAAACCTGTTGGGGCATTTTCTGACAGATCTTATCCTGGCTGACTTTATTATGGCATATTATGTCTAAAAAAAATTGCTAGGAACCAGGCATTTCATTGACAAGACGTGAGCATGCCACACGCCACGAGAAGCCCACATGCCATGGATTTGTAGAAACAACACAGAGGATTGCTGCTGTGCAAGGTCTGACAGAGCTATCTGTTGAAATTCTTTGCTGCTTTCTTAATAGACTCTGTCTCCTCTCCTTGCTTTTAAGTACACATTAGGTTAAAAACAAAGCCTAGAAGTTCCTCCAAGTGAAGCACAAGTCAGGAGCCATGCAGACTGTCTAATTCTAAGTGACAAAGAAAGAAGGTAGGGCAGCTTGGGTTCACACTGAGCCTGAACAACTAGCAGATTAAACATTTTGCTTATGTTTTCTACTAAGTAGTCTCCCACCTCCTAGTACACTATTGCTTCTAGTGAGGTAACTCAGCAATAAAAAGGTTAAATTAACCTAAAAGAAATGACTACAGAAATCAAGAGAAAAATGTAATCTTCTCTTCAAGATGCTTTTCTGGATCTTTTTTATTTTGCTAAACACAGACAACAAGAGCTAGTCCAATTCCTTATCTGTTCCAGACAGCTTTTGAAAACCTGGACTATACCAAAAATCTCTGCTGGATTTATTTCCTATCTGCTTTATTTTTGCATATATTAAATGATTGGTTTTGATGCAATTTTTTTATATTTACATCAATGTGTAACTCAGTCATATACATTCATAAAGTCAATAGCATATTAAATAGAACTTTGATTATTACTTAAGTAACGACTCTGAAATTACTTCAGTGAAAGCTTAATGGGGCTCAGTGGGACTCGAGCAGATGATGAAGTATTTTCTGAATCAGAGTTATTTCCTGGTGACCATCTATGGCTAAAATGACAAGAACCAAGAAGCAAGAAAAAATGTTGATAAAGTTGAAGAAATAATTTATTCACCTTAGGATGATACTGACTGCACCTGCTTGTTCATGCAGAGTGTGGCAATGTCATCATTTTGAAGGGAACCAGTTATTCAGTCTCTAGATCAAAATAAATATATCAAAGCCTAGAAAGAAGAAGGGAAAAAAACACCACTAACCCAGAAGGCAGTTAAAAAAATTAAAATCTGTCAAAAACCATGGAATTCCTCAATTATAGCTTATCCAAGATTTTATGGGGAGAAAAAGCTTACTCTTTTGAACCAATACTGTTTACAGTTGCTGCAATGAAAATTCTAATTTTGTGCTCTAATGAACACAAAACGATCCATAGTCAACCTTGGCAAAACTTATAATGACTGTGTAATTGAAGTGACTTTGTCACATTAAAAAAAAATTGTTTCATAAAACTGTAGTAACTGCCAAGAAATAAAACTATGGGAAAGGCACTCCTGGATGTGTGATACGGAGAGCTGTATAGCCTTTGTAGCTTGTAAAGGTTGGGCTTGCAAAGCTGTGACACATTCATATGCAGTCGCTCTCCTCACAGCACGTTAAGGCTAATTGTGAATTACAGCGAGTGCTTCACCGTGGATGTGTGACACTGAATTTGCTATCTAAAAACAGTGCTTGTGCTGTCATGCTGTGTGCCGCAGTCATTATGGAGGGAGATGACAGGCGAACTTCAGTGAGAGCGTGTTGTGACACAAACCAAATGACTCTCCTCTTGGAAACTCCATGGAGAAGGTGCACCAAAGAGAGAAATGAGATCGCAGACTTTTGAGAAGAACAGAGCCTCAAGCAGTGGCATGCTTAGAAGGTTCTCCAAGGTTCCAGATTTCTCCAAAGATTCCCTAACAGAGCTCGCTGACTTCTGACTGCGGTGCATGAGCGTGAGCTTATGCTCTCTGTGGTGTATGTTCTGGACTGGCTGCCTTTATTCTCTGAGTTTCCCTCATCCTCTCTCTACACACTGAACTCCCAATACAGCCCATACCTGTGTCCTCCAACGGGCACAGCACTCAGCCTCCCAGTCTTCCTGAACAGATGGGAACAGCAGAAGGAGAGAAGGTAAGCACCAGGAAAGGAGCAGCTCTGTGTCCACAAAGCATGCTAGTATTTAACAGGTGCTGTGTTGAAATACAGAGGGATCAATTAGAATCAGAAGTTCAAACTTTCCTCTGATGTAATTCCACTTGCACAGAACTTGGCTTTAAGTACCACAGTTTTGATTTCAAATATGAGTGAACAAATATTTTCTATTTATTTAGTACAGCGATGGCTTCAGCAAGGAGGCAGTGTAAGTCCTGTAAAGAATGCTAATCACAATTTTTTTTTTCTGAGTATTCCTTAATGATCTAGGGATTGGGCACCTAAATGTCTTTAGGGGAAATCAATAGATAATTCCTCCCCATTTTCACTTGGTAAGGATTTTTCCAGAGATCAGTGTTTCAAAAGACTTTTCACGGCGCTCTTTCACTTTAAAAACTAATCTGATTCAACATGAAGTTCCATTATGAAGAAACTGTTAAATGCAATGACACTGGTTATGGAAAACTGAAATGTAGTGAGAGAAACCTAACATCAACCCATAGGAACTTCTGCTGTCTTTGAATGACACGAGGAGCTCAATATACCTAATCATCAAAGTAAAGCCCACTGGGAACCGAACTACAGCTGAACTGCAGAGGGTTGCTACCTGATTGCTAGACCCAGAAGCGCTAAGCCATATGCCGCTTATTCCTTTGTCGTGGTAGCTTACCATGATTGATACCAAGGACGACTCTCCTCTTCGCTGTGAAACAATGAAGACAACAGGAAGTAAGAAACAGAGTATAGAGATTATAATTTTACAATCCTAATTTTTAAATCTCTCAGTTCCTGGAGTTCAGTGCACTAAATTCCTGTGTGCAAATGCTTTTCCATCTTTCTTTAGAAAGATATATTTTTTTCACCATCCTTGTGCCAGTCTCCTTGATTTTTCTTCCTTGCTCACCCGTCTCTCTGAATCAGCCTTTTCCCAGCACTCCTCCAGCCTCCACACAAAGGCACCACAAGGTCAGCGGAGGGCCCTGGTACAGGGGTGCCCTGCACGTTCCCTTTCCTGGCTGGAGGCGGAATGCGCTCTGTTTACAATATGCTTGGTTTCCACTTGACAAGGCCTGGAAGCCACTGTGTATATCTGAACCTACATCCCATAGGTAGAGAGAGCACACTGCTGTCGAGATGCAGCCCGCTTCTACAATTAAAGAGCCAGCAAGCTGACAAGGCCTGATGGATGAGGCGATACTGAACACACGTTACATCTGTAACGTGAGCGTTACACGACTCACAGCAACTCGCTGCACGACACAAAACAAAAATCAGCTCAGACGTTACAAGCACCCCCACTCCAACTATGCTAATCTCTTCTTTCATCCATGATCTTTGCAAGTGACATAGCGTTATGGTAAAATGGTCGGCACTTAAAAGAATATCTGCAGCCTCTCTGCCACTATTAATAAAAATATTTAATGCTCTTGTTAGGAGGCACAATTTGATTACTGAACTGTTATCCAACAAATCCTGAAAACAATTCAAAGTGAATTTCCCTAATATGTCTATTTTTCTATCCTGCCAGAAGGGCTGCTAATGAATTTGCTGCTTGAATGAACAGACAGATTGGGAACTATAACTGTGCTGGCCTGGGCAACATGGCACTGGCACCAAAAACCTATTTGTACCCATGAAAAGTTCTCTCCAGAGTATGTATCTCATCCAGAGGTGATTTTCCAATAAAATCAGCCTCGATTATTGCAAGTGCAGGAGCAATCCCTGAGGGAGTATATCAGGCAATTCAATACTAGGAAATGTTGTACTAGGCAAAATTAACCTTGTAGCAGTGTTATTTCCTTTCTTTTGTATTCATCGATCCTAAATGACTGGATTTTTTTTGTTTCTCTCAAATAGCAGAAGATTTTTTTTTGTACTTATATTAAAAAAAAACAACAAAAACACACACACACACACACACAAAACATTTGAAAGATACCCGTTTTTCTTTTTATTACACATTTTACCACCAAAGCAAAGGGCTGCTTGCTATGTGACAAGCTCTTTTTGAGGGATATATCAGCAAAGATAACAAGGAGAATATGTGGATATCAAAGAGCACCACATTTATTCTGTCCTATCTCTAAGACCTCATAAGGCAGAGGAAACCTACTATGAGTGCTGTTCCAAAATTAATGCCTCCTACATTATGATGTTGGCCTATGACATCAGAGGTGAATGTGATAAGATGGAAGTAGATGCAATATTCTCCTACCAATATTCTGTTTTTGTTGTTGTGTGACAGATGGCAGTACAGGGGCAATCTGACAGAATGCCATCTGACATGGAAGTGCAAATAAAACAAAGGTGTGCCACTGAATTCCTCCATGTGGATGTAGCAGCACCCACTGGTATTCACTGATGGTTGCTGAATGTCTAGGGAGACCAAACAGTAGATATGAGCAGAGTGGGGGGTGGGGAGTGTGTTTCAGCAGTGGTGACAGCAACTGATGGTCATCGCTGCTGGTGCAGATGTTTACGAGTGTGGTATCTTGTTCATCACTACTGAAATTGCATCACTGATGGTACTGACTATATTGAAAAATACTGAGCAAATTCTCAGCTACAAAATCTTGTACTCTTCGCATCTGTTGTAATTTCCAAAGAAATAAATAGGAGGCATTACCTTAGGAATAACCTACATTTATTACCAAGAGGCCAAAAGCCAGAAGAACAGAGGAAACTTCATTCTCCCCTCTCACTGCAGTGCAAAATTAGAAGTTCCAATGAAGCAAGAGAGCGGACAGAGGGATTCCAATGTCTAAGAGGTTTAAGATAGACTCAGTCCAATCCCACTGCCAGGTAGCTTTGCATTGCCTCAGGAAGGCTCTCAAAGGCAGGAATCTTCATCTGGAGAATATCGATACAGTGCTAGACCCTAAGTAAATTAGATACTCATGTAAGCACACTAAAACTACTTGCTCTCATTATTTTTCTTCCACGAGGACAGAAGTGGCATAGCAATAAAATTCAAGAGTACATGTGATCTGTTTGCTCCTGTGTAGGATTCAGGGATCTATTCTGAAACCAGGATATTCCCATTCACGCTGGGATCAGGCGTTTTCTTTGATTTTGCTTGTATCTGTTGCTTGGTTGCAATATCTTTGCTCAGAAACACATTTTTAGAGCATTAATTTTGAAAAGATCAGTAGTTAGAAAACAGCTGTTACTTACTACGATGCCCAAGGCAAACACTTAAAATAATTGTTTGAATAAATGCTATGTGGATTAAAGTTGATAATGAGGAAGACAAGTACAAAGCCTAAAATGACCAGCAACATAGAATGAGAACCCGCATACTCCTTTGACCCACAATAAATTGGAAAAAATATTGACCTTGGCTGATTTTCAAAGGAAGAAATGAGAAAAAAAAGAGCTTTTGTTTGCTTCAAACTTCCACTTCATTTTTTCCCTAAAACCTCCGAAATCTGACCTAAATTTAATCTTGACAAACTGTGTCACAACAAAGGTGAGAAAATGCAGTTTTGAAAAATAACAAAAGTGACCCAGTTAAAGAGAAAAATACATATTTTTGCCCAGCTGCAATAGTTGTGGTAATTTTTACACAAAAGATCAAGTGGAATATGCATTTCTCAGTGAATAAAAAATATGCTGAAGAAAAGTTTACTCTAGCAATCCAAAGTTGTGTGATGGCTCCCGAGCAACGAGTTTGGCTCAGGAGCTGCAGCCAGTGTGTGTAGTTGGATTCAGCAGTGCTTGGTATTGATGGTGTGTGCTCAGATTTGTAAGAGATTAGATGAATGAGCTCTCAGAGTGTCCATTTCACTGTCTTGTAAGCAAATGTGCTCACACAGCAATTTAACCATCTACTACAAGTTATACAATCAAGTCAGAAACTTTTCACTTCAAAAATGCACTGTTCTCTTTCCAAGTACCTGTTGTGGTGGGTAGCCAAAAACCTTCAAAATACAAACAATTCCATATTTCAGACTTAACCAATGTGACTCATTTGCACAATTTAAAGTTCAAACAAACTGCTAGTCAAGTGAATTATAACTTATTATCACAGGCTAGAGACTTTTAATACATTCTGTGGTTGGGACAGGACTGATTTACTGTTTTGGGCCCTGCCAGTTCTTACCATGCATCATTTCCTTAGAAATAAAAATAGCCCTACTGTGGTTATCCTTTGGACTGATAAAAATATATCTAACAAGATGTGTCAGAGGGACAAAATTCAGAAAATAAAGGTAAAATATTAAACAGAGTTATTATTTTATGTCTAAAGCACTATATCTTCCAGCTGCTGTGATGACTTTGGAATAAAGCAAAAGGTACTGCAGAAAAGAAAAAAGATCTAAAGGAGAAATTGAGCTCTGATAAAACCACATGGGTATAGATGAATTGTCAGGGCTTTGCAAGAGTCAAAATTTACATAAAAATCAGTATTTAGGGATTAGTGTGCTATCATCAAAAAGGATTTAATATGTGCATTTCTTTGCAAACAGTTTAAAAGCGGCAATTTTATAATCCATTTCCAACACTAACCTTTAACTTGTAAGAGTAAAATAATCCCTCGTAACATTTCTAGAGTTCACATTTTGCTGAGAAAATGTAGCTCCCTAAATAAAACTCTCTGGAAAACCTATGTTTGGTTTTCATAGTGATACTCCAAGATCCAACCCCGCTGGAAGCTCTGCATGCCTGTGCAGATGCAACCATGTGGGCCAGAACCAGTGGCATTTTGAGTTTGGCCAGCTCTCGAGGGACTCGGCTGCTGGTGCAATAAACTGCTCTGATTGACCGAACTCTGCAACTGTGTGGATGCCTAAGTGGACAGACTAGGAGGATCAGGGACTAAAGAACATTGTCTGTAATTGCCTGTAAGCAGGTTTTTCCCTGGATTTCTGCTGGGGATTTGAGTGCTTTCACATGCTAGACTTAAAGTATTAAAACATAAATATGAATGGATTTCTTTGAGAAATGAATGTGAGCAGGCAGTTTAGGCCCTGTGTTGTAATGGATTTTTAGAACTAATTCAGTTGGTGCTGGCTGATTTAGTAGTTAGACAGATATGGACTAAGGAACGTTTATAAGCAGAGACTAACAGGTGATGGCTGTAAATTGCCTGGGAGTTTCACTGAAAATGAGATTTATAGCAAGTTTTGGCTTTTTGTTTAGTTGAATGTGGTTTGATTTCAAGTTCTTTAGCAAATGTCCTTTAGATTCATCTACTCATATGCATATACTCATACAATATGCCTGCATAAATATGGCTATGTAGATACGCATGTACATATATACGCATGCATATGTATATAAAGACACCTTCCCATACATAAATGCAAGTTTTTTCAACCTACACAATCTTTTTTTCTTTTTTTTCTACAGCAGAAATTGCTGAGTACCAGTGGCACACCACCACCTTTGTTGGTTACAAGTGCCTGATCTGACCAGCAAAAACAAACCTTCAAACCCAGCTCAGTGGCCTGCACATTTGACAACAGGAGCAAAAGATCTGTTTATGGTTATCACTATTACAGCATACATTAAGTGACCCTCGGAGTCTGACCTGTTTGCCCTCCTCCATATTGAGTCAATAAGAGAATCCTCTGGCTCTGCATGACTTGCTTAGACCTTAGACCTTTCATGCAAGTCTACCCAGGAAGGGAAAAACAAGATGCCATTCCAGCTGGTAAAACAAAGGTATTTTTTTAAAATGCAAACAGTAGAAATAGTCATTCCTATTCCATTTATAATGAAGGATGAAAAGGCCACAAAAAATACCACTGTGCTTTGCAAATGAGAGGTCAATTGAAATGTCAACATATAAATAGTTAATGGGTTGCAATTCCAACAATGGCTGGGACAGAAAATTGTACCAAGTCAAGACTGATGGCCTTCTGAGAAGATGAGTTTTATGACAGGAAAAAACAATAACCACCAAAAATCTTTCTGGTTAACAAACGTGTGGTTGGTCTTGTCAGTGATGGAAAACAAATAAATTTCAAAAATATAAAAAGCAGTAGGATTTTAACATAAGCTATAACCCTATAACATAAATCTGGTAGTCATTAAGTCTACAGCAAATTTAAACATGTGCAGGTGCTTGGGGGAAATGGCAATGCTTTCTATTGAAGATTTTAATGCTCTGTAATAGAAGAGAGGATAAAGGACACTCAAGGAAGCCAGAATTTTCTTTCCGAAAGCAAGAAGTCAATTTGAATATTATATAGTTCTACAGAAGTTCATGGAGTACAAGAGCTGCTCTTAAAAATATTCATTTTTTATAAAAAAAAAATATATAAAAAAAATATGTATCTTAAAAAATTATTTAATTCTGCTGTGCTGGATGAAACCAGGGTTTTAACTAAATCATTCTTTCAACTGACTGCATTTTCCCAAGGAGTCCCTCTGGTCATTTTCATAAAGGACTGCAATCTGAAGCTTTTGAGCCAGGCTGTATCCAGTTCTCAGTCAGAAGAGCAGCACCATAAAAAGAACTCATCTCTCCAATGTGAAAAAGAATAAAAAGAAACCAGTTATCTTCCTAACCACTGCCTCCATCTGACTGGCTGCCTCAAAGACTTCCTTTCCCAATTGCAAAGAGATTTGCCTTTGGTTGCTTTAGCTCACTGGTGGACTCACAGTCTTAGAGGGAAAAAGAGCATTATTAATAGTGGCTTTTGAGTAGGAAAACTCCTTGGTCTACACAGCAGAGATATGTCGTATCATGAATGAGAAATAGCAAGTAATCTTTTGTTATTTTGCATAACATAGCTACTTGCATGGATTCCTGTGAACGTATGAGGAAAAGGGTTTTAAACAAACAAAATACAGTAGTTTTTCAAGCAGCGTAGTGTTCAGTGCCGCAGGACGTTGTGGGGACAAAAGGTATAAACAGATTTTAAATGAGATTTTGCATGGAGAATAAGTGCATTGGTAACTCCTAAACACAGGATGTGAGATCATGGAAGTGTGAACTGTTGTGCACAGGAAAATGGAAGAGATGCTTTGAAGGTTGCTTCTCTAATTTCTGTCCTTTCCCCGCAGTCTGCCACTGGCAGTAATAACGTACTGAGCTAGCAGACCTTCAGACTACATTAACGTACAGGCTGCCAAGCAAAATCTTGTACTTGAAAGCAAGGCTTAACCCTGACTGTACTCAGATCTGATGGGATCCTGCAGCTCGACCCACTGAGACAAGGGACAAATGATTTGGTCAACTCAACACAGATACAATGCATTTTGGCTCCTAGGCTGATATGGGCTTTCATTGCCTACCCAGGTCTGGAAAAAAGCCTGAGAACTGTGATCATCAGCTGGATTTCAGAACAAGGCTGCTATTGAATTTTAATGAGAATCCAAATCACAGAGTATATAATAGATTATTTCCTCTGGATATGTCATAATTGAAAACAATTTCTCATGTAACAGCTCTTCAGAAATCAGAAAGTGTTCACAGAGTAAACTTGTTTAAGTAATGTTACTTCTTTCAGACGCAGGGATGGGAACAGCATGATAAGAACTAGCAAGTAAGAAAGTATCTAGGACTTTGCATACAAGAAATCCCTTCCCTGCTACTGTCAATATAAATATGGATTAAGTCTGTGATGGACAGCAAGTTCTCCTTTTATGACAGAGGAAGAGGAGTATAAAATAAGTTAAGTTAATAGAATCTGCAGTTGTAGGGTGACTCTGATGCCACATATGACAGAAGAGGGCCTTATGCTTTTGGAGATGCAATTGCATTATTTTCACCAAAAAAAGTCAGTTCAGCAGGTGCAGAGACTTCTCAGCTACTTTCTCTGTGCTTTTTAATGGTAGTAGTATGTTAGATGAGGCTACCAATATACTATGATGAGTTCCTCTGCATGTGTTGTGTCTTCTTGTCGTGCTATAAACAACATGGAACTGAGATCATGCCTTGTGAAGAAGTCAAATGCCACCTGCATTCCTCTGACCTTCAGGAAGTTTGTATAACTGATATGAACTGGATGAACTCAGTCTAAGCACCTACAAACCCTTGGATAGTAAGAAATCAGTTGCACAACTGCCTAATTGAACTGTAGAAGGAAAACTTCCTTGGTTTTCTTTTTCCCCTCCTGAAGTTTTAGGCAACGGAAGGACAAAATAAAAATTAAGTAAGCTTCCCCCTATACCTGAAACCTGCAACATTAATTAGAAGACAAGATGTATGAGGAGCAGCTGAGCTCCCATGGTTCGTTCAGTCCAGAAAAGAGGAGGCTGAGGAGAGGTCCCATGGCAGCCTCACAGGGGAGTGGAGTGGCAGCACTGACACAGAATCACAGAACATCTTGGGCTGGAAGAGATCTCAGAGATCATCCAGTTCCAACCACCTGCCATAGGCAGGGTAGCCAACCACTAAATCAGGGCCATTCAGCCTGATCTTGGACATCTCCAAGAATGGTGCACCCACAGATTATCTGGATAGCAGTGCCAGGTCTCACAACCCTCTCAGTGAAAATTTACCCTCTGGCAACTAACTTAAATCTCTCCTCTTTCAGTTTAAAACCATTCCCCCTTGTTCTATCACTATCTACCCATGTAAAAGGTTGATTTGCCTCCTGCTTTAAGTACCTCCCTTTAAGTACTGGGAGACTGCAATGAGGTCTCCATGGATCCTTCTTTTCTCCAGGATGAACAAGCCCATCTCCCTCAGCCTATTCATAGGACAGGTGCTCCAGCCCTCTGAGCATCTTTGTGACCCCAGACCTCTGCTCTCATGTGACAGCAAAAGGACTCAAGGGAAGTGCACAGAGCTGTGTCAGATGAGATTCAGGCTGGGTGTTAAGAAAAAGTTCTTCACCAGGGGGTGGTTGGGCTTGGTACAGGCTCTACAGGGTCACAGACCCAAGCTGCTGGAATTCAGGGAGAATTTAGATACAGCTCTCACAGATAAGGTTTGGATTTTGGGTGCTCCTGTGTGGAGCCAGGAACTGGATCTCGATGAATCCTTTGGGTTCCTTCCAACTCAAGATATTTTATGGCTCTGTGATTCTAATAACCAAGCAACAAAAGCAAACAGACTATTTCTACAAAAATCTTTGTCGTGTTCCTTAACTAGCATGCTAAACAGTGGTACTACTAAGAACTGAACTAGGGATATTATGAAAACAACAGTCTTTAAAAGGGAATTATTTCTGATTCCAGGTTTGGGAAATAAGAACTATGTCAGAGCAACATAAAAACAAGGAAGTTTTTAATGCTAATGACAACAGATAATATCTTTTTATATATATTTATATACACATATATATATTGTAACAGATGTCAAATGCAGCTAGATTCAACTCAACTTATTAGTGCATGGCTTTTAGCCAAAAGCAATTCACATTTGCAGAAGTGTACTATCACATATGTCTTAATAACAGAAATGTGTTTTGAAAAATGTATGTGGTAAGTCACATATGGCAGAAGGAATCTGTACAGCTTTCAATTCTTACGACAATAGAAGCTACCAACTTTATTTTGCATAGCTGAAGAACATTAAAATTCAAGCAAAATTCTCTTTGACATTTCAGAGCTACAAAAGCAACAGCACTAAAAGCTAGATGTGCTTGAGGTATGCTTAGTGAGGCTGTGCTGCTTGTATACCAGGGCTGCTCTGAAAGTAATTCCTACTATGTTATGATGTTGGCCCATGACACCAGAGACAACTGTTGATGGAATGTTAGTAGAGGCTGAACCCTCTTCAGCAATATTCCCTCGCATTTTGTTTCTGTGCGAAAGATGGCAGCAAAGGGGCAGTCTGACAAAATGGTGTCTGACATAGAACAGTGTAGGGAGCAAAGGTGTGTCACTGAATTCCTCCATGAGGGAAAAAGTGGCACCCACTGGCATTCATCGACACTTTGCTGAATGTTGATGGAAACCGAAAAGTGGATGTGAGCACAGTGAGGGGTCAGTGTTGTGTTTCAGCAAAGACAAGAGTGATCAAGTGATCACCTCCACTTGTGCAAATGTTTGCAAGCATGGCCTGCAGGCTCTTGTTCATTGCTGGCAAAAATGCACAGCTAGTGGTGGTATCTGTGCTGAAAAATAATGTTCTGTAATTGGGAATTTTCTCTATCAAGTAGTGTTTTTGTACTCTTTGCGTTTGTTGTAGTTTCTGTGAAAATAAATAGGAGGCATTACATTCAGGCAGATAAGAGATACATGTTTGAAGCGTATTTGTAAGGTAGATAAGAAACTGGTTGGATGGTTGCAGCAAGAGGGTTGTGACCAAGAGCTCCTATGTCCAGGTAGAGCATGGTCATTGCTGGTGTCCCCAGGGATCCATCTTTAGAGTGGTGCTCTTTAACATTTTTATCAATGACACAGCAAACTCAGGTTTGCTGATAACACCAAGCTGAGTAGTGTAGTCGAGAGAACAGAAGAAAGGCATCCAGAGGGACCTGGACTGGCTCAAAAAGTGGGTGCATGTGAACTTAACAAGGTTCAATAAGGCCAAGTGCGAGGTGTGGCACTTGGGTTGGGACAATCCCAGATATAAGCAAAGACTGGGAGAACTACTTGAGTGCAATCCTGTGAAGATTGGGACCTTGGGTGTCCTAGTAGACAAAAAGATGGACAGGAGCCACCAGTGTGCACTTGTAGCCTGGAAGATAAACAGTATTCTGGACTGCATTAACAGAGGGTTAAACGGTAGGGAGAGGGATGTGATGAGATAATTGTCCCTCTCTACTCTGCCCTCATGAGGCCCTGTCTAGAGCACTAGGTACAGGTCTGGGGCCCTCAGCTCAGGAGGTCCAGAGTAACCATATAGATGCTCAGAGGGCTGGAGAACCACTCATACAAAGAAAGGCCAAGGGAGATAGGCTGGTTTCACCTGGTGAAGAGAAGGCTCAGGGAGATCTCACTGAACCTTAAAGGGAGTTTATAAGCAGGAGGGAAATCAACTTTTTACACCGCTAGTAGTGACAGGACAAGGGCGAACCCAAGACATTCTGATTTTGTGATCCTATGACTTTCAGAGCAACCTATGTAAATGTAATCTATGTCCACAACTGCTATTTTAGAGATACTATTTTTGCTTTTGCCCTAAGAGGTAATATTTTAGCATAAAATTGTAATTGCATAGAGGTAACTTAAATAGTTACATTTCACTGAAAAATGAGACAGATTTATCAGCTGTTCATTATACAGGCTGTAATTAATATGTATAATGTATTCCCTAGGGTACTAATTGAAGCTGCAACCATGAATACAGTCAGAGAGAAGTTAAACAACTAGTTGGGGGAAAAATACATGGTGAAATATGCACACGTAGGTGGAAAGAGTGAGACTATCCATCTGGCCTTCTTCCATTTCAAAATATTACTCTTATTTAAGGCCCATAAAATAATTATTTAACCTAAATCCCCCACTTCCGTACACCCAAATCTCTTTTACAGAGTAATTGGGCATCAGTATCACACATATGCTATTTAATGACTGCAAAGCTCAATACCTTTGTCTCACTTGGGGAAACTCAATTTAGTTGAGCCATTCCTGAGAGTTTGACCCAAAATATTAAAAAAGTGAATTAATGAAAAATGACTGTTTTGGAGTTGCTGCCCAGGACTCTCATCACCTTACAGCACCTCGATTCTCTAGAAGATGAACTGAAATCACAGCTCATTTCATACTTTCTATTAAACAAACCACCAGGTAACAATGACTTTAATTCAGCTTGCACTGAGTTTGAACTAGCCCTACAGGCAAGAAAGGTCCCTTGTCACATTAAAAGTTTAATGTGCTACCAAGTCCCCACTGGATGCTATTTCTAATTTTTATCAGATTAAATGAAACATAAAGAGAGAGTGATTTATGACTATCTTGCATCTTGTCTAATCACTCCAAGGAGTGTTCATACACATTTTGCATTCACTTTATAAGGTATAAATGACTATACATGATGGAAACACAGTGAGAGATCAAACTGTATATTCTTTTGCTATGTGTGCTAAAACACAATGATTTGCAAGTTCTGTCAGTGCATGTTCTTACAAATACTAAGCCACTGTCGTCCAAAACCTGCATGAGAAGCAGACTACAATGAAAGCAAGAACATTTACTCTGTCTCTGACAGGAATATATAGTTACTGGGATTTAGTTAAACTGCAATAATCACCTACTGAAGCTAAAAATCTGTGTTTTATTGGTGCAGGAAAACCCATTAAGACTGGAACATTTGTTATTTAAAGGGAATCACTGATGTTGGTAGCTTTAACTGAAAATGCCTTTTCTCAAAGAGCTAGGACATCTATAAAGCAACTTTCTTAATTCAGTAATAAACGGTTGAGTGTTACTTCTAGTGCACTAAGATTTAAGAACTTCTCATGAAATGCCCTGGAAATTGCTCCCTTGTAGCTTGCTCATACTTCATAGAGACCAACTGTAGAGAGCAGAAACATACATCTGTGTGTGGTGTGAGAAAGACACACATACTGAGTGAGAGAGCACTTAATCAACAGGATGGCAAAGCCTTGATACACAGGTGCAAAATATTCCCATGTGTCTAGAAATCATTTGGCATATTCCTAGTTACTTCCCTCCTGTCAGACCTTCTCAAGGATTGCAATTAAAAATCATAATCTTTTTAGCATGTACAAACCTCCCCAAGGCTAGGAGCACTATGTATTGAGTATGACTGTGATATTTTTTGGCAGCTATTCATAGACAACACATTAATTTATGGAAACTGGATGAATCTTGGGTAGTGCAATCATTAGAGACACATGAGAAATCAAAAGATTTCCTCAACAATACTGACCTTCTAATAGCTATTACTAGGGACAATCTGAATTCCATTTTCTTTTTTACTGCCCTCCTTGCTGTGTGGCTTTTTAGTGATTATACACAAGAAGTTCATTCAAGTTACATTTCCCAATAGATAAAAGAATAACTTACTTTACAGGAATGTTTCTCAATTTTGTCTTTTCAGCAGCCTGTAAACAGAAGAGGGGTGGGGGAGACAAACAATTACACAACACAACTAAGCACAACCAACCTGCACCCAACCTGCACTACTGGATGCTCTTCAGAAGACCACACTCTGGCACCTGGCCGTGGCCAGAGCAGAGGAATGTGTCTTCAGTAGCTGGCCCCTTTCAGGGTCTTAAATACTTCTACCCAAGTTTGTGATATGAGTGTGGCTTGTTTGTTTTTAATGGCTATCATTCTTGAGGAACATTACTTTACTTCCCACTCTGAGTCTGGCCTCTTTTGTCACAACCTATCTGCCCATACCCAGAACAGGAACAACAACAGGAAAAATTAAAGGGAAGAACAGACTTCGTTTCCAAAACAGTTTTTATTTGCCAACAACAGAAATGGCAAGGGATGACCAAATGTTCGGATCAATTTCCTCTTGTGAAACCTTCGAGAAAACACACTCAAATCATCTAAATGAGTAAATCTTTGGCCCTCTCAGCCTGCACCACGTCA
The DNA here is from genome assembly GCF_905368555.1 of Meleagris gallopavo. Lineage (NCBI taxonomy): Eukaryota > Metazoa > Chordata > Aves > Galliformes > Phasianidae > Meleagris > Meleagris gallopavo. Next base: position 18,127,477 of record NC_139412.1, read on the forward strand.
GACACAGAGCCCGGTTCCAGTTTATTGCTGAACCCATTGATCTGTGTACAGTTCATTTATCATTCATGAAAAGAGCCAGTGATCTTCACAGTATATTAGAAGAAACAACTCAGATCATCTGTCAACGGCCCTCTTATTTCTGTTTCCCTCTCCATGGGGATTTCATCTTCTTCGATTTTTCTTGAATTAAAATGTTGCTAAGCAACACAGCTAGAGCACTGATGGCAGAGCCATGCCAGTCTATCACACTGGTTAAGTGGCTCAAGATTTTAGTGGAGGATTTTAGGGTGGGTTTTTTTTTTTTTTTAATGTTTCTGTACTATAATTATGTAATCTAAACCAACCTTGCATCTCCTCTCAATTTTTCAGAAAAGGTAAATAACATTTTGCCACGTGCTTTTCCCTTACATTTGTCAGCAGTGTAGCACAGACTTTAGTTAACACACTTCACTGACCACAAGTCAGGTGGTTAACTATAAATTTTTTTAATGTCCTTAAGCAATTACAATCTCCGTTGACAAACAGTCAGCAGATAACAATTCCAAACATACATGAACAAGCAAACAGTCTTGGCAAGGCATACAACAATTAACATGCAAAAAGGGAGAGGGGTGAGAGTGGGATATGTACTTTCAGTTTTCCATGAATTACCAAATAATGGAGTCTGACTCCCCTACAGCATGGTATTAGAATTCCTTGAGAGGGCCGTAGCCAATATTCCCAGGCAAGAAGGGAGATTTCTAGATATCGTTAGGGAGCATAATATGACCTGATGTTTGCTGGTTTCAGTCCAGCTGAGAGGGGATCCCACTCAGTATTGGTCCCTGTGCTGTTTTATACTCTGCTAGCGTCTGGTTACTTAATCGCTACAGTGCACGCTGCTTCTGCTAAATGGGGTTAGTCCAATAAGCTGTGCTAGGCTTGCCTCATGGATGAGGAAGGAAAGCCTCCCCTGGGTCCTACAGGAGGTAGTTGCACTTCTTTATTTAAGCCTAGAGGCACAAGACCAAATCTGTGAGTGTCGTTGTGTGCTTCTGTTTCACCATAGCACTGCTTGGTTTTGTATAATTAGCCACGCATTTGCCAGTAATCCACCAAACTGGTGCTGGGCCAGGCTTTTGACATTAACTAGGCTGTGACTGGGGGGGCAGAATCAAGGTCCCCAGTGATGCAACCACCACAGCTGCACCAAGAGGGTGGACAGGAAGACTAGGCAGAAAACCGCTATCAGACCTTCCTTTCACCCAACTATGCTTTTCCCTTTCTTCAGTGTGCCTTTTGAGGAGAATCCCACACATTTTAGTGCAGGAGGGTTTGAACATCACCTTCAGAGAAACTAGTGTTTTGTACCACTTCAGGAAATTCCTTCTAGCATTCACAGAACCAGACTACAACAGATTTATGTGTGGGAAGCAGTCAGATGATTAGTGAGATTATAAGTACGGGTCGTGGGGAAAGGCAGAAGACAACTGATCCATAAACTTATTACACAAAGAAAAGTTTCACTGTTTAATTACCTGTGGAGGTATCTTTGTAAAGCCTACCAAAAATTGGACAGGAGGATTTTGGTGAGGAACTTTAACCTCTGCTATGCTTGGAAATAAAATTGTTCCCATATAGGAACTGCTAATATTAGCGTTCCTGAAAAAAATGATCACATAAGCCCACGAAGAATTAAATACTTTATGAAAACTGACTAACTTTTGAAACCTCTGGGATCTGCACAATTGGGTTCCAAATTTTGCCAGAATTAGTTCTCCTTTGGGCTCTACAATAGGACTAGCTTATCAGAATATCTTCTATTTTGGCTCTTTTGCCTCCAATCACTACAAAGATAAAATCTTTGATTAAATCTGTGGAAATCCTTAATAATAACTTTAAATTAGGGGGAAAGAATTAAGGCTTGTGACAGCTGACAAGGAAAAACAACAATACCCTGGGTTGGCTCCCAGAATGTGAAGAAAGATGCATTTGTTTCAATTGGTTTACATTTTTCATCCAAAGGATAAATTGATGAAGGTATGATGGTAAACAACTATTTTGGTTGTACAGTACAGATGCTAAATAAAACACTTAAAACTCAGGAAAAACTGAAGTTAAGATTGCACAAAAACATATTATGCACCCAAACCAATTATGATTTCTCAAAGAAGCCCATAAATGAAATCGAATTCCTGTCTCATTAGTGAAATAGTGTGAGTTGTGCATCCTTCCAATAAAACTCTCCCAAATCTTCATTTTTTTTTAGCTGTCACATGTAGGCACAAAATCAAAAAGCATGTTATTAAGGAATATTCCTCAATAATAAACTACATGTAACAGGATGCAAATACTTCATTTACAATGGATTAAAATATCACTGAAAACTACATTTCAGTTCCCCAATCCTCCCATTAAATGTCAAGTTATAGTCCCATCCTGCGAGGAACTAGAATTATTTTTAAAGTTTATAAAGATCCTTTCACTATGGCAGAAGATTTTCTGACTGTGCAGTGACACTTTCATTTGGTCCAGATACCAAATATCTGGACTACAAAAATTCTGATTTCAGGCATGTGAAACATGGATCTAAATCTCATACAGGCTTTTTTTCCTTCTAAATTATTCAAAAGTCACTACAAAAAATGGATATCGAAATACAGACAAGGAAAATAAAACAGAAGAGCAAAGAGTGTCTAGGATCAGAAGTAAATACAGTCAATTCTAATATAAAGTGAAGCAGAGGATATTCAGGAGTGCATGTGCGTGATGGTATGAGCTAAACTGTTTGCATGAAAGATTAAAGAAGATGAAGATATTTCAGAGAGTGACAGCTGGCAATGTGAAAGTCATGGAATATTAAAGAACAGAGTCTAAATTGGGCATTTGATTTTTGATTACTTAGCAATGTGGATGTTTACTCTAAAACATGGTAGCTTCAGGAACAAGGAATTACAGAGGTACATTCTGACACATCTCAGATTTTTACATTAAAAATTTTTCATTTTTCCTCCCGTGTTATTGGGAGAAGGCACTTTCCTAGCTCTAAGAAAAGGCACACTGTGGGGAGAGTGTTGTCCACACATACATTCACTCATATAGAGTTTTAGAAAAATAATCTGGTCTTGTACTAAATGTGGAGGTTGGCGGCCCTGCCTGCAGTAGGAGGGTTGGAGCTTGATCATCCTTGAGGTCTCTTCCAACCCAAGCCATTCTATGATTCTATGATATTGCAAGTTCTCAGTTCAATCTACGTATTAGCCTAGTTCAGTGTTGGATGATGCAACTGATCATTTCCTATTTCAGATGATGCAGTTTGCCTCTGAGTGAGAACGTGATGTTAAACACAGCACACAGTTTGGCAGGGGTTCTATCTGAAACAGAAATGCAGAATGCCTTCTGCTTTTATTTATCTTGTAGGTGCTGCTCATTCATTTTTCAAAGCGTATTTGTTGAGATATCATGAGCACGCCCAGTGGCAGAAGATAAAGAAAGACAAAATCAGAGTGACATTGAGTAACTCTACACATCAAGCTTTGATGCAGAAGCATATTGTTTGAAAATATTTGGTGTACAGCAGGTCTGTCAATTAGAGCTAATTATATTTCTCTGATCAGGAAGAATGCAATCTTGTTTTAGGCGGGTTTCTTTGAAATGTATGACTTTTATATAACTTCATTATAAGAAAATACTTCTCCCAAATTACTTTTTTGCTGAGCTGCTCAGCTATTGACTCAAATTGTCTGCGTTGAGTAGTTCTCTCTGCTTTGATAATTAACTTTTGATCATTACTGAATTTAGCAGTTCTTGTCAGATGTGTTCATAGCCATCCTCCTCAAACTATTTCAGTGTTCAGTGCCTTTAATCTTTGAACAAAATGATTTCATTGAGCCCCCATCAGCTTTGCTACTCAGTTAATAATTCCTGTTTCTCATCTTCACGACTAAGCTTGATTTGTTTTAGACTTGATGCAAGCTTTTGATTATTAATTTAAGATATTTCAAAGACAAATACATTATAAGAGTTATTTTCTATCTTAGATTCCTAGGCTTTACAAGTAAGAAACTGGTTCTAACTCCACATTATTTCCGAAACTTAATGTACTAAAAGTACTATCTAGAAATAGAGTAGGTAGGATGCTCCTAAATCATAATAAACTTACACTGAGAAGGAAAAGATGCTGCAAAAGAGTGGCATGAAATTGGACTGATATAATATAACATTCAATTGGTGTTAAGAGAATTACATCATGGGACTTTTGTTAATTTTGAGCTTGAAAATGTGCATTAAAATAATTTAGGATGATTAGAAAATGGAAGCCAGAATGAACTAGACAATCATTCCACTGTAAATTGTAATTTCCTTTTTTTTCCCCCCCCTCCCAATTATGGCTTTTCCATAATTGTACCTCTACTCTATAAGATCTTATTTCAACAGTTGACTGTAGTAATGAATAAGAAAAAAAGATGCTGAAGAACACATAAAAAGCAGTAAGATACAGAGGATCATTCATCGGAGAGACTTCGCCTGGAGATGTTCTTCTATGACTTTTATAACTGTGAAAGACTAACCCTAGCCCTGTGAAAGACTTCTACTCCATATTTCTTCTTCATATGTTACATCACTCTTGATTTTGGCATGAGTTGTTCAAGAATCATTTGCACAGTGCTTTATTTGTGTAGTGTGAATAGACCCACAAACTTATTTCATTAGCAGATATTTAAACATGATACAAAAGAGCTAACACAGGAACAATGCCTGGCTGCTTCTAGGTTGTGCACAAGAACCACAGAAGGGGAAAAATGACACTTTTTCTTCATGACTGTCAGTCACCAGACTGACTTTTGAAAAGAAGGAACCAGAAAAAGTACTACAGTCAGTACGTTTCTGACATCACAAAGGCCTGGGGAGAATGAAGTCACAAGAGGCCAGCTCAAAAATATCAGTGTAAAATAATTGGAACTATTGAAGGTAAATTAGATTTTCAGAAAAGTTTTAAAGGGGAAATGTCTGCTCTCCAAAGAAAATTAACATTTTCCATTGCAGAGTTGAAAATCCAGTATTTGAAGTGCTTGATTTTATGGAAGTGAAGTTTGAAAATGTCAGTATTTTTTAAGAATGCCTCCTTAAAGTCTTGATTCAGAAGTACTGGTAGCCACCTGAGAAGGCAATTGCTGAGCCTTGAAGAGTCTCTTCGCCTGAGACAGATGGCACTTCAAGCCACTGAATCGTGACGGCAGAAGGAGACAGGCCTCCATGCTTTAATTTTTTCCAGAGCTGCTGCAAATCTAATTTGCATTCACCTCCTAGTTTCTAACCAGTTCTGTATTCCCAGATGAATATCTAAGCAACTCAACACATATTTATATTCTACCATGCTGTTCTTCTGTCTTGTGGGTAAAGAAGAGACACCTCATGGACTCAGCTCAACAATCCAATAAAAACAAAGACACTCTTTAAATTTCTTGATTTGTAACAGACTGTAGATTATCACTTGTCTTGGAAGTTATACTGTGCACTTTTATTTATACAGAATACGTCATCTATGATCCTGACTGCTCTGTATTGCGGTCTGATTCTGTAATGACATGTTTAGTTCCGTGTATGACTTCCTGTGCTTGTAGCAAACTAAACATCTAGAACTGTGCTGGGAAACATAAATTTGAACATGAGGACTGAAGGATTAATATGTATTGGTGTATGCATAAATCTGTGGCTTGTTCTTCTTTTTCTTTCTTTCTTTATTTTTTTTCTTTACTTCATTGGTTACACTCTCCTCTATTTGTCCCCTAATGTCAACAGAGGAGACTGTATTTCCTTCTCGCTAATTGCCTCTGACATGAAGTTAGTAACCTCATATTTGAAATTCTGTGTGTGATGTTTTAGGTCAACTCCACCTTGAGGACAAAAAGCCCAATATTATCATATCTAGAACCAAAAACAATGATGAAGGCACTTTCCTCATTGTATTTTTAGAAAATGAGTACACTTCCTTCAGAAGCCAAACACATAGGATGGTTCATTTGAGATTCATTTTTTGAAATAACAAGTCACCATGCATATCATCTCTACAAATCAGCGCTGTTCATTGGACTCTTGTTGTGTCTGAACTACAGAGAACACTTCATCACTGCTTTCGGCAATTTAGTAATCTTTCTGGCTTTACCAACAGACACTCAAGAATACTTAGGGTAAAATTTTACCAGTAGGAAATTTAATTTCAGCTGGCACAGCAGAGGCCGGGTAAAATGAAAAAGAGTTTAAGTGAGCAAGACTAAAACAGTCATCTCCGTGTTAGGAATTAACTGCATCCATGAAGTGAATTGCTTTTAATAGAGAAACACTGTAGATATATTCGGGCTTCTGTCAGTATTTTTCCCAAAATCTGTTTACATCATGCCAGTGGTCAAAACCAATCTAAGTATGTAATTAAAAATCTGACCAATTCCCATCCTTGACAGACAATTCCATATTAAGAAAAACCTGGACTTAAGAATCATTGTATCTTGAAGGTAGAAGTTTGCAGCAGTATTTACATTTCCAAAAATGTGGAACTACAATACGACATTATAAATTCTATCAAGCCAATTTCTGTAGGACTATATTCTAAAGCATTTTCAAGTTCCTTTACAAATACGAATTAACTCTCAGAACATCTCATGAAATCCAGTACATTTAAATGGTCTCACAATACCAGTTTGGTCATTGTTGAGTTCTGTGGTACAGAACAGAACTCTTTACTAAATAGACGCTTGATTTTTCATAAGAATTGTTCTATCTGAACCAAGTTGAAAAAATTAGGATAAATAGGACTGGTTGGAGACTGGGGGTAGCCAACAGAAAAAGGAAGACTTTCTCTTGGTGGAAGAAGGTTGGGTTAGAAATCATTTGGGCAAACTTAACTCCCACAGGTTCACAGGCCTTGATGGGAGGCATCCACAAGTGCTAGGCGACCCTCCATCAACCATGACGCAGAATGGGAATGGCACCTGAAGACTGGAAGAAGGCCATTGTCACTTCAGTCTTCAAAAAGGGCAAAAAGGAGGACCTGGGAAACTATAGACCTGTCAGCCTCATCTCCATCACAGAAAAGGTGATGGAATAGCTCATCCTGGAGGCCACCTTTAAGCATGTGGAGGATAAGAGAGGTGATCAGGGGCAGTTGACACGACTTCACTACAGGAAAATCATGCTTAGCCAATCTGATAGTCTTCTGAGACAGAATGACAGAGATTGTGGGGAGACAAGTGGATGTCGTCTACCTGGATTTCAGCAAGGCTTTCAATACTGTCTCCCATGACAGCCATGACATACCTGAGACATACCTGAGACATACCTGAGACTGTTCAGCCTGGAGAAGACTGAGAGGGGATCTTATTAATTTGTACAAATATCTTAAGGAAAGGCATAAATGGGATGGCCAGGCTGTTCTCTGTGGTGCCTGGCAACAAGACAAGAGGCCATGGGCTCAAACTCAAACACAGAAAGTTCTATCTGCACATGAGAAAAACTTCTTTATTGTGTGACTGAGCACTGGAATGGGTTGCGCAGAAAAGCAGTGGAGTTTCCTTCTCTGGAGATATTAAAAACCTGCCTGGATATGATCCTGGGCAATGTGTTCTAGGTGATCCTGCCTGAAGCAGGGAGGTTGATCTAGATGATGCCAAGTAGCCTCTTCCAACCCCTACCATTCTAAGATTCTGCAATTCTGGGAAGTACTTCTTTAAGAAAAAAAATATCTGAATTGAAATTCTAGTTATACACAACATTTGTTAGTAAATAAATTGTTACAAATTCATTACAAAAACCCCAGGCTTAGCAGATGATTAGTCCTACTTTGAAAATGTAAAATATTTAGCTGGGAATAAAATGTACTATTGTATTCTTATTTACTGATGGCTTCTCTTCAAAAGTGTTTGATTCAACATCCCAGAAGGCTAATAAAACAAAAAAATCCATTATTTGCTGGGCTTACTCTACACCCATGTATTTATCATCACACGACAAAGTATCTTAAGAAAAAAAAAAAAAAACAGAAAAAATGGTCAAGAAAATTTTACAAGAGAACAAAAAGAGTAAGTCTTCTCAAAAGTTTCCTAAAGAAAGAAGGAGAAAAATAAATAAATTCAAATAATGTCTTGGTACTTCATTGTGCAGGTGCAGATAGTCTCTACTATCGGTGTATTCCGTGGTTGTCCCTGTCCAGCAGAATGAGTATAATTATTTGTATCTATCTCAATCTCTGCGACTTATCTGAATAAGTGCTGGTGTTTTGAAGCCTTGTAATGAAGTGTACTTTTGGTGTGCATCTAATTGCTACTTTCGCAGCATTCATGTGAGTTAAGACTATCTTTGCCAAAATGCAAAGGAGGCTAGGCAAATATCTCTGAAACAGCCTCTCCTACTTCAGTTCCTTTACAGTTTATACGCTTAGATTCTTTACAGTGGCAAAGTTCTTTAACTCATTCCTCCAGGATTCCAATCTATCCTAAGTTTTGTCCCTACTCTTAATGAAGGAAGAGTTTCCTAGATTTGAGAAGCAAAAGGTCTGAGTCAAAGAGTACCAGAACTGGTAGTGCTGGAAAGGTATGTATCGATATTGCTATTGTTCATTTGTTCGTGCTGTTTGTTTGTTTTTTTTTTCCATATACAGGATTTTAAGGATTTTAGTTTATACTGAACATCAAATTTACCCTGAATATTAAATCAAATAGGCAATAGCAGTAAACACACATAAAAAAACTCTTTGCTACACTTGGTCTGATTTACCATATTGCTCAGATGACTTCGCCAAATTACTCACAATATATTGCCATGAAGAGTGGTAGCTTTGTAAAGCACACATGTTCTGTGGGAGAGAAGCAGGCCCAAGCCTGCAGTGTCACACTGTGCTTCAAGCCTGCTCCTACAATGAGTAGGAGGTCTGTTCTTGGAAGATTCATCCTGATAGTACAAAGTGAAGTACCTCCAACTCCAACAAACCTTTCAGTGGCAGATGCACTCATCGTAAGAAAAATTAGGGTGTTTAGTTCTCATTACCATTGTCCTCCTGGAATTCCTCCAGAGGAAATCAACTTTCAGTTCCTCTTCCCTTATTCCGGCTGACAAGTTAATTACTGGATTTATCATGCCCTTTTCATCACCTACTTCTATGCTTGTTCTGGCCACCTATGAGTCCCTCTGTCGAGATACTTGCAGCCCCTCAGCCTTAAGCGAATACTAGTGCTATATTCTACTAGTGTGAAAAACTCCTAGGAATTCAGATTTTGAGGTTCACATACACAGTCGCCTGGGCTTTTACATAAGAGCAGTGCTGCAGATGGCCAGTATAGAAAAGCCAGACAATTTCTTTACCAAAAAGCTTTGCAAAGCATGCATAATAAAAATTACACTCTCCTTTTGAGGAGAAAAGGAAGATGAATGTTTCCTGTGTGGTTGGATTAGTGAGTGTTGAGCACCTAGACGGCCCACAGATACCACAGACCTCAGATTTATTTTTATAGGACAGTACAGTCAAGTCTGGCTTTTCCTTTAACAACAACAATATTGGTGTCAATCAATTATCTCAGCTGCTGCTGCCTTTGCTTGCTGCCAAAACAGTGCAAGACTTTTACATAAGTGGCATATGTATGCCAAAGGACTTGGGGAAATGTATTTTTCTCCATGCTAATAATAAAGCCTTCTTTATAAAAACATGTGTGCACAGGCATGCATGCACACACAGAGTACGTGATCCATCCTGAGGACTGAAAGCTGTATTTCCCTCCTCCCTCCCATTCCCAAAAAGCTGGCAGATCTCCAATGTATGGGCCTTATGGCTCTGCTCAGGAACAAATGGTCTTTCCACCTCCACTTAATTAGTGATAGAGGCACCAGGTCTGTGTCTAAAGCTTTTCCTTGAGGTGAATGATTTCTAGTGGCACGGCTGATAGTTTGGCTGCTTCAGGCTAGTGGCATGAAAAACTAAACCTGTGAAATGCAAATGCTTAAGAGAGCGCTGAGGGGCCTGCTTATTTGTGGGAATGTGAAGAGAGAAATTCTTGCAGCCATATTTATCCTTCTTTTCAACAAAGGCATTTCAGTCTTGGCTAGAGCTGCTCACCTTCCAGTATTTTCCTTTCTTGCATTATTTTCTCTACTGCAGTAGAAAGTTTTTTAGTCACTGAGATGCCAGTGCATACTAGGCAACCCATGGGAAAGGCAATTCAGTGGGAGGGATGGGGCTTCTCCAGTTCCTCCAATGCTGATGCATGCAACTGAGGTAAGACCATGCCTGCAGTCTGCAGGGGCAACCTTCTTGTTGTTGATCTATACAACTGTACAGTCTACAGCAACCATTACTCCTGAGGGCTGTATTAATCCCTGTCCCCAGTAAGAGATGACCTCTGCAATAACAACATGTGCAGAAACAGTTACACGAGATTCTTTGAGTCTGAAAAAGTGAAAAGCCTTTGATAACACCATACAGTTTAGTGGTGTGCCTTGTTCTTTGCTCATAACTACATCAAGTTCACCTCATATCTCACAGCAGCTGCAGAAAGCTTTTGCTGATAATGAACAAACACAACGATAGGAACCTATGTCACTGCCATGTGAATTAGTACCTCAGACGTCAGCCATCAAATCCCTTATTTCCAAAGACTGGTCTAACAGAAGATGGAGAATTCCTTTCACGTGGTTGATGATACACAGCTGTTTCTACTAGTGTTGTGCAGAATAAAATAATTTGAGTATCAATTTAAAGGGACTGAGGTAGCAAGTAGAGGCATATCTTCATGAAAGGATTTTTCATAGTTACAGACTGAGAAGAATGACTGCACTATCCTAATAGCTTCTGTTTTCATTAATGGCTCAATGAAAACATTTCCCTACAATTACAAAACATGACTGTAGATCTTAAATGCTGGAAAGTGGGCTTTTTATCAAAACACACTGCTGTGGCTACAACAGATGCTGCATCACTCTGGGATTTAGATGAAACCTGGTGACAGATAAACTGTTTACATTAAAGACTCTATCAAAGTTATTTTGCACCTAGTTTCATCCTAATCCATCTGATTTTTCCACAGCTTTGACAAGATGACCTCTCTCACTGTGTGTGCAGTATTGATGTCATTACTGAAGAGCTGTTCTTCAGCCTTTCTGCTGATAGATAACAAAGTAAATGGAAATGCAGCGAAACCTTGGGGAGTAAACAGCTTATTCAGGATCCAGCTAAAAAAATGGGATAAATGACCACAGGAAAGGATATCTATTGTTACAACGAAAGTGGTAGACATATCACTTTAAAACATGTTTGAAAACAACAGCATAGTGCATCTTTGCATGTCATAGGTTTTAAAAAAAATTAATTGAATATTTGAACGTTCAGTATGCATTATAACAACTCAAAGCTCAGCTGATCGCCTTTTTAGATTGAGCTACAAAGTCAAACATTTTGTAGGTAATTGCCTAGTAGTAACCTAGCAAAAAATAAAAATGTTTGTGTAAAATACAGAAGACAGATCAAGGCCATGAATTATGTGTATGTCTTGTGTTTGTCTTGTCACAACAATGTCTCTGTAGTTGGTTATCAGAGGAGTTCAAATAAGGTGACAATCATTAAGTGAAGAAGGGGAAAAAAAGACCCAATACAATAGAAAAGAAAAACATCTCATTTGTTTGCCAAAAATACTATTTACATGAAAACAATGCAGTTAGTATCAAAGTTTCTTTAGTTAAAATGCACACAGATAACTAGTGATGTGCTTTCAATTAGGAATGCATTTCAGAGGTTAACAGGACTATTTCTTAGGCAGAAGAACAAAGAGGAGCTTGTTAAGAAAACTGAGTACACTACAGCTCCTTATAATACTGTATCCAGACAAAGCTCTTTTAGCTGAACCAAGCTACTAATTGAAAACAATCACTACTCTTTCTAATTTCCGAGTTAGTTTCTTAACACAGTAATAAAGCCTTCTAAAAATCACTATTCTTACAGAAGAGCATCAATAGCAGCATCTCTGAAATACCTTGTCAGCTAATGTTTTTACTATGAACCTGTGTGTCATCTGCCTTGACACCATCTGTTGTGGGCAACCTAAAAAATATTGTGCAAGAGGAGCTTTGAATGCAGTATGAGTGCAGTGCTCCTCTCTGTAGAGTTTAACACCCAGGCAGTGCTTAAAAGTAACAATACTTCTCAAACAATATATTAAACATTTATAATACCTGGTATTATAAATATATGACATAAAAATCCATTGGGTTGGTCAGTATGCATATTGAAAACCATTTGAGTAGGTCAAATTTTTGATATCTTAAAACTTTAAAGGCAGCAATTTTAATAAAGCTGTCAGTGCAATTTTCTTTGTAAAAACATTTGCGACTGATTATGCTGCTTATATTGAAAAAGAAACACAAGGTCTATATCTTTAGATCTTTTATTGAACTGTGAGCACAGCATCAATAACTGCTTCTCAGCTGTAAATGAAAATTGATTCCAGATCTAACCTGTCGTTTTCTGTGGGTCTTTAATCCCAAATCACCCACAGTGAAAGACATAAGAATCAGCATTTTGTCTAAGAGACAAAGCATGTGTCATGTGGCCAGATCTAAATTGTCTACACTGAAGATGTGGGATGTGTTTACATGTGTTAGATATAGGTGATAACTGCAGTCTCTCCAAGAGAGGCCCAAAAAATGATGACCGGAGGTTGAGTAACTTCTAGCTTCCTTCACGACCTATAGCTATGATCAATACAGTCCAAAGATTTACAGATCAGAAGGGACCCTCGAGGATAATCTCATTGGACTTCCTGCCTAAGAACTTCTATTCCAAGCCCACAGCTGCCAGAGCATGTAGTAATGGCGTCTAAAAAGAGAGGAAAACCACGAATTTTCCTTGCAGTGTGCAGTGGTTTGACTCTAGGTAGTTTGGATTTCCACTCACCACTTCCTTGATGAAGTTTCTTAAGCCTTTTGGAGTGCAATTAGAGAGGATAGTCTCTTCTTTTCCTAGCAGAACCAAGAAGACCTAACATTTTCAAATTAAGAAGGGTTCTCCAGAACATAGCCCTTAGAAACCACTTCCAGCCTGTATGAAAAGTTGATGTTGAAAAGTGAACAGTGTATTCAGTAACAAACCCACTAATGCTATCTAAATAGACTAAATACCTTTCACTAGCTTCAAACTATTAGTCCTCATTTTATCAAAAAATCAGGCTCAGCCTCATCAGGTCAGAATGATCATGATTTAGGTTTCTCCTCAACACTGAGGAGAAGAGGAAGGAGCTGTATAATAACTGAAAAAATACGAGGTTCATGGTCCTCTAAGTGCAATGCCGATCAGAAATATGTGTGCTTATTTGCAGGAGTGAAAGTACAGGACATGAGAGTTTTGTTTATTGCAGGCAAGCTTCTAACAGACTTGCAACAAGACAGATGGACTACTAGTAGTCTCAGAAGACAAGCTGATAGATCACTCTCCACATACCATAGACATTCACTAAAAGCTGGTATCAAGGCACATTTATGGATCACTGCCACCACTGCCCCTTCCATGCAAGTACTGAAGGGTCCCAAGCAATTCTCAAGAGACAAATACAAGCCTAGGTCCTAGGACTCCCCACTGGCCGCTGTTCTCAAAGAATTTCAGCTTCCTTGAAATACTAGTCAAAAGATTATGTTTTTTACATGTCGTATTTTTATAAATAAAAACGAGTAAATGCTAGCTTGTGCTTCACTTCAGCTACAAGCCTATAGCAGAAAAAAATCTGAAAAATTGCAATGAGAATGATTCTTTAGAACAGTGCTGCATAAATTGTTACAATGGTTTTGAGTTTTAATCTTTCTATCCCTTCTAAGTATACACGTGTACAGCTGTAGTTATTTGCATGCAAAATTCCTATGTTAATAAAAACATATTTTTATAAACCCACATTTTTATAAACCCACAGCTGAAAATTCAACATCTTCTAATTTGCATATTGTAATCACCCTCATCCGTCCCTCATGAGTGGATGTTCTGCATATCTTTTGTAAACAATATTTTGCAGACAAAAAACATCGCCGTTACTTTGTTGATGTTTATGTGTCCGACCAATGTGCTTGGTCAACCTTCTTTCCACACCCAGGCCCCCTTCTTTCCTTTAGAGAGTGATGGCAGAAGCTGCTGAAGTGTGAAGGTATTGTCAGTGTAATGCTTGAGTGATGCAGCACAGCCATACTGCTCAGCTTTGCAAGGCCTTACTCTGGGATGCAGTGTGACAAGAATTTAAAGGACAGTCAGATACAGTCACATTTCCAGGAAATCTAAAAACCTGTGGAATTCTTTCCCATAGTATATATCATATTGCTTATACTTTCTATTTGTAATGCACATACAAATGACGCACAGACATGCTTGTGGGCTACATAGGAAAGGTACATTATTCTTGTTAAGTGCAGGAAACTGAAGAAATATGACTGGTGTGCTTAGTGTCCAAACAGTTCATTTATTTTTTACATGATTGGATCCATTCTTGTTTTGAATCTCTAAATATAGATACCATAATCTGCCTCTTTAGAAGACACTTGGGAGATCTAAGGAGATATTAATCAACGCTTATCACTCAGAGTGACATGAAACTCATACTGCTTAAAGGAAAAGAACAGAAACAAAAACATTTTCTGTGAACTATAAAGCTTTGAGAATAGACATGAATGCTCCTTACTGCAGCTCTCTCGTTTTCAGCATATGCTGTCAAACATGTTGCTGTAAAGTCTTGTGAAGTTTTGGTGCAGTTTGAGGCTTCCTGCAGCTTGGGCACAGCTGCACACCTAAGTTGCTGCCTCTGACCTGTGAGCAAGGAAACACTGCTTCCCAGCACCGCCCTGCCTTTGGCTAAAGGACGTGCACTGACAGTACAGCAGCAGTGCTTTTAGAGCAATTCTACGTTGTGGTTGAGACAAAACGTGGGCTTCCTGCACAGGGTTGACATCAGAGATAACACCGGGTCAGTGTAAATTGCATAAATCTGGAGTCTGCTGAAATCAAGGGAAAATTGAAATAGCAAAAAACAAAAAACCAAAAAAAACCCAAAAAACAAAAAACAAACAAACAAACAAACAAAAAAAAAGCAGAAAAAACAACCCCAAAATAAAGCCTGCCTAAGGATATTTTACTGTTTCTAAATTTTGCAGATTTCAATGTCACAATGTCAGCCTATGGGAATATTTGGGCAAGCCAACATGCATGTTGCATCAATGCAGCCTTTTGATTCTTGGCCTTCATGTGAGAATGCCAGCTGTTCTCGGTGCTAATCGTACTGACTTGTACGACTAAGGGGTCAAATGACACTGGAAGGTGCATTTTGCCTGATATGACTCTAAAGTGTGGGTGTCCAACCTTCTGGCTAGCCTGGGCTGTGCTGAGTGAAGAGGAATTTTCTTGGGCTGCATGTAAAATACAACATAGTTAATGTATAGAAATAACAAAATTTCTTTTTTTTTTTTTTTTGCATTTTTATTTGCATATATATATAAAGAGGACAATATAAAGCTTGTGGGATATTTGACCTTGTTTTTGAGAAATTAATGAGTAAGTTAAATTATTAACTTATAAAACAACACATGCCCAATATTAATAATTAAATAAGAAAATCTACTTGTTGGCTTAATAGTAAAAAGGCGCACACTCTTGTAGGTAGGTTGAAATATCACTGCTGACAATAACCAAGTTTTACTTGCTAAGTGGCACAAGTCCATGCCCTGTGTAACACACGTGGGTTTCCATTTGATCGAGAGTGTATGGCAGGCACGAGAGGCAGAGCTGGCACTGCTCTGCACCCTCTCCTCCACCGTGTTCTGCCGTCTCCTACGCAGTCCACATTCAAGCTATGCATAATCAATTCATGAAAAATATTGCCAAAAATCACATAGTAATGCTAAAACTGTGTGGCCTTGTGGAGCCACATTACTGGCTGTCCATGGCTGCACGCAGCCTGTGGGCCATGGGTTGGACACATATGCCTTAAAGGATGGATTAGGTGGGTTGAAGGAGAGCATTCAGGTAATTTAAGAGTAAATAAGAAATAAACATCCACCCATATTTAACATTTCCCTGCTGAACAGATCAGATTAGGCTACTATAGCTTACTTTCCTCATTACTACGGATCTCAGTCTATAGTAGGGCTGCTCCAAAAGTAATGTCTCCTATTTTATTATGTTGGCCCACAATATCAGATAGACGTTGGCAGGATGTCAGTAGAGTCTGAACCTTACTGCCAATACTTTGTTATATTTTGTCACTGTGTGACAGATGGCAGTAGAGGGGTAGTCTGACAGAATGGTGTCTGACATGGAAATGCAAATGAAGTAAAGGTGTGACATTGAATTCCTCCATGCAGAAACAAATGGCACCTACTGGCATTCATTTATGCTTGCTGAAAATTTATGGAGACCAAACAGGGGATGTGAACACAGTGACTGCTGTGTGGTGCATTTCAGCAGTGGTGATAGTAAGAGTGGGACACCTCCACTGGTGCAGGTGTTTGTGAACATGGCCTATGGGCTGTTGTTCATCTCTAGCAAAAATACTTAGCTAATGATGGTGACTATGATCAGAAAAAGTGTTTTGTGGCTGAGAATTTGTTCTATCAAACAATGTTGTTGTGCTCTTTGTATCTATTGTACTTGCCATGGAGATAAATAGGAGGTATTATTTTGAGAGCAACCTATGGATGAATTTAAACCAAAGACTCAGTGTTTTTAATAAGAACGTCGAGGATATGAATTTCACCAGCCTTTTTTTTCCCAGTATTACTCATAAATATTTATAGAGTGGGAAAAGAATTACATCAGACAACTTTCTGAAAATTTTTCTTTGTTAACGTTACAAGACTTTCAGCTTTGATTTAGATCTACACAGTGAAGATTCTACCTCTCACAAATGAGAATTGCTGAATTACTTTTTATGAGACTCCAGCCCTTTTGTCACTTATTGGAGCAAAGCTTAAAGACTCAAACTTCATGTGTGCAATTCCACAGATGAATTGCGAAGTGCAAAACAACTCTACAGTCACGATAGTGTTCTGATGTGGTCATTTTACACCCACTTCCAAACAGGTCATCGATTTCAGAAATTGAGTGTGAAACAAATGGAGGTTGCTCCACAGTTAATTTGGTACGATGGATAGGAACTCAGACCACATTAGTATTCCCAGATGACAACATGCTTGTTCTCCTATTCCAAAATTAGCATTCATTGTTTTGTTTCAGTTTAACCTATTTCACAGTTAATGCAAAACAGCCAAAATGTATTCTTATTTAAGAAGACGTTTCCTCCCACCTGAGCAGACTTAGAAGTGACTGAAAAAGATTCAGAAATGGTTTTATGTGCAGGTAAAATCTAAGATAATGGATCTCAAGATGCTTTTGATGCAAGTACAGTAAATGATCATACAGACACATTCAAGTGACAAAAAAAAAGTAAAAATCAACCTTTGTCAGATTATATGGTCAATGCACTGAGATGTATTTTACCTGTTCATTGTCATCTTCATCACTGCTGAGTTTGAGATCATCCTCAAGCATCCTGAAAAAAACAACACCCAAGAGGCAGAATTACATTCAATGAATTAAAGTTATATAAAATGGGCTGAACCACTCTTTCAGTTCAACAACAGCAGAATCAGAGCCGTGCTAAGGAAACTGATGAATACTCTGTGTATGTATGTTTTTAGATCTGTGAGACGCTAGTTAAGAACAAATGACTTTCAGACTTGTCCATTAGGAAGTTTGGCAGTCAGCTCCTCCTTCACGTTCTCTTTTATTTGCAGATTATCTCATAGTGATTAGTCCATATAAAATGATGTGTATTTCTGTGGCAGAAGGGGAAAGGGAAATTCAGTTCTGAGACTGTTAAAAGGAGAAAAAAGGTGCACCACTGTGTTTCATCCTGGATCTAGGATATTACTGATCTTTTTTGAGGCCTGTACTGATCCCACCTCACCTAACTGACAATGCAGAATGGGGAATAGAAAGGGTAGGAGTTTTTCTCAGTTTTGATGCGTCCTCCCAGTTGTTAATATCTTTTTTTTTTCTTATAGAGATATCTCATGTTACTGCTCCCTGCCCTTCCTTAAAGGGAAGAAAACTCCCAACAGGTCAGGCAGCCCCAAAGCCTCCTTCCTTTTCTTTGACATAAGAAAGAGGTGAATAAAGGTAAATAATGCATACTGTTATATTAACACTTGTCTCACGTAACTTTTTTTTCTTTTTTTTAAAGGCAAAATTAGTATATTTCAAAACACAAAAATGGGGTAAAAACTCATTATTTGCTGTTGTTTGCCTTTGAAGTAAAGGTCTTTCATGGTCTGTCTACCTAGAAAAACATGACTAACAGTGAGCAAACATTTAGACTTTTATCAGGTGGTACTTCTCAGAGCTGATATTCCTCTGGGCACACTTCATAGATTCACAGAATCATAAATGGCTTGGGCTGGAAGGGACCCCATTGATCTTGTTCCAGCTCCCCCTGCCACAGGCAGGGCCACCACCCTCCAGATCTGGTACCAGCCCAGTCTGCCCAGGCCTACATCCAACCTGGCCTTGAACACCTCCAGGGACAGAGCATCCACAGCCTCTGTAGGCAGCTGATCCAACACCTCACCTCTGGTATTGCAGGCTGACAAACAAATCAGCATGTCATCCGGCCTGCTGTGACACTCACTGACATCACCGAGCCTCCTTCCCCCTCTCTGATCTGCCTCACTCTCTGCAGGAGAACGACAAATTGCAGCTTCCACTTCCCTTCTGCTTTGATGGAGACTGAAGTCTATGATTTTTTTTTTATTGTTAGCCTTTAAATAACTGTAGCAATCAATAGATGTTCCAATTATTTTTTTGTTGTTTGAGGACTACTTGCGGAAGCCTCGTGGCATATGGAATTTTAAAGAGGGGACAGTAATGCCAGTGGGAAAACATAAGTTTGAAGCCTGCGGTGCTCATAAAAACAGAAAGTGCAAGGAGATCCTTAAACTGGTTTGTAAGTCATCTGTCTTTAAGTGACCTCTGTTGTCGGACAGCTCAGTGGTTACAAAGTATCTGGACACATAACTACTAGTCATTAACCTCTTGATAAATGGCAGATGCCTCCCTGTAATATGTGAACCCATAAAATAAGACTGTAGTGTGGATAAGGAATCTTTTAGAAGTAAGAATTCTTCAGGAAATATTAATCTTTAGAGGCCTGGACTTCGGTGATGAGCAGGAACTTTTTACGTTGTTTATCTAGCAGACAGACCCATTTGTTTCCCCAGTGCCATTACTTGCAGTGCCATGCTCAGCGTACTGCCGTGCCTCGCTCCATCCACAGCCCCAGGTTCTCATCTGCAAGTCTCATTACACACCAGGACGACAATACCCCCAGGAAATGGAGACTACCTTAATATAGGGCTATATCATCCTGACTCTTGACTCTAATTCAGTCCAACACTCTAACTTTTAAATCTACATCTCACTTCAATGTGTAAATTATCTACTGCTTTAAAGCAGCACTGCTAGGTAATGTACTTATTATTTTTAATGCAGATCTAACAGGACATGATGCAAAGGATCTTTTCATGAATGAAGCCCAAAGGGTTCGTTTTTATTTTCCTCTTTCCAGTCATCTTATTTTTTTCATCTGTTCTAGGTTAAATTCAATTTTTTACATATTCTAGTAGAAATGAGCCAAAAAGGACAAAGGAAATTCCATGTTAGATAAATGGAAAGAAGAAAGGAAAAAAAAAAACAAAAAATAAAACCCAAAAAACAAAAGAAAGATAAATGAATACACTTACTAAACTAGCCAACAGTCATCTGAAACGGGTGATTAATAACTGTCCTTATACAGCCTACTCTGCAGACCCTTTCAGAGAAGTACAGCAAGCACAAGACATGTTTATTGAATATTGAAAAATATAGAATGGATATAAAACATGATTAGTAGGAAGGACAACTGTTAGAGTTGGTTTCAGATAAACTAAATTTGCAGGATTTATGAGTTCCCTTCAAGAGACTAATGGATGTTTAGGCGACTAGAGAGAGGAAAAAAATTGGTTTTCGGTATTTCTTTAGCAGTTCCAAGCTTATCATTTGGAGTATATAATTCTTCTTAGCCAGTTCTGCTAAACAAAGAATATGTCATCTCATTCAGTTACAAAACTCAAAGGTTAAACAACTAAACCACACAGCTTCTAAAATGCATCACATTCTTCAGACAGATGGAATAATTAAGGAGAAACTGAGTAGAGTATCAACAATAAATATATTATGGTAGGGAGAGAAGTGAGGGGATAAATTAAAAATACATAGTATGTTCAAATGAAAGTAGGATGCTGAAAAGTTCAAATAACCTGCTCCCAGGGGGTGTTGGCTAGAAGATGCAATATTTTACAGAAAGCAGAGGACTACATGGTCTTCCACAATTTTAAACTGTGCTTAATATTCTGAAGGCCTAGTAGCTTGTACCATTTAATGTTTCTATTAACTCTCATTTATAAGCAAATAGCATCTGATGACACTTAAAACCCAATAAGGTCTTTCTAAGATTGCCAGCAACCATAACCCCAGGGTGACTATTTCACCGTCATTCATCGAGTTCAGCCTCAAATAGAGACAGAAGAGCTCTGTATCAATAGTTTTCCCAAACATTATCTCTCAGTTCTGAACATGAAATTAGGCGTTCATCAGTGAGAGATTCTCCTAAATTCACGTATTATCTATTCTGCTCTACGTACCTGCCGACCTCAAAAGACACCCAGAATGGAGATTACAGTGTACATTTGTTATTAAGATTAGGCCAGCTATTAATAAGGGCCAATTCTGAGGATATATTAAAATTACAATGAATAGCCTCAATGAGGGCAAATCAAAGAGAAAACTGCCTGTATCAAAAAACTATTTCCAGAGGTGTTATAAATTCATTTTATTTCCTATTCTTCTCTGACCCAGTTGACATTAACATTGAATATACATGTACTTGTTTGTCTTTTCATCCACAGCTAATGCAAAACACCACTTTAGGGGAAGAGTGGGATTAAGTAGGATTTTTGATTTTATTATTAGAGCAATGCCATTTACTCTAACAGACAAAGTTGTGTCAGCATATTTATTATAATCTACAATTTTCAGAGGTTTACAGTTTGGAATGTGAAATTCCTGCAATGCAGAAACATGGTGACAAAACAACACGTTTATAAGTATAAGTAAGTAGGGACGACACTGACTATAACACCCACTTTCTCCAGGGATGGGTATGCTCTCAAAGCACATACTTCTTACAAATTTAACTAGGGAAATGTCTGAACGAGGGCTTTATTAGGATGATATCTGTCAGAGTCTTAGTAGAGACTATAATAACAAAATATCATTTTTAGAGCCCCCAGCTTGCACTGGACATCAGAATGTCATGAAATATTCCAAAATCAAAATGAGCTTTTTAAGATCAGTTTATTATGATTTTGGTCCAGCAAGTTAAATTATCTTCTCTCTTTGTCTCCACATGTATTTTTCAAAAATATCATTTTTTATTAATCAGAAACCTCTCTGTGTCTACCAACAGGCAATATTAAAAGATAATGCGTGTATCACATATTCTGTTTCTCAGCAGGAAAGAGTGTTTTACACATTTTTTTTCTCATGTTCAACACAAAGAGTCACACAGTTCCTCCAACCACTCCAAATGGTTTACAGCAGCTAAAATCTAAGGCTAGGCACCTGCCTGAGCTGCTCTAAGAAGCCGAGAACAGAGGAGGCCGAAGCTGCAGAGCAAGATAGCATAGGACTTCATGGGACACCTGAATCACTGAAATGGGCTTTCCAAGCCATCATTACAGGGAGGAACTACAGCAGCAGAACCCTAAAATTAGCCTGGGTCTGGGTATGTAGCTTACTGGGGTGCCACCAAGCTTGGCTAAATACACACAGAAACAGTTCGCATCTTTAGTGCGCATCAGACCTGCTGTTTTGGGATCTTTTGATTACCAAGACAGGACTTGATTATGAGGTGTGAGATAATCTCCTCCCTGAAAAATTACTGTCCACCACATCACAGTACACCATAATTTCAGGTACATTTTCATTTTACAGAGCATTAGAACTTCTTAAGGGACTATTCTCACAGTTCAACATTCTTTATTTGATTTAATGTGTACCTTATTTAAATGCTTTTTAGAAGTGAATCGAGTCTGGATTGCCAGCAACCTTCCAATAACTTTACACAGTTCTTCCTGCCTGGGATGTGTAGGGCTGTGTTGGGAATACGCTGTATATAATAAGATGTTGTAGGTTTCATGTGTCAGTATCAAGAAGGAGGTGCTTAAAATATTTTCTAAATGGAATCCATGTTCTGCACTTCTAATTGGCTCTCTGATCAGTTCACCCCTGTGTTGAAGCTCCACTGACATGCAAAAAAGCCTTGTGAGAATGGAAAGCAAGGGCAAAGGCTATTGCAAGCTGACAGCATAGGGAATACTGTGAATACTGTGCAGTTCCCTAATCCTAAGCTGCCCAGAAAATTAACTTGATCATGTCAAACCACATTTGTACAAAATAGATCTCACATTTGCGTTGTATTACAACAAACACGAACATTGCTTCTGCAAGAAGGACAGTCTATGGTGACAGAAAGAAACAACATGCCTTATCTGCTGGATTTGTCTCTGGTAAAATCATTCATCATATAATCATTCCATGATTATGGAATGGCCTGGGTTGAAAAAGACCATAAAGACCATCCAGTTTCAACCCCCTGCTGTGTGCAGGTCGCCAACCAGCAGCCCAGGCTGCCCAGAGCCACATCCAGCCTGGCCTTGAAAGCCTGCAGGGATGGGGCATCCACAATCTCCTTTGGCAACCTGTTCCAGTGCCTCACCACCCTGTGTGAAAAACTTCCTCCTAATATCTAATATGAACAGAATCAGGGTGGTAGACTGTACTGCTACAATTTGGCTTTAGTGAAAAGGTAAGGATGAAAGTAAGCCTAGAGACACAAAAGGCACAGCAAAGCACTGATCAGGAGAAGCAGTGGTAAGTACAGGGAGCGTATAGAGAACATACGGGCTTTCCAAGGAAAGAAGTTCCTTCTTGCTTTAACCTCCTTTTGATACAAATGGACACTTTAAAATGAAGGTTTGTGTGACTCAGATTAGAGATGTGCCACAACTAGTTATTCTGTTCGTTACACAGAAAACACAGCCTGTTGTAGCAAATTTCACCTCTTCTACATAATAAGCCTTAAAAACAGAACAGGCAGGAACCAAACATGTTTTTGTGGTGAAAAAAGTAGTGCTTTACCAGCTTGAGCATTGAATGTGGAGAGAACACCTGTCCATGGAAATAGTGACCAGCAACTGGTGAGATACAACTTTTTCTCCCTCTGAACTGTCATGGAAATAAGGCCATTCGTTCAACACAATCTACACTGCCTTATCCTGTGGACACATTCTGAATTGTTTTTCCATTTTCCTAGTGCATTTCTCTGTAGCACATAAGACTTCTCTTGAGAGTAGTAACTCAAAAGGTATCATGCAAATGACAAACTGTATAATGGAATTCAGATGTATTTCAAGACTGTGTTGCACACACTGGAGCACAATTTTATCATTTATCAAGGGGGAGAAAGGGGCTCTATGTGTGTGAAAACATCTAATGATAGATTTCCCCCGAGAAGTTTATAATGCAGTGGACAAAGAACCTGGGGAAATGAAAATAAATGGTAGAGTAATACCAAAGGAAAAAAGAAGAGCTTTTGTTTTAAAACATCCCATCTATAAATCTTGAAACCTGATATTCATTCTTTTGCTGAAATGTGCAAGTCATCTTTAAAATATTTCCTCTGAGACAGTGTAAGAGTTACAGTAAAAGAAAATCTCAGAAGATTAAATGGAATTTATAAGCACAATTTACTCTAATATTCAGGGCCACTTGTCCAGCAATTTTATACATACTTAAATATAGTTTCATAATTTTTCTTTCTCCTCATCCAGTGCTTCCCTTTATTACATTCTGGTCAATGACATGCTCATTCTGGTGAGCTCTTTCTCAAAGGAGTAACTTCTACTCATTTGAGTAGCTTCAGAGGCCCGATTAAAATTAATTTTCTTGAAGAACCAATCAGACCTTCAGCCTCTGACCTGAAGATGCCTCCCTTTAGAAAGAACTGAAGTCATATTGTATGCCTTCACTGCAAAAAAGCCTATAAGCAATAAAGGTTCCTGGTCTCTTCCCTCCCACAGGAGAGGCACACTTTAGTGTGTCAGCCTCCTTCTGGTCCAGTTGATGGAGAAAGATGTCTTGCTAATAAACACTCCATTGTGTGTTGTCACACTCATTCTGCCTTAGTGCTTCTGGCACCATATCAGTAATTAATATAATTACAGCTGGTGAGAGAAATGTAACCCCTGTGATTATCTGTTGGGTGCCTCACAATCAGAAAGTGCACTTCATTACTCATCTCTCCATATCATCTCTTAATTTCAAAAGGATTAAGCAAAATATATTCTTTCAGTGGAATAATTTTTTTATCTAGCCATCTATTAATCTCTATGTTTGAAAATCTCTTCAAGAAAACTAAAATATTAAGTTGGTACTAAATGCGCTATCATGACCTCTCCATTGGCAGACATTTTGTTTTTCATTGAAGCTGAGACAAGAACTATGTGAGGAGGGAGAAAATTGCTACAAAATTTTATCTGTTTGTTACAAGCATAGATGGAACTCCATATGTTTAGTTCAAATAATACTGGTCATATCAAATAATTTTCTGACTCACACCCTTACTGAGGTCCAATCCTGCCCCCAAGGAGAAGGTCCAGTAACATGGGAGTAGGATTGGCATATGTACACACAGAGGCTTTGGGAAGTTAGTACACATTTACACAGTGATTGATAATTCCACAGCAACTTGCAAAGGTAACTTTAAAAAATCATACCAGAAAATATATTAAAAAGCGTTGTTCAGCTGGGAAAAAGTAACATGAGACTGGTTCATCTATCTAATGCTCTACAGTGCATACGGAAGGACATTACTTTCATTCATCGATTACATATTTTATTTTATTCCATTTTCAATATGATAGGAAAGTGACTCCTTTAAGGAGCTGCTTGATGAGCTGTCGGTACCAACATGACATTCACAAATTGTCCTCTGTGCTGCTTTCCCCTTGCAGTGACTAATCTCGCAACTGAAGAGAAAAGCCTTTTTGTTTATGCAGATTGGAAATGAGTTCTGCCTGGAAATCTTAAGCTTCAATAACCTGGTCTGGAGTGGAAGCAGCTTTTCTGTTCATTTTTTGCAGCTCTGACCTCTACTTAAATATATAAAATCATTTCTGCCATTTGAAGCATTTGCTTTTAATTCTAAATTGCTGTCTGTAAAGTTCAGTGTCATGGAGAGACACTGCACTTCAGTGTTAGAGATAAGAACGACATGGAGCCCCCAAGGCTCTTTACAGGGGCAGGGCAGTACAGACTGAGATTAACTCTGTCTCCCTACAGCATGGGTGCTAGGACTGAGAGGAGCTGCACAGATGGATGATGAGATAGAGAAATTCATTCAGTGCCTGCTGTGTGGGAAGGCTGCAAAGCTGCTCACCAGCAGCTCTAGTCTGTTCCAGCCTCTGAGCTCCAGTGGCAGGCACGACCCTTCCACTCAATTGGTGTTGGGACCAGCACTTGCCTGTCCCACAGCTCATCTGCAGTAGCCACTGAGGTCCTACACCTCCAACATGCAGCACAACATGCACAAGGAGACTTCTGCCTCTTTCTGACTGCCTGGGCACAGTCCTGCAGCTGGACCTTAAGAGGATGGGGGCAGCTTTGCAGTCTTCCTCCACAAGATTAGTCCACTTCGTCCACTTCTCAGATACTAGAGTGGATCTGAAATCCAAAAGAGATTCAGAGAGAACTCTGAGTCAGCAAGCCACAGCACCTGCCTGGACCTTGGATGCTGAGTACAGGGTGCCAAGTAAAAAAAGAGTTCATCAGAGGATAATTTCTCACTAGTTCGGAATCTGCTTCCCTACTTCAAATTCATTTAGCCATAACAAGGCCCAACAACCTCTTGACTACAATTACCATGAGAGCTATTTCACTCCATAGTCTCTTTTTCTTGACGAGTTCTTTGAACAGTGTTCATAGCCAACACATGCCTATTCCCTGAAACCAAACACAGGTCTACAAAAGGGCACTGATTAGTTACTGTTTCTCAGTTCAGACACAACATCTGCTGCGGGTTCACAGTACTCTAATCCAAAATGGGAACTTTTTGCTCAGTTTTCATAGCTTCAGCACATATAGAACAGAAAAACTATTTTTCTGGGCCCATCAGAGTTTTCCAGCCCAAATGTGGATGCCATGAGGTTTGTGTCTCGGTTAAGCAGGTAGGTACAAAAAGTGTAGACAGAGAAAGAAAATCCATTTAAAAGTAGTGGCAGTAAAGTGGAAAAGAGAAAAGTCAGAGGTGAATGATATGGAAGAAGAAAACACCAAGGATAAACTAAAAAAAAAAAAAGTAAATCACTGTGCTTTTGTAGGATAGACACTTGTGCCCATCTTGCTTTGGAGGAATAACTAAAGAGCTAGGAAAGGAAAAGATATATTGTCTCTTCTTCCTAACACGAAGCACATTTTCCCCTGTTAGAAGCACTATTTTTAAAATGACCATTGAAAAACATTCACACAAATTACAATGCTTGCTAAAATGAGGAAGCTAGCAAATTCTTAAAAGGAACCCAGGAAATCCTCTATAGCTCAGAGCAGTGCTCATCTACTAACCATCAAAGAAAGGAAAGAGAATTTGGCAAAGAAAAGCTGAAGGCAAAGCCTGTCAGCTTCTTTCACAACAATGGCCGCTCTAAAATAGCTGTACTGTGAACAATGTGCTTGTATTTTAAATAGTTCAGTGTGAGTAGACCCTAATTAGATGAGTGGAAAAATGGCAACAAAGACTCTGGCACTGACCTCGGGTTGAGAGATTTTTGAATTCCTTGTGTCAATTTGTCCTCATGAATGAATTGCTGGACTTGAGTGTACTGTAATGCAATGAAGGGGCTTGGCTACTTCATTTCACTGCAAGTGAACAACAACTTCATAAAACTGTAAAGTATGTCTTTGGTTGTTGAAAAGGAAGGCTCAAGGTGTTTAATAAAGCCTTGCAATGGGAGCTCTTCCAGAGGCAGTAACTGAAGAGGCAAAGCCATGCAGCCACGTGACAGTTTGCAGTGATGTGTTAAGCCACAGAGAATGAGACATTTAGCTTTGGAAATAGTGTGTGTTCATATGGAGCAAAGTGAAATTTGTCACACAGCAGATTTTTCAAGAATGCCTTAAGCTTAGCACTTGACTTAAAGAGAGATTTTCACGGGGTGCGTTACCAAAGCAGGATTCCAAGAAGGAATGGTACTGGTGTACTGGTGGTGCAGGACAAATAAAGAGCAGGGGTTGGGCATGGGGAAGATGAACAAGTGCCAGGGGGTTATTATGACTGCTAACAGAAATGACAGGTTTTCAGTGCTGCAAAGGCATTACACCTTTATAAACATACTGCAGGACCCTGACTGGTACACAAGGCTGTTCAGGGCTGATCAACCAGCAAAGAAATCCCCACAGTAAGCAAGGATGAGATGATCTCAGGGAAGATAAATTCCATTTTCACAGCATTAAATTCTTGATCAGTATTGAAAGCCAATTCTATTGAAGCTCCAAAATCCCACATCCAGAATCCACACCTGTCCCATAGATCCAAAACAAACTTTGTAAAGACAGTTCAATTCTATCCTTAAATGAATATCCCGTGGATCAAGCTAAAACTGTAAAAACAGATTAAACCCAGCATGTACTAAAATTAATATAAATAGAGGGGAAAACTAGAAAAAAAGAAAAAAGGACATTATTTCTGAGTCTGGATGATTTATAAGGTACTGAGTATGCACGATAGAAATCAAGTACCAGGCACAGTTCTGAAAACACTGACTCATGGAACTAATCCTTGCTCCTGCAAGCACTATTTTTCAGGCTCAGATCCAAACACAATGCCTGACACTGTATGCTCTGATAATCACTCTAAGATAAACAGATATGAATAACTGCAAATACTTTCAAGCATTTCCTTTCACTTATAGAGCAAAAAGAAAAATTAGAGGATAAAATGAAAATGTATGTTTCCACTTCCAGGTTTCATACATCATTAATTCTGTAAAAATATATCAGCCTTGCTGATATTTTCTCTCTGCTTGGCAAGCTAGGAGAATGCAATATGCTTGATAATCTGATTGAAAATTTGATCCCATTGTTTAACAAAATGTGGATTGTTTCATAAGGGGCTCCACCATGTCTGTGCACATTTTCCTCTAAGTAACAGTGTACGACTTGTATTTCCCCAGACAGTTGAACATTTATGTTGATGTACTTGGCTGCAAACCCAATCTTGCACTGGCTGTAATACAGGAAAATTTTCCCCAGTATTTGAATGATGGCACTGAAATAATTTTACAGTGCCTTCTGTGCATGCAAAACAAGTTTCTGATACGTGTAGGGTGCTCCAAAAATAATGCCTCATATTTGTTTCCACAGAAACTAGAATAAATACAAAGAGGGCAATGACAGTACTTCATAGAGAAAATTCTGGCTACGAAACACTATTTTTCAATATAGGAAGCACAATTAGAGATGCATTTTCATCAGTGATGAACAAGAGTCATAAACATCAGCATGGATGTCTGGAATGTAGCTTGTCTTTCATTTCTCTGTTGACACTGCTGAAATGCACCACCTACTGCTCACTGTGCTCACATTCACTGTTTGGTCTCCATAAGCATTCAGCAAGTGTTGATGAATGTCAGTGGGTGCTGTTTTTTTCCTTGTGGAGGAATGAAATCTCACCCCTTTGCTTCATTTGCACTTTCATATCAGACATCACTCTGTCAGACTGCTTCT
Source organism: Meleagris gallopavo (assembly GCF_905368555.1). Taxonomy (NCBI): domain Eukaryota; kingdom Metazoa; phylum Chordata; class Aves; order Galliformes; family Phasianidae; genus Meleagris; species Meleagris gallopavo. The sequence goes on from NC_139412.1 coordinate 18,156,395, forward strand.
CTGCTACCATTTGTCACATGGCCACAAAATGTAATGGAATACTGGTGGAAAGGTACAAACTACTGCCATATCACCAACATCCGTCCCTGACATCATGGGCCAACATCATAACATAGTAGGCATTACATTCGGAGCAGCCCTGGTATACAAGCAGCACAGCCTCACTAAGCATACCTCAAGCATGTCTAGCTTTTAGTGCTGCTGCTTTTGCAGCTCTGAAATGTCAAAGAGAATTTTGCTTGAATTTTAATGTTCTTCAGCTATGCAAAATAAAGTTGGTAGCTTCCATTGTCGTAAGGGTTGAAAGCTGTACAGATTCCTTCTGCCATATGTGACTTACCACATACATTTCTCAAAACACATTTCTGTTATTAAGGTAGACTTACCGAAAGCTCAGTGTTAGGTCTTACTGAATGTTTGTTTTCCCTATAAAATACACCACGTGGCTAAACTGAGCTTTGGTCTGAAATCTACAGAGGCCTTTATTTTTTTCAGCACTGCTGCAAAAAGCACTACTCTGAAAAACTAGCACTTCCCCACATTCACACATACCACACATAAAATACTCTCTGTTTTATACATTTCCTAGGAAATCTACATTATTTTTGAACTACCCACTCAGTTTGTTTTTGAGGAGACTTCTCCAGTACTAGAATAATGAAGCTGGAAGGAAAGAAGAACAGAATATTCAGTTGTTTGTTTAAAGCGGTATAGTAAGGATATTCACTGCCACTGTTCATATCTAATTAATGGCACTGATTCTAGTGACAACATGACATGTCATTTCCAAAACCAGGAGAAAGATGACCTCCTTACGAGGAGTTTGAAACTTTTTCTCCCAAAGCCATCGCTTTATTGCAAAGCCTTTAAAATACATGGTCTGGTTGATTCTCTGTGAGGTGGGTTAATATTCTTTTCACACTTCCAAATTAATTTAGTTATCAGGTGAAATGCACAACACCACAATAAAAACCCTTGAAAATCATAGCGTGGTTCTCAGTGACAGGAACATCATAGGAAAGAAAATTCCAGAATACTGATTTTTTTGCCTTTTTGTACATTTATACCTGGCACCTGGTTTCTATGTCCATGATGCCCCTCTCCCTGGAAGCACTCAAGGCCAGGCTGGACAGTGCTGTGAGTAACTTGCTCTAGTGGGAGATGTCTCTGCCTATAGCATGGGAGTTGGAACTGGATGATCTTGATGGTAACTTCCCACCCAAACCATTCTATGATTCTATGATCTTAATGTTATTCTAAGGCAATTAAGCAAGAATAGTACTACATTAAATTGGTAAACAGATATTAAACCTTTTCTTCTAGGGCAAAACTTACAAGGCAATGCAGTCCAAATTTAATTTCATTGATGAAGTGTAATGACATCATGACATTACAGGGACAAATTTTACTATAATATGTCAAAGTTGTCAGACTGGATCCAGCCTGTAGTATATCTAGGTTTACATCTTGTTTACAGGAGATGGTTCAATGCAACAATTTGTAATCACCTAATTATTTTTCCTAATATAACTGGAAAGAGACATTGGTTCATTATGCCTGTGGAGCACGTGTCTCCCAAATTCTTTATTGCATTCTCTTTTCAGAATCATTTTTTGTACCCTGATTCTGTTGTTGGCAGCAGCCTGAGTCCCAATTCTGTGCTGAGTAAGAACATATTTGTTTTCCTTGGCTTTTCAATTTTCATGGAATTCTTCCTTTCATTTTTATTGTAAGAAAAGCAATGGGAACTTCATAGGATCTAAGAAGACATAGGTGCTTGCCTCCTATTGAATTTCACTAGGATTTCAAAAACTTAATCTCCTACCAGTACAATGTATCTCTTTTTTTCTACACTATTAATTTTTTACTTTCTCATCTTACTTCATCTACTTGGTGCTGAAACCCTAAGTCTTAGTGACAGTGTCTGAGGAACATGTGTGTAAGTTAAGCTTATGTCTGACATGCAAGGCCTTCCAACTTCTGATCACAGCCCAGTGGAAATAGGATGAGTCCCACAAAGAGAAAAAGATACATCTTGCATTTGGTGGAAGAGCTGCTAATTGACAAACACAGTTGATACAAATGGTTGGGTAGTTGGGTAACCATCAGGATGCAACACTATCTTTAATTTCCTGAAGAAATTCAAAAGTTGTATTTCAAATCCAATTCAAATTGGTGCTCAGAGATGATTTCTCTCTAATTCTCTTCTGGTTGTCAGTAGTGTAGTTTTCAAAATCTCAGATATGACACTGTCAAACAAGAAGCTCAAGACACAATGTGTTTAGCACAAAACCTAGCTATTATTCCTGGTGTCTCTATGTTCCAGCTGTTGTCACATTCAAGAATTCCTCAATTGCCTCGAATTCTGCATTTATTTTACTTTTCCAGACTTCTGCCAATGAAAATACTTCAGCACTGCTTGAAGAGAAAATAATCTTGTCAGTTTTATTGAACCATACTTGAGATTATGAAGGTCATGCTAACTACAAGTCTGCTCCAATTGCTATAGGGTTGACTGAGGTGGGTTTTTTATTTTATTTTTGGTTTTCCCCTTGCTCCCACCACAAAGTAATAGGGATTTTCCCCTTTCATTCATCTTGCCTTTTGTTGTTTTTAATCGACCACCCATCAGTGCCGAATTGCCTTGTAACTGTCTGCTGAGCTTTCATTTGACAGAGATAGCTGCTATTGTTAACAGGAGCCTTCACTTCAGCCCATTTAACTTTCCTCAGTTTGACAGCTTCACAATAGCCACCTTCCATCTAAAGAAAACTGTGATTTAGTAGAAAAGGAATGTGGGACAACAGCCTGATCTGTCACTCAGTCTCCAGTGAGTTCTCTTGGCATCAAGTTCCCCCACAAAGCCAGAGGATGAAACACTACATGAAAATAAGGCAGGCATGTGATGCACTCCATTATACATACTGGTAAAATGTAACAGCAATCATACTCAAAAAGACAACCTTTCCCCATCAGTAATACCTTGCACTGAGCAGCTAAATAAATATTTTAATTGATTTTAAATTTTCATTTTTATATTCTGGATTGATGTTTGACTTTTTCTTCTGCTTTATTTACCTAGTAATTGTTCTCAAATTGCCTTACAACAATTCCTAGTGGAAACAACACGTCACAAGTAAATGAAAGCTTCAATTAGACTGATCTTTGGTCTTATTCCGTGCAAGTCTACATGAAAAGATGGAGATGATTTAAGAGCCTGGATGTGTTCTCTTGCTGACAATTAAAACCATGAAATTACAGCTGTCTAAGTTCAGAATAGTTCTCAGCTCACCCCCACACTCAGTTCTCAAAACACAGGTGGTTTGGAAATATTGCTGTAGCTGACTCTTCTGTGCTGTGCATTTATGCCTAGTGTCCTTGTGCATTTATGCTAACATTTGGTTTTATAATTTGGCACAAATGACAAGCTGTAGACATCCCACTATTAGATTTGTAGGCACCATTTTTTTTTTCTTTCTAGCCATATTTAAATAACTGTATTATTTTCTTGTCCAGAATCCTGGATCCCCATTTGATGAACGCTTTCTTGTTAAAAAATGTGTCTGGAAAATGGAATTTGATTACCATAAAGCATAATTTATTTCAGTCTATCTATATTCCTCTCCTTAGAGCTCTCATTAACTTCAAAAGAAGAGGAATGAGGAAACGAGTGCAGCTGCACACTGCAAAAGGAACTCAGCTAAACTGACTGCCACGTTCATCTGAGTTTGAAAACCATTTTCTAATATTTACAACAAAGAAGCTACCCTGCTAGTGGTGACAGATCACGAAAAAACATACACGTTTTTGTTTTGCAGCTGTCATTCAAAACTTAGGTTAGGGATTTACAACCACAGCAAAGGAAGGTGTGTTCAGAACTGGAGACAGAAAATTGGACAACAGATAAATTCCAGGAAGAACAACATTTACTAGAGAAGCATCTGCCCAGTTTAGATGTGAGAGGGCACCGATGAGGCTTTAACTAGGAAGAGCACCAGGCCTCTCCACTGTTTCTAATTAGGGAGGACATTCCTCATTTTATAGCTCCTGTGGTCTAATTTGTAGAGAGCCATATCCCCTAAAGCTTTCAGTAAACCAAATTAAAACTCATTCCATCAAGGAGTTTTAGCAATATATGGTCTCTGAAGACAATGCATACTCATGGTCACAGAGCTGCTTCAGGCAATTGGATAGGGACATATTCTTTCTTTCTTTTTGGGTGTGTGTGTGTGTGAGAGGAGGCTGTACTTTTTCCTTTCTGTTAGGAAACAGTAAATTTCTTCTAGGAAAATATATTTGTAAGACCAGTAGATCTGGTTCTATTTAAACAGTCATTCATTCATATGAAAGCACAGTACATACAGTCTCTTAACTAATTTTCCTGGCATTCTGTGACTTTTAATTGGAACACTTTTTTAAAATTTTTCCCTACTTTTTTATATAAGACACCTCAAAGTTTCAAGCAGCTGAGTGGACAATGCTAGCAATTTTTCTTTCTCTGAATGAACAAAAGTTAAGGTTTTCTGGGAGACTTTAGGCTTCACAAATGCTTTTGAAATTTCCAGTCCTTTCTTAATTCAAAAAATATTCCTATTGTGCAACATTTACACAAACATCCCACACTTTACTCTACTGGTTTTTAACCTAGGCCTGAACAAGGAGTGTAAATTCAGTCTGTTATCCTGTTCAACCCTTAGCCTCCATGTTGTCTCTATCAACAGGAGTGCCAATTAAAATTATAGTTTCTGGATTTGGACACATGCCCATTAGACTCGAACTGAGACCGTCAGTGCATTTCCACACAGGGCACCAAATGGCTCTTAGAATGTAATGATCTCTGCTTGCTACAAACCTGCTTTGAATTTCAACAGGTAACCCAAGGGTGAGAGGGTCCAGCTTAATGTCAGTGCAGCCTGCACCAGCTGGGCGAAGTTACAAGAATTGAGTGTCGCTTCATCTCTCAACTGGTTGCACCGTGTACATATCATTTCTTGAAAGAGTTTCCCTCTTCCATTTCTGTGGTATCTGATGTAAAGTCCAGGACCTGCAAGTCCCATATCTGCTTGAATCAATCCATGGCACAAACACTCACTTAGATGCTTATTTCCTTTCCCATGCAAAGGTGCTGAGACGCACTTCTTCAAGAGGTAAGAAAGTATTTATCACAGTTGGTATAATTACAGAATTACAAGTGAAAAACAAGGGCTGAGGGATCTAATGAATAAGTGGAAGACTGCAGGCTAATATCAGACAAAGTAACTGCAGTCAAAATATTCTGCCAGCAAGAGGTGATACGTTCCCTGCCTGGAGCAATCGCGCCGCACACTCTGAATACAGGCAGCTGATAGTTTTGTGTACATGATGTGAAGCTGTTCCACTAAACACTCCAGGCTCATTTTGACAATGGGAGGCCAAAGCGTTTCATATTGCTTCACTACAACAGTTCAATATCAGAAGCGCCCGGTGTGAAAACTGAGGAGCGGCCTGCAAGGTGCGTTGGCCTGGGGAGGCTGACAGAATGGGGATCCCCCTGGCACCCACCCTCATGCCCCAGAGGTGCTGGGCCCATTACACCACCTCCCAGATCTCTGCTCAGTATTAGACTTTTCTCTCTCATTGTGCCTTTATCAACTTGTTTCAAAACCCCTCGAATACATTGTTGTCTAAAGGCCTATCTATGCTTCCTGTGAGTTATCTTCATTGTCAGTGCACTGATAAAGTTAACTCAAAGCAAACTGGTGTGAGCAAGAGCTACTGTGTAATGCTGCATCATGCATCTTCTCAAACTAGTTAAATCTCGGCAAGAAGTTAAAAGAAAAAAAAGATCTATTTAAAACCAGATTAAGCTCCAGCTGCTAAAGCATAATAAATTGCTCTATTTTAACTGACTGAACTGTGCACGCTTAGAATACTAGGGCATATTTCATTTGGGTTTATGCAATTGTTCAGTCTACTTTTCTACCATTTCACCCATCATCAGAAGAGAGAACTTGTCAGGCAAAATTACAGTTAATGATGTTTAATGGTGGCTAAGCTCGATAGGCTTGTTTATTTCTTTTCTTTTTTGTTGCTTTACTCTGACTGAAATAATGAAAATATTACATGAATAACTTCTATATTATTTGCAGGAAAAGCTTCTATTACCAATGCTAGGTAACATAAAGCTTTATCTGATTTATACAGCAATCTATATAAATCTGCTTTTATGTTTTATTTGATTTCAGCCATTAGGCTGTGCGAGGAAGTAACTCTAAAATATATATCATAGTGGCAATTCACTGTACTATACCAAATTAATCTACATAAATCTATACCTGTATGCAGGGAACCAGCATGGCAACACCACCAGTGCAAAACAGGAACAGCTGCCAGTAATTCTACTTGTAGGCTTTCTAGGAAATTCAAGCTTTTTTTTTTTTTTTTTTTTTTTCCCAAGCCATTGAGCAGAATACAAATGTCCTCCACTGAAAAATTCCTCTGTCAAAATGAACTGTATCATCCTTACCATAGCTCTTAGATTTTAAATTTCAGAATATGCAACTGAATGTTAGAAGAGTTATTTCCTTTTTATGACAGATCTGAAGTCAGAGGGCCTGAGCATGAATGGGCTGTTTGGAATAGAATATCCTATACAAACCCATGTTCCTTACGGATTTAGAGTTCCTAGTGCAGCTGAAGCCAGTGTGCTTTGTATAGCTGAATGAGGCCAGCTGGCAAAGTAGGAGCGTATCAGTATTCTGACTGCTTTTCTTTTGTTCGAATATTACCTCAGTGGCCATACACTAAACGACGTGAATTTGATGGGTTTGACTATGACCTCAGCTAAACTGAACAATATGAAGCCGGTACGTCTGTAATCTCAGGCTTGCTATTTTTCAATTTATTTTTCACCTGATTTGTATTAAGATGTGGTTCAAATTTTAAAATAAAAATAAAAAGGGCCCTTCTGCATTCCAAATCAATCAGCAAATGCTGGCATGCCAGAAGGCAGGCTTCATCTGGCTCTTCACACCACATTTGGTGGATCCCTGACTTATGAGAGCTTGATTTCTGAATGTTTATGCAGAAAGAAATGCTTTGCACATCCGCTCCTTCTCAGATAGCCTACAGGGATTTCTGGCTGTATTTACATTTTTTTCCCCTGCCTTCCAGGTTTTCTCCCTGTGGACGCATACAGACATAGTGACAGCAGGAGTAGGCTCGACTTGAGCAGCATCAGTACGTATTGCTATTGATACTCACTCCATGAGATAAGCTGCACATCTGTCTTTACTTTTACCAAGTTCCATAAGAATAAACATGAACATGAACGCAGGCTGACCACGGAGAGCTTACTGTGCTCTTTTACAGCCCCGTCCCATCGCGGGGCTTCTGTCACTTTTGTCTGAGCATCGGGTCACAAGAGTTCAAAGCGCAGTCAATTAATCAAATGGTTTCTATGAATGTAAATGCAGTTCAATAACTGTTTCCTGTTCAACATAACCAAGGAAATAAAGGAGGAGGTTAATGTGGGGATAGCTGGGTTACGTGTGGAGCTATAAGCAGCAATCTTTGATTAGCCATCAGCAGACTGGTGCAGTTATTTTAAGTGAGACAAAGGAACAAGCAGAGGACATTTATGGTCTGATCCTGCTCTCAATAAAGTCAGGTTGATTCTGTCATTGACTTATGCCTACCAGCTCAGGATCTATGATCATGACAATTAAACTAACACAGCAGCAAAGAAAAAAAAATCAAAAGAAAGCTATACAAAAATTCTCTCTTAAGACATACTGTGTTTATATTATGAAGGATATAGGATACAAGTTATGAGGTGAAATAACTGCTTTCAGGAGAAGGAGTTCTGAATCTGGGACACAGCAGCCAATACTCTGAATTGATAGTGAGAAAGATTTTACACCAGTGTAGCAGACTTTATATCTGCTCTATCAGTGGTAGAAGGTTGGCATTGTAATGCTGCTGGTTTCAGTTGCTGAAAGTGGAAGTAGCTCAAACTGCTCCATTTCTGGTGCCCAAAATTTATCTATCCAATGGGGAGGGAAGAAGCAAACTCTTTGCCAGCCACTCTGTTAGAAGGGCTTTTCTCTATCTTGCCTTTCAAAAAGTGGGATTTGGATTCACAGTGCCCATGTCTGGTAATAGAGGGCTGAAATAAGCCATCTGACCAGGATGAGACTGCTCCTTTTTGATGGGATTAAAAGCAAAATAAATGTGTTTCTAACCACTGAAGACAGCAAGCTTCAGAGGGCTTAAATGGGAAAGGCTAGTTTATATTGAGCCAATTCTGAGTAGTGCCGCACATGTCAAATAACACTTCACTTGACAAATGGTCCCAAAGAAATCTATGGGGCTCTTTGAGGAGCAAGGTGGTATTGGTATTAGTAAGGAGATTAGAACCTGCTGCTTGTTTTAGTTTCAGAGAGATTTCAAAAATGTGTTTGCTGTAATTTTCCCTTCCTTCTAGGATCGCAGCTGTTCACTTGGCCTGGCCTTAGAGGGAGAGTGATGTGAAAACTGCACCAGTGAAAAAAATAATAAAAAAAAAATCATAAACCTTCTAATATATGGCTAACATAGATTTTCCCTCCTGTAAAATATGTGGCATAAACAAATTCCATAATGATGCTATGTGTTATAAAAGTTTTATTGGCACTTGTTTGGGATTACCCGCATAACTCACTTGTGAGTTCACTACTCATGGGTAATGCACTCATCTCAAATGCATGCTAATAAACAGCTTATGTGAAAAGCCCTATTAGAGTTTGCCAGGGATTAAACTAACAGGTTTTTTACAGAAGCCTCTTATGTCAGGGAGTTTCACAGAAATTACAAACGATCTTAGTCTGTAATAGGTCATGTTCTCATCAGGTTTATCCCAAGCATCCTTTATTAAATCTCTAAGTTCTGAAGCAATGACATGGATATCCATTCTGTGACTTCACGTTTCTCCCCTCCCTACCTCTAACCACACCTTTGTGTCACCTTACAAACATGCCACTGCACCCAAAGAGAACAAGACTCTTTGTGTTAAGTGAACACAAAGACACAGCACAAAAGAGTCCTTGCTGTAGCAGCTATACCACCTAAACTGAAAAGATGGGGAATATGAAAAAAAACACGATTGGTATTTACAGACTGAGAACCCAGGCACAGTCTCCAAAAGGTCATACAGGAAGTTGGAATTAAAATCAAATTTTCCCAAGCACTGCTTCAGTGTCTTAACAACAGATTTATCTCTCTTTCTCACCCTATTCTGTTTTGATTCATCTACTGCACGTCATGCTCATCTCTGTACATTTAAACATCTCTCTTCAGTACTGCAAGCATCATGGTCAGCATCTATCATTATTTAAAGCACCACACACACAAGCTGCACACCTGGACAAATACATCTGTGAGGAGTGTGAGTAAGGTTGTCAGGTCAGGCACTCAGTGGGTGAGAAAGTGAGAGCTATGTTTTCCACAAATTGCTGTTACCAACCAACCTTGTAATTCAATTCTCAGTCTCCATTCCTTAGCCCCACACAGAAGCTTGCAATAGAAACAGGAACAGAGCTGATGCTGAAAGGCAGAGTTAAGCTGTTATTATTCAGTTTTTTTTCCTCATTTCCCCTACTTTATTCTCCCTATATATTCTGACTCACAATTATGTATCTGAGAATGTATTACAGAGGCAACAGTCACACATTGTGCATTCCTGTGCTCAACCTGACATAAGGCCACCTTATGTCAAAGAATCTTCCCTGGACACACGCGTGTCTCTTGCTTGGAACTAATTAGGGAAAAGTTGTATCATTAACCAGTGATTTCTTAAGGCTCACGGCATTTAAAGCCAATGATGCAACTGTGGGATTTTAACATAAAGCAATGGGAAGATGTGTTTTTCCCTACTTTCTTTCTAGGAAAATTGTTTCGAATGAAGTAGTCACCCAAAAGATAATTCCAGGCTAATACCTTGAATGGAAAATTTCCAGTTTAAGTTAAGTTTTGTGATCATAAATGGCCACTATTACAAGGTCTTTTACCAAGATATGAATATGATGTAGACAAATAAACATACGTATGCAAGATGTCCACGAATGGAAAGAAAAAAATCCATGTACTAAATTACATTTCTACATTTTTCGTTGACATCTGTCTGGGAAGAAAAGTTTTTTGACCAGTTATCTCTATATCTCTACAAAAACTGATTTTTTTTCTCAATTTTACCCAAATTTGCTTTAATAAGGTTTCTTTCCAACCACAGCAAGCATGCCCAATTATTTACTTTTGCTTTTATTTTCTCACTTTCAGTCTTTCTACCGTGAAGGGAAAAAATGAAAAAGAGGCAGAAAGACTCCCAAAGTACCTAACCTTTCTTCTTAAAGCAAATATTTCCTTTCAGTTCTCATTCTGTGAAAATTTATGAGAGGTTCTCTAAAATCCGAAGAATTTACCTGTTATAAACAACCTCAGTGGTGTCTGATAATGAAAACAGTTAAGCTCAAACTGTACTTAATTTATACAGTAAGGAGATATAAGCAGTCAACACCAGAATCCTGTGGAGGAATTAAATATTCTCTTTTTCTTTACCAGTTCAAGTATGGTTTTTACCCCTCTACTGCTCAAGCTCAGCAGGTGCGGGGAAAATGGATCAGCTCAGTCATCCAGCAAGAAGTTATGGCAGATGTTGGGAAAAGAGATGCAAGTCTGCACAGGGGAAGTCAGATAGGTAGAAAGTTTACTGATTTTCAGAACATTCTCAGTCATCAATAGAGGAATAAACACGCCATCTGTTTTCATTGAACTCATTGGCAAAGCTATTGCATTGCTGAAAAGAACTTTTTTTATTTTTTGCATAAGCAAGTACATTGCTGAGATGGGTTAGAGCAAGAGGAGGAAAGTGTCTGAATCAACAGAATAGATCAGATGCCCTGGATAAATGCTAGGTGGAAAGATATAGGAAGGACAAACACATACTCTGCTTAGAATATATTAAAAATGAAATGTCAGAGGACCAGTCAGCCCGGGAAAGGGAATGGAAAGAAGGAAAGTAATAAAGCAATAATCTCAAATGCAGCTCGGAATTACCCAAAGTCTGCAGTGCTCTGTAAGGATTTTAAAAAATTTGTTAGGAATTAGGCGAGCAGGGTCAATAAACTTAAACTCTGTCAATAATCACTCTGTAATACGTACAAGGGTCTTCCACCACAGTGCCTAAAGGCTACTTCTGAACTTAGAACTGAACTTCAAAAATTTAAAGAGATCCATTTACTGCAGCAAGTCATTTCAGCAAATCTTCAGTGGAAGAAAGTCTAAAAATAGAGCTGTTTTTTAACACTCAGGACTGAACCCCTCCCATAAAGCACCTACAAACCAAACTATGCTGAGAGGAATATTTACTGACAACTTTTGAAGTCATGATCCTGGCCATAACAGTACCTCATATGACTGCACAGGGATTTGGGAGGCTGGAACAGGCCACACAAGGAACGACCAGGTTATCAAAACACAGAGCCCAACTCTGCACTTGTCATGTGCAGATCAAGGTTTGGTCTCCACATCTCCGAAGAATTAAGGCCATGTCTCCACTGTATCAAGGTGTGTGTAAAGTGATTTGTAGCTCACGATGACCAAACTGATGCCAGTGCAGGGGCTGGCACAGCTCTTGGCCCTTCGGTGATGGCGAGCGTTATGTCCTTGTGGGAACCCCACAGGTTTACATGATGCTGTCATGGTCTGTGTGGAAGCACAAGCTCCTCAGCACTGGCTCTGGGAGCTCTAATGCTGGGTGACAGCACGGCTGTCCTCACAACTCCCATCCTTGCAGGGAATTGTGAATGTCACCCCAGCCCAAGCAGCTCCTGGCACAGCCATCAGGAATATCTTGATGTGCAGCCTTCAGGAGAATGACTACAAATTTAATGCAAGTTTATGTTTTACTCGAGAATCTAGATAAAGCACGTGTTCAAAGTTAAAAGCCTCCCAATCTCTATTCTATAATTCAAAACACTGTTTAGTAAGGGATGCTATCCATACTGAATTGCTACAGATACCAAATGCCAGAGATAACAGCCACTTGAAGTGTTTAGCTCCTAGTGAAGCATGGGAGTCATGTGCTATACATCAAAAATCAAAATAAAAAGGAACTGTGTTTGGAGAGAACTACCTAAACCATGGGTGTTGCCAAAAGGACTATCTAGGCCATAAAAGCAGACCTTGTTCTTTTTTTCTCAGATGACATAACAGTTGTCTTGTTAAATGGCTCCCCAGAAGTAAGTGGCGATGGTACGTTATCGGAAAATAGAAAATGACCAGAAGTAGTTGGTAAGTGTGGTTCTTAAAATGGACCTCCGTGTCCTTCAGATAAATGACACTACTAGCTGAAATGGCTCTGTGTGACTAAATACAATGGGATAGTACTCCAACGTTAAATCACTCAATTTTTCTGGAAACACAGGAAGGAAAATGGATCCACGAAATTTCCTATTTGCAACAAATTTGACTGCAACATCATGTTGCAGATGAAAATATGTGATAAATTAAAAAAAATTCAGCTTTAGGTTAACTGTTATTTTCCAGTTAGAATTTCTGTCAGACTGCCATGGCATATAATCTAAATTCCTTGGGGATTCATGGCAATATAAAGCAAAACAAAACAAAAACAAAACAGAAAAAACCCCCACACTAGATGGCTCTTTTGTTTGTTTGTTTTTTCCCCATTCAAAAACAACAGAAGGCTCAGGTCTACTTTCACCTCTCTTTTTCAGCAGGAAATTTTTGTTTCAGTACAACTTGAAATTTTTGATAACAAAATAGAGGACTGGAGCACCTCTCCTAAGAAGACAGGTTGAGGGAGCTGTGCTTGCTCTGCCTGGAGAAAAGAAGGCTCCAGGGGGACCTCACTGTGGCCTTCCAGTACTTAAAGGGAGCTTATAAACAGCAGGCAGACTGGCTTCTGACACAGTCAGAGAGTGTTAGGACAAGGAGGAATGGTTTTAAACTAAAAGAGGTGAGAAATTTTTCACCGAAATGGTGGTGAGGCCCTGGCACTGCTGCCCCAAGCCATGGGTGCCCATCCCTGGATGTGCCCAAGGCTGAGCTGCGTGGGACCCAGGCAGTCTGAGCTAGTGGGGCAGAACTAGATATTCTTTAGGTCCCTTCCAACCCAAGTTATCCTATGATTCTATGAAAAGCCAATCAGGTCTTCTACACATGAATGCATGTGAGTGTTGAAACACCTCCATACCCTCTGGATTGAAAAGAATGCACTTGGTAACTGCTTGAGTGCCTTGAAGGCTGTCCTGAGAAGGCACAACAAATCCTAGCACGTAGTAAATGAAAAAATGGAGCATATATTTCTGTATGGGGAATGAATGTGACAGATTCGTGACAAATCCACCTGAATGCTGCTCACAACTTCGTGAAACTAGGTGCTCACTAGTGCTGAATAATTAGCAACAGAAAACCTGATGATTTTGACTGCATCCTTTCTTCGTTCTGTTAAGTTACTCTTTCCAAAACACAGTGAAAACAACTGCAGCTTGAGGGATAGTAAGACTAGCCACACTTCTTTTCTGAGTATAAGCTTTGGCACTGTAAAAGATTAATATTAACAAGGGGAAAAATCTGTCATGGACAAACAGTAAAAACAAACAGTAACAACCACTTAAATTTGTTAATCTGAGAAATTCTTTCCTCTGATTCTCTTTCACAAACAAAATATATTTTACATGAGGCTCTATCCATTATGTTCATCCTTGGTGTAGTTACAAGGCAAAAAAAATGTGGATTATTGATGAAATAGATCATAATGGTTCTTTCCAAGCCATTATCATTTATCATTTAAATGTGTATTCGATGAGCTTTAATCTGCAAATTTGTCATGATTGGGAGCCATTACGATTTAATAGATTCATTATGTTTGCTTTATTCTTTCTTTAATATGATGCATAGTGTACATTCTGTAGACAACACGTGAAGAAACGGTACTTATCAGAATGAACTTTTTAAAAAGTTACTACCTGTGAACAGCTGCTTATTAAAGCCTTTAGTCTTTAAAAAACAAGAGTTCTGGAGTGCCACGTTATTACACTAATAAAAAAGTCCTGGAAAATCTTCACAACCGAGCATAGTGCTCACTCTTCTTACAGTCTCAATCTCCAATTACTTCTAACAGCACCAAGACCAGTCATAGCTGAGATTTCATCCACACACATTTCCACCAGTCCCCTAGATAGCTACTTTTTCTACATGTTGAGACAAAGCAAACAAAATCAATGATTGGTTTCTTACTGATATTAATCCATCTGAACTGTGTACCATGTAGTCCAAGACCTACGTCAATCCTTGCGTATTTTTTTTAATCTATAAGTGTCCATTAATAATAATAGTATGTGACTCCAGCTAAAGAAATTAGCATTGACAATTCCGTATTTTGCAGAAGAAATATAATACTGGATGCCTAGCTCAGTATTTGCACAACTACAAGGCTTAAAAAAAATACAAAAATGAATGCAGTTGGCAATATGTCTTTTACTGATTTTTAGCTATGGCAGACTAATTCCATATCCAGTCTGTACATAATTCAATTAACACTTATCTTACTCAAGTTTTTCAGTTTCCTGAATAAAATCCCTTTGAAAAGGAGCTGCATAGTATCTGAGCAAACTCCTCTTGTAGTCAACCAGCAACACTTCTGTTCTCACTGAAAAAGAGATGGTAAATAATGAGAAAAAGCACATCAGCTCAGAATTCAGATCACACTCTGGCTGTGATCCCCTTTTTCTTCTTAACATTTAATGCGGTACGATGGAAGGATCCTCAGCCAGGCATTAGGCAAGATGTCAACGTGAGGTCTGAACAATATCCACACCATGGGATGGGACATCTCACAACCTCCCCATTTACAGCAGGCTGCTCTTCTCTGATTTGAGGTGGACATAAAGGCAAGGGATGTGCACAGTTGATAGACAGCTCTGCCAGGATTATTTGGAATCTGGCCTTCCAAATGGCCATAAAACCTAAGTACATGTGCAGTTGGGTAAGCAGCCTGCAGTCCTGCTGCTGTGGAGCTGCCCTGCAGTGGATGAAAACTCACCAAGCCTCCATGGGAGGCTCTGCATGCCCTGGGAGGTAGGCCCAATTGCCCCTCCATGCTCCAAGGCTGCTGAAAGCAATGACAGCTGAAGGCTTTTCTCATTACAATATTATAATTCCACGCAAAGCTAGCAGATAGCTGAGGTAGGACTGCATGACACCACGGCTGCCCTGCCCATGTGAGGTACATGTGGGCACTTTTCATGCTGCCCTCAAGCACTGTTCATGTACTAATGAATTACTCATGGCTTTTGCAAGGAGGACTGACTTTTTCCTTAAATACAGACATTTCCAAGCATAAAAATATATGTGTCTAAAATAAAAAGGAACTATCCATTGGGCTTGAAATAAAATAATCTCACAAAAAAAGGGAAGTATTTTTTAACTGCACATATCTACTTTATAGCACTGGTCTCTTAATTTAGTGCTTATGAGTTAAGGAAACAGCTCCTTGGTGGATTACTTTTCATAGTTTGCTCAGTAATGTGTTTACAAAGCCATTGTTACAACTAGATGCTTATATATTTTGATATACAGCACACACTACAACAGTACATCTTCAGAGATTTCATACTTATTTTAAAGACCTATTTAAATGTCTTTTTACCTTTCCTCCTGGCAAAACACAAGTTTATTGCCAGACACTCCAGGGCTCCATATTACCGTCTGACAGTAATTAAAGGCAGTATTAGTGGTGCTTTTACAGGAAATGACAACAGTGGTAGTTGTATGCTGGGATGGGCCGAACACATCTCTGATTGTAACTCCTCTGATACAATTAACTTGCTCTAGGAACTAATTTGACACTTGAAATTTCAAATGAGTGGCCTCTATTTTTAACTGTCTGACACCACTGAAGCACATAACTCTGAGAAATGTTAAGTGGATTTTATTTTCCTTTGATAGAAAATGGCTTATCTATTCATCTGCTTTCTGCTGTGTATTATGTCAACAGTCTATTCCAGAAATCAGTTTTTTTAAACATGAGATTATAATGCATTATTTTAACACAACCTGCACTTACCTAATGCTTACCTGCTCTTAAAAATGGACAGTATTAGTGATAACCACTATCTCTAAACCACCAACAGTGAATGATACAAAATACATTATCCAAAACTTTGTGATTGTGATCACCTATAATCATACAATTCACCAACAGGTAACAAACCAAATACATTAGCAGTATGGTGTAAAGAAAACTAAAGGAAGTATTTTTCTGTGCGCATCCTCTACTTGGAATCAGACTCCAAACATGGTCTTAGGATTTTGCAGTGACTGTGAACATCAGCTTTGACAAAAATAATTCTTCAAAATATTTAATGCCATCTACCTACAGCTGTTAAATTTCCATCTAGTTATACCCTACAAATCAATCTCATTCTACTGCTATGTAACTATGGATATCTAGCAGTACAGAGCATCTAATCCAGTGCAGTGCAATCTGCTTATCCATTAAGAAGTCTCCCTTAGCTAGAATGTAAAACTTACCCACCTTAATAATTAAAAAAATCTTTTTTTTTTTTTTTAATAAACGAGGTAGCAATTCCTACAGGGACTTTAGGAAAAGAAGATGGTAAGAGTCCCCTTGGCGATGAGGTGGTCATTATGGCCACCCATGAGAAGGGAAGAACAGGAGTGGAGCCCTCAGAGAATCCTCAGGACCCTTGTGTGTTTTGAGAAAGCCACAGTTAACATGGAAGATCCAATGATCTTCATGGTTACTGGATTTTGGGGTAACAGGGTGTCCTGGGTCGAATGGAAAGGAGCAGGAAATCCATTACATGACCCCAGCATCTGATTCCTTCATGTTTTGCTCTTTTTGGAAAGAAAAATTACCTCCCACAGCAATGAAGGTCTTGCGTCATCATCTCTGTCTCTTGCATCAATTAGATTGAAAAATAATTTGTATTATACTTGATCCAAGATATCACTACCTAAATGATGTTTATTCCTTTCCATTTACAGGGTAGACAATTGCATGGATCCATGCAATGTCAGTTGCAACACTGTGACATTTATTTTGCTCTCTGATGCCTGGTTAAAGGAAACAAGCAGAAAGTGATTTAAGTGGCCACTCTCTAGCTCCTGCTAGTGGCCTGGTCGGGGTGGTTTAGACCCCTATGAGCACGTCCCCAGGTCCACTCTTGCCATGCAGGCTCATTTGCAGCCACCTCTAATACCACAGCCCAGCTGTGCTGGATGCTTCAGGATGTATTTTATTTGCACTGCAGCAGATTTTGCCTAAAACAATCAAGATACCATTTTCTGTTCTCTCTTCCTTGTATTATTATTATTATTTTTAAGTACAGGGAAAGGCAGATTATTTCAGTTAAGAGCCTGTCACTGACAGCTGTAAGCAACCTCTCTTCAGTTCAGTGCCGCAGTTGCAGTTTTAAGTTTCTCCCTGCTTCTGTCAGGATCTAATTTTCAAGGCCTGTTGCCATGGCAGCAAGTTGGAATTTTAATCCAGTACTAAAGGTCAAGACAGGTCACCAGTTTCAGTTCCTCTTCAATCTCTCCATAAAGTACCACAAAAAGAAGCTGAGATAAAGGTTTGACCTCACCAAAAATTCCAGTCTAGCACACAGTCAGACTTGAAACTATATGATTTGTATAGGCTTTCCAATTTGTCTGGAACTATTAAAATTCATGCTAAATCAAAAACGGGCAGCACTGATTTACCTTCCTCTCCCTCTGCAGAAAAGAAATACAGATCCTCAAAATGCAGTAGAATACATGTGGTACCAAAAAAGCAAATACTCACATGGAATATATGGCAGGTTGTGAAAGCAATCCCCTCATTACTGGAGATATTTACTACTTTTACAGTCTGAGCTGAGCCTGACAGCTACACTGAAGTCTTCCTTGTTGATATAAGGTAGAATCAACATCTTTCTTTCAAAACCTGGGAAGATCTTTTTTGAAGTAATTTGACTAAACAAGACTTTTCAATAAGAGACAATTTCCTGAAAGCTAAACTACCTACAGAATTTTATTTTATTTTATTTTTAGTATTTTTATCTTGAAGGATAAAAAAATCCCTCACGGAAATTGGGAAATGACTTTCTATTTGGCAATTTTCTGCACTCCCCTCAACCCTGTGCTTTTTGTAACACGGATTTTAATTAAACAATCAGTTTGCATCTGCTGGAGTAATGCTACAGATACCTCCCTCCTCCTCTAGGGCTACATCCCTTATTAAGGAAGCTATGGTTACAGTATTAGCAGATTCTCAACGTGCACTTTTGCAAGATGCACAGGCACAAGTGAGGCAAGCAGCTCTTCCTCCTGGAACTCAAAACAGTAAGTAGTACAGCAGTGGAGAAAACTTTCCTGCTTTTTTGTCATTTGGGAGGACCCATATATAAGGTAAAGACATTCTGAATCTGTAACTCCAAGGGCCATCCAAGACGAAGGATAATGCAGTGAGCATGGCCTAGCCTCGTGGGGTGTTGTGAGAACTTCTCTTCATAAAAAATAAGCCCTCTGGCCAGAAAACTGATAGGGTTTGGAGCCCTGCTGAGCCCTCAGCCCACAGGATAATGGTGGCAATATAAGTTCATCTGGATGGAGAGTATAAAGCTGAGAAAAATGTAGTGGATTATTGAGGTTGTCAGAGGGATTCAGAGGAAAGATGCAAAGGATTAAGTTGTGATACTAGAAGTGCCTGTTAGCCTTACCTAGGATACTCAGGACACAGACTGGGAGTTTCAAGCCCATTCTGGATTTATGAATGTCAAGCTTCCTTGCAAAATCCATTCTTCTTTCAAGTTTATCACCCATTTCCAATTACAACTACTTTGTTGCATGGTGCAGACAAATCTTGGAGACAATTTTCTCAGCTTACCTCAGGCTTCTCATGACTCAATAACTAGTAAGGTATGAAAATAAGAATGAAAGTGACTAGAGGAGGAAGCATCAGCAGGAAACAGCATGTGAGCTAAATGACTGGGCTCTGAACCTGAAGTTTACTAAGAAATCAGTGTTAAGAGGGAGCAGGGTGAGGCCCAAATTATGGTGAAAAGAGCAAGGAAGAAGTTAGATCATATGGATTTCATCTGTAAGTGTGACACTGCTGGCTGTGGTGGCCTTCTCTGCTCTGTTCTGATATACACTCAGATTTACCAAGTACATTTGCTTTTGAAAATTAATGTTTGAAGTTGCTCTGAAGTTTGGAAGTGATTTCTTTCCACAAAAATGTAAATTGAGAGATTGGTTTCAGGCTTAAGTCATGACGGCACAACATATGCTGCTGCTTGTGGAAAACTCTTTAAATACAGGAAAACCTGTGGCAGATTTAGTCTTACTGTTTTCCAAAATGGTAACTGATACATAGCAGACAGGGAAATACATCCTGAACCCAAACATGTTAACATGTGTCATTTACCTGTCTCTATTAATATTGACACTTTGGTGGTCACGCTTCAGTGATAGCATATATTTAGCTGTGCTGCATTGTACTTGAGAACAAAGTATTTCAGTGTTCAGGGTAAAAAATGTTCATTTAATGAGAGTTTATGTAGTATCAGATGAAATTCAAATGCTTTAATGCTTATTTGAGGTGCAGTCATCAAAGCTGGTAAGACTGCAGTTGCTTAGGTTGTTTCAGGCATTCTCAGAAGGACAATAATTATACCTGTAACAGTCAAGAAAAATTATTCAACATTGATCAGCAAAGTATGAGAGAATTAATTTAGTTCTGTTCATACAATCTTTTAAACTGATTTATAAACATGTCAGGAGAAAGAGATCGTGAAAAAGAATGTAGTAGGAAATAACTTTATTTTGACAGGAAGGTTAAACTGTATGCAAGCCAGCTGAATAATGAAAACAAATTAGAAGTCTAATTTAGAAATTATTTTGAATAATTGGTTTATTTTCACAGATACAGGGTTTTTAGTTGGCGCTGAATTTTAAAATACTTAAGAGCAAAAATGTTTTGCTTCTATAAGCAACTGGCCATAGGAAATGTCTGCATATTTTAGTCCCGATTACTTAGGACTGTGCTCAATAGGAGAAGCCTGCGGCAGTGAGGAATAAAAAGATATAATCATGACTGATTATCATTGTTCCAAATCCCAGGTGGTAACTCCTCAGATCTTATCAGAGTGAGAGGATGCAAAGGAAACCTCTAACTAATAAAACAAAACAAAAGATGAAAGAGGAATGGTATCTTACCAGACAGACCTTCTATTTTCATTTTCTATTTGTCCCTTTAATACGGTGCACTGCAGCTCTCTAAAGACTAATGGAGTTCCAATTAAATGCCAGTGTTGTTTCACTTATCATAATTTGTACATGGCAGTGTAAGTCCCTTGTATTCATAACTTTCCCAGTTTACCCAGAGGGAATATCCTTGGAACTTCCCACTTCTAACAAACAGGCAGTACTTAGTCTAGTGATTAAAGCTTGCCACGCTTGCTGAGTGAAAACGAATGTACACTATAAAACAAAGCAGGCTATCACTACTGGTGGGATCAATTGATGCTCTTGTGTTTTAATATCATTGATTAAAACCTGTAATTAGAAATACTGACATTTCATCTTCTTGAGAGTATCACATCTGGATTGGTCTGTGACTGGAACGCAGATACAAAATTAGATATGTATTCTTCCTAATTCAGATGGAGATGAATATTTCTTTGTTAATTTCTTTGTGATTGAACTGGAAATCATGCATCAACACTGAATGCATCTCAGGTTTTTAAAATTGAATCCTTCCAAGATTAAAAATTCATCAACGTTTCTTGACTTGAACATTCCAAATAACAACATTACTTGTTGCAGCATTATCCAATATACAATCCTTGGTGTAAAATCCTCTTGATGTCTGATTACTCTTCTTAAGGACTTCATGCTGATTCATTTCAAACTGTGAATTACCTTTAATTCATAGCTTGAACATGCTGCCAAATTTTGGTTTGTATGCTTTCATGTGGCTGCCCCTGACAGAGTGAAGAACTTCCAAAAAGCCATTAGATACTTAGGAAAAGTAGTTAGATGTCAGGAAGCACATCTCCATTTTCAAACAGTTTTCCATGAAGTACTGTGATAATCTATAGGATTAGAAAAGCACTAATATTTACTGAAATGTTTTTAGAGCCATGAAGTGAAACCTTGGCGCAGAATCCAGTGGTGTGCATCTTTTGAGAAGTTCTTGAAATTTCACAGAATAGGTTTTAGCTCCTTGTTTTGTTTTTTCAAACCCCCTGCATTTAGCTGCCCTCTAGCCCCCACACAGGTTATGCATCATTAAGTACAGTGGAGCACAAAAACACTATAAAGATAAAATAAGTTGGTTTTGTTTCAACCATAAAAATTGTTGCTCTATGTTTTCAATGGCTTCTGGCAGTTCACCCAGCCCTAGAAAAGGCCTTTCAATACTGTATTAATACAGCAAGTATAGGAAGTCATTTTATGAAAAGGGAAGAATACCATTATGATTACACTATTCTTTTTAGCTGGGCTTTTATGGAAACTAACCAAGACTACTCTGCAGTATGATTTCCAAACACAGGATGTGCTTGATTAAAAAGGTTCTGGGTAGTTTCCAACTGGGCATAGGCCAAGTGCTAACAACCAAACAGAACAAAAGAACTGGATGTTTGAGGATGACATACTTGCAGTGGTAATTATATAACAGATCTTAAGTCACGAGCTGAGTATATACCCTTGAATGCATGGCAGCTGACAGAAAATCCTTCTTAATGCAACTGGTTGCACCTATTCTGTTCCTACTAGCTATGTTTCGTAACAAACTAATCAGAGTGGACTGGCTGAAAACTGACTGCATAGCACCCCATGGAGCATTACAGTGAATTTGAAATAAATTAACAACAACAGCAAGAAAAGAGAGTAAAAATTAAAAAAATAAAACAAAACAAAACAAACAAAAAAAAAAACAGAAGGAAGCCAAGTGGCGTAGATTTACCTAGCCGAGTTTCAACTCTAAAAAGCTACCATGATATACACACACCCATGCACGCACTTGTTCAAAATTTCACTCATGAATTTTGAGTAGAATTTAAGATCTGAGGTTGGATACGTGAGTCATTGAAATAATCCCAACATCATCCATTTGGTCTGATCTTTTGTAATGCCACTGCTTCTACAAACAAATTCTGTAATGAGATACAGGCAGCTTGGCTGCTGGAGCACAGTACAGAATCATGGAGGCAGAGCATCTTCATTTTGCATGTATGACTCAATTAGTCATGGTATAACACAGTGATACGACAAAGGCAAGCACATTAGTATCAATTCCTACAGAAGAATGTCCAGGTTAAAAAGATCTCTAACAGAGAATATCAGTGAGAAAATATAAATCCAGTCAGGTTTGGTCAAACTGAAATCATAGAGTCATAGAATGGATCTCTAAAGATCATCTAGTTCCAAATTCCCCGCCACTGGCAGGGACATCTTCGAGTAGATCAAGGTTGGTCAAGGTCCCATCCAACCTGACTTTGAGCACTTTCAGGTCCCTTGTCACCCTGTTCCACTGCTGGTTGCATCCTCATATTAATGAATTTTTTCCTTACATCTAACTTAAATCTATTCCCTTCTAGTTTAAAACTTCTACTCTTTCTTCTATCAGTACATACTCTGATAAAGAGTCTCTCTACTTCTTTATTGTAAGCCCACTTACTTGTATTTGAAGGCTGAAATATGGTCTCCCAGAGCTTTCTCGGAACCAAACAACTCAACTCTCTCAGCCTCCCACTGGCAAAATACATGAAGATTTGGTGGGGGTACAGTTTTGAAATCAGTAAGATCATGTGGTGTGGTTGACAGTGTAGCAAAAAATGTTCCTGGGGATAAGTTGGACTGAAATTTTACTCATACACTCCAGTATCCCTGACCCTATTCAGTATCAGAAAGATTAAGTCCTTCCTAATACAATTGTATTCTGATAAATACTGAATTATTAAAATACACAACTAGCACAGGAGCTGTCAGTGTATCAGAGTTTATTTAGATCACACTATCCAGCTCTAACTACTTGATTCCATTATGTCTTTCTGCCCCACTTTCTGCTTTAATTTCATTATGCCCAACTATGTCCCAGTGTACAATAATTCCTGTCGAACACGGTGGTGGCTGCACACTCAGATCTAAAGAAACAAATTGGCCTCGTAATACCAAGTCTCACAGTGGACTGCCTTCTAACCTCACAAAGCCCTGTGGAAATTCTTGGAAGCTGCCTTAACAATTTTTCTGCAGTAAAAGAGAAAAAGTGATAGTAATGGGTTAGCTGATCTTCATTTGGAAGCTAAAAATAAAAGTAGCTTTATTGCAGCTCTGATCTCTCATGTGTAAAATCTATCACCTACCATAAGAAGGCAGTTCATTGCAGCAGAAATCTGATTGATAGTACTGGAACTTTAGATCAAGCAGCAGAACAGAGAGCAACTGGTTCATAAAATGTACTCAGTGTCTTTGAGTTTTATATCAGGCTTCCTATAGAGAGCTTTGGTCCCATTAAATGCACTATATACCACTGAGCTCTGAAGTACTGTTCTTTTGAAATCCAGCTTATAACTATAAACCATGATTGACAAGTCTATTACTGTTAGTTACAAACTATTGAAATACTGTATTTTATAGTATGCTCACTAAAATATTTTTCTCAGTGAAGTCCCAATACACTTTCTTTAGGAGAAAAACCATTTTAAGATGCGATAATATATATATTTTTATTTTTAATGTTTTTTATTTTTATTTTTTACCAGAGAATGTGCTTGGTGTTAGGTTTGGGCCACTTAGATGTTCTAAAACATGAACATACCTATTCTGCTATGAAGAACTGAGGGTCCAGCTGGATAGAGTCTTTAAAATTAAAGTCAGAAATCAATCATCAGGAAATCAAAATAGAAAAGGGGAAGCACTAATTTGATACTAAGTTTCATAAACAAATGCTCTTCATTCAAAATAATGTACTTATCATTAGCATTCCTCCCCAGTTCCTTTGCAGAGATTTACTCACAGAGCTAACTTTATTTGAATGAGTACTTCCGTGACTTCGGGAGTAAAGAACTGAACTTGAAGAGATTACTAAGTGTACCACAGAACTGGATACCAGCGGTCTAGTCCCAAATCTTGTATGCAGTTGCAAACAGATCCCTGAATTCCAGCAAGTTATTTCCTATACACAAAATTGCATTAAAATCAATATACTTAAATTAATTAAGAACAAACAAAAAACAAAAAACAAAAAAGTTATCTCTTCACTGAGTTTTGTTCCCCTATACGAATTTAGTCAAAATTGTGTCCTAAGTGAGTGAAAGGGAAACCACTAGAATAATTTTGAAGTCATTCTAAATGAACACATTGTATTTACACAAACTTCAGCTAAGCTGGCACAGTGCTGTATTCTGTAGTCTAAAACACTTGAACACAGAAATAAAATAATAGCCCTAAACTGAAATCAGACTCACATACTTAAAAAGTGGCAAAACAACAAACTACTTATCAGAGTAAGTATTTAATTCCTATTTGCAAATTATTTTGAGATCCTCAGGTAAAAGTAAGGAAACAGTTCAGTCTCAACGCAGTGCCATGTTATTACAATCTTAAACCAGGAAAGCACAAAAGAAAAATGGTTTAGCACAGTGGAGAACAAGCTCTTCTACAACTTTCCACTGTCATATTTATAGATCATCTGTGATTTTCAGCAGTTTCATTGTGTAAGAAGCCCAAGACCCACTTTTCAACACCAGCTAGTAGTATCATTCTGTATTATGCATTTAACTCTTCCTCACAGAAAAAAATTAAAATTCATGCATCATCTATTCATTGGGTTGCATTTTCTTTTCTAAGAAGCTTAGAGTCTGATGAAAGAAGCATAAAAGTGATTTAATTCTAGCAAGCTGTACAACTAAAATCAGCATTATTTCTGCTTAATAAACTCATCTTTCATACATAGCTCTGTTAGCTAATGCTTAAAAAGAAGAAACAGTAATAAGCACTGAAAACATAAAACTGGTTTATGGCTAATTTTTAAGGACTACTGAAAACACCTGAACACCAGGACAACATTATGAGTGGAGCCAGATTTCAGTTACCTTTGCAGAAATAGGCTCATTCTCTGTGATAAATTTAAAAAAGATGTAAAGCTGGAAATAATAATACTTACGACTTTTGTGGCACTGACTTAGTTGCAACTTTCCCTCCTGGATCACTCCACTCTGCAAACAAAGGAAACACATTTTCAAATGTCAAAAGATTACTGTAGAATTAAAATGCACCCAAAGCTGTCAGCCCATCTAATTATACTCGGTTTCACAACATGCCACAATGCATAACATGTAATAAAAAATGGAACTGATTTGCTTTAGCACCACAGAAAGTATTTTTTTTGCCTTTGATTTAATGATGTTAAACAGGAAAAAAAAACAAAACAACAACCTAACCCTGACTCTTAGGATCAGGATGATAAAGACCTACTTTGTACATTGTATCCTGAGGTCAGATGTTGGGAGTCCTATAAAGAAGAACACATGAAATGTCAGCATTAGTTACATGAGATGAAGAAGGTAAGATATATCTTAGCTTGCTAGATTAAGGACACTAGCATTATGTAAATAAGGAAGGAGATGCTACAGACAACAGATCACGTGGCAACACCGGTGACATTAGTTCAAAACACTATTAAGCATGGAGACAG
Organism: Meleagris gallopavo; assembly: GCF_905368555.1. Taxonomy (NCBI): domain Eukaryota; kingdom Metazoa; phylum Chordata; class Aves; order Galliformes; family Phasianidae; genus Meleagris; species Meleagris gallopavo. Next base: position 18,182,139 of record NC_139412.1, read on the forward strand.
AGCACTAGTTACGGACAATTTTGTAGTTCAGACAACAGCTTGTCCCCAGCTGCCATAAATCTCCATCCCCCACCTTTTTTCAGGCATGGACATATACAAATGTGATGCATCTGTGATGTAAAATTTAAGTACGATAAATTTAACACCGCTGCCTTTCATTTATGATCTTGTTGCTTGAAAATACAGAAATCTTTTCTTGATAGACATAGCGGTTTTCTCTGGGCTGTGAAACACAGGGTTTGATAGAGATGCAATAAGCATTTCCTTGCCTGATGGACACTATTTCATTTCCTTTTAAATCAATGGGAATACAACTCTACACTGGAAAATAATCTGGCTTGCAACCCTGAGCATGCTAATGCAGGGATTTTTGTTGGCTCATAATATCTAAGCTACCTTCATGTCACGGTGGTTTCTTGCTTAGTTTTTCTCTAGGCTCTACAGTCCACAGTGATTGCAATCAGCTTTCCTTCCAAGCAGAGTCTGATCATTTCAAATTGAGGTGTTATTTACAACATTGCCTTACAGCCAAGCACTACTTTGCTGGAAGTGTTAGTTCTATAGGATGTAAAAGTCATTAAAGTCCTCACTGCACTTCCTCTTAGGGCATTATTAGTTCCTAATATTGTACTGTGCTGTCAGTCAGTCCCTTGTGAAGTAAATTGTGCCCTAAGAGTAAACATGGCACTTTAAATTTGAATTTCAACAGGATAAATTGTTCTGATAAGTTCCACTTTTCTAATCACGTCTTTTGTATATGTTTTTCATGAAGATACTTATTCTTCTAGTTAAATTCAGAACTTCAAATGGTGTGTCTCTGGGTTAAGTGGTCACAGAACCTAGCCATGGTATGTCTAATATCAATATTTGGCTAGCTATAAATGATTTAGTGTGATGTTCAGAGAATAAATTTATGGGGTTTTTTGTTGTTGTTGTTGTTTGTTTTTTTAATGGTAAAACTAACTAACCCAGAAATATGTATGTGCTCACTTATTTCCTAAACTCCTAGCACAAATAACTTATATTCTATATTCAAGTGATATGATCAACAATTCTATGATCAACATTTAACATGTCCAGAAATTATTAACACTGATGTGGATATTAAAAGTTCAAAGCCAACAGTAGGAACAGATAAGCAAAATAAAATTTCAGCTTCTCTGAACTTCTGCTTATCCTGCTCTCAATGGAGACAGCAGCTGTCTGCAGTACTCATGTCCGAATAACCCATCAAAAACAGAACACTAAATTAAACCAGAGTATAAATAAAAAAACACATCTTCCTGCAGGCAAAAAAACTCCACTCTCACTTATATATGTATTCACACAGGTAGGAATTCATCTAAACAGGTTCAACTGACTTTAACCAGATTTACAGAGAGGATTCTATTCTTGTATGATTATGATTTATGGTGTTTATTGCTGCAGCAGTTAACTTCACTGACACTGGCAGTGCTGGAAGAGTAACAATCACATTCCATCAAAATACGACATTCTGGGCACTGGCTGTGTTATTTTTAAGGAGCCACAGCTACTGCTAATTTCATACAATTTCCAATTAAGTATAGTGACTACATTTCAGACAGGGGAGTAAGAGGAAAATCACATTCCAGCTTCTAAGGGAGGACATGACTGCATGAACCATAGTGTCAAGTAGTACCAGTACGTCTTTAAAAGCTATTTTCCAAAGTCCTTCCTTTAGAATATATGTAGCTCCATGTCAGTCTGGTTTACATTCCCTGCTAGGGGAAATTCTCCTCATCCCCAAACATCATCAGCTCACAGGTGTTCAGGTCCCAGCAAATGTTAACCCTGGCTGAGACTGCTCTGGGTGCAAGCTCGATCTCTTACTGCTGTACCAGAATCACAGCTAGAAGGCAACAACAAAATTTGGGCTGAAGTCATGTTCAAATCATACAGTTTAACAGTTCACTGCATGTGAGGTGAACTGCAAGGTAGTCTCCAGGCCATGCTTTGGATGTGGCAAACATCGAGTGCATGCTTTTAACAAGACCAATACTAGGCAATGTGTTTTGCAACCACGTGCCCTTGGAGCATGCATGTTACAGATGCCACAGCACTGTGCACCAGCAGAAATGCAATTTCACCGTAATTTGACCATGCAGCCTAAAGTTCATCATGCAGTAATCACAAGGACACAAAATACCATATCAGTCACTGTGTTACACAATGAAAAACAAACAAAAGGCATTATATTGGATGTAGAAAGGCTATTGTAATGAGAGGTAAAGCTCACTTTGTTCACTTCTACAGCTTTAAATATACAGTCCTACTCATAGTAACAATCTAATTGGGAATATCCAACTAAAAATAGCCTTAGAAATTCAAAAATTACAAAAATAACAAATTACAAAAATAAGTCCTCCAATGAAGAACACTCAGCAGAACAGAATGTTAATTGGGTCACTGGTTATAGCTTACTTGTACCTTGCTTGGGATAGAAAACTTGGTCTGTTCAGCCTTTCCAGGAGTGTGAATAGCAGTAAGAGGAGGAGGCCAGGAATGGGTCATCTCCTAGAGAAGAAAAAAACATGCTTTTGAAAATAAATTCATGTAAGTGGAGAGGGGAAAAATGATCATGTATTCTCCCCAGAGCCTGAGGATGCAATTGTTTAGGAAGCATCACCACCCCCCTTATGTGGTAGATGAACACCCTAGCTGCCCACCAGGCATTACTTCCTGGAGAAGAGGGTGAGGATGGATTTCACTCATTAAAATTTTGACCATATGTGTATTCCTCAGGTGGCATCTGGTTCCATCTGGTCAGCCTGTTAAGCTCATCATAAGCATAGAGGAGGTTTTACCTGCAGTGTCCAAGCAGGAAGGGGGTCTCTCCTGGACTGCATTAGGTGCAACCCCATAGAGGATTACATGGTGGCAAAATGCAAGGCTGTGTGTTAGGTAGTGGCAAAATTAACCACAGGCAGCTCTAGAAAAATCTCGACTGGGCTTGCGGGATGAATGCCTGGCATAGAAGAGAATGGGTACAATGCTTTAAGTACTAAAGCATCTTCTCACAGCTCTGGCAACAGCTACTTACAGTGGTATGCAGTGTCACTTTATCAGAGCACTATCAATTTCATTTTAAAATGAGGGACTGAGAGATAAGGTGACTTGTATGGAGTTACACAGGAAGCCTGTCCTTTACTAGGAAGCTCAAAACACTTATGAAGACCTGCAAAAGAGACCATCTAAGCAATACACTCATTTTTGTTATCAGTGTCTTGATTTATCATTTGTATACGTGTGTTCCAACTGTCTTCAAAGAAAGCACTTAGGTTCCTGTGGCTATGAGATACAAAGAGAAGTGAAAGTGATCACCAGGCTTTCTCACATCAAGGCCCAGAACCATCACCCCACTCAGCTCAGTGGGACTGGAATGAGACTTATGTTCAGTAGAGGGGAAAAACTGGTTTAACAGAGAAACTGAAAAAAGTTTGGTTTAGGTCAAGCTTATGGATGCCCTTGTCATGGGTATGCTTTATGATAGATGCTACTGCATCCTCTCTTATCTTTGTTTTTAATTTGGTGAATATTCAGACAGGCAGTAATATTTGTCTCTGGTGATGTTCTGATCATCTTGATTATTTTTGTTGCCAGAACTGATTCTTTCTTGAGTAAAAGTGAGTTTGATTTAGGAACTTATGCATGCAATGGCCATGATCCTGACTGCAGTGAACTGAACTTCCCAGCTGCTATTTCACACTAGTCAAGCCCAGGACATAAGCAATAAAACTTCTGAGCGCATAAGTTTCTGCAGGTATAATGACCACCAGTGCAAATGCCCTACAAGTGAAAATAACACAAATAATACAAATAATTCTGTAAAAAATAGCTGTTATCAAAATGGTAGCATAGTGGTTGCATGTGGGCTGCAGGGGTGGCCTGCTCTACAGCTGGATGTTGTTACATATTTCTCTGAAGACCCAGCCAGCAAGTTTTGTATCTCAGGTTGTTCCTCAAAAATCCCATGTCATAGGTAGGGAAAAAGAAAGGAAAAACTACATGTCACAGACCCCAGTCAAGCAAGTGGGTATGTAACCTTCTCCCACACCTCTGCAAGGCATTGCTTTTTCTTATTGAAGACCATCAGATTTCCATTCTTAGTGTTGCTGCTTCTGCAGCAAAGCTTTACTTGTTGCTTCGGCAGATGGTGGAGGGTGCCGATGTCTAGGGCCTGTTTTCATTGCCCAAAGCCCGAACTGTGGCAAGGAGAAGGAATGGGAAAGTTCATGAATGGTTCATCCCTTCTGGTAAGTGAGTCTGCAGCAGCTCAGCATGACAATGAGAAGCAAGTTGCTTTACTGCACTGATTGTCTAACTTCTACACAGAAGTAGGTGGCAAAAAATTTAAGCATTCAGCATTAAGCTATTCAGTGAGACGCTATAACCCAAATTCTGTATGCCTCTGCCAAAGTCTACGCCACAGAGGCTGCTTTGTGGCAAATCTCTTCATAACAAAATGACGAAACAGAGACTATATCACATAATTAAAAGAGGGACAGGCAGGCAGCCTGATTGAAGGCTGAAATGAAGTAGAAATGAAGCGTATTTTAGAGCTGCAATTATTGGCTTGATTTCAGTCTCTTCCTGACCAAGAATAAAAGGGAGGACAGAGACATTGGGATTCATGCGAAGGTGACACCAGCAAAAATTTTGGAACACTTATTGCTGAAATGCATCCAGCATCCACTGAGAACCAACTCAATGGTCTGAATGTAAGCAAATCTGCTCATCTCCCTGTGAGGGGACAACCAAATGTAAAACCATGAGAAAAACTAAAAATGATTCTGCTATTATTTGAGGAAAATCAATTACAAGGTAGGAGATTCTGACTCCACTGAAGTCGCAGGCAAATGACAGATTTGGTGACGTTAAAACTATCTAACCCATGTGTTCAATAAGTGACCTTGGGAGCACCAAAGTGTATTGCAAAGGTACAAGTGAGCTATGAAAGCATCATAGCATTTCAGTTATTCAATAGAAAATTTCAGATAGGATCATATATAGAAAGCAACACAAGGGTTTAAAGCTCAGCAAATAAAGAAACATTGCACACATGGAAGCAAGAAGATAGCATACAGGCATTTACAGAAAAATGCCTACAGATACATGCTATAGTACTGGTAACTGCACAGTGCCCCCACCCCACACAGTGCACATTCTAGTCACACAGAGCACCACTGAGCTACAGAATGACATACAGAAACGGCACTGCACTGCTTCAGGGAAGGGTCAAAACCTCCACCCCACACTGCAGAGATGTGACAGCCAGCTTAACTCTCCTACTTTGTTCCTTAAGCACATGCACATTACTTTGGAGAATCGGGGCCCAAGAGCAAAGTATGTCATTTGTTTAACCATCTACAGGGCTTCAGAATTCTTTGCAGTGCCCTGATTGCTTTTGGAGGGCCCTCATCTTTAAGTGCTTGCAAAGTTCTACTTTGTTTGATCTAACATAGCTATCTTTTAATATATTGTAACAATAAGGAGCCACTTAATTGAAGTGAGTGTGTTGTAGATTACAGAATCATAGAATGGTTTGGGTTAAAAGGGACCTTTAAGATCATCTAGTTCCAGCCCCCCTGCTATACACAGGGACACCTCCCATTAGACCAGGTTGCTCACAGCCCCATCCAGCCTGGCCTTGAGTACCTCTAGGTTGGGGGCACCCACAACCTCTCTGGGCAACCTTAAAGGGATTGAGTTAAGATGTGCATATAAGCATCTTTATTTGTAAACACTTCACAAAGGAGAAAGAGAATCATAATCTCTTTTTTTTTCTTTTTCTTTTTTCCCGAGGAGAGTTAAAAGAACAAAAAAGTTTGATCAAACCAAATTTGGAAGTATTTAGAAATTCCTGGAAGTAACAATAACACAACTGAGAATACAAAATGCCTTAAGGAAGAATTTAATGGAAACCAAGTAATCCCACAAAATCAAGTTAGGATTTATTTTCACATGGTTTGGACTTAAAGTAATTCCAAAATAATGTTAAATATTGGAGTGGGCAGATGACTGCTATGGAAGCATACATTTTTTACAGACCTGGAGATTAAATGAGAAAGTAAACCTGCACAGTTTGTTGGCTTGAAAGTCACTGTGGTCCTCTGATGTAGTAACATCAAGCATTCTCCTTCCTGAAAACTATTTAAACATGTTTTAATTGAATCCATGTGTTTTATTTATATATGAGCTAAGCACGCTTGTCTCTTCAGTTCGGTCTGCTTTTTTTCAGCTAGAAAAGCCCTCAGGTAGGTATCTAAGATGTACACGTGCAGAAGAGCTCTAACAAATCACTGAAAATGCAACTACAGGTTGTACAACAGAGCTACAGGTCCAAATTGGGGTCTAAAAGGAAGGAGGAGGGAAGGACTGAAGCCTGCCTGTTTCTAAGGAGCAGAGCAGAGGGGATATGAAGCAGATGGTAAATAGCTTTAAAAAATCAGTCACTAAAATTAATAGCCACCTTCCAGATTTATTTCCTTTCTCTATGTTTCATTTTTCTATCATTTCCTTCTTGCTCAAAATGAAAATGCTGTGTTTTAAATACAGGTAAAAGCACGGAGTCTGGCTCTAGGAGGCCACTGGGAAAAAAAAGCAGCTAGATCATGTACGCTGTGTCCATCCTGAAGCAGCTTCTTTCCTACAGTGCACTTTAAACTGCTTAGCCTGATCTAATTTGAGGTCTCCTAAGATATAAGACTTGTGCAACTCCCCTTGGGAGTAGCAAGGGGAGACATGAGAATAGACTGCAATTACAGAAAGGGCTGTTGCAAAAGGAGAGAATAATCTTTTCTTCAGTTTTCCAGTGGATATGAACTTAAACTGCAGCCAGAAGGACACACACACACACAAAAGCTTTCTAACAGGAAGGACAGTGCAGCACTGAAACAGATCATTCATGCAGAACACAATCTCCATCTTTGTAAGAGCACATTTAGGAACAGATTTGCAGCCATCAGTCAGGAACAGCTTGGGTAGAAATGATTCCAGCACTTGGACATGGATGTGTAGTAGATGATGGGATTCCTAAGATCCCACCCAGCACAACAGTGCCTTTTCTTGGCTTGACAGATCTCTCTTGGCTACCCCTACTGCCTCTTGTGGATAGCAGATCCATAAAAATGGAGAAGAAATAAACAATCCTGGTGTTTTTCTCTTCCTTAGCACTGGGGTTTACAAAGGCAGTTTCAGCACTGAATCTTTGCCCATTACAGGGAGAAGGAGGAAGAACAATCCTGTATGCATCGTTGCTGCTAAACAGAGCTTATTTCAGGTATTTTCTCTGTCAGCTGCCCTACTCACTCCTTTTAGATCTTAGCTAAATCTGTTGCTTTAAACTTTCTCTGATTTTTGGTTACACAGTAAGTTAAAGTTGAGTTCAGAAAAAAATTACTATATGATGAATAGACGTTCCAAAGTTATTACAAACTTAATGTTACAGCTGGTGCTAAGCAACCTATTGCCTTGATGGAACAAAGATAACCAAGTGATTTACCATTTATTAAGGCCTCTATAAATGATTTATTAATGTTTAATTAACTATTTATCAATGCAATCTTAATAAAAAGTGTGTCTTGTTTCAAAGTATCTTCCTTGTTTCAGTACTTATACAAATTTGATCAAACTCTCCCTGCTAGGAAGCCAGTAGTGCATGAGGGGCAGCCATGTTGTATGTGTGTGACATATAAAAACTATGTCAACTCTTTCCCTTTGGGGAAAAGGCTAAGGGAAGAATTTATATATATATATGTATATATACATATATTAATAAAAGCAAATTACACTAAAGCCTAATGGAACACAAAGACAATAAAACTAAGGGTTGTTTTTCATATATATTCCTTCTGAAGGAATGGAAAATTGACATAAACACTTGGGAATAGCCTGACTGGTAATTGGTCTGGCTTATACTGTGCCAAAGGCTTCATTAGGAAGGGATTTAGGACATTAAGAAATTATTGGTAGGGACATGACAGATAAGTTCATATATATGGATTTGATTATCATGTTTCAGCATTTAAAATACTTCTCAGCATCAAAGGGATTCCAGATATTTTTCCCTGAAGGGAAAATACATAAATAAAGATTTCAGTGATGGACCAATGGCCTCCAAGACAAAGAGAACTCTCCTGGTATGAGTATTACTTCAGGAAACTTTTTACTCATGTAAATGTTTTAGCAAATTTATCACCAGCAGCAAGTGCCCAGCACTTATTTTCTTCTGCAATGATGTCTTTGTTGTACTAAAATCTATCTTGCTACTGTACCAAAAATTACTAGAAAGCCATTTGGAAATACAGTGCATGCACACACAAGCTTCTTATTACAGAGCTAGAGTTTATTCTACAAAAAGCAGCCATGTCCCTGACCATAATCTAAAAACACAGTGTTCACCTTGTGAGTTTTCTCCATGACAACAAATAATTCCTTCTGCTCAGTTGGTGAGCAAGATGCATTCCATTGCCTCCCATGGTAAACATCTACTCCTTTCCATATTCCCCATATAGAAGGGGAAGGACAGACAGAAATCATTTATAGTGAAAATAAATATAGAAATCACTTTCAAAACTAATAAAGGTAAAACATTACAGCAAATATTTCCTTTTTTTCCCTTGCAAACATTTGGGAACTGTTTACAAAAAGAAACTGATAGCAATACAGACATTTTCTGTTGAGCTTCCTAATATTCTCTGCTTCCTGTATGCTTCACATTTTTCAATATATTTTCCTCATACTGTAGTTTCTATAACTAATAACAGTCATCATCTTTGCTTAGAGCATTTAGAAGACAATAAAAAATAGCAAATAATGATTGATAGTCTTATTGCTCTAATCAATCTTGTGTATATAAACTGAAACAATTCTCCATTACAGTGAGAAGGTATCAACAGGCAGCTTCAAGGGAGAGTAATGAAGCTGCACCACATGAACCCATTACTAGATTTCCAATTCAGCAAGTCTGACACAACCCTAAAACTAACCACAGCCTATATGATAGTGTGTCAAACATTACCAAATGGCTTAGCTCTCTGCTGGGTAGTGGGTCCCTGATGCTGTGCAGGTGCCAGAACAAGCCTAGGCTCTTTCCCGAGACTTGTTGGATGCTTCTCTCCAAGGTGAATCAAGGTAGTTTTCTTCAGGACACATCCCAGGAAGACCGTATGGCCAAAAACTGCCCTGAATTTGGCTCACGCTGTCCACGAGAGTCCTTCAATTCAATTCCAAGCAGATTTTGTGTTCTTGAGCACCTTCTTACATACTCCTGTCACTTTCAGGAACATGCAGCATAACTCCCTAGTGGTCCTACTATAGAAAAACCATTATGATGGACTACGATCAAACAAGACGTGTGGAAGCTGTAGCTCAACTGTTGTCAGGCTTAGGTGATTTGCATGAGTAAAGGGCAGAAGGAACATTGAGGGTTCACAGAACATAATTGGCAATATAAAAGCATGCAGTGTAAATAATGAAGCAGAACTTTACATGAAGCCCACAGGAGAGCTCCCATGAGAAGTTTTTTATGGTGAAATAGAGTTAAGATTTCTGTGGAATTTACAATGTGGAATGTGTGAGATCCTGGGCCACGTAGGGTATCCAGAACTAGATGTTGAGCTAATACCAAGTACAAAGCCCCACAGGAAGAGTGGTAAGATGCTGGAACAGGCTGCCCAGAGAGTCTGTTGGATGCTCCATCCCTGGAGGTGTTCAAGACATGGGGAGACCTGGGTAGCCTGGTCTAGTACCAGATCTGGAGGATGGTGGCCCTGCCTGTGGCAGGGGGGGTTGGAAACTGATGGACCTTGGGGTCCCTTCCAACCCAAGCCATTCTATGGTTCTACAAAAAGTTAATCACACTCCCCATAAATATTCAGGTACTTGAGGTCATGTATAGTAAGCCCACTTACAGAAAGCCAGGTGTCTTTCTTTTGTGACTAAACTAATCACGCTGTTGCCCAATACACAACATCAGAGTCTTGATGCAGACAGCACGGCTAACGCAACACCTCCTGTTCTTGGCAGCTTCTCATCCACACTGAGATGCACAGCCGTATCTCCTTCATTTTATTTATTCAAATGATACTTGTAGCCATATCCAGGAATGGCACATCTAATTTTCTTGAGTTCATGGGAGTTTCATCTTCCAAGAGATAGAAAGAGTGCACTGAACTGTTAAATACAACATAACATCCTGGCAGTACAGCAATATAATATAAACAAAGGCACAATAAGTAATAAAAAAGTTAATTCCTTAAAAAGTTCCTAATACCAACAATTTCATCTTTGCAATTTAAAAAACATTGGCAACATTTCTCCAAGTAAATAAGCAACTGTGTTTTGAAACTATTCACTGCTGGCACTTGTTTAAGGGAATCTGGTAATTTGTTCCATCCATCCCAAGCTTCACAAGCAAAAAGGCATGTCTCGAATTGCCTGTTTTCTTTGAAACTTAGGGTTCACACCAAAAGGAGAGCAAAACTATAATTTAGAGTTACAAAACAAGACTGCACCTACCCTGAGGCACACAACTGCGCACATTTATATGACACGTTGCACCATCTCCTTTATGTTGCCAGATATAATCAATTCCTGGTTTACTTTATTATTATTTTTTTCTTCCATACAAATAGTAGCAGCCCATGACAAGACCTTATCCATGTAATCTATCAAAAAAAGCATTTAATTTCTGCATCTGCTTACACCAACCTAAAAATAAAAATAAAATAAAAATAAAAAAATAATATCTCCAAATTCAGTATCAAGCAAAATTAAATGGGTAAACTGCAAAACATCTTGCTCTGTAGATTTAGCACAGAAACCTCTTAGGTTGAGCACTACATTTTAGACCCATGCAGCGAGTTTATAAACCACATCCTGACAATATGATGAAACTCAATCTAAAAATCTCCCAGAATTTAAAAGCACTGACTTGTGCCAGAAGATACCAGCTTTAGCCTTCAAGCAGGGACATCAATTAGCTGAAATAGTGTATAGAGGGAAATTAAGAAACCAGGATAGGCAACTCGTTTCAGTTTAAAGCTGAAGTCTTTTGCTTAAAGCATGTTTTGCCTTCATTAAATTTGGACTGCAAGTTGTTACTCATCAAATACAAATAAATGAATCTACCACACACTGTTGTACAATACACATTGAAATCTTTTACAAAGGCTGCTTTTTTTTTGCCTTCAAAATCAAAACACTGCCAGATCTCTTTTATGCTGCCACACAAGCAGTACTGTATCCTGAGTTTTCCTGGGGGGGGAGGAGGGGGGAAGAGTGATAGAGTAACATTTATTTTTAATGTGTTTTCCTCTGACATGACTCATCCACACCTCAACTGGAATGCCACTAAAACAGTGATGTGAGTTTGAAGTGGAAACATAGTGCAAGCCAAGAAAAGCTAAAAACTGCTGTCCTTTTTCACCATTTCTTTTTCTTCATCTCTCTGATGCTCTCTTTACCAGCACACCATGTGTCTCAGTTTGTCCCCTACTTCACGAAGAATGCACTCTCCCCTACTGTATATAATTTCCTTCCTGGTGCTTACAGCAGAGACCGAATGCTTTGGGGGCAAAGGCTGCTCATTTTTTGCCTTATGCCATACCCAGGACAGTGCTGGATCTTCACAGTGACTATATGCTGGACAATCCTGGGTGGACAACATAGCCAGCTTGATCGGCATTCAGTAAGCCTGGGATGCTCACAAAAGCTCAATCTGAAGCCTGATCATTGTACTCTCTAATTTGGCACTTTGATTTTTTTTGTAAGGTCAAAAGCTCAGCGTGTTTGCCAAGAGTAAACTATGGGTTCTGGCCTGTTAAAGAGGGAGAGTCCCCGCTGCTTCTGACACTCAACACTTTAATTCCTTTCTCCTAAAGAAAGACCTAAGCAGCCACCTGGAAGCTTACTCAGTATTTATTATAGTAATTTTAGTCTTTGGAAAAGAACATGCATTTCAGTCTTGATTTCCATGCATTTCAGTCTTGATTTCCTTTTCTTCACTTGTGCCTTGATGCAGATCTACTCCTGCATCTGCATGTCCTATAAATCATGCCAACACTGCCCCTTAATCCACTCCTGCTAGGCCAATGAGTGAAGAAAAATAGAGGTGTGTTTTAGAAGATGCTTTGATACAGTGTAAACTTAGTTGGCTGTCAACCTTACTGAAGCAAGAAAAACAACTTTTTTTTTAATCTCCTTTAAGGTATGGCAGATCCAGCGTATTTCTATTAGACTTCCACTGTTGCATGCTTACATTTGATTCCCCATTTCCCAGCTCATTTTTTCTTACAAAGCTACAAGCCTGAGGTTGGAAGCATTAACCACTCACAAACGCTGCTAAAACGTGACACCTGAGGACACCTGGTCCCACACAAAATGGTCCCAGCATTCAAAACCAGCATGCTCAGGCTGAACACCAGATGAACATATTGTCATGGAGGATTGCTTTCCATGCCTACATTGTTTTTAAACCACACAATAGGAAACTACACTGAAATGAAATTCTATTAACAGGGCTGAAAAACAGCAAAGTCCATAACCTTTCTTTTTCCAAACTATGCCTTTTTTTTTCCCCCCACAGGAAAAGGATGCAAAAGCCACGGCACTAAATAGCACTAAGCTTGGTGCTCCAGCACTTAAAAATTATATATTTGCATTACTAGATATGTTTTGTCTTTGTTGCTGCTAGCTGGTCAAAAAGAAATAGTAAGTTGTTCACTAGTAATAGTTTATCAGGGGTCATATGAGCAATCTGGAAAAAACTTGGAGCATCCCCCAAAAAAGACCACCCAGTAAGCCAATAGTTGCTAGTCATCTCTAAGCAGCACTGTTATTTGCAACTCCAGCTGGTGTCAAACAGTGACAACTAGCAGTTATCATACAAACTCAAACTGGAATAAATTTGCCAAATAATACTTTTTTTTTTTTTTTCTTTTTCAGCAGAGTACGTCATTTATTATCTCGTTCAAGCATGTCCTTTACCAAAAGGAGCAGTTGATCTCACTTTGCTGAAGAGATGCAAAGGCTAAAAGCAATAACATGGCTTTTTTTTTTTTTTTTTTTTTTTAAGGGTAACTTCTGTCTTAGGTGAAAGACGCTATAAAATGGCAATGCTGCAGCAAAAGGAGACAGAATGATACATTTAGTGAAATTCCCAGTCTAAGCCTTTTCAAAGAGCACAATCAGTTAGTATAACATTCCTAAGGGTTCCTTCCTAGCTTTCTTGTGGTTTACACTTATCATATTAAGCAAAATGGTAATGAGGAGATCACAACAACTTCTTTTAAAAGCAACAATAGCTCAATTGCCAAGAAAAAAGAAGAGTGATAAATATGTTCATGGTAAGAAACCTCCAGTGAATGGCTTAGTATTGAAGCTGTGTTCTCTTTTTTTTTGTTTTCTGAACTCAGGAACAACAAGGGGCTGCTCTTCAAAAAGAAATCTCTGCACCAGTTTTCATTTCATTGGTAAAACACTCCTTTTCCAGATAAACTGGCAGCTCAGGCCTCTTACTGAATAGATAAAGGGCTTGTGAGATTCAAAATGATACAATGCTGGAATAAGTGGGAAGGGACTAATTGGTTAAATTAACAACAACAAAAAACAAAAAACCCAAAACAAATAAAAAAACCCAATTCACACTACTGGGAATGTTCTGCTACAGAGCACATACAAAGGTTTTTTTTTGTTTTTTTTTTTCTTCTGAGGCTCAGTAGAATACTTTTAAAGCTTGCTGTACCTTGGGGTGTGGGATGCAAATAACGTATACTTCAACAGGATATACTCAATACAAAGAAATTCAAGGACTACAACACCTAAAGGAGCCTTTAACACTTAGTGCTTATATAATAAATTCAATCAGAAGATCTCAAAGAATTCCTCACAAGAGACAATACCCAGTGTTTTCCAGTTTGCCTCCAGAGATGAAATTTAGTCCATGCCTTAAATGATCCGTTGAGACAATAGCAACTCCAAGGGACAGTAACCTGGCCTTTTTTTCCCATTAGCATCACATACGTTTCTTAAGTGCATATATGCCTGTGTTGTTCCTGTTTCGCCCTGCAAAGCACTAGACGGTCTTATTTATAGCTCTTCCTCAACAACAAAAAATATATTTGCTTAGACATTGCACAGAAACTTTGGAATAGAGAAAATCTTTAAAGGAAAGCTTTCAATTGCTGAAAGTAGGGTTTCTAGTGAGCTCGTCCGGGGAGCCTGCTAAGAATTACGGCAACACAGCAAGTGAATTGAAGAGTCCGTATAGAACGTTGAGCAAACATAAACCTGGACACTTCGCTTGGAGCTTCATATTCATGTCTATAGTCTGTTTGTATCTCCTGCCCCTGAACAATGGTCAACAAACACCTAAATGCCAGGAACTGTTAAAATAATCTTCCTTTCTAATGCTACATGCTCACTTTTTGTTCTGCTGTCTTTTGCAAGACTGAGTGCCTGAATGACTGCTTTTAAATAAAAAAGAAATGTGAAAAATTCCTTGAGGGGAAAAAAAAAAAAAGCAAAAAGCAAAAAAAAAGAAGCATTCTGATCAGATTTGCTAGCTATCCAAACAAACTGTTACCAAGCCGACATAAATCAACGTGGCAGGATCTACAGGCTAATTAAATAAATGTGACAATTTTAAAGTGACAGTCTGAAAACTCTCAGAAGTGTCTTCCATCCATAACGTGCATCCTTTTCAAAAGCTTATTAAAAGCCATGTACTATATTAAGAAACTGAAAGTGACTTAAATATTCAATAAAAAACACAGTTATAGGTACAATTTGAAATATATGTCTCAAGTAGATAGGAAGTTCATAAAGTTTCTCAGAACATTAAATTCAATGACACACTTTGTTTAAAGAAACATTAGAAATTATCTATAGAAGTGGATAAGCCACAGTAAGCAGTATAATTTTAAATATCTAATTTTGCACAGTTATAACACCAATAATTCCAGCCAAAGTCCCCAGCACATCTTGCTAGGAACTAATTTAACTTTGAAGTGCAATGTCAGTGTGGGTGAGATTCTCCTTCTCTGTTTCATTGAAGGAGAAATTGTGGAGTGAAGAGGCATCTCAGTGTTATGCAGAAAGATTAAAGATGTTCTATCTGAGTGTAAATAGTCAAACATTTACTGAGAGGGTGTTCCGAGAGATAGGAAGATCGACCATATCTGTCACTTAGTGGCAGGAGTGAAATGGCAGTCTGTATTTTGCCAGCTTAAACAATCTCCACATGTATTAAGGAAAGGATCATCAGAAAGCACACTGCTGACTATGCAGTCTGAAAGTCTTAATATCAAAGAAATAAGGTACTCCCACCCCCAAAAAATGACTTTTGGAATTATTCTCCCTACATAATATGGAATAACTGCTGATGCTTGCAGAACAGCCTTCCCATGTTAGACAGCTTTAGCAAACCCATGGAGGCTGACAACAGCATTGACATATCACTCCTCCACTGGAACAGTCTGCCTGCCTATACAAAGGCAATACTCTTCTTCAAAGGCAATACTTTTTGACCAGTATCTCCGGTAGTGTCTGTAATCTTAACTTAAAAGGACTGGGAGCATCCTGGGTTCAATTTAGACTGAAGTACATTAAGAAGGCCAGCAGGAAGAGGGAGGTGGATGTCTCCCTCTACTCTGCCTTTTTGAGGCCCCTCTTGGAGGTCTGCATCCAGGCCTGGGGCTACAGCATAAGAAGTATGTGCAGAGAAGTGCCAAGAAGATGCTCAGAGGGCTGAAGTACCTCTCCTGTGAAGAAAGGATGAGGGAATTGGGCCTTAAAGAAGGCTTGGAGAATAAAAGGCTCTGGGGAGACCTCACAGCGACTTTCCAGAACTTGAAGGGAGTGTATAAGCAGGAAGGGAGGACCAACTTTTTATGTGGTCTATTAGTGGTAGGACAAGGGGGAATGATTTTAAACAAAAAGAGGGAAGATTTAGGTTATATGTTAGGTAGACATTCTTTAGTCTGAGGGTGGTGAGGCACTGGCACATGCTGTACACAGAAGTTCTGCATGTCCCATCTCTGGAGAGGTTTGAGGCCATGTTGGATGGGGCCGTGGGCAGCCCTACTTAGTGGTTGGCCATCCTGTCCTCTGCAAGACATGGGAGCTCGATGATCTTTAAGGTCTCTTCCAACCTAAGCCATTCAGTGATTCTGTGATTCTATGATTCTGTGATCAACAATCCTTTCACTGTTTTCTTCACCTTCCTTCTTAAACCACAAGAGCATGTAAAACATCAAAGGTTGCAAAATGACAGGTATAGTTAAAACAGTAAAACTCAGTGTTTTCAAGTATATGGACCCTCGTTGGTCCATTTTTTTTTTCTTCTTTTCTCTAGTTCAAAATCTTTCCTTATATGTATAAGGAAATACATGTATATATATTTTTAATTTAATCACATCTTCCAATCCCATCTTCCCTTAGATGCTGTAAGTCTGTCTAGTTTATTGTAGTTCTGTCCAATTTAGCCTCCATGGGCCCAATCAGCCTCTTCAGTATAGTGTTGACTTATGGGAAGCTTCCCACCCAAGATTTTAAATCTTCAATACTCACCCTTAGGCAAATGAGATAAAATCCTCACAGAAGACATCTATAAGCTTTGTCATTTCAAACCAAAACTGTTTTTAAAGCATGCACTCATTTCAGAAAGTCTAACTTTTCAATGTCTTCATTTTGTTCCTAAACCAATTTATTACGTAGAGTACACATTATTAATCTATTTAAATGAAAGGTAACATTGCTTGCAGTTTAAACACTCATGCCCATATATAACCATGTTTCATTTTGACAGGATAAGATGAAATAACAGAAATGATTAATCTGAGACCAGAGGAATATTCTACTACCTATATTTCAAAAGAGGATTTGATTTTTGTCCTTAATAATTTTGCAATAATATATGTAAGAGGAACATACTAGCTTCTGGTTGTTTTTCTGCTTGACCTCACCGGATGTTGTAACAGTATTTGTTGTTACCAGCCATTTTGGAACTGAAAACACTACTCCAGGATAGACACAGAGCAGGCTCTGAAGTTTCTAAGGATGTTTTTAAACAATATAAGTAATGTAGTCCACAAGGTATTTGAGGAAGGATGCAGAGACAGAGCAAAGCATTAAAACAGCATAGAAGTACTCAAAATTTTCCAATTAGTTCACCAGTTTCATTCTTTTTTTGTTCATGGATGCATACAAAAAGTCAAACTTCATGAGAAATCCAGATCTCTGTTTTCTCTAGCCCTCTCACTCAAAGATAAAAGAGTTAATCTTTATTTATATTGATGAAAAGGAACAGGAAGTCAGATCTTGTGAGTTCACAAATCTGGAGCAGAAATCCTATGGCTCTGTAGTTTTACAATGTAGGACAAAGGAAGACATTATGAACAAAAGACCTTGCAAATGAGTAAACAAGCTCAGCAGCTACTTGCACCAGACATAAACAACATAAAGTTGTTTTTGATATTGTCATCATAACAGAGTAATGAGTAAGAGCGAACACACCTAGCATGTAATGCATGTGTACTGGCAGCGTACACTGGATCATTTCTGAAGTGACTACTCATGAGGAAGAAAAACTAGAAGTGGTTGGGCTGGGTCTTGTGCAAAACACATGCTAGAATTAACACACTTTCATTTAGTAGAGGAGATGAGAGCCCTTTCATTCTCTCCAGGAGCAGCAATACACGCCCAAATATTCATGACATCAGTAATGAGTAATTTGAGTAAATTTAGAGTAATTTTAGTGGCATTGTAGAATCAGGCAATGATAGCAAAACTATATAATAATACTGAAATCAGCAATCACAGAATCACCAAGGTTGGAAAAGACCTTCAAGATCATCCAGTCCAACCATCCACCCATCACCAATAGTTCTCACTAATCCATGTCCCTCAACACAAAATCCAAACGTTTGCTGAACACCTCCAGGGTCGGTGACTCCACACCTCCCTGTGCAGCCCATTCCAGTGCCTGACCACTCTTTCAGACAAGTAGTATTTCCTAACATCCAGCCTAAATCTCCCCTGGTGCAGCTTGAAGCCATTCCTTCTAGTCCTATCACCAGTTACACGAGAGAAGAGGCTGACCCACAGCTCACTACAACCTCCCTTCAGGTAGTTGTAGAGAGCAATGAGTTCTGCCCTGAGCCTCCTCTTCTCCAGACTGAACAATCCCAGCTCCTTCAGCCTCCTCACAAGGCCTGTGCTCCAGACCCCTCACAGCTTTGTCACCCTTA
This sequence comes from Meleagris gallopavo, assembly GCF_905368555.1. NCBI lineage: Eukaryota > Metazoa > Chordata > Aves > Galliformes > Phasianidae > Meleagris > Meleagris gallopavo. The sequence continues at coordinate 18,200,408 of NC_139412.1, forward strand.
TCTGAACCCGCTCCAGGGCCTCAATGTCTTTCTTGCAGTGAGGGCCCAAAACTGGACACAGTACTCGAGGTGTGGCCTCACCAGAGCTGCGTACAGGGGGAGATTCAACTTGGCACTACAAAAATATGTTAAAATAATATGTTTAAGGAGATAAGAATGGAATTGAATACTGAGTTTGAAATAGGTGCACTGCAGTCTCCCTCTCCTATCCTGAATACTTCTTGTAATCTTTTGTTGTTATTATTATTATTATTAAAATGTAAACAAGCTGCAGTGGACCCCTATAATGATCAGATTTTATGTTTTGAAGTTCTTTACTAAATAATTTCTTTAATACTATCATGAAAATAAAACCTTTTTTTTTTGCAGGCTGGAATCAGACCTTGCTTGTCTGTTCTGATAAAGGTTTAATCTTTTGCTGCCTTCCATCTGAAGAACCATATACCATACATCACGCAGGTGGAAAATACCACCTTCTGAATACAGAAACGCTGCACACTCACATACATTTGTCAGATCAGATAGTCAACTTTTTCTCTCCAGTACCTTCCCAACAGTATGAAGTCTGCTTTGAATTGATCTGGTAGTAAAAAAGCATATTTCTAATATGTCTCAACATCACAAGTGAACTCCTCTCATGCCTAACCTGGGCCTTGCCAACAGTGCAACTGTGGCCCACAAAATCACCACAGACGCAAAGTATTTGAGCACTGACTAATGCCAACCTCCTACTCAGCTAGCTTGAAGTTAACTTCAGGGCCTCCAAATTATGTACCTAAAGTTAGTATATTGTCTGCTCTTGAGGTGTCTTTCTCATGAGTGACACCATCATGTTGTCACTGCAATGAAATAGCCAAAAGCTTGACTAATCCTGTCCTGCTGTGTTCAGTTACAACTTGCAGAGGCCAGGATGAGCCTCTATGCCAGGGGTCTGCTCTTGACTGAGAAGACCTAAGGCTTCTAGCTCTCAAAGAGTCTTTTGCTTTTTTAAAGACCATGCCAGGATGTCTTCAAATGACTCAAATTATTGATCTCAATGTGTGTGTATGTGTACGACTGGATAATGCACACACACACACACCAAAAAAAAAAAAAAAAAAAAAAAAAAAAAAAAAAAAAAAAAAAAAAAAAAAAAAAGCCCAAACTGCTGGAAAGGGACTTTTTCTGAATTCCTTCCTGGAATTATTGATGAATTCTACTAATACTGAGCTGAGAACTAAGCAGATGACCTACTGACCCAGGAGAGAACTGCTCTGAAAAAACTATTTAGCATTTCCATTTTTCTGGAGTAAAACTACATCCAGACAGCTATCAGAATAAAGGACTGGTAGCTGCTTTCACATATTCCCAAAGCAACGCAGGAGAAACTACTTTTTATGTTATAACAACAGCAGCAGTGTAAGTGAAGCTGCTGTCAATTCATACCAGTGTGGAAGGATGAAGAATTCCATGAAGTCAAATGACATCAGAGGTCAGTGGAATTACCCCCTGATTTATTTTGGTGTGCAAGCAGAAACTGACTCTGCTTCCATTCAGAAAAGTACTGTTAAAAAGCTGAAAATGTAATGAATTGGATATTGCTAAGAAAGGTATAGTTTTTATCCATCCAAATCTTCATGTGCATAGCCACATCTAAAAGAAAAAGACCATGCTGTATTGTGTTTTTCAAAGCAGGCTATTGCCCATTCCTTACACAATTCCAAGGTCTGCACGCCAGACAAGGGACAAAGGCCACAGATACACGTTTACACGTGGGTTAACTTTTCAATTCATTTTTTTCATTTCAACAGAAAGAATAAATCACCTTAGAAGCAGCTTGACAGAAAACATACGGTGCTGGGCTATTTTTATAGTACACCTAAGACATAAGGATTCATTTATTTACTCAGCTATTTAAAAGTGGCTACTCTTACTCATTCTCTGGACAGCTAAATGCCAGGTTGCTAAGTTACTGTTACTTGACATCATCTCCTCCCCAATGTGTTCCCACATTTGACAGGTTCAAATGATTTACTAGGCCAGTCAGCTCGTTATTCACTTGTCCAATGACGTCTGGATAATCATTTTAAATTCACATCATGTCCTCCCCAGCAAGCCCCCAGGTTCCACTTGAAAATATTTAAACTGCTTGTCAGCTACTAAGTGAGTTTGTAACCACACCAGACTGCATACCTGTATTTTTCAAATTACAATTAATGTAATTACGTTTAGCAATGTTCTTCAATGTTGGTTTGTACTTTAGAAGAGAAAACATTTACTGAGGGGGCAAATAATGGGCTGTATTTGTTATGGTCTAATTTTGCTCTGCGAACAGCTCACCTCAGCTGCGGATGATACATATTAAATCCATTAGTGCTTTCAATTGGCATGAGGAAGGTAACACTACACGTAATTTACCCAATCAAGGGCATTTTCACCTGCTGATCAATTTACATATTCTCCAATGTCATTAGATGTGAGCTTGTCATCAGAAGAATAGAATATCATACAAATTACAGACTTTGCTCGTTTAACTCCAGTCATTTTTATACTAATTGCAATCTAAATTACATTTAGGATTAGTTTTGCTTCCAGACTAGAAAGCTTTTAAATAATATCACAATATCCACGTAGCATCAGAAGTCTGCTGAGTTCCTTGATGCCACACTACAGTGAACAATGGATATACAAAAATTCTTTTGTTTCTCTGAGGGGGACAGAGAGAAGTCCCTGCCCAGACAGCGAGCAGCACCCACCTGCCAGCTTCACATGTACAGACCTGAGACTCACCTCTACAGGATTACATCTACACAACCTCGCCTAAACACCTCGCCCAAAATTTCAATTCAAGTGAATAATTTCAATACAAGTCCTCAAGAAATTTTATTTAAAGTTTCCTTTCTTTCTTGTGTGATGCTGTATGCTTATCTCCTCTTTATCCAGAGGCAAACCCATGCTGAAGGTTGTCCCTTCTATGCTCTCTGTAGGCAGAAAAGGAGTCCTGCAAGCTTGCACACTACACACAGCCCTAGATTTGGATCGGCATAATGCCTTCAAATGATATACAATGACAGCAAGGCACATTGGCATAAAGTACTGATATATGTGGCACAACTAACAGCTTTAGAGTATTGGTTTAAAATGTCAGTTCTCTTTCCCCATCTGCACTTTGTATCACAACATTTCAGTGAATTCATTTTTCAATGCCTGCATGTAGCAAGTGGCAACTTAATTTAAATCCATATTAATAAGTTGTGAATTACACGCACATACTGTTGATTGCCTATTTTCCACATTATCCACATGCTCAAAGCCAACATTCTGGTCGAAAAAAATAGTAACATTTTGGAACAGAAAAAAGTATACCAACGACCATTCACTTTTATGTTTCAATTTGGTGTTAACAACCTGTGCTAAATGCAGATCTCCTGCACTACATTTATAGCTTGGCCGTAGGTGTACAACAGGGGTTTTATTTTATTATTTAATTTTAATTTTTAACAACTTTCTCAGACACTCTGGTTAGAAAAACAAAAGGAACGGGAGACTAGGCTGCCATTAACCTTTGTTTGTAGTATCACAAACAGTTCTTGGAGCGTTTACACAAGATGACCCAAGTAGCTAAGTGTTTCAGGAAATCTGAAGGACTGTGAAATTTTGTAAGTGGGCTCAAGATCTTACTCCTCACTCAGTTGGAAAGTTTGGTCCTTAAACTCAATTCAGTACTTTTTGTTTGTTTGTTTGTTTGTTTTTGTTTTTTAATTAAAAAAGGAAAAAAGAGATAAGAAATTGCAGACCTCTACAATTACAAAAAACATTTTTCAAATTTAGCTTGAAAAAAGAGCTCAGTAAAATATGACGTCACAATTCTTAGCTTAACTCCCTCTTCCTTGCAAAGCCTGGCAAAAAACCCTGAAAGTGCTACTATGCCTTTTGGAGGGGTAACATTGAATTAAGGCACTTAATTTTGTGACTTGAAAGAAGAAAAAAACCCAAACTTCAAGTAAGAGATGCCCTCAAAGCAGCTGACAGGGCAGAGTGGGAGCAGGCAGGTGAGGGGGGGCACTTTGGCGTGTGCAGCTCTGCAGTAGACATGGCCAGGAGCAAAAATTGCCAGTCCTTGCCAAGCGTTTGCTGAGCAGCTGCAGGAGTACAGTGGTGTTCATTTTGGATTAAAAGCTGCATATGTGAGTGCGTAATACAGCCAGACATTTTGAGCTGAACTCTGGTTCTGTTTCCATTGGCTAGAATGCATGCTGTTGTACTCCCACCTATCTACCTTTGGGACATCAGTGCTCTGTAACCCTTGTGTTATTTCTGCAGCTTCCCCGACAGAGATGGAAATGTTAGTATCCATTTTTTTTCACCTGGGGAAGCTGTCACCAGAAAGCTAATACCCACGTTCCCAAAGGCTCTTCAGAGCCTGAGTCAATGACCCTAGTAAGCCAGAAATATCTGACGAAGCTGGGAACTTAATCCAGGTTCTCAAAGCACAAATTGCTGCTGCAACCAAGGCTTGTTCTTTCTGTCTGAATCTCCTGACACAGGACTCCCACAAGAAGCCTCAAAGCTAGATTTTGACTACTGCTGGACATCACCTTATCTTACTCCTTTTTTAACTGTTGCCTATCAAGTAGAATATGACACTCTGCATGCAGCCAAAACACCTTTCCCACCAGCTTATTCTGCATTACAAATGTGACAAGAACAAAGACATTGACAAAACTTGAGTACTTCTGTTCCAGGTGTGCTTCAGCACCATATAAATTTGAAAGCCTAAAAGCACTGCCATTGAAGGCAATCAGTTGGGACTGGGACTTGGGACTCAGCCTTTGATGGGCAGCCCCAGGAGCAGATCTGTGATCTCTGGCTTTCACACACTTAGAGACTTAGTTGATCCAAACCCGCTGAAGGAGACAGGAAAACTTGCACTAATCCTGGTGGTTTTCAGAATGGAGTCTGTGAAATTCCAGCGCTATTTGTTGACTCAAATTTCAGTTATGGGGTAGGAAACAGGATCGTCTCCTCTTGATTAGAAAAAAAGAAAATATTTCTGCTTCCTATGATTTATATGCACTGTTCTCACATAAAAGCTGTCAACTGGATGATTGATCCCTGGCGTTTGCTACATCACATTTCTCTTTGGTAGTGTTGACTGAAAACAACTGCTTTCCCCACTTAACACGTCAATTATTCCAAGAACAGTAATGTACCTAATCAAATAATATAAACAGGAGAAGAGATGATTTAAAGGTATCACGTAGTCTAAAAACTGCACTTCAACATTTGCTTTGGTTTTGCTTCCTTATGTCATCTAAGCAGTAAACTGCTGCTCACTTTGAACATTGAAAATAAATTGCATTTATGTCCTTGCATTAATTTCTGCTAGGTGCACATACTGACACAAAGTCCTCTTTGACTGCAGGTCTGCACATGCATGGTTGCCTGCTGGTTCAACTTGTGCAGACACACTGACAACCCATAAGGACATCGCATCAACCCAAGATAACGTGTACTTGAAAAACAGGAACAGGTTTCCACTCAGTTTCAATGAATAGTGCAAAGCCTGCTTTATTTAATGAACACGGTAGTGTCCTTTTAAGCAAGTTTGACACCACTGTTGTTCTTGACTTTGGGTCTGGATGAGTTTACACCAGTTGCTCCAATTGAAGAAGACATGGCCAGCACAAATTTCCACTGAGGTTTTATCCTCTCTACATCGAAATCAGCAGTTGGGCTGGAGATCCCACAGTGGCAGCTCTGACAGATTAGAAACTCAAACTGTGAGGACAAAACCCAAAATGCCAGACAGAAACTGGTGGGTTGCAAACCTACTAGTCCCAGACAAATCTCACTGTCAACACGGAACCTCAACTTTGGAATGTCTGAAAAGCCCACCTTACAGTTACAGTAAGGCAGATTTAGGCATATGCAGCACATTTCCCATGCTCTCTTTTTCTTGTTACGTGATCTTAGCACAATTAGTTTCTCAGTTTGGAGTAGCTTGTAGAGTTTTTTTGTTTTCTACATTTAAGCACTAACCAGAACTTCTAACCAAAAAAAAAAAAAAAGAAAAAAAATGTCTGTACATCTTCCACAAAACTACAAGTGCTGGGAAACTATACTGTGGGGAAAGAAGTAAGATTGTAGACCACTATGGGAGAATTAAGGGAACTTTGCCCTAGAGTGGGAGAGAAATTGATTTTGGAGAGACTTAGAGAGCCTGAGAACTTAAAAACAAATTAACAGGAAAGGATGTAATTCCTGACCAAGACAAGTTGCAGATGTCTTGGGAGGAAAACCAAGACAAGTTGCAGAGTGCAGGGAGAAAGAATATTAGAACTAAACTTAGCCAGTAAGGATCATCCTGAGCCCACCAGGCTGTGTCTCTTTGATACAAATCCACTAATAACTTACTATTTAACTATGATGTTAAAGACAGCCCTTCTCCATGAAAGATGAAATAAGAACACTACAATTAAAAGAAAAAAAAATACAGCAAAAGAAAAGTGTATTACTCACACGCAGTATTTCTTCCACACAGCTGGAGTCATTGGGAAGGGTAACCTAGGTTTGAAGAAAAAAAAATGTTTAGTTAGGCACTAGATGCAAAGTTCAGTGACTTCAGGTGCACAGCTATCAAACAACTGCCTCTGTCTGAAGACTGCTGCATCCATGATTGCTGCATACCAAGTTTTCCAGTTCAGATCAACAAAAGTCATCAGTAGGACTCATTTTGTCACAATTTGCTGCATTATTGTTTGTTCTGCACTACTTTGTGCAAACAATGACACTGTTGGAACAATTAAGTACTCTGATTTCCTCACAGTTGAGAACTGGCAGTTGAATTGCCTGAAACATCTGTAATAGAAGAAGATCCTACTGTTACTCCCAGCAGCAGCCTTCACAGAGAACTCAAGGTTTGGTTTAACTTGCAGCATGCTGTGCCAGAAGGCAGAGATGGCAACACTTAGGAGAAAGTTATTACCTTCAGCTATCTCACTCTACAGTTTCATACACTAACAACCAAGATGGCTATTAAAACTTGCACACATACACTGTAGTAAAGTACTGGTAAAATACTGGCTGGACTATAAGGGCTGAGTCTAATTTTCTTGTCTCTCATGTCACTAGCCTGTTCCATGTAAAGTTTCATGTCAAGACTGAACAGCACACAGTAGTCCACCTCAAGAGGCTTGGCAGGTATCTTTTCTCCCATGCACATACACAATGATGCCCTTAACACCTTCCAGCTGAATATACTTGTTTAAATGATTGTTGCAGTATTTTCCACAGTCCCTCACTCCAGTGTTACTAAATGTCACAGAAGCTCTAAACGCTGTGAACAACAACATAAACAGCAGACAGACAAGACCTGTATGCAAAATATTTTACAATACTTGCAGGCACTTCCAATGGATACTCATCATGGCAGTAGAACAGCAGAGCCAATACACAGGGAGGTACCAGAAACAGGTTAAGCCAAGTACCTTATGCCGTAACAATTCAGTGAGACATTTCTACCTCTTGATGACTAGTTTGATAATGGACGCTCGTGACTGAGATTCATCTGTGCCATTCAAATCTGCTACAGAGCTTGACTGAAAGCATGACTATGGCTTTCCTCCTAGACTTCAACAAGCACAAAGCTTCAAGAATAAATCCACACAAGTGATAAAAGTCAAAGACCAGGAAGACCAAACAGGTCACCATGTTCATTTCCTATTAATGTCGCACACTTTATATTCTGGTAGTGGTGTTAGTCTAGCTCAAAAACTGCAGGGAACTGGGTCCCCAATTCCTTCTCTGAATAAAATATGGAGTAGCGTTTAAAAATATTTATCCCTTTTCTGTGATAATTAGTTAAAATTCTGCTTTTGGTGTTACCTCAGCCTGCCTGTAGAGCTCTTCCCACAACCTACTTCCCTTCTTTCTTACAGCAGGCACAGATATGTAGAATTATACGCGACTTTTCTCAAATGCCGTATGTTCAACTTTTACTTCTTTCCCAATAAGCAAGATGTTCCATTCTTTTGGCTTATTTCACTACTGCTATCTGAATTCCCAACAGTTCAGCAGTATCTTGGTAAAGATGTATTGAAGAGAAAATGACCACACTGAAGTAGTTAGTAATTTCATCTACAACATCAACAGCAGATTATCATTTTCCATAATACCATTTAAAAACACTCAATCAATGAAAAAAACTCCAATTCTGCCCAGCAAATCTAGGCTGAAAGATTCCAGTGGATTGTCAGCATTAGCTACATGGATTCCACCTTCCTCCTGTACTACTTGATATTCCAGAACTTAATTGACCTTCCCTCAATCTCCTCAATTAAATTTTGCTTAAACCACTTCTTTTTTCCTCTCAGTGCTTTTAAACTCTTTGCTAATCTGGGTTTTCCATACCTAGCTTCCAATTCAGAGAGGATAATCTGCCTCGGATAATTGAAAAAGTATTATTGCAATGTGCAGTAGGATAGTAAGAGAACAAATGCCTAATGCACTCCTGATTCTTTTTCATTGAGGAAGTGGTATGTTGGAATATGAGAAAACAAACTAAGTATTACTGTAATAAGCTTGCAGTTTACACACCAACCAAAAAATCTCTCAGAGCAGCTACAAGAGCAGCTCAAAATATGTCTGAGTTGGTCAGACTGGGAAAAGTGACAGAGGTACAGAAGCCATCTCTCTATTTTATGCTCCTCCCTGACATTACACACAGCGTTTCCAATGGTTAGCTTGGACACTGTGTGTATTCTTCTGTTTAGAAATGCCATAATTGTGCACTGAACACAAGGCAGACCACGCACTTACTTTACAGTGCTCTCTCAACTCACAGCCCTGTTTATGTTACTTCAGAACAAATGGTGTTAATAATAATAAACATACTACTCTACTGCAGTAAAGCCCTTTATATATTATACAATCACAACAAGCTTCTGCTGGCAGCACTTACTAATGACTGTAAATGTTCATGCATCAGTTTAATTGTGTTAATGGCAGAGATGATTTTAATGGCTTGACAGAACTTTTGTTCCCTTTGGCATTGCTTTGTTTTGAATCACTGGTATTAAAGTAATGCAAGATGTCAAAGTACTGTGATTGTCATATAGAGAGATCCAAAAAGGAGCTAGCACAAAGAGGAAACATTTAGATTGATGCAAACATTAAAAGAATAATTATTACAACATGACTATCAGAGAGAAGATCAATGTAAGAGTTTTTCAATACATTACTATTAATGGATTTCTCAAGAAATGAGACCATTTTTCTAAATTCATGCTACAGTTGCATGTATTCAAGTTCTAGGGAACTTGAAAGGCACAGATCTATTGGAGACTTGGAATACTCAGGGGGGAAAAAAGAAGAAGAAGTAGAAGAAGAAGAAGAAGAAGAAGAAGAAACGAGCAGACTCCCAGCCTTTCAAAGTATGAATCAAAAATTGCAGGTTAATTTTCCACAAATATCTGCATCCAGCATAAAAATGCATTGCCTACCATGCAAACCATGCAGTCCAAGCACAGGTAGATCAGAGTAGAACAAAACACAGCAAGTAGCTTCACCTCACTGAGTATTAGTACTATAAAATTTTATTGTTACATTTGCCATTAATAAAATGCCACATTTCTCCAGGAGTTTAATCAATGTTGGACATCCCATAGTGTTACCTTCCCCAAAATCAAGCAGTTTAGAAAGCATTATGTGATTCTCCACTCCTTGGCTTTTTGAGCATTCACTGAAAACCAGATTTTAAACCTGAGGACCCAGCTTTCACTTGTGCATGCTTTTGATGCGTTTCTTCCTTTGTGAGCAGCATGGTCTAAACCAGCCAAAAAGACAGACTCCAGGAATTTTGTCTCTGAATGACTGAGCAGTTACATCTCACATCACGAGCTGCTATCAGCCAGCATGAGCTCTGGACTGAAGAACAGTTAATATTACATAAGCTGAAGATTGAAGTCCTGAGGTAATATGACTTCAATCAAAACAAAAAGATTTCATAACAGCTACATGTTACACTGAACTTATCTTTCAATTTCATTTTAATCTGGCAAACCTCTTTTGCATCAGAATGCTTCATGTTTACTTTTAGATATTGCTCCCAGGCTTAAGGAAAAAAAAAGAAAGGAAGAAAAAAACCTAAAGGTTAGATGGTCAAAATCTCCCAGCTTGTATTATAAGGCTCTTCACATTTCGGTCTTATAAGAGAAAGAACAGAACTTAAATGATGTGGAACCAAAGGTTTAATGTATGGCTTGGATGGCTCAGTGCTAAACTTTAAAGAGAAGGAAGGAGGGCAGAAATACTAGAGTGAGGGAATAGTAGCCCAATGTCATGCAGATCAAATGGCATGGGGTTAGTGGTTACACTATCTGATGAGTCATGTTGATCTAACCTTCCATTTATTCATTCAACAGTTCCTTGACCACTCTTAGCTCCTGGACAATTTATAACCTGCATTAGATCAGAATTTGTTTTTGTGGCCACAGAGAAATCACATAAAGTCTCTTTTCCCTGGCATGTCTTCCAAAGGTTAGCAACAAAATCTTCCAAAAAACTTATCAAAAAACTCCTGAAAATTGAAATGCAGTGTCGGGAAGCAGAAATACACACTGAATAATGACTTTACCAAAATTGACTGCCTATATTGTCATCTGAATAAACTGTTTGTGAACAATCCTTCTGGCTCTATTGGTGCATAACTGGCATTCAGTAATCAGTTCTTCCTATCTTTGTTTAATTGGAAAGATAAAGGTAGAATGCTAAACAATTGTAGGAACTCACTCTCATCTTTTGCATAGGAGCACCTATGTGTTTATTCATTAAGAGCTCTTTCACTGTCATCTCCTTTATCAAGAGAGCCATTTTGACTCTGGGAGATGAAGCTCATATGACGACTTACTCCTTCAAACACAAACTGATTTTACACTTGCTAGCAAGAAAGGATATTGTGCATGAGCATTGATTGATCATTTCCACTGTACACTACATGGAGATAAGAGGAAAACTCTTAGAAAACCAGAAGCAGCAAAACCAAGTCTGTCAGCAGAAACTTCATCTTACAAATGCCTTCAGCTCCTGGTAGCTTTTTTAAGAACAGATAGTGCTTCTTTTTTTTTTTTTTTTTTTTTTTATTAATGCATGTGGGAAATGGATCAGGCAGTGCACAAAGCAGAGGGGTTTCCAGGTACGATGGAAAAATCTTCCCTGAGCTAGGTCTTAAACCCATCAGAATATTATGACTGGTGATGCTAGATCTCACCAGAGACCCACTCAGTCCATGGACCATAAGAACAGAGTATTAGTCTCCTAAGTCACACTGATATTTAAAACCCTCCAGATTCAAGCAAGCTGCAGCTCACAGAACAGTCTTAGCTAGTCATGGTAGTGCATGGGTCAGCATGCTGAACAACCTGTAAGAGAATTACTGCCCATGAACCTCTCTCCTGTCTTTCTGGTTGCACTTAACACACAGAATCCAGCTGCAGTGAGTTCCACAAGTTCAGCACACGGTGGCCAGAACTCCTCTTGCCTGCTAGTAGGATGGACTAAAATACATGACTGTTCAGTGTAGTCAGGCTCAGTTAACATGAAAAAGATGAGATGGGATTAAACCATGTAAGAGACACAATGTTGAGGCTGTATTTTCCTGTTATAGTACCATTTGTGGACTCCAAATTGAATTTGAATTTGCATTTGGATTTTGTTCAAGAATTTCACAAAGTTCAAACACCAGTAAATTCAGCAGTTGAGATAGAATAACCCAACACAGCAACATAGTCTGAGGGAAAACAACCTAGAAAGATAGTTTGCAAGCAAGGACCTGGGGGTATTGGTGGCCAACTGCTTGAACAGGAGTCAGCAGTGTGCCTGGCACAAAGACAACCAAGGACACACTGGGCTGTAACAGTAAGAATGTAGCTAGCATGGAATTTCTATTCAGTACTCCAACCCGAGTACTTTGCTTGACTCTGGGCTTCCCAGTATGCAAAACACATTGGTATACTGGAGCAAGGCCTCCTACATGGCTGGGCCTGGAGCCTGCGGCACATGAAGAGAGGCTGAGGCCGTTGGAAGAAGACAAGGCAAAGGGTAGCATCTACCTCATGGGAAAGAGCCAGACTCTTCCCATAGCTTCAGGGGCTAAATGAGAGGCAGTAGAGACTTGTCAGAACATGGGAAATTCCAGTTCATTATTGGTAAAACTATTTCCACCATGAGGGTGGTTAGATACTGGAGCAGGTATCAAAGATGTGAGAGAACGTCCATCCTTAGAGATTCTCACAATTCAACTGGACAAGCCACTGAATAGCCTGCAATAAACAGACCTGCTCTGAGCAGGAAGTTGGACTAAATGGCCTTCAAAGGTCCTTTCAGCATGAATGAAACTATGATCCTGTTCTTGCAATTTTCTCACCAGAAGTCTACAAAGATGCAATTCTTTGTCTGCATTTGAAAGGAGTATACAGCCAGTCCTCTTCAACATCAGCTTTTCTTCCATCAGTATCTCCTTTTATGTTCAGGGTTTGTTTCCCCTTTCCAGACATTCCCTACATCTCTTCTGGACTCACTCCTGTTCAATAGCTGTGTGTCCCTCAGCTGCAATCTGGCTATACGTTACTCCTTCTGAGGAAGACTGTTTCACATTTCCTTGAATTTAACTTCATACCACTGCACAGAGACCACTGTTCTAATTTATTTGGGTTGCTTTACATTTCACGTTTTTTGTCTGTTTCCTGTTTTGCTAATATTTTTCCCAAAAGGGTTGTTCATGTTAAAGACATCTGAAATAGACATTAAGCTGATCTCACTAGCTGAAATGATCTTCTTTACTAACTTTAGTGCAAATAGGTGAAGAGTGGGAGCAGCAAAAGAGCAAGGAATAAATATCACAGTCTAAGTGGTATTTTTTCAGATGTATTTGATATTCATGAGGTTATCACCAACGTATGTATTGGTACTGTATGTTTGGTCCATGGATAGGTTACTGGACTTGGTGGGTCTCTGCTGTGATCTAGCATTGTCAGTCATAATATCCTGATGGGTCTAAGACCTATCAGACTCAGGAAGCTGAATTAAGACAAACAAGGTGGTATTAAGAAAAATAATTGCTTCCTTGGTATTCAAATACATATATGTGTTTTTCACAGGGTTATTCATTCTCAAGGGAACCATTTGTGGGTCCCAAGTAATGTATATTCACTGTTTTCTTTTGGTACTTCCACCATCTTGGAACCAAAATACCACGAAAAGACTACATTTTTCATTATTTCAACCCTCAAAATATATCCTAGGGCTTACTAGAAGGTCTGTGAAAACATATTCTTTGTATATATAAAAAAAAGAGAGAAAGAAGAATGCTTAAAACAAAATATAGAGAGCTTCTTCTCTGCTCACCATTAATGCAAACACTACACTATGAAGGAGTTGTGTCAAATATGCATTTACTGGAGAATCTGGTAACAAGAAAAAGTTTTAGGGAGCAGACCAGACTAATTGATTTATTAGCTAAGACAGCCTGGTCTGCAGTCAGTGCTGCTTTTCAAGTGTTGGATGAAGAAGTATATGCCTGTTCCCTCAAGTACATCACATACACTAGGAAAAACAACTTACTATTGTGGTCCAAAATGTGCCTGATTCAGACTCCCACTGACTTCCCTAGTGAACTTCCCCAGAAGTCTCAAGTTGAGAAGCCCAAACTAACAACAACAGGTAGCTTTAGTTTTTTTTATAAAAGCTAATGGCTCCAACATACTCCCCTCCAGTCACCCCCGTCAAAATGGTGCTGTTACACCAAAGCGGGGCTCTTAGGTGCTAACTCACAATCTGGAAAGCATTATACTTTGGTTTCCCTACAATGAATTCAGCCTACAACAACCTCCCAGTCAGAGCAACTGCAAGGACACTGTTTCTTCTCTGGCATTTAGTTCTGCTGCGGTAACCTTTAAACTGGGTGGATCTGGATGTGACAATTTTATTTGTCTTGTTCTTTGTGTGTGATATTCAGCCCATTTTTTTTTTCTTTTTTTTCATTTCTTTGATGTTTTCTTTTATAAATACCATTTCAATGTTGATCAGCATAAAATAGTTTCCATGAAAACACAACATGCTGATGTTTAATTTAAACTCAATAGTTCTCCATTATTTTCATGTAGCAAGTTGTCAAACACTATTAGAGAGAGAAACCTGATAAAGCAATCTCTCACTTCAGAGTGTCTGGGGTTTTTCTTAATGTTGGTAAGGCTCCAGATTTTGCTTATGGAATAAATATTCTGAATGTAGTGTCATAGAAGCTCTCCATGATGACAATGCCAGACTAACCACTCATGTTAGTTTTCGGTCAGGTCCCAACTAAGATTTTTTTTGCCTCTTATTTGTGACCAAACATTGATGTTGCTTGCATGGGAGCTGTTACATGCCATTAAATATTGATAGAGAACAATCAAGTTTGGAAATTAATTTTTTCCTTTTTCTTCCTTCTCTGTTTATCTTTCCCCCGTCCTCTTCTGCCATCCAACAACTGCAAGTACTCATTTCCCTACGTAACATAAGTACGTTCTCTCATGTGCCTTATTCTGGGAGCAGCCACCTTGTACGTCTCCATTACACTGATGATAAAAAGCACACTGACCTAAAATGCCACTGTGCTCTTGTCCACTTTAAAGATCAAAGCCTGACTAGCAGACTATGCAACCCTCTGGTGCGGTGAGATATGTGGTGCAGCAGAAATAAAGATTAAGTGCCTGCTTCTTGTCTTACTTGTACCAGTGTGAAATCCAACTCCTCTAAAGACAGTGAGGCAGCACAAATACAGAAGGAGTGTGAAGTGAGTTTGGCTTCTGAATCTATTTGCTCTCAGTAATAGTAATGTAAATAAGAAGCTGCATTCATTCTCGGTGTAACCCTAGGAGAAACCTCTTGGAAATCATTCAAAATCCCTCTTCTCTACAGACACAATTATAAAAATTTAATACAACTTGGATCTGGATGTCCTTTAAATCTATTTTACATTAGTGTCATTTAGTGTCTGTTCCCAGTACATGCCAGCAGAATCAGGCAGCAGGCTGTGACAATGCAAGTCCACTGATGTCAGTGCAGTTGCATCAGTGTAGCCTGAAGCACTATTTGACCTCACGAATCCAGGCTGTAGCATCTTTTTTGTGCTTTGTAAGAGTAACTTTTTTAAGCACCTGTTTACATTTGACAATGTCTTTACTGTGGCTGTAAACGCAGCAAGCAACTGTGTTCCTTAGCTGCTCCACTTCACTTTTTTAAGCAGGTATGGACATCCTCACAGAACAATGTACTCCTGTGTTTAATTTGTACAGCAATACAAGCTGCAAGGCCAATGCTGGGACCCGAATTAATTGCTCAAAGCTTGTTTGCCAATACCAAGTTTTCATATGTCTCTTCACCACTGGCACAGCTTGCAAATGGCATCCTCAGTCTGGCTCTTCCTGAGCAAAGGCCAGAACTGAAAGGGCAAGGACACAGAAACAAAACAAATGCAATTTGAAATATCTTCAAGTTGAAATAACAGCATGCCTTTTAGCATATTTCCTACATAAACTTCAGTCAAATAAACAAAGTTCCTATATGAAGTAAAAGCCACTTTCCTATTATGAATACCAACAAAGTAGCACAATTAGTGAGTAAGACTTTATTGGGATCTGATCCAAACTCAGACTACATTAAGAGCTAGATCTTACATTCATTATTATCCCAATTGCCACCGAATGTCCTGGTTATCACACAAAAGGGGAGGTAAAACAATGCTTTTTGGACAGTGCAAAACTTAGAACAAAGAAAATCTGATTTTGAACGGGATCTTTATGACCTCCCTTTTATTACATTTCTAATTAAAATCCTTTGATCTATTAATGCCAAGGGATGCTGCTGAATGTATACAAGACAGAAGTCGCACTTTTCCTGAGCTCCCCAAATCTCTTAGAGTTGTGTGGACTTATGTTACGTGCAGCTAAACTGCTCACTGAAATGAAAAGATATCTAAGAATAACTCACTTCCATTAGATTTATAAATCACATTAATTAATTCAACATCTCCAGTGGTGTAGAGAACAAACCCTAATGCAAGATCTAATTAAAGAAAAGGGGGAAAAAAATTGGAATTGAAACACAGAAGTAACTGCTTAGCCTCAAATTAATGAGGCGCTATGCTAAGCAAGAATGTCCATAAATCCCTAATGAGGATTTTAAACACATTAAAACTTCCTAATACAAAGTGTTTGCCTTCCTTTTATGCAATAACAAATAAGCCAATAATTTTCTGCCTCTAAATGACACTATTAACTGTCATGGCATGTTTTATTTGACAAACCCTCCATTCAAATACAGTAAAACCAATTAATTTGCCTGCTGTGAAGTGTGTTTCTTGATAGCTTTTATGTGATTTTTCTTCTCAAACAAATGTAAATAGGAGGTCAATGTAGGTGCCTGATTTTGCTTAAAAATATGCTGCAATAACTATAGATTTTCTCATCAGTTTGCATTTCAAATGAATTGAAAGATAACCTCCATTTTCAGGTCATCAATCACATAATGGCCTCCTGATAAGTAAACAGTTACAGAGTAAGAGTTTTATTACTAGGGAAATGGTCCCGCATTTGAGCTGCAATAGTTGCAAAATTACCACTTTGTTCTGTTATAAATAACGGTTCACGCTCGCAGCTCTTGGCCTCCCTGCCTTCCTCACCAGCCTGGCACCCACCGGCCGCCAACGGAACAAAATAAGCATAACCAAGCACCTAGTGCCAAGTCGCTTCTTTCGCACCACAGCAAAGCTCCAGTTCTCTTAAGCATAAGCATGGACACCTGGGTTTTTTGGTCAGAAAAAATCTACAGAACAAATAAAAGATAATTCTGTGCTTTCAGTGTTCCCCTGGGCCCCCTTTCATAGATATCACTTAGCAATGAAAAGAAAGACCATGCTACCACTGCCCACAATTACGGCGTATCTGAATCTCTCTCACTTCTCTAAGGTTTTGTTACTTGGATGATCACCTTATTAAAAAGTGTGCATTCTGTACTTCAGAAATGCACTGTTTTCAATCCGTGTCCATTGCGTGAACTGAACCGCATTGTAAACTGAAGGTAAAAATAGAGGATAATGCTCGGTGCACCATGCTTCATGGGCCCTAACTGAATGCCAATTAATCTTTACAACACATATACAGTTGGATAGGCTCTTGCATTGTATCATGATCCCATGGAGAATGGGGTTTATTTGTCTTAAGATGGAAACACATCTTGAAAAAAACCTACACAACACAGCACATACTCATACATGCAGAAGGAACAACAGATGAAATAAAACAGAGATGCCTACCAGCATTGAAAAGGACAGAAGTGCTCACATATTTAATCGCTTGCGATAGATTACCAGCTAATATTTATGAAGCATACCAGGACAGCTGATTTCCAATTTGCACTATCTTGTATCTGTGTTTCTTATCCAAACAAGCAAACAAAAT
This sequence comes from Meleagris gallopavo, assembly GCF_905368555.1. Lineage (NCBI taxonomy): Eukaryota > Metazoa > Chordata > Aves > Galliformes > Phasianidae > Meleagris > Meleagris gallopavo. The sequence goes on from NC_139412.1 coordinate 18,217,885, forward strand.
ATGCCTAATTCCAGCAGGCATTGCCAAGACCTCCTGACACATGAGGAGAGCTTGTGAGAGGCGGAACAGGGACAAACCAAAGCCAGAGAAGGTGCTGTGCACTTCTGCTAGCTATCCTTCCCTCCTCTGAGGCACACTGCCACAAATCCTTTCTTTCTCTCTTTCCCTACAGAAAATGCTGTTCCCTTTGCTAGAAATATTTGCCTCATGACCTTTCCTAAGGGATGTCTGGGAAAATAATTTCTGTTTACATATTATCATATAAAATTATATACATGTGTATCAAAATAAGAAGCAAAATGCATTATGCAAATATGTTGTGGGTTTTTTTTTTGTTTTGTTGTTGTTGTTGTTTTTATTTCAGTTTGTTTTTTTTTTTTTTAAACTACAATCCCATCTAATAAATTTAGGAACTGAATCACTGTAGTTTCTAAAAATAAATGTACAAGACCCCTTTCCTTGCCTGAACAATGACAAAATCATGTTCTTTCCATATACTCTCAGCTGTTAAAAATTCCCAAATTAAACTTTAAAGAATATATGAGCCAGAACTATGCTTGACATGGTCGAATATCAGAGAATCAGTTTCACGATGGATACAAGCTTTAGAGCTTAAGATAAAACATATAGTAAACCCTATTTTCTTCTCTTTGAAATCCAGAGTTTCTGAAGTCTGACCTAAGTTCCACCTCTCAAGAATGCAGCAGTCTGCATCTAATTTTGCTGATAAAATGTAAACAAAAATGATTTATATTTCTGTAAAAGATCCGATCCGATATCCCACATCAACAGCTTTTACATTCACTTCTTAATCGAGACATTGAATTGGGCTAAGACCACCTGACATTATTTCACTTCTGACCTTTTCAACTGTCAGAGCAGACAGATTTTTATCCTACAAGATTCGAGCCAAAGCCTCAAAGGTGCAGTGCCAGAGCATTAATCCATTTCACTAGACAGTCATTGAAATTATAATTCAAAGTTCAACTTACTTTAGCATTTTATGCTGAAATACTTTTGGCAGCCCAGGGCAGAAAGTCGAAATCTGGTTTCCAATGGAGACCATTTCCAATGGTTTCTAAATGTTGGCAGAAAAATTCCTTATTGTCAAAGAGATCAGCAGATGCCAGCTTCCATTAATTTACTTTCCGTGACTGCTGCTCACTTCAGGAAGCCTTTCTTTACCTAAGGATGTTAACCTGCTGCCGGATCCCATCAGAAACAGACTAGAAAAGACACTAATCTATTAGGAGGCTGGGGACACCTCAGGGAAATCCCCTTCAGCAGCCAGGGCAATTCCCACTCCTCCATTTATTCTGACTGATGCCAAAAGCAGAAAAACAAATCTGCACAGAAGACATAACGTGGATCTGTAAAAGCTCCCAACCCAAGCTAAATCAACTGACCTACACGTATAAAACTATCAAGAGTAACTCCAGAATCTGAAAGCACCAGCAGGCAGCTTTTCCTCTTCAGAAACGGGTTGTCATAAAGGAAAAAGAGACTTTTGAATCTGAAAATAACATCACCATTTTAAGTAGTCAGTGGGCTATAAATCCTCTGTTCTGGTATTCTCGAGCTGTTCAGAGGTCTTTGGCCAGGAAGTTTCCTATAAATAACAGTTTATTATTCTTAGACTAATCTCAAAAGCTATCTAAACATGCATTTAAGTTAAATTAGAGGACATGTTTCATTAAAACCTAGGGTTTTTTTTCTTCATTTTTACAGTTGGGGCTGACTAGCAATTCTGGGTGACTTTTCCAGATGTTAAAAAGTTTCTTTTTTAAGAACAGAATGGAGGAAGAGGAAGCATGAGATCCAATATCTTTTAAGCAAGGTTTATTATTATGTTTTTTTTTTAACAACATTTGCAGGACCACTGTTGTACTTGGTCTAAAATTATACTCTATCTATATCTGCTCAACATTCCTTAAATCCCTGACACCAGGATATTAACATCTTAATTCAGAGCACCGAGAAATAATGCTGCAGCAGTATATGAGCAATGGGAAGAAAACAGCAACATGAAACAAAGATGCAGCCTGACATGGGGGAACAACGATGGCAATTCTCCTCAATGCTGACGGAACCTGAGCTGTTTTGCAGCCGTGCCCTGCCACAGGTTTTGCCCAGAAGACCGCATTAGCTGGCTGCCTGAGGGATCTCCTTGAGGTGCTGCGATCTCAAGGCTCAGCTCTCCAAGTTAATCTGTTCGGGCAAGGAGAGCACAGACTGACTCTGAGGCAATGTAACTCTGACAGGAGGGCATCTGAGACAAGTACCAGAATTGCACGACTCCTAAAGGACATCGACAGTGACATTTGACAGCCTTCTGGACCCTTGGAGAGGGTGTTCTGGCACTTTGTGCTTTAGCACCTTTAATCACATTGCTGTTGCCAATGTTGCCAACTCTGAGGTATGTTACCAGCCTCTGCCCATGTGCACACATGGTTACATTCATGTACCTGAGCACACACATACTTTTCTTTCTCTTTCTTCCTGCGTACATCTGAATGCCAAAGAAGATCTCCAGATGTGGACTGGCACTAGCACCGCTGCACACACACATGATGCCTTCTGAGGTAGATCTGTTTGCATCCAAGTATGGATACAGGATGGGCAAACAATCACTCTTTAGATTCCTGTCTGGGCTATTACCTTTGATCCACAGCTTGCTGCACTGCTCGACCCACCTATGTTGTTGCTGATCCAATGCACAACTCCCATTGCCTACAGTGGGATCAAGGAGACAAGACCTTTATGATTCAGCTTTCACTGGAAACAGAGAGTCAAGCAATTTTATCACAAATTTTATGATAAACATTCTGACTAAATTGAATGAAGTACAAAATAACAGAATTTTGCAACCACAAAGACAGGGGAATTTGGGAATCTATAATCTCACTTTGCTGTAGAGGTGTACTGCAAATTTGGGCAAGTTAATTAACTTCTGGGTTTCTTCATTTGCACATCTGCATACACAGAAGAAGCAATTCCTAATTAGCCATCTACCCTACTTGTTACAGCTGGAAAACAGTGGTCTGGAGATCCTCAGCAGGATGGTATGCTATAGGAGTGACATATAAAAGAGAAAGCTGTATACAACTGGAGATTCCTGACTGCTGTAAATGTCAGTCCTCAATAAATGGTTTGACCTTTCTTTCTATTATTTCTATTTTATAACTGAAGTCAGGTCTGACACAATGAGCATTTCAGGGGAATAAATGCAGCTTGGGGATGGCTTTGCAGTTTCACATCTCACATCACACCCTTGAAATGCAGTGATGTCCCCAGAAATACAAGGCTGTCTTTTACTTAAGCCCCAAGGACCTCCCAGCATCAGTTGCTGGCTGATCTAACAAGGCAGTGAGCCCATTATCAGCATGTCTCTACAAGCCAACGAGGCTTCTTTTAGAGGAACTACTTAAAGCATACAGCAGCTTGATCGTAGAAAAGTTATTCTTTAGGCTTTTAATTGAGACCTTCCACACTCAGAGTCACCTTCTGGATGAACCCACTTCTGCACTGACTACACAAAGTGGCCAGGGTCACCACTCTGCTTAATCGGGATGTCTCACTTAAGGACTGAAAGTTAGGATAAATAAATATGAATCAGAATATCCACAATTGTGCACTGCTGTTCATGAGCCAGACTGAACTCGCAGTGCAGAAATGGAAACAGATGGTTGATAAATTTGCCATGAGACAGTGGCTTGGGGATCTGCATGCAGGACTGAGAGCCAACCACTCTTGTCAAGCTAGACAATAAGTAATTTGCTGTCTAATGATAATTTTGAATTTGAGGGAGGAAGGGAAATTGCTTTGATTTGGACTTAAAACAACACTTAAAAATTTTTCAGAAAGCTGAAAGATTGAAATTGTTCATTTTGTGTAGATTTTAAAAACTTCACCGTGACAAAAATGGATATCTCTCCTACGGATTCCAGTCTGGAAGACACTTCCATTAAGACAACAAAATAAAGCTATGGTAGGAAGTTTAGAAGGGAACAACATAGAATTTGTTTAAAAAAAAAAAAAAAATCGGGAAAACATTTAAATTGCCTGCTTGTGGTTTTCATCATTCCCCAGAATTTTAAAAAATGAATAAATTTTAAAAATATATGTTAGCAGAAACGGCAGAGCTGATAAATTTGAACTTCCACTGCAAAGCTGGTGTGTCTCAAGCTGCTTAGCTGTATGGCTGAATTATAGATGCTCACAGCTTTTGCAATAGGCTATGAAAACACAAGTTTCCTTTCCACGTATCTCTTGGTTCATTAAAATCACAGCCCTGTTGCAGAGTTAAGGGTTTGGATTTTCGGACACAAATGTCTGCTTGTGTGCAACTGGTAAGTTCAACAGAATGAAATGAAGAGACTCTCAGAAGCGAGCAAACTGCCCAATTTTCCCATTGGATTGTCTGGGGAACAGCTACACTTTAATTGGCTGAAAGGAAAAAGCTGTCGTATCGGAAACGGTTAGGAGAGAGAAAACACTGGCAGAATGATGTCTTCCTAGGCGAGGATAGCCCAAGTCTTAATTCTGTGTGTCAGGGCAAGATAACACACAGCCGTACACATATGATGTCTTCAGCTCTTCAGGAGATAGGATTTTACTTGATGTTTTGTAATATTATTTTAGAGACTTTATTTAGAGACTCTGTGTTTGCAGAACACACAACAAGGAAAAAATGTCGTGTAAACCTCCATCTGGATACCACTTACAGGGATTTGCAATCATTATAATCCAAGTAATCACAGCTATATTAATTACAATAGGAAAAAAAATACAGATACACCACCGGTAGGCATTCCACGTGCTAACAAGCATTTACTTTCCAGCATCAGCATTTCCAACTCTCCCTATCTGATGTCTGTGCACTTCCAAACACATACATTTACATACATGTGCGTGCACCCCCAGGTCAGCACCCAGCACCTATCAGCTCAGGGTGTTCTCAGTGCATTGGGGTAAAGCTGTGCCTGCTGCTGCCCTGCCCTACCTGCAGGGATTCTGACATTCTGACATTGGATAGCTTGTGCTAGTTTGGAAAGTTTCCTTCCAAACAACAAAGGTGAAAATCTTAGGGCTTGATTCTCCACTGCCACTCAACAGCTGGAAGGGAGGCTCAAAATCAATCCAAGTGGTGCTGGGTGCAACGCCGGCCGAAGAGAAACAGCAACCCAAGCTCTCTTTAAGCCGTCACAGCTTAAAGTCTACAAAGCTTGACAGCATTTGCACTCTGAGCAAAGCCATTGGCATTTTCAAGTCTTAGGTAGATAGATGGCTATCTGTGTATTTTTGTGTATAATGTCACGTGTATTTGTAAATACACAGATGATTTCCATACACACCCATGCGCCACACAATGCAATGATAAATTATTCTAATAAATGGCATTACTCCAAGTAGGTAACAAGGATAAATGTAATTGCACAAGGTCTAAACAGGGTGTAAATCAGCATTAGAAAAAAAAAAGAAAGGCAAGATAACACGAAGAAGCTGTTTACTCCCAGTCTCAAGCATGCCTCGGGAAGTAGCAGAGAGCAGCTCAGCAGATGAAACAAAGAGGACCTAATTACCATGCGAGGCACAAAATCCTTCAGATGTGATGAGAAACGTGACGGCTTGAAGAACTGGTCCTGGGGAAATTTCAAAATATGACCACCCAAGCACAAAGAAGAGGGTGGTGAAAACCAGAGAAACTGAAGCATAAAGGCATAGTATTAATATACAAAGAATATTAGTTTAAACACGTGCACATACAGAGAATGTGTACATATACAAATCTATAAGCAGGCAAACAAATATGAGGAACTATGTGATTTTAGGTGAAAGCTCAAAACACAGCAAAGCTTTCAAGCCATATGCTACATATTAATAAAAATCACATAAATTCTCTGCATGTTGATCCATGGAGATTCTTGAGGGAAAAACAAACAACCAAATGCAGGAAAAACAACCAGTGGGCCTGGTAGTCCAGCCATTCCACTATTATCATACACAAACATTTAATATTCATTTTTGCCTACAGTTCTGCAGTTTGACTGTAAATGATTTATTAATACTGGCCATCAATTATTATTATTATTTTTTAAGATGACGAATGCAGATGATAAGCACTGACATTTCCTTGGAGAAAGGTTCAGGTAGAGAAGTCACGTCATTTGCAAACAAGTTCCAGAAGATCCTTAAAGCCACAGTGGAGATGCTCTGGCTCCATCACAGATGGGGGAGTGAGACCCCCAGTACTGAAATATGATTTTATGCCCAGGAATGGCCATTACTACCTCCAAGAAGGAAATACAATATACTGTTTGAGCTACCCCATAGCATGCTTCTGCAAGAAACTGATAAAAGAGTATCCTCTCCCAAAGACCCTTTGCCTAGAGAACCTGAGCAAGGCAAATGTTAACCTGTTATGGATTTATTGTCCCTGCCCCAGGGAGAGATGAAGCTGCTGGTGGATCTTAAAAGGCTGCACAAAGTGTGGAAAAATGGAGAAACAGAATTTGTAAATTCCTTGACACAATCAATACTGCTCTTAGCTCTAGATTCCCTTTATCGATGACAGCCTCTCCTCTGGTAGCAATTAGAGATTCTACATCTTTTAACCACAGAGAACATGACAACTACACCCTATCTATAGTTTTGTGATTTACAGCAATTGATGTACTATTGATATTGCATTAGTGCAATGACAGCTTTCGGGTGTTACCCAAGCAGCTGAATTTAAAGGTGTGGTTGTGTTGTGACATAAACTGACAGAAAATTTGACACTTGAATCCAGCACTGACTTCAACCCACACAGCTTCCCGTGTCTCCCTCCTGTTAGTCACATGGATAAACCTTTCCCTTCCTGCTCCACCAATTCTAACAAAAGGAAAAGAGCTGACTAAAAAAGAGAAGCCAGAAGCCACGTTATGGGGCTGTCTGTGTTTATGTTTACAGACAGAACATGGAGTTTGGGGAAAACATCTCTCTCTTCTCATAAAGTGTCAATTCCAGTTGCTGCAAGTGAATGGACTGTAGCTTAGCCAGTATAACTCTTATTTTCAATTTTTTAGACACTTCTCCAGTTTATCTGATGAAGTCAATTAAACACTGATGCATCTTTTTAATTTCAGGGGATTTATTTGTCTTATTTTTAGCCCAGTTCCTGACAGAAATGGAACAGTAACAGTCGGCAGTTGTCGGAGTCTAAAATAATGTGTTTGCATTCTCATACAAAAGGTGTTCAACTCACCCCTGCTGTCCAGCATCAAGGTCAAAAGATAAGGAAACTCTTCAGAGTTTGAAAAGAAGGCAGTGGGGGACAAGAGTGGGGTCCCACTGCCGTCCCATTACAGGGAAAGCTAGTAATGCTCACCCTTTGTAGGATATCAGAGGATCCACATGAGAAAGAGACATTACAAGGAAGGATTCATTAGCTCCTCTGCTCACAGAGTGACTTCTTTTTACAACAGAACAGAAGATTTCAGTGTCCTGAGCTGAAAGAAAGCACAGGCTGGCAGGGAAGAATGAGATTAGAAGAAAAGCAGGTTCTTCTCATCTCTTTCTAAATATTATCATATGAAGTACTGGCTCACATCCCCCAGCAGCGCCCCACCTAGCAGCCCTCAAGACAATGTGCAAGCACCACCATTGATGCTGGCTACCTCAAGCAATGGCAGCCAATTTAGGACAGCTTGTCCCTTTGTCCTAAGCCTGTCCTAATGCTGAAATGGTGATGGCATTTGTTGTGGGCTTCTTGGAAGACTTGTGGTCAGCTCCCTGCCCTGCAGCAGGCTTCCTGCTGGAGTCTGGTGATGGCACCCTGTGGCTGGCACTGTGCAGCCAGGAGGACACAGTGCACCAGGAGTGTGAAGCTGCTTCACAGTTCTTTACACTAGCATCACGCTCACATGCACACCGCAAGCCACAAGATTTCCTCATGAGAGGTTAGGATTGAAAATAAGAAACCAAATGCCGAGAGGAATGAAGGACACTACTGATGGCTTAGATGTCTGCAACAGAAGCATCCAAGGCACAGCCCCCTGTTGTGTCCTTGTTTATGCAGTAAGGTGTAGGTAGTGCAGCACCAGCACCAGCCCTCAGATAGCAGGGCTATCACCACTTCTCCTGAGCTGTGACTGGCCCATGCACTGGCCCTCGGTAGGGCAGGGGGAGGACGTGGGGAAAACTACAGAGCAAATTTCACTTACTTCAGCATTCAGAATTATTCAGATCTCAGAATTATCCTGCATTGCTTTATAATACAGTTAATTAACATGTAACATCCTGGTGGTGTTTCTAAGTAATTTGAAATGAGCAGGAATCAGTGAAGATTACCGTACTGTGGGCAGAGATCCTTGCTCCCTCCTCTCAGCTGCATCCATTACACAGCGGGATGATGCAAGTTGCCTGCAGTCTGCCCTATCAACCTGGCTGCAAACTTGGCTTTGCTGCTGGAGTTGATTATTTTCTCCTGATGACAGAGTGCAAGAGTGGACGAAACCATGTGTTTAATTTGGAAACATAAATAGCTGGAAGGATGCTCAGCACCAGTATGTGTAGAGTGTTTATTGTTCTAATTTGTAAGCCAATATATAAGCTCATCTTTTAAAAAAAATTCACTCTTCTCCCTGATGCTGTGAAAACCCATCCAGACTACTACGTTTCATTTCTGGGATAGATTGTCTATTTTCACTGCTCGCATGGTAGGAGGACCATGGCAGTCCCAGAGCAGACTAATCTCTAGTGCAGCTGTACTGCACTTCTGCTCTGCTGCTCAGGCTAACCCTATGTACTGCTGAGTTGCAGCTTCCTTAAGACCCAGGTAGCTACCCCCAGGCTCTGGCTCACACCTGTGCCATGACCCGCTGGCCCGGCATGCTCACCCAGCCTGTCATTACCAGGTCCCACTAAGCATCATCAATGGAGCTGCTAAGCACAGATAAAGAAATTTGTCTTGGGCAGCTGCTGTGCCCTTTCCAGTCCAGATATTCTGCTTCTGGGTACAGCTCCCAAGAAGAAACAACTGTTGCACTCACAGTGAAATAAATACTTTATCACAGATGAATAATGTTGTTTCTAATTACAGGATCATTGATGTATTTTCCTATTAGAGGAAGATTTCCACTTATTCTTTTTTCATATTTACCCAAAACAGATTACACAGTGTGATGTTTGCAATCGAGCTGCTGCTGCTCTTTTCTGCCAGTTTCACTGCTGGTTGTTTGGTAAAGTTTATCTCATATCCTTCTGAAAGTCAAACAGGTACCAACTTAGTTCAGAGAACTGCTCCCCAAAAAGGGCTCTTCCTGAGCCTTCTTATGATAACTCCACTACAATTCCACTAGCAGTTCCTGGAGCCTTTTCCCTGGAACTAAAAAGTTTTCTGGATCAGACCTAGCAGATATTTAGCTTTCTTCTCAATGCTCAGTTGGCTGTGTTAGGAACTTTAGCTTGATATTTGGTAAACCAGGTCTCTTCTTACTTAAGAGATAGATTAGCACGCACTTAGTTGGAAGAGAAGATTGCTATGCACTGTATGCTAAATACTGCTTCTCCAAGTCAATTTTGTCACTGGTGCTGCAGGGGAAAATTGGAATCACTTAAGTATGGGACAGGCCAGGAGCTGAATGAATGATGGCTGTATTTCTGCATCTGTGCTGCTGGTTACTGCGAAATTCCAGTAACATGCAACTGAGCTGCAGTGGTGACATGCATGTTGGTAATGGTGAAAAACCACCCGATGACCCTGTTCTTCTTTCTTACAGGTTTTCTGTGTCCGAGCTTCTACTGACTGCTCCTTCTTACCTGGTGCCCACTGCCTTTGGTTGTGCAGGTGCTCTGTGAGGATGTGGCTAATCTGAGATTATCATCATATTTAAAGGTTTCAGGTTATCTCTGGAGTGACATACATATGTGAAAATAGCACAAGCAATGAATATATATTCAAGAAGTTCATCCTCAGCGATGCCTCAGCCTGTAGTAAAACTAAGCTTCACAAGAACAAGATGATGACAGTACAACTGAGAAGTGGAGTTCAACAACACAACTCCCTCAGCAATGATGACAACACCACGACATAACCTCGGCAAATAACCACAGAATCAGGTCAGCGGTCCATTACATCGCAAGGGCCATCTCTAGAAACATGCTCAAAATCTGTCAGAGGTTTTTATACAAGTCTTAAGTTCACTGGGTGAAAAAAAAAAAAAAAAAAAAAAAAGATGGGGGAGAGGTTATTGGTTGTTTATTGATTTGACATGGCTTTGAAAGCATGCCATCTACACACTAAGTCTGACACTCATATTCATCGAGAGAAAGCCTCAGTGTCTTTGTTTTCCTATCCATTGCTACAGACAGCATGGAAAAGTGAAGGGGTGTCCTGATGCACAGAAACCATGCATTAAAACATCTCCACGTACTGATGATGTTTGCCGAGCACTCATCTGGATTTGCAGCAAGCAGGTCAGGACAGATGGAGCTCCCAGGGGCGGGGGAGCACAGAACACACTGGCACTCAGTGCAGAGGTGGCAACGCACTCAGGGACCACAGAGGACCAGGAGTTTTCCTAGCAAATTGGGAACCACATCCCAGGTCTGACACCTCCACTGGCAAAACTGCCAGAGATTTCAAACCGTTGATGAAGAGCCACGACAATTTACACCAGCTGCAGACCTGCGCCTGGGAGCCCTGCCTTGCAGCCCTCTGCTCTTACTGTTACAGATCGATGGCTCTTACAGGTCAGATTTTTTGTTTTGTTTTGCCAGGCTCAGATTGCTTCTTTGTACACCGCTGAGATCAAATCAATTACTTTCCACTCCAACCATCTGACCGAAGTAATTCTAATGGACCAGAAAGCAGAAACTCAGATAAAAGAAGGGACAACATATTTTTCACTGTTATCTTTGTGTTGAGAATGATAAAGAAGGAATGAAGGCTGAAATAAAGATCATTCTTAATAATTCCCCCTCACGTAAGAGTAATGATCTTAATTTACATCTTTTGTCTTTGTTGTTGAGACTCTGGATGTGAGTTTAGATGGAAGATGAACCCTGTACGTCTTCAGAGGAAGAGCATTTATGACAGAAACTCTGTGTCTTTGATAATCATATCCAGGAAAACTATTATTTTGGAACTTGATTGCATTTTTCATCTACCTTTATGCCATTTTTACTATTCAGCTGCATGAATAATTACCTAACCTGTTGGAATGGATTTCTTGACCCACACATAGCTACATAAAAGGGTGTAATTTAATGCAATCTAACTAAATTAGCACCAATTAGACAGGCTAAATTAAAGGGCATGTCACTAATAAATTTTATGCTAAACATATTACTGATAATAAGCTCACTAAAAATTGCATAATGAAATAAAAAATTCTTTTTAGCGCTGTTCAGTCTAAATATGAATATATGAAAGTCATGAAATAATGAAATACTTAATTCCCAGTTGCCTTTCAGGATAACATCACAGCCATATTAAAGTGCACAGAATTGAGGTGGTGTTTGAAAACAATAGGTCAGATTCTACAGGGGAGCAGAAAGCCAGGTGAAATTCCATGCAACAACTAGGACCCCAATCCTGCAAACACTTACAGATATGCCCAGCTCCTTTGAACCCAGCAGGTCTGTTCTTGTACCCAAAGTTGTTGGTTCTCTCTGTGTTCAGGGAGCTGCGTTTTAGTACAAAGCAAGGGATGGGGGAGGACTGCAGGAAGTGCTTGGATTTGCATTCGGACACTTCTTCTAAAGACTACATTCCAAGTTTCACTTTTCAAATACCAAGTACAAAAGTTCTGTGAGTGCCCATCTGTCTGTCCCCTCTTCTGTGACTGGATCCTCTAACATCTAATGAGATGGGCTCATACTATGTCCCTTTCTTTGACTAGGGCTCTACTGGATGTTAGCTCAGCTGACTGCTTGCTTTCACAAGTCTTTAAGACAGTGCCCCATCCCTGCCAAATTCAGCTGAAGTTAGCTGGGCGGACAAGAAGACACACTGAACTTCTTCCAATTGCATAAGCTCCTTTCCTAAGATGAGTTAGTGAAAATTCAGTGGTTTTGTTATAAGTGTGCTTTAAGAAGGAGCTGTTTAGCAGATTGAACACACTGGTGCCACGCTTTCAGCTGCACTCCAGTCAGCACTGGGAGAGGTATAAAATGAACTCCATCCATTTTCATCCTCAGGGAACCCCCAAATTCTTGGGCTATTAAGATACTACATAGTGCCAGGAAACCTGATTGCAACCCCACTTTATGCACACATCCTCTGCTGGGTAGGTCTGGAAGTTTGTCTCTTCCATCTTCTTTCTGACATAAAATGATCCAAAGACTAAATAAGCTCTGACACTGTACAATTCACTTATCAGATAGTCGTTAATTGATAATAAAGGAAATCAGGGATGTGGAAGTCACATCTTTATGAAAACAGAGAAGCATGTTCTGCATAGTAACAAGAATGGGCATCTTCATATTCTGTGCACTCACACATTAACTAATTTGGGCCCTCAGCAGGCTCCTTACTCACATGAGTTCACACAGGTAGTCTAAAGTTAATAGGCCTGTTCATGTGAGTAAAAGTTGCAAAACCACGTTCCTGGACTCAAATTCCCTTTCTTTAGCACCTCGGTGAAAAATCAGAATTCAAAATATACTCAGAGGCAGAAATCTCTAGAGGGACTCTTTTAATAAGCACAAATAATTTTGCAGAAAAGCCACACGGACTGAATCTGCACAAGTCATGGCCTAAGGCTGACACAGGACTGAGCCTTAAGCCAGAGAGGAAGAGCAGTAAAATCAAATCAAACTCCACAGGGACATTTTGCAGGTTAAAATTTAGCATAGGTAGACATCCCCCAGTCTTTGGGACCCTAGCCCATTCTCAGAAAATAGGAAGGTAAGATTTCATATGAAAGCATGTTTTTTCTCTCTCTCTTTAAATACATTGTTCCTCCTCTCATGAAAACAAATAGGATTTCCTTGATTCTTTTAAGAACACTGGGAAAAAAAAATAGTAAAAAAAAGTGCAATCACATTGTGCAGTGTCTATTAAAATTCTGAAAAGAGCTAAAGGCACCTGCAAACTTGGCTTTTCCTACTCTCATTCTTCCACTGTTCACACAAATTTTTAAAATAGCTAGAATCAATGCCGGGTGACCACTATTAATCAAAGAATCCTTTCTAGTTGTATGAAAACAAACCAAATAAAAAATGGTGAGCTTCTACCTAAGTACACTTTTCTATAGAGGGAACTGAAAAATGACTCACATCACATCAGTGTGTATGCTGGGGAAAAATGTTGGCTTTGGAATAAAAGGGACATGCTATTTTCTTCAGGAGTATTGTGATTTTGTTTAAAAAAACAAATTCCTAACTTTTAGCATTTTTTCCCATCCACTCCATAGGCCAGAACCCTTCTGGATATAGACTGCCATGGTTTTATTTACTATAGATTAGCTTCCAGCAGACTGGCCAGTACAGGATCTGGCCCGTTGGAGACATGAGTGCTGGTCAGGATGTCTTTGTGAACTGTGCTGCACAAAGCCCCAGACAGAGGCTGCCTCTCTGCAAAACATTCTTTCTAAAGCACAAGCAGTCCATGGAATATATATCCTCACTATCATTTCAAAAACAATACATAAGTGATTTATTCTCTTTTAAAAAATTATCAGTTTGGCTCATTAACCTATCGCCATACAAAAGCGGGAGACAATTATGTTGCTACATCAGATGTGTGTAAAGATAATTGCCCTGAAAAGAAGATGTAAAGGTGTCCATAAAGGCAGTGAAATGTGACCTATTAAATCAAGCTGTAACCTCTTATGGGTCAAAAAACACATCTGTAGGGCCAATAGGCTCATGGCAATGGCCAATCTAGCATGAATTCTGCAGGTGTCTTTTTCCAATAAACAGGAAATCTATCCTTTTTGTATCTGCAACATTACCATCTTTTTACCTTCCATGCACATGCCCACACAAAGGCCAGATTAATGCAGAACATACCAGGTATGAGTGGTGGAATAGCAAACAAGATAAGAAAATATGCAGCAACAACAACAAAAAAAAACTGTAAAGAGCATAATACCTCTGCTGCTCTACTGGCCGTTACACAGAGCCTTTCTGTCATCATACGTAATGTACCCCACCTTAAGTAGGGTAAATCTGCATTGGATTTGTTGATTAAACTCAAGATCTGGCTCAGCTGTTGGTGAAAAATAACAAACATCTTGCGTATGTCCTAAATTCTTGTTTGTTGTCTAGTCACACACTAATATATATAGGTGCTATCGAGATGTCCCAGAATGCAGTGTTCCCTTTGGGTTACAATGGGCTTGATTCTGCTGTCATTTACATCAGAAGTCTTTTCAGAAGTAATTAAATGGAAGTCACCAGACAACCCCAGTAGAACTGCCTGTAATGAAACTTGCAAACTTTCAAACAGAAATTTTGCATAACTACAGGTGTGCAGAACAGAGATGAAAACACTGTGAACAGCTTTACGATAGTCCCAAAGACAGAAGAATACTAGTCCGTGAAGCAGCTGTATTTCTGATGAACAGAGCTGCTGGGTCAATGATCCTAATTCCATTTGCTCTGACAGAGGGAGGAAGAAGAAATGGACTGCGATCTAAGCAACACAGAAATAAATCATGTGAAGCTCATGCAAAGTCACCAAAGATAATGGTGTAAAATTCTAGGTAAAGAACTGGGGCAAAAATCTCTCATTTCTAAATGTATTTGCATTATTCAAAAACAGCTATCCATCAGGGAAAGGACATACAATTTGTGAATTACATATGTATATGTAAGTGCTTTCACTCTGGACCAGGAAGCTTTGCAGGTGACACACACAAGAAACTCTCAGTATCCTTCAGAGTTATTATATTTTTATTCTTATCTCACCTACTCCATAATCCTTTGTATCCTTCGTGCTGCATAGCCGGCTTTTACCTGTTCTAAAAATAACAGTCATTAAAGGGGGTACAGAGATGTTCCAGTCTCTTTGTTGAATCTGGATTCACACCGGTTCTGTCAAGGAAGGATGGCCACAAACCTGCAGCAGGTGTGAGACACAGCTCGTTTTATGGAGAATTAGTCCTT
Source organism: Meleagris gallopavo (assembly GCF_905368555.1). Lineage (NCBI taxonomy): Eukaryota > Metazoa > Chordata > Aves > Galliformes > Phasianidae > Meleagris > Meleagris gallopavo. Next base: position 18,232,981 of record NC_139412.1, read on the forward strand.
CTATCAGATACATTTGTTTTGGGGTAAGCAGCATGTTGCTCACAGCAAGAGAAATTGAGAAGCCTCCCACCCAGTGCAGGAGAAATGTAAGTATTGGTCAGAAAAGGATAATGATTCTGCAGACATATCTGTGGAGATAAATTGCTCACTTACCTATCTTAATTTGTAAGACCCATCAGGTGTCATATAAGACATTGTTCCAGAGGGAGTAAGTCACCTCACCACAGAGGAGAGAATGTTGGCCAAACACTAACTAAATCAAAAGAAAAAAATAATTTTCTTTAAGGGAACACAGTTTGTGTAGCACAGAAACCCAATAAATGAAAGCTTAGCAAATATCCAGGATCTAGTTTTTGGTTTCTTATATGTAACTATATCTGCATAAATGGTTTTTAAGAAAAGCACACTTAATATCATTATTATGATAGCAATACTATTCTCTGTGCTCCTTCTTTTTCTTAAGCAATTCCAGGCAAGAAATTAGGTATTGATTCTTTTCCTAGCTATGTCATCTTTTCTCTTTAGAAGATTCACTGCTTTCAGGCCTCAGTTCCACAACCCGGTAGGCAGTATCTAAACAAGATTCACTTTGCTGAGAAGAACCGTGATTGCCATTAATTCTTCTTGCTTTCTTCCTTTGTCAAGGTAGTTTTGAAGTGTCTTTCTAGAGAAGCAAGGAATTAAATATTTTCACAGGACAAAACTAAGACAGTTTATTCTTCACACTCACACCAGAATAGTCACTGATGCTAGAACAGTCTCCTATATTTCAGCTGATCTGAAATTTCCAGCTCCTGGTGATATTTAATTATCTTGCACTGAGAAGAGCAGTTCCAACACACTCAGCAAAGACAGATCTACGGCAGAATAACCAAGGCCAGCATGGTGCTTACAATACTGACAAGCTATATGACAGCCTGAGGTTCAAGCCTCTGAGCTGAGTTCGGCAGAGCGGGAGCATGAAGCTTTGCCATTCACACCACAGGTAAGTGCTCTGAGTGCTGAGTGAAGTGTGGTTCCTTGTCATTCTCTGCCAAAACGCTGCCCTTCTGTCTGAACTTGCTGGATAAATCTTACAGAGAAAATCCCTTGTACTTTCTGAGAGCACGCTGGTCTTCTGTTGGATGAATTCCTTTGAAAAGGTCGCTGCCTCTTTGCTGGTGCAGAACACCAATTTTGTGCCAGATACTGGTGTCTCCAACTTGAGACTGAGCAGTGACAACCAGTTGGAGCAGTGGGAGAAGGGTTACTTAGTGAGGTGGTGGAGTCACCATCCCTGGAAGTGTTCAAGAACCATTTAGATGTTGTGCTGAGGGCCGTGGTTTAGTGGGAAATACTGATGGTAGGTGGATGGTTGGACTGCATGATCTTAGAGGTTGTTTCCAACCTCGGTGATTCTATGATTGTATAACAAAACACCTCTGCTTTGCTGTAATTCCACTTGTAAATTATACATTTTAATCCCAAGAAATTAGCTTGTGCTACTGGGAATCCCCGTCCTGTAAAATTCTACTGAATGTTGTACTATTGAGGCAGATGTAAATGGGAGTATCTGCACTGGCTTCAATGGAGTCGGGCTGATTTATGTCAGCTAAAGATCTGCCCTCAGTTCTTTTGAAAAAAGACAGAAAAGACACTTCTAATCAAGAGGTGGAATTTTATAATTCATTTAATGAGGAAGAGCTAAAGTCCACAGAGACATAGCGAAAATCAGATGTGTCAATCAAAATCTATTAATGTTGAGTTGCTAATTTGATTTGTGAAATATTGTAACAAAGATTCATATAATTTTTCCTTAAGGGATATTCATTGGGTATTAAATTAAGCGAGCTGGTATTTGTCTCGTTTTCTGACTAATAAGAAATATGTTCACAATAACTTACTGTGCAGTGCAATGCTGATGAGTACAGAAATAAAGAGAAAGGTGCTTTGGTTTAACATTCATGTTTATTGTAGCAATGTTTCATTTAAATTTGTCTTATTCAGTCCCTTACAGAACACCTTACAATATGGGCTCCTGGCAAGGTTAATTTAAAGAGCCTACAAAATTAAGAGTTCTGCTTTAACGAAAAGTAAGTACTTAATAGACCATTCTGACCAATGAACTCTTTTGCTACCATAAGAATATATATATTTCAGATATGTCTGTATCTAAGGCTTGTATTTTAGCAGATCACAAGATGACTTTTTATCAGGAGAATGTCACTGTAGATACTCTTCTATTCTACACTTCATCCTTCAGAATTGCTCTAAGCCTTATTATTAAACTCCTGTCATTTCTGTAACAATAGAAATAGGACAAGGGGCAACAGGCAAAAATTGGAACACAGGAAGTTCCATACCAATAAGTGAAATTGCTTCTTTACTGCAAGGGTGATGGAGCATGGGAACAGGCTGCCCAGGGAGGTGGTGAAGACACCTTCCCTGGAGATATTCAAGACCCGTCCGGATGCTTTCCTGTGCAACCTGCTGTAGGGAAGCTGCTGTAGCAGAGGAGCTGGACATGACAGTCTCCAGAAGTCTCTTCCAACACCTGTGAATCTATGACACTATGATTCTATATCTTGCCTTGACCAGGCTTTGGTCAAATATGTATGTGAGAGCAAACTTTGGTTTTATGCAGAAGGCCCACTCCAGGGCTATGCTTCACTGTGGCCTGACAGAAGCCAGGCTTCATGTGAGCTAAAAGCACTATGTATAATTTGGGTGGACCTCATTCAACATCCATCTTATGGCATCAACTGAGCAAAAATTCCTGGTTGCTAGGTTTTCCCTTAGCAAATTTTTTGTCAAAATTACAGCAGTTCGTATTTATCACATAGGGACTACGTTGTACAAACTCTGCACCAAGTTCCTTTGCACTCCCAGATTTAAGTGGGACACTTCTCAGGAGACGAAGCACTAATTTACAGCAGTTTTGGCAGCACAGGACCTATAGAACTGCTATGGTTTAGATTTATTTTAATTACCCTGGTTATTTTTGTTACAGCTAACAAAAAAAGTCACTTCTCATTCATATTTGCCAGTATTTTGTTTTTATGTAAAATAATAGTAATCATCATGGTAATAATAATAATACTTCCGGATGTTCATGTAGAGGCAGCTTGTTAAATCACAGTTGCTTGTTTTTCTACGTTGTAATTTTCTCAGATAAGTTTCTTTTTCTTTAAGCAGGTAATAAATACATAAAGCTTTCCTATCTATATATCTTTAATCAACTGCAGTCATTTAACCTAGGCCCTCTAACAAGATTAATAATAGAAAGCGTGTCATAACAATTTCTTACCACAGGATGAATTATCATTATTGTTTTGGCATTGAAAATCCTTTCTGCTACCTCAAATTACCCTTCTTTTCAACAGTGCACAATACATGAATCACTTCCCTAATCCTACATGTTACTAAAAATCACATCCCAGTACAATAGAACCATCTGACAAGCTACTTTCTGATGGCATGCTGAACTATCATGTTGCTGAATTCCCAGAGACTCTCTGGATCTGTTTCATTAATAAATGTTGTAGGTGAAAGCCAGAGGAACTGCTCAAAGTCTATGAGAATTCACCCTAAGACTGAACTTCATATTCCGGCTCTTCCCATCATTCTAAAATTATGGAAATTGCCTCCCTTATGCCAAAGAAGCATTAAGCAGGCAAACACCATTAAAGTTCCAGCTACACCATTTCTGAAATCTACGTATCTAAACATCTGTATTTTGCACAGCTGGTGGCAATTATACTGCTGTTTCCAAACACCACAAATGTGTACATATCCATAGCATTGTATACGCACGGGCTCTGATCCTCAGCTGCGTGGTAAACCAGTACACTTTGACGATGTTGACTCACAGTGGATTTGCATTGACTGAGAATTTAGCTCCCCAGTTTTGCAACCACTCATAAAAGGATGAATGATCTGCAGAATGAGGACATAGCTGAGAACCAAGGAATTAAAATTTTCAATGTTGTTATTTGTCCTGATATCAATAACCTTCCTGGGTTCAAGTCAGTTCTTCCTTGTAGAAATACAATAAAACATATTTGCTTTTCTAGGACTCTCAGCAAGCTAAATGAGCAGCTCCTTCCTTGTGAAAGGGGTCAAGTTTATCCGTGTTAAATGCTGTCAAGATACAAGTTGGCTGGATGGGTATTAAGAAGGCACGGTCCTTCCAAGTGCTGGGCACTATGAATTTACTGCTCCAAACTGATAAAAATGAAGCTTTCTCTTCTCAAGACTAGATCCTGGTGTGGCAAATGCTTTGCTCAGTGACTGGTGAGCCATTCTTAAAGAACAGTTATAGCCTTTAACTGGCAGGAAATAAAGGTGTGGACTTAGGGGCTGCGTCAAAACTCTATGCATGCCCAGGTCTGAACATACTACACAAAAAGGTCCATTCCTATTACTATTCTTTTAGAAAAGCTATTCAATCATCTGCCTCCTTTATGATCTTCTAATCAAAACCAACTAGCGTTTCTACCCGACAAATATTTAGGCAACTTTTTCTTACAACAAACTAGCGTTCATTAAAAGTGGCGCATTTTTAACACTAATTCTAATTCTAACAAGCAGTGCATTTTGTGTGCTTTCCAATTATGCATGAGAAAAGTCATAAGTGTCCTCTCTTATCATAATTATCTGTTTCTAATTTCAATTTTGGCTATGACTTTGCACTCAGTGATGTAAATGTAAATGTTCCTGTCAAATAAAGATTAATTTGATTTAAGCCCTCTTTGTTCTAATTATATATTCTATTTCTGCTAACCATGCAAATTTCATCCTAAGCCACATCTGTATTTTATCACTGTAATGAAGAAATTCTGTGATATTTAAAAAGTAACTACAGGATTTCAACTACTTTTGTCAGCCACTGTCATGATACTGTATGCTAGGACTGTGTCAAATAAATTAATATTTTAGCCGACTAATTTACAGATTACCATATTTATTATTTCAATATTAAAGTATGTGAACTTTTATCAAATGAAATAAAACTTGTTGTCCTAATTGCTCCCTTTACTCCTAAGGAAACATGATCTTTATGGGCTTTGAACCTGAGCATCCTGAAAATATTCAATGATACCCCCAAGGCAGAATCGGGGATTAAACATAGAGAGAAAGACAATTTTATTTCTGACTAACATAGAACATATCTCCCTGATATTTTCCTGTCTAGAAGCCAAGGATTTGAGGATAGTCTGGAAGGACTTCTGTCACTGAGCGTGTCAACACTGCAGGCATCCTGGGAAGAGGGTAAGATACAAGTAGTGGGCAGGTAGCTCCGCAGTATTTATCAAGGATCAGTGGAGTCTCATGCTTATAGGCATCTAAAACTACTTAAGTTCCAAGATTTGCAGGGCCAGCACCACAATGAAAACTTCAAGCTTGTAGACTGCTCCCTGCTTTAACTAAAATGGGACACAGCACACTCGCCAAGTCTTCTGACACAGCTTTGCTGGAGATAGCAAGTGAATATGCTTAGCATAGTTCAGATATTGCAAGGATCACTCTGTCCAACCTTGCTTGCAGTCACTTCATCGGAATGATGCATTTTTCCACCAAACCATGAGCAGCGAAGGCTAGCTAGCTGTAGATTCAGGTCTCCAAGCAAGAGCTCTCATGGGATTCTCATATGTCTAAAATAGATGAAGTTAATGCTCCAGTCCTACTGTCAGCAGAGCTGGTAAGCAGTCTCCTTTATCCCACTGCTTTCATACAACTTAAGGCAATGTGAACAGTATTCAGCAGCTTCTGTGACATTCGGTTGAATCTGCCCAAGAAAATCAAACGCCTCCATATATTTGGATGCAACCACAAACAGAGGACCTTCCTTTTTTAAAGATGTTGGCCTAATAAGTCTTGGAACTGTCAAAATTTTACTGAAACAGGAAGATGTGGCAATTCATCTTCTGCAGTTGGTTTTCCATCCACCTGCATCTAGATCATCCTCTCAGTTTCTGTCTCCTCCCAGACCTCACCTCCCTCCCCTCTCTCTACAGATGTCTATCTGCTCGAAGACTCACTGACAAATGTTTGTACGCTATTTTTAAAACATAAACTTTCTAGAATTATTTACAAAGCTAAAGAATCATTTTTATTTAAATACTAAAAAAGTTAAAAAATACTTCTGACAGCTTTACAATGACAGTCAAGACTCAACAAGGCTAACTATTATCCAAGAGCTCGGTGGTGCAAGATCTCTTTGAACAGTTTTCTCCTGACATTTTTGACCACCTCAGGGGGCAGCTGCTCAAATAAACAACCTAATGACTTGAGAGATCAAGATTTAGACACTTACCACTCATGACATTTAGACTTCCAACTTGATCTGTGCCAACTGCTACCTGAGACGTTGACTTCTAAGCACATTAAGGCTGTAAGCTGGCACACTAGAACTTCCGACTGGGCACTGTCTTCAGAATAAATTTATTGCATCTTCTGGTTTTTCAATGGCTGAGAAAAAAATTAAGTCTAAAAGTGTATCTAATATAATTTTATTCTGTTATTTTGTAAGAGAGGGATAGGATGTGCACCAAAGCATTGTGTTTGGGTTGGTGTTGTTATAAACAGCTTTTCGGTATTATATACATATATTTTCATTTAGAATAACTCCACTGTTTGACTCGCCCAAACAAAAATACACTGCTGGAACATGGCTGTGATCTCAGCACCGTGTTTCTGGACAGGAGTTGACCTTTTGTACCTATTATTGGGAGGAATTTGGCCCATAAAGGCAGAAATCAAACAACACGTGATTCAGAGTTGCTGCAGAACCTGTCACCTCACATCAGCTTGTGATTTAGTGTAACCTGAACAGGGACAGCCCTGATGTTTTGTATAGCAACCAACAAGACATTATCCAGAGCCAGGAGGTCATTGGTTTAAATCTCAGCTAATCTGATGTGTCAGACCAAAGGCTCAGATTAGGCTGTTTGAAAAAATGAAACATTCCTCCACAATTTAATATCATAATTAACTACGGACAAAGGTACAAAAGGAATAAAGCCTTAACAACAGAAGATAATGGGTCAAATTCACTGTTGGTATAAACTGCCAGAACTGTGCTGATCTAACAGATCTCTGCCAGCTTTTGCTAGTGGCAAATTAGGCTACAATTAATGAATTTCAGTGATGAAACTCCAGTTAATTGTTCACTGCTGAAATAATACAGCTGGATGTGTGTCTGCAGACAAACATATTAGAACGTCACTGCAGCAGTACATCAGTTATCAAACAACGACAGATTATTTTTTTACTATAAACTTTGCATAAAAGGAACTGCAGAAAGATTCCAGTAATAATAGGTTAATTCTCCTGCTAATTTTGCTTTAGCTAATCTTTTAAAAACTGTCAAATGTTTCTGTCAGCTAACAGTAAAAGCATTCTGTGTATTGGACTGGCCAAAAAGATGTGCATTGAAAGATTTTCGCTTACATTTCTTAACAATGCTATTACTCTATGAATTCCAAATATTTCTATTAAGTGAGACTTTTATTGAAACACATTGGACTACATCCATTTGGAGATGAATATTGGCTGCGTGTGCTTTCCTGGAGAGCATGCAGTAAAATAACTGAACTGGTGATTAAATGAAACACATTAGTAAAAACATCTACCACAAATTTATACGGTACATTTTTAATCTGAAATATCTCTGACACATTATAAACATTATTAAAAATGATCAGTGGGAACAACTTCACAACACTTACTGCCTTCTTCAGTGGACCTGATTGCCTGAGTTCTTGCCTAATCAGAATGGCCATTACCATTTGTTGGGGTTTATCTGTTATACGTTCTTCAGAAACAGAGTTTTGATTCATGAAAGTGTTTAAACAAAGGCTTGAGTGGTTTCTGTGTTAGGACCCTGATTTCCCAGTACTCGCAGACTTTTATCAAGATATAATTTGCTTGAGTTCATTTCAACAGCTTAAGTACTCCAAGCTAGGTATTTGTGTAAAGGGTTTGACTGGAGAGGGGTCCAATGTATTTCTTCATTTTGAAAATGCTTTATTTGAAGACACAAATAGAAAATTAATAGCAAGCATATTAGTTAGTATATACTAGTATACTAGACTAATTAGTATATTAGTCATTTGGTATGACTGGATAAAGTCCAGTTTTCTAAAGAGCCCTCTGGAATGCTAAAATTCAGCAGCAGGCACTCGTGGTCAAGAGAGTGACTCTGGACTGATATGGATGTAATGGGAATCATTTTGACGTGTTGCCCCTACTTCCTAAATATAACCTGAAGGAAAAGAAAACACACAAAACCACCTATTTGGAACTGACAAAAGTTCTTTGCTCCCAAATGACCTTAAATGACTCTTCCTAATTCTGCAGAATTGCTTTCTGCTCTGGAACTACTGAGTTGCCTTTAAAATTCATTCTGATTATTTGCAGCAGCAGCCTTCCCTGACAATTTATAACCACATTTAAAATTTACCCCATAGTGTGTAATTCTCTGAACAAAAACATGAACTACAAAGCAGCCACAGAGCTAAGACAACTATCAATATAGCTACTACTCATAGTTTCTCCTGGAGAATTCAAAATAGCATCACCCTAAGGCAGCTCTTTCTGTAAAACAAGAAGTAAAGAATATCTGCCATGACTTCTGCATGCAACAAAATATAATTAAAAATGCATAGTATAAAAACTGGAAATGAATGAGTTTTGTGAATTTCCTATTTGTTAAATCCTTAATTATCCCAGCAGCAAAAAAGCTGCGTGACCACCTCTCTGAGCTAAGCCAAGCAAGACAAGTTGCTCATACTCTGAACTACTCCATTTCTACCTTTTACAGATTAATTAAAAAAAAAAAAAAAGAAAAAAAAAAGGAAAAAAAAAGAAAAAAAGACTGTGCTTCCCAGGTAAGTGGGTGACAGAACAATTGTTCTTGAGATGAATTATATTAACTGCAGCACAAGGCAAAGAAAAAGTGGATTTTAACGCTGCTGAAAATTATGGCCTTAAGAAATGTAGTGGATGACTAAAAGTCCTCCATTGAATGAAGAAATCATTGAGAAGTTCTTGGCAGAATGTCAAAAACTGCATTTAAGAAGACAATTAAAACAGTGTAATGCAAACGCTATAATTAGAACCATATCCGGTTGAGCAACATACTATTTTTCTTCCAGGCTGTTAGAAGAAAAATCCCCCATGAACTGTTGCCAGTGTTTATTGGTGTATTTACCACGTAACTCAGATTTAGCAAAAAGATGCATTTTGCTATCATGAAGATTAAGTGAAAAATTGTATGCACCTTTGTGCCCTGAAGGATTCTTCTCTGATACTTCCCACCAATAGCTAGACTCATATAACCATAAATTTATGCTATTTTACAGGGACAATGACCAAGTCCCCTTTATGATTATGCAAACATAGACTCCTCCTGTCAAAGTATCAGACTGCTATGTAGTTTAAAGTGGCACAGCTTCATTTGCACCAGTTGAGAAACATCCCAGGATTTAGAGTAGAACGTGGGAAACCAGCCAGAAATGTTACAGGGAACCCAAATTTCATCTACACAAAATGGAACAGGGGATCCATATATCATGCAATAAGTTGTTGAGTAGTAAAGTGAAAAGAATTTGCTTCAAAAATAAAGTTTACACTTCCTAATCAGTGAAAGCAAGCATTAAAGGAGGGATTTGCATGAAATGAGAAGAAGCGTAAGAAATGTATTTAAAATCTAATGCCAATTACTGTCACAACAAATCTCTTTCTTTCAGAAGCAGCAAAGTCCCTCTTCAGCACGGCACTGGTGAACGAGCAAGGAACTGAATGGGGGACCTTCTCATCCATAAGTAAGCAGTGCCAGCACCAGCAATGACCCCGCTGCCCACTCCTCCAGCACTTTCCTGTGGGCTGGTCGGAGAGAGGCTGGTGCAGCCAAGTATTGCATAGTCATTTTGGAGGGAAAGGAATTAGATTCACATCTCAGAGATGATGCTGGCAGAAGGACCCCAGAGTGTCTACAAGACAGTAGCACTAGATTATTGCCAGCACACTACTATGTGCTGCTATGTATCAGGCACCTACAGAAATCCACAAGCCATGTGCTCTGGGGCACGACTAACTAGGACTTCAAAGCTTTCAAAAAGCTGAAATTGATGATTATCCAAACTAGATTTCAGAATCTTTTGAAGATGGCTTGTCTCTGCTCAGGGCGTTCATTTTACAAGGCGGTGGGAGAAGTTGCAATTGCTTAACCTCATTTTAGCATGCAATAATATTACAGTGAGCTTTCCCTTCTTTCTTAGTGCTCTTGTCCCAGCTACAGAAGTTCGGGATCCCAACGAGCTGGTATCTGAAATAGGAGAACATGAGAAACCACAAGGAAACCATATGGAGAGCCTAGTTTTCCACCCTGAGTCTGGGAATCCCACAATTCACATACACTACCTTGTGTTCGATACTGCCTCTTTGTGGAAAAATGTTGTCATGCCTTGCACGGTTTAATTGTTCAGAGAATTTTGTTTGTGAAGGATAGTTTCAGAATTTTCCTGAACTTAAATCTCATGGAGATCTCCTAATATGGAGTTTTATTTCCTATGGGAGCACTTCTGTGAAGAAATGGGCAGGGGAATACATAAGAACTAGATGCAAATTCCAGTGGTACAAATAATCATAATGTTCAACATGGTGATTATACTGTGAACAATGCAAACTCCAGCAGAGAAAACCCACACATATGCATTTCTCCTATTGAAGAGAAAGAAAGTAGCATTGAAGCATAAATCTTGCTGGTTTTCCTCTTTCTCCTACACTTCTCACTGCATAGATTCTACAGCATATTTTACTTTTATTTTCAGGCCCCGATTAGTCTAGGAGGTTTTTTGTGTGTTTTTTTTTTGTTTGTTTGTTTTTTTGTTTGTTTTTTTTCCCAAGCCCGAGAAATCAGATGTTTTTCTCAGCAGTAAAACATTACAAAATTAATGGATGGTCCATTAAAAATACATTCCCATCATAAATACTGCTATCCTACAACTCAGCCTACAATGAAAGAAAGCAACAAATTTCACAGATACCGTAGCCATCAACTAAATAATAAGTCTATTATCTCTAGCAATGTCTTGCCTTATACCCATGACATATAATAGGTATTAGCAAGATACTTTGTACATGACAGATTACTTCAGATTATTTCAGCATTATTGGAACTCTGGAACATCATACCAGTAAAAAAAAAATAATAAAAAGGACAAAAGAAAAAAATATAGCTCAGATTTGTAAAGGTCAGTGAGTAATTGTTAACCTTGGAGGGTGAAGAAATCAGTTTTTTTACCGACAGCACTCAGAGCCTCTTGTAAATCATATTCGTATTCATATACTTAAACATTAATTTACATACTTAATTTCTGACAGGTTGACAACTGCAGTCCTTCTATCCTCTTGGTGTAAAGTAAGAAGTCAATTGTTATTCAGTGTATCAGTTACAGTGGTAGTGCCACTAACTGTATTTTATATAATGTGCTATCTGCAGAAAAGCAGATAAGAATTTGATTTAACATCCAATTAAAAGCCGTCATTGAAAAATTACTTCAAATAAGCCTTTTATTTTCTTTAATCAGTCCTCAATTCAAGCCTTCCTTGGACCTACTGAACCAAGCATCAGGACTCATGAATTTTGATTAAAAAATTTGAGCCCATTTCTAACTTAAGCAGATTTTTTTTTGTTGCACTGTTTGATAGAAATTTAATAAATCTATGAATCCTTGCCAGCATCATTTATCATCTTTTTTTCTGCAAGACTGGCCTATTATGCCTCAGCAGTAAATTATGAGGAAGCCAGCAAACCAAAACTTTTCAGTCCGATACTGAAGAAGAGATATAATCACTTGCATTGAACCATATAATTATAGTAGAATATGAATCTCTGAAACATTAGGTCCTGTTTTGAATATGTAATGCCTGTGCTTTGAGAGCCAACAAAGATTTCTAGCTGATCTAATATACCTAAGTTTAGTATCATATTGAACAATTTGCTGTAAATGAAGATGACATCAAAAGCCATAAACAACAAGCTGGGAGACTGGTAAAAATTATTAGGGAAATTTCCCCGTGTTTGGATGAACAAATCAGAAAGTCACCTTTTAGGATCTGAGTGAAGCATGTTCCCTCTGAACAAGTATGGGGAGCTTAACCCAGAGCCCTGTTACCAAAGTTGTGCTGATTTATAGTTTAAGCTGAGACACAACTAACAGTGACTTCTAAAAAGTCCTGATGACACAGCACAGCTATCTACAAACATGCACTGCTTATCATTTCCCCCTCTAAAGGGCAATTTCACCCACTCCATGAGGATGGAGCTCTATTAAAAGTGTAAGGAGCCGTGTGCCTGGCTGTAGTGTAAGAGTACTGAGATAACAGTACTGTGGGAGTGTTGCTCCAAAGGATTCCCTAAGACCACAAGTTGGCACCATTCCAGAACTGGTCTTCTCCACTTGTCTTGTGTCGCAGGAAGAGAGAGGGCCCTCCAGAGAGCTACCCTGACCAAAATTGAATTAGAAGCTCTAATTCAGACTGCACAGACACCCATATCTGTTGCTATTGATCTTTGGAAGCCAGGGGAACTTTCTTCCTAATTTCTTCACTAAATTAGAGGGTTACAGCTTGACAGCATCTGTGCTTCCCTGGATGCCCACTTACTTAGGCTGGGATTTCTCAATTTACAGTGAAGGGCAGATTGCTCTGGGAACACGGGAAGCAACTCATGTAATATGTGGGAACACAGACAGAAAGTAAAAGGTGTTTTGGAAACATGTTCAGCCTAGGTTCTCTACTGTTTCAGAGGGAAGGTCTTTTCTTTGATCCAAATGACTTTGGAGTTTAAAAGGTTGTTCCACAGCCTTTGGAAATACTGGGTTTCTATTCCCTGACCTTGCACAGCACAGAAACCCAGTTTCCTCCGCAGCACATCCTGGTCTGGCAGAGCAATGCAATACCCCGAGGCTATGTATGCACTGCTCAGCTGATTGATACCAAATGCACACTACCAAAGACAACACAATCCTGCTGCATTCTGTCAAGCTTTCCAAGGGGTCTTGTCTCTGTCTTCAGAAAACAAAAGCAAAAATATCTTTAATTTATTTGCCCATCAAAACAAAACAAACAAACAAAAAACCAAAACTAAACAAAACAAAAAAAAAGGTTGGATTAGGTCTGCTTGTGATTTTATCTAAACTGGCTCTTCCACCATCACCTGGAAGATCTCAAAAACTATCTGAAGATGGACTTTGTAAAACAGTCACACTTGTCCAGTTTGTTTTTTCTCAGTACGAAAATGACCACTACCCTATACTCTGCCTGATGCAATGAAACTCTGGGGCAGAAAAGCTGTTCTTGACTGTAAAGAATCATATTTCTTATTTTACTTTCAAACCACACTGGCACTTCGTGTGAGTTTGATGATATAAAGTATTCATTCATAACAGAAAAAAGGCTTGAAAAGAAAGGTTAGGCTGTGCTGTAAGAAAACCAAGTATCAATGCATAAACAAGGATAGACATTCAAAGGGGGAAAACAGAATTTTAAATGAAAAAGCCTGTCAACTATTCAGGGATTAATTAAGAATAGATCTAAAGTAGATGAATATTCTACTTGAGTGGCTGCACTATCATCAAACTTTTGCTAATAAAGCAGCCATTTCTTTTGACGCTGTCTCTTATGGATTGATATTTCTTACATTACACCCGCTCAACCTTTTCTTAATTGAGAGAATATTCTGCAATCATGCAGCTAGGGGTGCACAAAATGTCTTTATTTCAGTACTGTCCTGTAACATAAAAGACTTCACTAAATTTTACGCACTCCACAGCAGCTTGAAGAGTCTTCAGAAAACTGAGTTACAGGAGACCAAAAGGTCCTCATACAACAAATTGTGTCACAAATTTGTATTGTAACTTTCTTATGCACACATATGTCAAGCTCCTGGAGAAAAGGCAGGAGGTATGAATTTGGTGTGCAAAGATATTGCTAATTACATGCAACCAAGTTTATCTCTACAAATTCAGTCGGTGTGTGAACACCGAGGGTAACCAGACCCAACCATTCTTATGAGACTCCTGATATAAATCACTCCAGCTACCAGCCAGTTTATTTTATAGTGCTTTCTGATCCCGCTCCATCAGACAGAGCTAGACACAACCACAGAGCCTCAGAGCACATCTTAAAAAAAAGTCTAATGGCTCCAAATTTCACAAATACCTGTTCAAGAAAGCATGCAAGTATCTGGCTGGCAGAAAATCAGCTCTGCAATCTTAAATCTTTAAAGAGCTTCTTAAAGTAAAAATAATGCAAATTGCATTTCCTCTGATCCATGGCAAGGAACAAAACTTCTTCTTTTCTTGCCTTTAATAAGCTTAGTAAACGAAGTGTAACCATACCTGCTAAATTACCTAACCGATGATCTCCTGGCACAGAGAAGAATTTCTGTCTAATAAAAACAAAACTGCCCATTGTGGGACATTTTGCATTAGACTCAGAGGAGTGCAGGGAGTAGAGTTTCCTGCCCCGATTTTGATGCTCTCTACAGGAATTGCCCTCTGGCCCCTTGGCAGGAACTCCATGACCCAGCTGAGCTTTCTACTGAATAGCTCAGCAGGGTGCAGGAGCCACTTGCATGGCTTCACATGGTGCAGAAAGCTGCAGAGCTTTTCTCCTGAACAGCACCTCGGCCATTTTGCAACATCTGCAATAGCTACAATTCGTGGTGTGGAGGGAGGGGGAAGGAATTCTCCAGCTGTTACATCTCTGCTGAATCTTTTTTATTCCCGTCTACCGCCCTCATGATGATTTTGAAGGACACCAAATGGTTTCCATTATTCAGAACGGAATAACATCTGCTCAACAAATATTGTTACTCCTAGGGAAGCACCTCATTCAAGCAGCAGCTCTCTTTACAACATTACTACACAACACAACTTATTTTATATAGCATTCAGAAGACATAGACTCACAGATACATTAGAGAAAGGGGGAGAAAAAGAGATTAGTTGCAAACAAAAAGAAAGTGAAGATGGTGTTTAAAGGAAAGGTCATATTCTGTACTTGAAGGGGGTGAGTAGACTATGTCCCACACATGCAGGGTAGCTCAAGAGGAAAAATGACCTCTCTTCAGTGCAATAGCTAGCATACCAAGGCAGAAAACTGTCACAGAGAGGTGGCCATGGTTATGCGAGCAGATGGACATGAGGTTGATTGCATGGACTAAGTCCAAAATGATCAGTATTTATTTAGACTTGAACTGAAAGCTGAGAAGGAGAAATTGAAGTTACTGAGCCCTGTTTCTCGGAGCAGAAGACAAATCAGCTCAGATAACTGAATTTCAGAGATTGGATTTCATGTTCCTTATATATTGATCCTGCACATAGCAGAGGGGTTGAAACTCGATGATCATTTTGGTCCTTTTCAACCCAGCCCATTCTATGATTCTATGATTCTATAGGCATGTATAGGGTAGTCGCTAACAGCACTAAACTCTTACTGGAATCCAAATGTTCTTTTATTCTGCTTGTTCCACAATGTATGTGCTAGAGCAGACTACCTCAGGTGTCCAAAAGCTGGGTGGCATTTGGCAATGGTAGTTTGGGTGATGACAAATCTCAGCCCAAACCCTTGTTGGACTGTGCTTCCTAACTTAGCTGAACAGACTCCTGTATGACTTTTACTAGTTTAATGAAAATATTAAAAATCACACAAGGATAGGAACATGACTGTCTGCCTAGTACATAGATACCTCTGTTTACATTCATTTTGATCCTATCAGCATTGTTTGGATGAGGAATTATAGAAATGTGATCCTATGAAGGTACATCCCAGAATTTAAATAATCTACAATCATAACTGTTAGCTTTACAATTTCTTTTTATTACGAGGAAAAGTGAATTTAGCAACATTGCCAACATTTCAATTTACTGAAGCTTCACTAATCCCACAATTCTTCAGCACCTGTCAGAAGGGCAATGAAGACTTCCCAGGACTATGTCTGTGGAGATGCAGTCATCAAATTATAAGAGAAAGCACAGACATCTGCACAGATGACCTCGGAAGAGATCTTTATAACAGCTAAATGAAGGAGTTATGTATGGTACTGCTGATGAATAACTACTTAACCTGATTTAGGGTAATTTTTGGACCATGGATAACATCTATCTAATGCTTATACATATAATTCCTGTGATCTCGTTGAACATTTGTGGGTATTTGTGTAGCCATTATAAAGCCCATACGTTCAGTGTTACCTACACCTTTGCATAATGTGCCAGATGATGTAAACTGCAGTTTTACAGACGTCATGCAATTTAAAGGGCTATTTCCACAGCTATTAAAAACTGTTCAGAGGTAAATAAAGTAGAAATATATTTAGATTGCTAAAAATAAGTCTTTCAAAGTTTACGTTTTTAAAGTGTTGATTCTCTAATGCTGTGCCACTTCTGACAGATTTTGATCGACAAACAAGGGACTAATAAGCTTTTATTCGGTAATGCATGGTATGCTATCAGTCTTATAAGAAAAGCGAAGACAAACTCAGCTCTGTGAAAAACACAGCCTTTTAAAAGATAATCAGAAAGTTGTATTTTGAACAGTCATCTTTAGCATTTGTCTTTTGAAAGTCTAAATTGTATTCTGAGGGAATAGATGCCATGTTTTCAAAGTAACTCTTTCAGAAATTTGATTTTTGCTAGAATCTCACAGCCTCATTTTACTTTAGATCAGAAAATACATATCTGTGCTGCATTATTTCAACTTTACCATTGTGTTTAGAAAAACAGCTTGGAGTG
Organism: Meleagris gallopavo; assembly: GCF_905368555.1. Lineage (NCBI taxonomy): Eukaryota > Metazoa > Chordata > Aves > Galliformes > Phasianidae > Meleagris > Meleagris gallopavo. Next base: position 18,249,765 of record NC_139412.1, read on the forward strand.
TGTAAATGTATTTAAAAATGATCTCTTTAAGGATAACTTGCTGCAAAGGAACACAAAGAGCATGGCTGCTGGAAACCCTGCATTCAGTCCCTAAACAAGCTCGTTGGCTGGGCGGATCAGGAGGGCACATGCCCTACCTGGATTCAGCCCTTCCTCTGCACAATGCACAGTACAGCAGAGGAATCTCATTAACAGCAAAATCTGGGGACGCTGCCATCATTCAGACCAGCAAAGTTCATCCCCTGGCACCTGCTTGTGCTGGTACGCATCCTTTAAGTTGCATACTAAAGGTTTTTCACAGTGAATGAGTATTTCAGAACCAAACAATAACTAAAGTGGGGGCACGAAGCACAAAAAAACACACGCAGCAGCAGGAACAGCAGGCACAGCAGAGGTAGTAACAGATTGACGTTCAGCTCTCTGAGTTATTTAGATTAATGAGCTCCAGAAATGTGGGGTCCCACTGTATCAATATCCATTACATAATGTGCTCCCTCCCCTAGTAAACAGAGGATTCAGGATGCCTGGGGTACAGACAGTCTCTTGCAGAAGATAATGGGCCCAACTGATTTTAGACACAGGTCCCTTTCCCTGGAGACAGTTCTTAATGATCTTCAATGCTACAAAGGCGTGACAAAAATAAAAAGCAGTCACATTAGCACAGATAGATCTTTGACTATTACCTTGTCTTCTGAAAGTACTCTGCCATATCTTATTCACAGAATTTGTATTTTTCCCTGTTTGTACTTACACAGCCTTCCTACTAAAGCCTATCATATCATAAATGGAATATACATTTCTTTTTTTATGGGCACATCATACATTTTGAAATAAAAGAAGCCAACGCCTCTCACAGATGTACCTAATTTTAGTTTTCTTTCCTAATATGTAATTGCACCACAAGTGTTTATATCAAATTATATTACTAGAAATTGCTACCATAACTAAAGCATTGTTACAATGGATGTGGATGTTTTCTAAACATGGGTTCCAACCTGATATTTACTCCTGCAGGAAACTCTGAAACAGCTTTGCTTCTTATTTTCACTTGTTTCCATTCAAATAGGGTGAGGATCTGTCCCCCCCAAGATTAGCATTTTGTCAGTCATTCTGTCAAATTAAAACATTTATTTATGCTCGTGAGACTGAAAGCCTCAATTTTCAAATATTAATGATACTCGCCGGCGGTAAGGAGCACATACACACACAGTGATACATTCAGAGGACGGCAGCTTTCCAAAAACAAAGCCTCGCAGCCAAAAATATTAAACATTGGTAATTTACAAAGAATAATCAGATTTTAAGAAAATACGAACTTTTTGCTCAATCATCATGAAGGCAAACAAGTGAGCTTTCTGGCAAAACTCAAAGGGGAAGACAGAAACATCCAGGAATGTTTTTACTAGCTCTCACAGATGCCATCAGCATCTGAGAAGCACAGCAATACCCTCATGTTGCACACCAAAGGACTCTTCTCCTTTTTTCCTAAAACTTGGGAAGGACAGTGAAATGAAGGATTAGAGGCACAGGCACAGAGTGTGTAAGGCGCCCAGCTGGGCTACGCAGCGGTAGGTGCTGAAGGTGCAGAGATGTCTGCTCGCACAACCTGCTCCCCAGCAAGCAGGGCCCTGGCCTGCTCACATCCCCGCCATTCCCTGTCCTGCCTGTGGCAGCCCTCCTGCCTGCTCCTGCAGCACGGCTGGGCAAGGAGCTGTCTTGCAGGCAAAACCCAGTAGTCGTCTGGTGCTGTCTGTGCTGGGGTCTGCAAGGAACTTATCATTACAGCAATTAGTCTCGTGCCCGAACAACAACTTGGTTGTGGAGCAGCTCTATATTCCCTGCTCAAGCCTGGATGAGTCAAAGGCAGCACAAAGGCAAATAGCAGCACAAAAACATTTGGCTGCATGTTTGTATGTTTTGTTCTAATAATGCTTCAGGACAAACGCAGAGGAACAACATCTGCAATATTTACAGTGACAAAGTGCTAGCATAATGTGTCTCTCCCTGTGCAGAACAATTTGTAAATGTCTCATTAAAATGTACTTTTTGTTTCTTCCCTCCTCACCTTAAACTGGTTTTTCTCCTTGCTTTTCACCATTGCCTAGGAGAAAATGTCAGACTGCAATGTATCATAATATGTGCTCTAGTTTAGGCTTTTCAATTTTTTTAGACATCCTTAGCTGCATCGTTCTGACACATTCAGTGGTCATAGAAATCATTTGGAGATTCACATGTTCAGAATGATTTGTCATTTTCAGTTTATATTTTTTATTTCTAGGACAGCTACTTATAACAGTTACAGTCGTATCTAAATGAAACAGATTGGATACAACTTAATATGAGCCAATATTATTCTACACAGTTCTCAGCATTAGCATGCATTCCACTGCCACGATCTCATGCTTAAAATGTGGTAATATAGGAGGAATGGATCTGCAGTCTGTTTCAAAACAAAGAGAAGAAAAATGATGTCAGATGTAATTTAAACAAACTCAAAGAGACTAATTAATAGAGGTTTGGAGAAGAAACGCGCATTTCTGGTATCACATATCCTGCAATACTTTTAAATGATTTTATTACTTTCCATATGTTCTGCTGTTTTCCCATAGTGTTTATATACTTGCATAAAAAATCTACTTATGTATATGCAACACATTAGTTTTTATAGGAAATAATCAAATATAATGGGCAGAAGGTTCTTTATTTTTATAAGAAAGGTATGACCAAAAGCAAGAGTGTAAAAATGGTAGGGATGTGGGCCTGCTCTTGTCCATTGAATAATCCCTTTTATGTGTTCAATAAACTGACCGAGGAAAGGGAGCGTGCCTCCAGCCAGGCAAAGTTTTACTATTCTCCCATGGAACATCCACCCACTCTGTTCCTATTTTATTTTTTTTTTCAGCTTCTTATTGCAGAAGAATATAAAAACTGTAACTAGGTAAGACTGAAATGAAGCAGGGATAGAGTAAAGCCATAAAATTGGGATGCAAACTTTCCCAAAGTTTGAAGGTATTTGAACCCAAGATTTTGGCTCAGACCCATCCTTAATTTGAAGCAGCATCTGGCAGGCCAAATGCTGTGCAAACACTGGCACTGTGAAAGATGAAGTCCCACGCGACACAGCAAGCTGGAAGAAATGCTTCCCCCATGGCTGCGCAGGAAGGGGGAATGAAGGAGAGCTGGAAGCCGCAGCTGCACAGAGGGAGCCTGCTCCTGCCATCAGCCCCTTGGGTCTGCCTTCACAGGATGGCAACAAAAGGGACAAGACCACCTGCTTTGGTTCACATAGCGCCTGTCCTCCCTGTTGATCCTCTTGCTCTTGTCCTTATTCTGTTTCTTGACACCTAAACCCCGTCCAACTCAGGCACAACTGTTAAGGAACCAGGTTTCTGGCACTTGGGTGTGTGCTGCTGTGCAGGGCCCCATGTCCCAGGCTAGCTGTGTCCCAGGAGGCTTTTCACACTTAGACTTTCAAAATTATTTTGGTGCCCAAGGATTCGTGAGAGTATGTAAATGGATTTTCCTTAGGAACAGAAGAAATTTCAAAGGCACCTCTAGTCCTGTGTTCCTTGTGATTGGGAACGTCCTGAGCATTTCTTAAAGCCTCATTAAGTTTTACACATAAGTTTGGTCTTCTAGCCTTAAATTCACATTTTCCACCCAGAACAGACAGATGCCTTACACTGGTATTTGTGCACTTAATGTTACATTATAATTATATCCAAAAACTCTATCTCCATATTTTAATGGGTTTATAAGTAGTCACAAAAAAAAAAAAAAAAAAAAAGGCTTATTAACTGCTGTGAGGGACATTTCACAAAAGGATCTGCATTTCGCTAGAACTGTGTAATTAAAGTATGTGCTAACGTGACCACAACATTTTTAAACAGCTGGCACACGGAGCTGAAAAAATAATTAGTTTTCAATAAAAAAAGTTGTTTTTATTACCCAGGCAAAGTTCTCCAGCGACTTTTAAGGATCTGCCAAGTGAAATTCAAAAATGAAAATAGAGTCTCTCTGCTGGCTGTTAGCCAAGCGGAATGAAACACGAATACACCAGTTTGTGCCAAGTATTAGACATTCTGAACTGAGGCAAAGTGGTTAAGTATCTCCCCAGGTTTAATGTTACACAAAACAGTGCATCTCCCCCAAAAGCTCTGTACTCAGGGGCCCACCACTGTGGCTTTCATTTTTTTTATCCTCCTTCTCCCAGCAGTCAGGAAATGAAAAAGTGGTCAGAAGACAACCAAAATATTTCTCTAGGAGAAGCTGAGACCCTTGGCAGCGAAGCCTAGATGTTTGCGTTAAACAGTTAAATAATTAGGAGAAGGGAAAAGAAAAGCCAGTAAGAAATAGGAGAGCGCAACTGAAGCGCTCGCAGACTGGCCCCGCAGGTTGCGCTGGGCTCACTGCTGGCCAGAAGAGCCAAAGAGCACGGCTTTGCACATGGAAGAGAGGTGGGATTAAGCTCCTCTATTCGGCCACCTTTGCTTTGCTGATGAAAATGGTGCTTAAAAGACGATTTTATTTTATGCTATCAAATCTAGAAGATCCACAGCTGCACCTAAGAACGAATCTATGGATCTCATGCAGTTGGATAATGGCTTTTCTCGTGGTTCTTTCCACTGCTGGTCCAGCAAACTCTCTTTGCGTGTATATTAATGATAATGTCTTTAAACACAGACCAGCTACTCAGAACATAGGAAACAGTAAAAGCAGATGATTTCACTGACATGTACTACAATACCAGGCTCTATGAGAAGCTGAGACTCGCACTTGGCTTAAACTGTTACAGAACTTGAGATGAGGGAAAAAATAACAATAATTAATAAAACATTGCAACATAATGGCACTCTCAGAAAAAAGACACATGAAAGCTATGGGATTTTATGAAAACATTGAAGTTCTTCCCAAAGTTCCTGGGTGCTTTAGCTTTCCCCTTCAGTTGACAAAAGGTAGTGAAATAACAATTAAGAGAAGTCATGGTTTCTTCTCCGCTTTTATTTTAGCTTCATCACTTCATTCCAAGGTACTAAAGAATTACATCCTTGGATGCTTGTAACTCAAATCTAATGGCTATTGGGAAGCCACATGGCCAGTTCTCCCAGGTTGTATGGAGAAACTACAGTTGGCAACTGAGCGCTTATCGAAAACACCAAACATGTTGTGCGTGATTCAAGCCAGGGCCTAAAGGTACTTTGGCCCACTCCACTCCACAGCTGCTTTAAGAGCTATTTTTATAGTATAATTTGTCTACTGATTTATTACTACTGTTAAATGGATTCTAAAATTTGCTTAAACATTTCTGCTTGAAGTTGAGGAAAAAATAGCTTCATTAGCAAAGGTTGAGTCTAATAAAATGTAAACAAGTCATTTGTCCCCCGAGCCTACACCTACCAGCTCATATGAATCAGGCAAATGGTGGTAAATGAGTTCTGAGGACAGGGGAAAAAGAGGTAGATTTGTATTTCATGCTCCAATAAGGATAATTACCACATTATTGTTAATTCAATATATAAATAAAAGCAGGAGGGAAATGTATTTCAAAGTTCAAGTATTCTGTTGAATCCCCTTTCATAGCACAAATCTGAAGCAAGCCAAACCTGGAACCAGTTACTTCAAAACATATTTTCATTAAAACACATGGGCTATTTTCAGGTGGATAAAATCACAGTAGATTAAATGGCAAGGAGCTGGCTGAAGCTGCATTTGCACACGAGTAACCTGGTGTTAAATCATTGCAGCAAAGGTGCTCTGTCCAGAAGGCTTTCAAGTATCACAAGTAGAATAAGTCTGGGTTGCTTAAGTTCTTACAGCTGATTCCCTTTCATGGAAAAAGCCAATTACAGTTCACAGATGTCTAGACTAATCCTTTTAAATATCACAGAGGCAGGAAATAACGTGAAAGTGCAATAAATGACAATTTGTATAGCTTGGGTAGTGATGGAATAAGACGGCACATGAAAAACAAACACAAAAAGGCTCAAAGGTACAAAGGAAAAATAAAGGGTTATATTAACATTCAAACTCGCTATGGTGAGACTGGAGACTGGAGACTGTGGGCTAGATTCTGTTCTGATTTATAGCCTGTAAATTCCTTTCAACTGCATGGAGAAAAATTAAGCACAGAATGGCTGCCTGCGCTATTGAATTACTTGTTCCTCCTCTGTTCACCTCCCTCCTCTTTATTTCAACATAGCATTTTATTTCAACTTTTGTATAATTTCTGAAGTTTATTTTAATCAAGGGAAAGGAAAATTCTATTTTCTAATAGTGGCTGCATCTTTCCAAGGCATATGTCTGGTAATTAGCATGGCGGGATCATTAGCATAAATATACAAAGAAATTTGATTTTAGAACACGAATACCATTTTTGCTACAGAGCAATATAGGACAGGTGACAGGCCCAGCTGGGAAACCTCTTTTTCATTTTTCTGTGACCACAAATCAGACATCTTGGGCTCACAGCAGGACAGGCTCTACTGGCAGTAATTGGCACCATCTGTAGCTGTCAGAGCAGCGCCTGGCATTCCAGCATTTCATCTTTCCAGTCAAGGCATTCATCACTAGTCCAAAACTCAGCCAGCTGACACTGAAAGATTAACTTGCATTGATTTGCTTGGATAAGCTCGCCTGTGCCTCAGTTGGTACTGAATGTTCCTGTTTAATAGCCATCACCATCACAAGATGTTTACAAGGTGATTGTCTACTTTGCTTTTTTCATTCTTCCTTTTGGTCCTAATGTGTTTTCAATTTTTACAATTTAGGAGATAGTGAATTAAAAGAAAGGAAAGAGAACACAGCCAACAATCATACAGAGGAAGACTTAATGAAAGGATTAGAAAAGTAGTGGCTGTTTACTGGTCTTAAAATAAGCAGTTTTCTCCCAGCCCTGTGTGTGTGTAAAGAGACACAACTTGTTGATGTAGGGGTTCGGCAACAGACCGAATCTCCTCCAGCTGTCAGTCTGCGTGATAAAACTAAATTAAACTGCTGTTATTTTCCAATGCAATTTTCCAGTACTCGGGTAATTTGGTTTACATTTTCCAGGAAAGCCTTATGGTAGCTACACCAGATAAAAAGTTCAACATCTTTCTCCTAAATACCTAACACTATACCTACTTACCAGTGTTTTTAAGCCTCCGAAGCATTGAAAGCACAGAACTTAGTCTTTCACAGTCGTACAAGGATCGTTACTATTTCAATTTAGAAATGTAATGTAGAATGTTTTTGGGTGAACAAATTACCATCGGAATTAAAAATTTATTTCCATTTTAGAAAATCAAAGCTAAGCATAACAGCTTCAGGCAGACAAACTTAAGACAGTGGAAATCTGTGAGTCTCACTTGAATGACCATCCTCTTTCTTGATAATTCTGTGAGTAAATAAAGAGGATTAAGTGTTGTTGTTCTCAGTCCCCTATTATAATCTTAAAAACTCCCATTCAGATAACCCTATTACTTCTCTGTTCTCAGCAATTAATGAGAAGATGCCTATTTTCTACACAGCAAAAGAGATGTGCCACTGCCTACTGAGCCTGCCTGTGTACGGCTGATTGATACTTTGAGATATTTGGGGACTTCTCTGTATATCTATTTCAGAGCAAAAGCTCTAACAGCCCAGGCTTTTTTCTGTACCCATTTTGGGGAAAAAAAATGGGGTGAAGAGTTGGAATTAACACTTAAGGGCACTCATGGTATCAATGTGGTGTACTTACAGAGCACAGTAAAACATGAGGGAGAGACACCTGCTAATGCCACACAACCCAAGCTGCTTTTTAGAGCAGCAGGGCATGTCAGCCTGGGCAGAGTCGCCCCTGCAGCCCCGTGCTCCCAGTGCCTCAATGCCTCCGCAAGTGGAGGTGGCATGCTGCTCCAACACAGCCACCTGTGCTTCAGCACTGCACCAAGGCTGTCCCTTGTGAGAATGTCCAACTCACCTGGAGAAGTTAAAAAGCAGTGTGCTCACAGACATAAGCTATGGGTGTGCATGTGAACTAAGATATCACGGAAAGAAAACAGCTGGGAAGGGGTTGCAGAGCCTGTAGGAGGAAAGGGACGGCAGATTGATCGATCAAGGCCCAGGGTTCAGCTTCAACGACGACAGCTTCACCTGGGCAGACAAGCTCTGCAGGGCAAGGAGATACCAGAACTAAAGTTAAGCATTAGTGAAAGGTAAAAAAAAACACACATGAGAAAGTGATCTGAGTTAGTCAGCACTAAAGGAGGCTCAGGCAGAGCCTGCTCCCAGCAGAACTGAGTTTGTGCCCCTGAAAGTCATTCCTTTTTCCCTCTGACAACAGGGTAATTCAGTTAACAAGGAATGCTGTGGCCATCATTAGTGGGCCTTGTCCAGGTGTGGGCTGCCCTGAGTACATGGACCAGTACCTCCCAGATCCCAGCCTTGGAGAGACCAACATGTTAAAGTAAGTTTATAATTTTGTGAGGCTTGTCCATTTCATTTTTTGTATACAAAAATAGCAATTTTATCTTCTTCTACAAAGAAGACAGGATGCACAATATTCCTTTAAACAGAAAAGGGCAGTGGTATTTAAAGTACGTTATAGAAATTGCATATATTTTAAACCACGCCTGTTAGAAGTATTTCATTCTCTACAGAATACTCCTGAGTGTTTGCAACAAATCTGTCGGACAAAATAAAGAAAGAGTTAAGCATGAAAGAGTATTAAGTCATCTGGTTTGGAGGGATTTTTGTATTAGATCTTGTTCATTTATTAAGTGTAATGTGATAGTGGCCAGATGATTAATACAGTGTGGTGGGAGTTAAGTAACAGGAAAGATAAAAATGGATATTGTAAGCAGAGAAAAGGGCAGAGATGCAGGGGGGGTGTACTAAGGAGTTCAGTGTTTATAGTGTCCAAGTGTGACAGGCTTCCTTTGGAATGGATTTCAGGAAGGATTTACTCTTTCAGTGGCTGATTATATTCTACAGGATGTCCCAAGCAATGGGAGAGAGCACAGCTTTAAGATGTTTTGAGAAAGGCATTGCCTCCACACCACCACATACAGCCTATTTTTCACATCCCAAAGCAGTGAGACTCTGGTTAGCCCTACGGTGCAGCATTAAAGGTGTGAGCAGAATTCAAGAGGAAAACTTCTGACGGAAGTGGACTTCAGATTTAATGTTTAAATCTAAAGGGTTTAAGAGGACACAATTCAGTGAGACAGTGAAGTAGGAAGTATGAGCTCTGGTTTTGCGAGGCTAAGGATTTATAGGACTGGGAAGCTTTATATTTGAAATGTTTGTTTTCAGTAAATGGCAGCTTCTTTCCAGCCCAGCCCCTCCAAAGTCTGCTCTGAATGTATGTGTCAGTGCCTTTCAGAACAGCCAGCATACAGCACCTTTGGGATAACACTCTAAAACAGCACTGCATCCACTAAGATTAAAGTAATCATAGAAAAAAAATGTGCATTCTATATGCATTCTAAGACACTTCTTCAAAAAAAACAGCATCTAAAGGAACTAAGCAGTATCTATTTGCTATCAGATATACTACAGGGATAAGGATCTCTGTATTTTTCAGATAGCACTGACCTTTTTTTTTTTTTTTTTTTAATTATTTTAAGGGATGCATCTTTGCCTAGCAAGCATTAGAATAAATTCAATAACTTTGAAGAAGCAGTGCTAGCTCACCAGATTTACATAGAGTTCTGAGACATTTGGTGCTCCTCTTAAAGTCTAAGCTACCACACCATTTATCCACATGAAAAACTTAGTTTTCATTTATTTAAAAGCTTTTTAGCTTGCAGAGTCACTGAGAACAGCTTCAGAATGCTACATTTATTGGTTTAGAAACCAGAAAGCAAATAAGAGCACATAAGACCTTACTACTTTTTTAAATGTCATGATAACTATGCCAGTCCCTTTTCTGAGAAGGTACTTCTTTCTTTTTTCTCCCTCTCACTTTTTTTTTTTTTTTTTTTGCTTTTTCTTTTTTTTTTTTTTTAGTGGTTTATCTGGTTCTGATAAATCATGGGTAAATGCAGGCTAAGACTTTTGGCACTACAAACAATGGTTTCCAAAATCATTATTGGTCTGTGTATCTCCGAGGAAGTCCAAAGTGCACTTCTAAATTGTTGAATGTTTTCTGTGAAACTCAGGCTTTTTTTGGGGGGGGGAGGGCCTCTTAGCTTGATCCACTTGCTCCCAAAATAAGCACCTGAAATTGCATGGGACAAAACAATGTTCTCTGGATTTGCTGAATCCATTTATTTTGCATATATCCTCTAATGACACAGAACAACATGTTTCTTCTCCAGCAGTAAACTATCTGTAAAAGCACTACTGAAAGATAAATTAGGAAAATCTATAAGACAGCCCTAGTTTAAAAGAGATAAGACCTTTGTATCTATTAAGCACATTAATAATGATAAGAAAATATTTGAAAACAAAGGTCTGATGTGACATTTTTAGTGCTTCACGTTGCACAACTTTCATTATGGAGTCTTGTCTTTTTCATTACATGCATGTTCTTCTCATTAATGTCAGAAGGATTTATGTGTGCATATGGAGGGAGAAATGTATGTGTCTGCCGTCTCACCTGTCATTTTTCCTTGTGATTATCTAGTAACTTCCAAAGGACAACATTTATAGCTCACTGATAATGTAAGATAGATAGATAAATTTTAGGATCTAGAAGAGCATTCTTATGAAGTTCCTCTGACTCAATTGTATCAAGCCAGCTGAAACAGATATTGTGTACACAACAGATGCAACTCTCATTTTGGAGCTTCCATGAGGAAAAATTCCTCTGTCAAAAGAAAATCAAAACATGAGGTTGAAATATGGTGGATCTCAGGAGTTTCCTTAGCAATGATGAAGATCTCTACAAAAATGAACCATTAAAAAGCAATCTTTATGTTTCAAACCTATCGACTATAGCACTTCATCAAAAGTTTACATAATTCTTAAAACCAGACGCAAAACACCAACGGACTGCAGCTGAATGCATCATAGATATGGAATACTCCTGCAGAAGGTTTCATTAAGTCTAACATGATTTACAGGACTTAAGACACACAGCTTCAAGATTTTTATATCACTGAAGTAAGTACTCCAGGGATGTTTCAATCCACTTGAAATTGTTTTAGCTGTGCTATTACCTGGGTCAAAACTGATGGCAGCATATATCAATTACATTGTAGCAGTTTAATACCTGCTCCTATGCATCTGGTCACTCAGAGATTCACATCCTAAAATCCCCATGCCCTGAAAAGAATATTAAAACAGAAATCTGGAATGGTCTAAGGTTACCTAATTTATTTAAGAAGCAGCCTTAAAGAAACGACACAGAGAGACTGTTCAGATTATGGATGTCCTCTCCATTCACCACAAAGGCTGACTTTTTTCTCTGACTCCTGACAAGTGCTTGTTCTTACTAGACTGAAGATTCTGGTGCAGTACTGCTTTACTAATTAGGAACAGTAGACTGTAGACTTCTAGGTATACTGACCTGGTATCGCTGTTAACCCCAGTTCAACATCTGAGCCCTCATTTCTTTTGTTTTGATCACTATTAAACATGCTGCATTCAAAAATAGTGCCACTTCAGTCCCTTCTCATACTCAGTCAGAAGTATGTGGGTGTTACTCATATGTAGAGAGGTAATTACATCTAATGCTTATGTCAGTCTTGACCACTGTGCATATTTTATGTGGCATAGGCAGAAGGACTGTTTTGCTGCAAGCTGTCAAGCACTGACTCGATTGGCAATAAGTTTGTCCCTGAATGTTACCCAGCTTGAGGCTAGGTGCCCCTGTGACATAATTTGGTTACTCAAGACCGGTTTTATCCCCAAATTTTTCACCAACACGGTACAGCAAGGTTAGAGCTGTCCTTTCAGTAACACCTGAGAGTCTTAATCTCTTCAGGAACATCAGCTCCTCACTTCTCTGCTGTATAATGTGAGATTTTCATTGCCAGAAATCCACATTTGGTTACCTAGCATATACAGCAAGAGAAAGTTTACAGACAAATGACTTTCCACTGATAAGACAGGAAGAAACCTAAGGCTGCTAATATACTGTGTATGGCTATGCTCTTCTGATCCATGTGCTGCTCAGTACATTACCTTATCTAGGCGTCATTTTTGGCAAAAACCAGGACATCTGCAAAAGACAGAATCAATCTCTATTGTGCTCTTCTGCGCCTCTTCTTCAACCAGAATACGTTTCTATAACTGAGTGCCTTATTCTAACAAAAAGAAAACAAGCTTTCAACACCTCTTGCTCCCTGTCTGTGCTTGCCAAGGTATCAAGCAGGAACAAAAACAATTCAGTGTAAACACTAAAAATATGGCTAAGTCATGATCAACAAAAATACTGGCCTTAACATTCTGTTAAAGCAAAGAATTGCACATCTAAAACAACTCAAAATTTAACTTGCATATTATGTAGAAGTAGCATTTTTGCAATAACACTGTTAAAGCTCAGCAAAAGCTTAGTAAAAGAGGAAAGCAGGGCTATAAAGGCTGTAAGCTACAGGATTTGCCCTCCAAACTTTCCAGTGGGGGAAATCTATCTCTTTTAATGCAACTGTGTGCAGCTTTACAGTGGTCCTGCTCCTGCATGAATTTCAGAATACATTTACTAGAAAATTCATTATATGAAACATTTATCCCATGAATAAATTAGAGACTCTGAAATACAGCGCAATAAAACTTTTGCTGCTAGAAAGATTTTTATGGGTGAAATAATGTGAAAATTAGTAACATTAAATATGATTCTCCTTAACCCAGAATAGTTACCGCACAATTATTTTGACATGTTCTGGCATACATCATCATAGATCTAGTCAAATAGTGTTACAGAAAAGATTTCAAACCCTTTTATAAAGAATCAAGGAATACACTAAAAAGGGCAGTGGAGAGGAGACTTTTCAATCCCAAAATGCTGAAGAGAGAAGTTTCTACCATTATATTTAACAAAAGTAGGATGATGTTCAGAATAATTTTCCTTAGTCTCCGAGCTCACAAGCAAATATTCTTTACTTCTGTCTCTGTTGTGCATTAGGTATGACAGTTGAACACGGAGTAAATGCATTTAAGGCAAGCCTCCATATGTATTAAATGTAATGGTCATAAAAGAAATCTGCATGGTACGTACAGACCATCTTTCCGCTAAGAATTCAAAACTTAATATATATATAAACCACACGAACCTTACTAACAAGGTGTTAGTTCTAGTCAGATTCTCCCAACCCTTTTCATGCAGAACAGCTAACTGCATGTGTTGAAAGAAGATTCCTCTTCCCATGAGTTCCCCTGAAACTTAATTCTCTTCTTGGAAGGTTAAGTGCTAGGTCAAGTGAAGCATAGTTTCAAGCTAGGCAAGGCAAGTGAGATCTTTCACCTACTCTTCTCAATTGGTTTCACGGAACAACCTAATCTTGGCCTTACAATTTCCACAACTAAAATCTGGTGGGATGGATAACACTAAATGCAACTCCACACAGCAGGACTTCTGCATGCTGTACCTTCCCAAGTCTCACGGAATTGCCATGTGTCACAGACCTGCCCAGCTGCGCTTCAGAACACTGTTGCCAGGCTTGCAGGAAAGTTGCCTCTGCTTTGGAGTGCAAACACAAATAGATTATTTTTTCTTTATTGTGGAAAGTATGTTAGGTGAAGGGAGACTGAATCCATGACTTTTCTTTTCCCTTTCCCTGTTCATAAACTTGTGTCTACTTTGGTGGATCTTGGTTTTTGGCAGACTAACAGCAGACTTTGCCTATTGCCTATTCTGAGAAACAGCTCTTTACATAGAGCTGCCTTTTTCCAGGCTCAAATGCTTATGAGTGTTAAAGTACTTCTCTTTCTTAATAGAGAGAAACAGTGCTGCAACTGAAAGTGCAAGGTTGTGAAGCACCGCATGCACAGCCCCCAGTGCACTAGCACAGCTGTACTTGGAGGAGTTAAATCAGCCTCCCTTGAATGCTTTATCTCTCTCTCCCTGTTTGGTTTCCCACAGCAAAACTTTACACATTACCTCATAACATCTCAATAATGGTGGAGAAGAAGATTAGACACCAGTCCTTGAAAAATCGCAAAGACAGACTCATTTATAGCATTTGGCTGTTCTAATTAGCACATCACTAAGGGGCAATGAAGAGAAGTCTGCGAAGAAACTTGAAAATTAGTACCACTAGCAGTGTTAGAGTAAAAAACAGAACCGTGAGTAACAGTACACAAAGGATTTGGATAATTGCTGGATACTCCCAATATAAGATCTGTCACTTGATCCTAAGGGATGCTATGGCTTCAACAAGTCTCAGAGGCCTGATATTCTACCCCAATAAAAGAAGCACACAAAGTTCATTCAAAGTCAATGACAGCATCATGACTCTATTGTTCTTGATCTTATAAAGGAGGTTCGTAAACTGCATGGAATTAAACAAACTTCTGTATGTTAATCATTGGACTCCTACATCTGTGATATTATAGTCTCCATGTGTGTGAAAGCATAGAAATTACATCACCCTCATAACCAAATGCAAAGGAACATATGGATTCCTAAAGACCCACAAGCAGCTGCAGCGTTTGTGTTAGACAAAGGCTTTTTAGCATTTCAGTGGTCTCCAACTAATCAAAAGGTGACTTCTGGGGCATAGTCAAAGGAGTGGGAAAGGTTGGCAGTAGCTAACCATGGGCAATCTTCAGAAGAAACTGAGCTATTTGCTTCCCCCTTTGTGAAAGCAACACTGGCCTGGCATTTCTGAGTGCCCTCCCTCAACTAAGCTAAGGCTTCCTGCCCCCTTACAGAGAGAAGCCTTCAGTTATGACCCATCCTCAACATGAAGTAAAGGGGCTCCAGCCTGTAGTTTATGATATCTTTTTTAAAAGGGCGCTTAGGATCAACAACTTCTATTGCAACTTTCAATTGCACCACGCACTTATAAAGCTAGATTAAGCTGGAGTCTGAACATTGTGGCCTTTCCTCTTATCTACTCCCCTTCTTTCTGCCTTCCATCCTATTTTCTCCAGGTGACTTCACTATTAAGAGTAAAAATAAACAAAAGTAGAAGAAAATGAACTAGAGCCAATTTCTATATAAGCACTGGCAGCTTTCAGGGTTGCTTTTCCTCCCAAACCTAACAGGCAAAAAGCATCAGCGCATTTGCAAGCTTTTGCAAGCGAGCCTAGATGGCCTGTTTACCAGAGATCAAATTTCTGGCAAACAGCTTATTGTAGCTCTTCAAATAAGCAGAAATTATGACCTCACGTTATGTTTCTCAACAACCCAAACCTTTGATGTAAACTAATGTTGACCTTTTCAGAATATATTTGACACAAAGCCACTTTTGTTTAAAACACCCTATGAAAATTCAGATCCAGTCATATTGGATAAACCCTTTTTATGGGATAATAAATAATAAATAATAAACAACTGGAGCCAATTTATTCATTGAAGTACTTTCTGTTTCCATCATAACAGTTGTTTTCCACTTTGTCTTTTGTAGAGCCGTCTCACACCACACTGTGAACCCACCCAGCCTAAGTCACAGCCTAGTGAAGTTCATGGAAAAACTCAAATACTCCAGGTCTTCAGTCTGTGAGTGAAACCTAGACTGAGTCAAATAGATTAACACCCACGGAGCACTGCAGATTTCAAGCACCAGGAGATATTTCTAACAGCTGCCTTAGTTTTCCAGCTTGAGCATCCAAGGTAAGCAGGTGTCTTCAGAACCAACTTACATCATTTGGTCAGTTATGCTCCTAATTCAAGAAAGTTACTTATGTCAATTATAGCAAGCATGTGGATGCGGGCTCCTTACACTAGCACCTTTCCTCTGCTGAACTGGTGGCTCTGTTCACCCTTGTTCCTGTTGACTGACAGGGATCCAACCATCTTCCACGCTAGCCGAAAATTATTGATGACTATCATACGTAGGTAAGCTGAACATTCCCTTCCAACACTGAATTTCATTTTTTATGATTAATTTCCAGCCTCTTTTTATTTTGTTTATCAATTAGTAAGGTAGTAAAAGGGAATCAACAGACAAAAAGGAAGATAATTCTGTTAAGTTTTCAAAGTGCTACTATTAATACATAGTGCTTTCCTCTCCAGCTTAGCAGTTTTCAATACCAGAAATTTATTTGGAGATTAAAAAAAAATGAGCAACCTTTATGTGGAGTCCATTAACTAATGCTAAATTGAAGTGGCATTGAAATGGGATTACAGAGGGAGGTGTATAAAAAAGAACACATGACAAGCACATGGATACCACATGAATCCATTATGATAAGTATTCTTCCAGTAGGAGCAGATGAATTCATTCTGACCGCTCACTTCGAATAAAGCCAAACTGAATTTTTGTTTAATAATTATCAAAATGTCACCTCATTGTTAAAGTAAACATTCTATCTTTTGCTGAGCCAAAGGGTTCATAAGACACTGCTTCAGTGTTAGAAGTACAATTTGTCCAAATATCCCTCATTCTCATAAGAGCTTCACTTTCTCCCACAGATTTTGTCCTTCAAATTGGGGCTGCAACCCTTAACTGAGCCTGTTACAATAATCTGCTTTACTGCATGACACATGCTTAGAGTGTCTAAATTGTTTTCTTCAGGAAGCTTTTCTATAGCTTAACCACCTATACCAACCTGAGTGAATATGAGAAGGCTGCAGTGCGAAAGTGATGAACTCAAGGATGTAAGGTAAGCTCCACTAACAGCACTATGTCACCTAACTGAATAGCTGCTTTCAGAAGGGAACATACTTGAGATAACTATCACTTAATATCAGAAATATCAATCCTCGATTTAAAATCCAATTTGGGGGCCAGACTGAGAGGCCATGTATTTTTTGGAGAGCACAGTTTCATGCAAATAAAGTATGCACTTGTGAACTCTTCTTGCTAATCAAAAAGCAAGCCCCATGCAAAACATAAAAAAAGCAATGACAAATTTCATGGGTTGGTCATGGCAAAAATGGCAGATTTCACAGCATGACACTGATTAAAAGACAGGGACAGAAACATCACAAATAAAGACATGTAAGCTGCCAAGAAAATTAAGGTATTATGTATGGAATGTTTTCATTATTACTATAGTTCTCCTGGATAGATACTCTCCAAAATAGAAAACTGCCACTATTGCAAGTCTGTAATAAAAAAAATGCTTACACTTTTAGGAATATTGTCCAAAGGAAAGTAGTCTCCCTAATTCTTAATTTAGATAATAGATGAATAATGAAGGAAACAGCAATCCCAGATGACTAAATGAACTTCACAGAAATGTATTTTCTGAGCATAAGCTTCCTTGAACTGTCAGAAAAAGTCTTTATGACAGCATTAGTATGAAGGTATGTTACACCTTCCTGCACAAGAAGAAAACCCAAGGGAAGCCTAGTGTCAGACAGTAAGGTACTAGTTTTCATTGACAGACTGAGACATCCCATTTGTTCTCAGAGCCACTTACCAATCACTCATGCTGTATTTTCAACTGCTTGTTCAAAATTTATGCAAAATCCAAAGCTGCACAAAACACACCTGCTCTACGGTTTGCATAAAGAAAAATTAAGTAGATTAGTTCAATGCAAAACCACTTCATTTTGGTACGAGGACGGAGCTTTCGTCTAACCTTGAAGCTGAATTCAGGAACAAGCTGTTCAAACTCCAGAGGCCTCTTTTACAGCCCCGAGACTCTAGTGGGAGCCCAGAATTTGAAGAAGAAAAGGCAGCTTTCACCTGCCCCAACTACCTCCTTCAGCATGACCAACTTTTCCCACCATTCTCCTTCATGCTTCTTGAAAGAGCCTGATGAGGGAAATGCAAACTGCTTACTAAAAACATTATTCTGCTTTAAAAAGAAAATAAAATTGTCTGTAAGTCAGAAAAAGTGAGAAATACAGCTAAGGTCAAAATAAAAATTCCTAGGGAGTAGAATGTATCTTGATGACGTTTATTAATTTTAAAGATAAATGCATAAACACTATGATACTGTGTTCAAAAAACAAAAACAAAACAAAAACAAACAAACAAAAAAGAACTAGAAATATTCCTTCTTGAGAATATAATTTCAATTTGGAAAACAACAATATATTCTAATCCATTTATTTACTAAACCACATACTTTCCAGTTCTTTCATTTAGTATATCACCTCCTGGTTTTGACATCTCCGTCCCTTCAGAGGCTATGTTTGAAAAACCAAAGGGGAATACAATGGCACCATTCCGACAGGAGCATTGTGCCCTACAAGAGGAAGGTAAATTTCTCTGCAGTACTGTTCCAGGGTTTATCTAAATACAGTCCTTTACCGCAGATTTCTTTCAGGACTGGAAAGGTTTGTGGAAGGATGATGCCAAGGGAATTTTGTGAACAGAAACCTCAAGGATCTTACAATTTCCAAGACCCTTAAATTAAACCTCTTATGGGATACCTCTAGTAAAGGGAAACACCAATATGCTATCCTCCTGGGAGTGTGGCACTATCCTCTCATGAAAGTATGGTTATTGCAGCCTAATTGGTACAGAAAATTAAATTGAGGATTTTGCACATAATAGAGGCCCAGCAATGAGCAACATTCACAGTATACTGGTTACATGTTTTTATTTTCATATATCATCTCCTCATAATAAAAAGTGGCATGAGCCAAAGAAAATTTCATAAAAAAGAATGAGTTTAGCACCTGTTGAAGAAATGTAGGCAATCCCTCATGCAGGAACAAAAAATGACCCCAGCATTCATTTCTATTGAGGAAAGGACCAATTTCACAATAGAGTAACTACACAACAGACAAAAATTTTTTATTATCACCTACCTCCCAGTTCTGCTCATCTTTAGCTGACCAGAGAAACAAAGTGTTGAAATTTACTATGATGTTTAAACCCTTGATGAGGTTCAAGACATTAAGTCAACAGGCTGTTGACCAACAGCAGAAAAGTGCACCCAAGGGTCAAATTAAAGAAAAAAAGAAAGAAAATAAAAAAGAAAATAAAAAGCATACTCTTCTGGGCTTTTTGTTTCTTACACAAGAAGTCTAATGATCTGACTTCTCCTACGATGGACCTTGGCCCATCCAGTCATTAGTTTTTTTCCTCCACCCGAAAGGAAAATCCTTGTATCTGAGCTGAGGATTTTGAAGGTGAGGCAAAATTTTTTTGCCTCTTGAAAGGTGAGGCAAAATCTCTTCCAAATGTCAGTGGCACACATATGGCATGGTGGACATTTTTCCAAACACGCCCCCCTTCATTTTTCTTGATTGCTCAACACATGGGTCTATTACTGTAGTAACTTATTTCAAGCCAAGAGATACAAACGTCTCTCTGTGCTGACTGGCAGGGTGCTGTAAAACAACACATCCAGCCGATCAAACATACTTTCTTCCAAATGGGGACACGACATCTATTTTCAGTGTGATATATCTGGAGCTGACTGCCATCAAGCATGAGCTGGATTCCCAGTCCATCTCTGCAAAGAAGTATGCTGAGCAAAAGGCCAATCTAATTCACCAGTACCATTTAGTAAACTCCTGAAACTTTATTAGATTAGCTTTTTGGACAAAAGAATAGAAATAATCAGTTCATCGATTCAGAAAAAGTCAAAATGTTTCCAAAATTAGATCTCCGCTACTCTTAAAGGTAAGCAGATGGAAAACATTTGATTCCTATTTATTAGCAGTTAAATTTATGTCCTTTATTTCACCATAAACTACAAGACTTCACAAAAGTGTATCTTATTTCACTGATCTTTAATAATCTGAAAACTGGTAACAGAAACCTATAATGAAGCACCCCATATACTGTAAATTAAAAATAAATAAGAGCCCTCAAAGAGGTTTTCTGCAAAAGCTGCTTCAGTTTAGTGTTTCATTTTATATATACACTAAGAGAGAGACATCTGTAAACATTTCTGAAGTTTAAAGTATAATGCAAAGGAACTAGCTATGTTATTATCTGTTCCAAGCACATGGTTTACCATTTGTTTATGCAAACCATATAATTGGAAACTCTGTCCATTTTCTGCTTGTGCTAAATATTCTGTGTATAAATACTTCTCATAGTAGATAAATAGGGTTTTTATTTAGGTCTTATCACCTTCATATTACATATTCATTGATTTCTAAACTGCCTTAAACAGCTCTGTAGATGTGAAACATTATGAATTCAGTTTTGGCACGTTGGTATTAAATTTGCATATCAGGTCACGCACCGCTTGACATACATGCAAAATTGCACTGCGGCTATTTTATTACAACCCACAAAAGATATTCAGAAACTGTGTGCAGCATCAAAATAAATTAAAGTGGATAAAAGACCCAATAGTGAGCCACCTTTTTTATTGTTTAGTAGTGCCTGAAGCCATTTATATGCTCTACTCAATAAACAAAAGTTAGACTAAAATAATTTTTTGTCTCTCTGTTATTATATTTTAATTGTAGGGGTAAATATATTTCTTACTTAATTTACAATTGTATTCTACTTGGAAAAGAAATTCCTTGAACTTGTACACCCCTCCGTGTTTCTCTGTGTATGTCAGAATGTATGCAGATCCTGTTTATCAAGCGATGTATTTATCCAGTTGATTTCATCTTTAAAATGTTTCTGCATCTCACAGTGTATGCCAAGACTGCATTTGCATGGAAACTCCGCGTTTACCCAAAGTTCAAAGTGCATCCATCAACGCTGTTAAGATATATATTAGAGTGCTTTCAAAATATACCAGCTAAGTACATTAGGTGGATCATCTGCAAATTAACCTTTGTATTCAGCAAACTGTAGTAAAGATATTAGAAAATTGCCCTTCGCTAGGGCTCCATTTTGATGCCTACAACATTTCAGGATAAATAATATGGCATTTCCATTCACTTGTTTCCATGCCATGCTCACTTGGCTGCTCAGGCACCTCATCAAGCTGGCAGATTGGGAGCCCAGGTGTCATATGGGCTCTTGGGGGCAGCGTGGTGCCCGCAAGGGATGGTGCCAGCCCTCAGCAGGTGCCGGAGGGCAGGGAGCATTGCAGCTTGGCTGCCTCTCCCAACTCTGCTGCATCCAGACGGATGGGCAGCACAACGCACTCCATGCGGCTGGAAGGAGGTCCTGAAAAGCCAGCCAGCGCTCACACTGGGGCCTTCTGCTGCATGCCCAGCATTGTGGTTGCTTTTAATCACCCTCTGAAAATCCACAGCTCCTTTCTATGTAGAAGCTGGCAGTATAGGCATCATTTCCTTCTATTTTGGGTAACGGTTAATTGTGAGCACAGAAATGAGTCCATTTCTCAACCAGCTCAAACCTCAGTCTTGTGCAAGAGGACCCACTGCGTCCCCAATAAACTCTGCATGTTGTCAGGAAGAAGAACATTGCAAGGCCCACGCTGCACAGTCACCACCTCCCACTACTACTACATGTGCCAGAGGTGCTTCCTATGTGAGCTCTACTCTAGTTTTAACCACCTGTAGCCTTGGGAGTTCCACTAGAAAAAAAATGGCAGGGGATGTTGTTTAAGAGATACAGTAGTGCCTTCTAAATTGCTTATTCCATCAAATGAGGACAACAGCCCAAACAACGGAAATGCTGTAATCGACATGCAGCAAATTTATGAGCACATTCTACTGAGTTGCTCTAACTCAATCTAACATGAAAACCAAAACCGATACAAAGTCAGTGATCAGTCCTCTCCCACATAAATGAAACAGATGATGTTTACACTGCTCAGAGTCTACTGCTGGGCTCTCAACCAAAACTTCTGGCTTCTAAATTCAAAGAATCATAAAATCATTTGATCTAGAAGGGATTTTCAAAGACCACCTAGTCCAACTCCCCTTCAATGAACAGGGACACCCACAGCTTGATCAGGTGCTGAGCCCATGCAACCTGACCTTGGGCGTCTCTGGGGATGGAGCATCCAATACTTCACTGGGCAACCTGTGCCAGTGCCTCACCAGCCTTATTGTAAGAAACTGTTTCCTTATATCCAACCTAAATCTCCCCTCTTTTAGTTTGAAACCGTTTCCCTTTGTCCTGTCACAACACACCCTGCTCAATAATCTGTCCACTTCCATCTCACAGTCCCTCTAAATACTGACAGGCCGCTCTCAGCTCTCCCCACAGCCTTCCCTTCTCCGTGCTGCACAGCCCAGCTCTCAGCCTGTCCTCGCAGGGAGGTGTTCCATCCCTCAGATCATTTTGGTGGCCCTCCTCTGGATGCGCTCCAGCAGCTCCGTGTCTCTCCTGTGCTGAGCACTCCCCATCTGGACGCAGCGCTCCAGGTGAGGTCTCACAGCACAGAGCAGAAGGGCAGATCCCCTCCTTGCCCTGCTGGCTGTGCTGCTTTGGATGCTCCCAGGATCCGGTTGGCTTTCTGGGCTGCGAGGGCACAGTGCTGGCTCATGTCCACTTCCATCCACCACCACCCCAGGTTATTTTGGCAGGGCTGTGCTCTATCCTTACACCCCCCAGCTGGTATTGATAGTGAGGGTTGCCATGACCCAGGTTCCAGACCTCTGTTCCTTTTGTTCTCAGTACATCAGCAAAGGAATCTGAACCTCTATAATCCTCAAGAAGATTGCTCACTGAACTGGAGGTGAATTGGGAGAGAGGGATCAAAGCTACCTCTGTCATAGCTCAGTAGTAGAAGAGTCTCATCTGTAGAAGCTGGCAGAAGTAGAGACTCCTCTTAAGCAACATGAAAGTCTGCAGCAAAAATCTGATCTAATCAGGACCACTATCTTTAATGCAGAAACCTTAAAAAATTGACATAATGTAACAAATTGGTTCAAAGCATTACTACAGACCTCCATGCTAAATTCCCACATTCTTAGCAGTTTGTAAAAATGTTTAATTTATGTTTATGTATTCTTATTCAAAATGTTAGTTAACGGCCTGTAGGGACCTGGTAATAGGATCCTTTTTTCTTTTTTATGTTTATTAGCTACATTAATGACTGTTTCTGCAATTCTGCTACAAAGGCTTGTGTTAATGAACGCCAATTAATTCTGAAATGATTTTAAACAAAGGGTGATGAGAATAACCAATCAACCATGACAGTTAAAGAGCAAGCAAGCTGCTGTAACCTAATTTTTTTGTGTTGAGTCTTTACTGTCAGACTGCACTGTTATTCTTCAAGAACACCTATGGATTTTACATATACCTACTACAATACAGTATATCATTCTATACTTTGGAAATTCTCTGTTCCTTTTCAGCATGAGAAATCACTGCATTTAAACTACAGGTTTCATAATACTGACTTATAAATAGCAAAAACCTCAGAGGTCAGGCATATCCTCACATTAGAAGGACCTCAGCAATTTCAGCCTCTTAACTTTTAAGACATGAGAGCTGGCTCAAACAGTTGGAATACGTGGCCTTCCAGACAGAAATACAATAAAGAACCATCCCTCTGGTTCACACTGTTTAATTAGAGACATAATACCCACAACCTACTTATTTATTTATTTATTTATTTATTTATCTATCTATTTATTTATTTATTTATTTAATTTCCATAGCAAATGTGTCTTTTGGCATTTAATTCAATTCATAAGAACCCGAGTCTAAAAATTCACTGAAACTGGGAACAAGTTGAGCAATTACACTCCTGAAATAACACACGTATGTGTCAAATCTGACCTAAAAAGTAAATAGACCATGGAGGCAGATATAACTTTTATGTGTTTATTGAATGAACAAGCATTCAAAAAGTCACCCAACACTATTCTAAATTTAAACAAACTGAACTGAAATCAAGAAAAGCTATTTGTATTTTTACCAAGTATCCACATATTGGGCTTCTAGGACAACAGTATTTTTCATAACAAAAGCTGCATACTGTAAATCCCTATATATCCCAGGTTATCTAAAAAGACCAAAGTCCACCATTTCTTTATTCTTTATTCTTATTAATGGACATACATTAGGAAATGGGTCTCGCTTATTCATTGTCATTTGTAAAGGTTCTCTTTAGCTGGGATAGCACATTAAGTGGTATTTTAGCCCAGCACACTAAGGGGCATTCAATTTGTCGCCCAAGGAAAAGTCATGTTTTGCAAGGAGGCAATTCTTCTTTCCATCACCTTACTCTGGAAGAAGAGGAGGGAAACATATGCGGGACCATACATGAGGTGCTGCTGTCAGAGACAACACGAAGGATTCCCCAGGTGTCCACTAACCTGCTTCAAATCCAACCCTGAGGTCAGCATTTAGCCTCCTGTTTTCAACAGGAGATGCTCATGGTTCACTGGTGGGGATGTCTTTTCATCCCTCAGAGAAGCACAGCTGAAGAAACTCCCTTGTAAAGAGAGACCAAGAAAAGAATGAGATAAGAAGCTCAAGCACAAAAATCTTTTTGTTCAGTTCTCTATGTGCAATATAGACACTTCTATTCTTAAAACAGTATGAAAAACATTTATGAAAATCCAAACGCAAAGGGCTGTATCAGTTTTACCAAAAGAAACTTGTATTTATCACAATAGGCTTCAGTTGAGTAAAGGCAGAGCAGGATCCACGATGCCACAGAGTCAAATGCAATGTTCTCCAGTGCCTGCATGAAATACCTACTGAGGCCATGTTTAGAAGACAGCAACCCATTTCAACCTCCTTTCCTCAAACACAGTGGATGCAGAGTCTGCAAATCCTTTCCTATGGTGCCAACCGAGCCATGAGTAGCACTCCTACCTCAAACAACCAATTGCAACTACTGGACTGCCATCACCTTGACAGAAACATTTATAAGAGGAGGTTGGTGGTGTGATGTGGGGAGATTGAGACACAGTATCAGCAAGCAGGATTTCTAGCATCCATTTACTGAAGCCCCTCCATATTGTTGATGACTGATTCATATTCATAATGATCAAAGATTTGCATCAACATCTAGCCCTCTACAAAGGGTTTATTAACTGAAATGCCAATTCAGCTATAGCTATAATGATCCTACTTCTTAATGCACACATTTCAAGCACTTATGTAAATGGTTTAAAAAAACCAAGCAGTTATATTATGCTCCTAACATAATATGAATGTGTCATCACACCCTATCAAGCAATCACATCAAATGGTGATGTGATAAGGAATTTTGCTGTTATGATACAAAAGAAGGAACTTGGGGGAAAAGGTGAGTACTAAAGCAATGATAGGCTACACCACCTAACATTCACCAATCTGGAGCCTCTTTCAGTTATGAGAAAGTCAAATAGAAAGATGAAAGATAAAGACAGTGACATATTATTTCTCGTTTTCTTTGCTTTCTTAATATTAAATGGAGGATCTCTAATTTACCATGCATTTCAACCAGAAAAGCTGCTGTGTGAAATAACAGATATCTCAATCATAAAGAACTTTTATTTTCAAACCCCTGGACTCCAGGTTTTTCATCATCATATTGCTGTATACACTGTACCACTAACAACACAATATACAAAAAGGACAAAATGTCAGCCCTTGATGGAAATGAACTCACCACCCTTTGCTGGAGTTCAGCATTCAACAATCAGACCTTACTTAATTTAAATGTGTGTTAGATTGCCAGTCTATTATTCCTCCAGCTTTTCATAATGATTTCTAACAGTGGCCAGAATTCATACATCTGAAGCTGGCTGAAAATGTTTCTTTTTAAGAAATGCAAAAGCCAACCAATATGTAAACCTAATAATTAAATTACATTTAGCTGCTGGCCACTGATATTCTGCAATACTTTCCCACTGAGGGAGCTATAGTGATCTGATTTAAACAGTAATCTAGCAGAACACTTTTCATTGCCTGTGATTGTTGTGCAGAGTAAATAGGCTCACACCAGATTTAACTCTAATTTGCGTTTTAGAACAGTTAATTTGAACTTAAGCGCCTATGGAAGGGCTGTTAACAAGAAGTGTCTGCACACTGGAATCCCTTTTGTAGCTGTGCTATTTAAATCCAGCACCAAGAGCTCCTTGTAGACAGAATATACTTTCTAGCAAGCCATTTGAAATGTTGTGGGTAGCAGAAAACAACTTATCAGATATTTAGCAACGTCAAGGGAAAATAAAATGGATGTACATGTTGGATTCTTGCTGCACGTGTGCCAGGCAGAAATAAAGACACAGCTGTCTTGAGGCTGAATTGTCCTAAGATCAAATGTGCCTCTGTCCTTTATCGTGATATTTGGGTGCTTAAGCAAAAGTTCCTGAGTTACCAAGAATAGCATGCAAATATCTAAAGTCTGAATTTCATCATCATTAGCTATTACATTAATAGCACAAATGTCTTAAATCTTAATATTCTGGTTCATTACCTTAGATAAAAGGCCATTAATATAAAAGGTGTCTTAGTCTAGCAACAGAATTTTTAAAGGTCTTTGTTTTGCTTTAAAAGAGTCTCTCTTACGGTATTAGTGGTTAGCACAGGAACTAAATCATAATAATATTATGATTAATAATGATAATATTGCATAACAATGTAAGTTCTACTAGGACTTTGGCTCAGACACCATTTAGCTTAATTTTACTCTATCATAAATCAAGCCTGTTAAGCTGTATTTGTATCTGGCTGGTAAATGAACATTTCTTTCTACCAAAATTGTAAGAAGTATAGATGGGGCTGCAGGAAATCTGCTTCGGATTTGTTGGCTTTCAAACATACATCACAAAACAAATTATTCTAAATAAGACAGAACAGAAGTGGCAATCTTGCCTAAAGGAAAAAAAAAAAAAGTGTACAGAATAACTCTCAACAACCAGGACAATCCAGTGGTCCAGGGTAGACTCCTGATATCTCAGCATCTCATTAGAAGTCTCCTGCTATATCCAGTGCCCAGAGTGATCAGAAACAGTGGTCAGTTCCAAGTGTTCAGCAGAAATCATGCAAACAAAGTTAGAAAGAGGAGTCCACTGGGACAGTGTCACACAGCTGTCAGTTTCAGATTAGTTTCTTGATACACAGTAAGATCAGTCAGGACCAGCAATTCAAACCAAAAGTAAAGTGTATATGGTTTTGTAAAGAAAACACCATTGATTCTGATCTAGTTAGGGTAAATTCAGTCATCATTAGAGCACCAGTAACAGACTGTCATGGCTCCAGTCTCTGTGTAGTTAGTTTTTTTTGTGTTTCTTTATCTGTTTCTTTTGTATATGTGCTCATGGTTGTGTTGGGGGGACGGGGGGGGAGAAGGGAGTATTTTGTTGGTTTTTTGTTTGTTTTTTGTTTGTTTTTAAAGAACAAGCAGTCAAAATTTGCCCAGAGTTGTACTTGAGCAACTGGAAATAAAAGTGCATTTAAGACATACATCCTAAATGCATCATTAACTCAACTTTGAATATTGCCTCTTTGTATCTTCTGTTGAATTCTGTTTTTAGGTTCAGATGTATTTAAAATAATTAGTGACAGCAACTTCTAGCAGTTTTATTTTCAATTAAAATGTGTTTCTTACTGTTCTTCCCACGTACTTGTTCATTTCCCCCAAACATAAGCAAGGTGTAGACAGATACATTGTTTATTTACGACCCCGATGACAGTTAATGTGGTATATGCTCCTACAGTGTTTGACAGATAAAATGAGTTATTTACAGAATCTGGGTTTATTTATTTATGAATACTGAAGCAGCGATAGCATCTGCAAAGTTCCCCATTTACTTTCCCAGGAGCTTGCTTCAGTGCAAGTTGTGGTGTTTTGAAGTGCTGCGTAAAAGGACATCACAAACAATGAGTCCAGCCTGTCAGTAACACATTCATCATCTGTAGGCACTAATTTCAAAATTTATTTTTATAGACCTTGATCCAAACACCACTGAAGTAGATGAGAAGATTTCTGTAAGGAGTGGGTTTGGAATTTCGTCCTTAAGTTGTCAGTAGATTAGGGTCACGTCTGGGTTTTGCAGGTGGGCATGGTATGTAGAAGTATGAGGGGGTTAAAAAACAAAACAAAACAAAACAAAACTTTTCATCTACTAATCTGTATAATCAATGAATATATAGATACTACAATTAAGAAATACACAAGACAGTTAGGCTAAACAGGTTATCACACTAAAGAAGAATGGATGGAAAGCTTACTCTTGCCCCAGGATCACTGAGAAGACTCCAAGAGGAGCAATCTCCAAAATAGACCCTTTCCCACTGGTAGTCAGCTCTTAAATGGGGTCTAGGAGAGGTGGAGCAAAGCTCCATCCCTTCCAGCAGCACAGGTGAATTGCCTTCAGCTGTGCTCCCAGGACTGACTCATTGCTCACCTCAGGTGGTGAATCAGAGGTTTAGGCTGTGATTCAGCAGCCCCATACACTGATCTTAATTATAAGGGATCAAAACCTGCTTCCACTGAAGCTGAACATAAAAATTATACTGAATTAATCAAAACCCAAATTGATTTTAATGGAGAAAATGCACTGATTTATCATTGTTGGTAAAAACAAAATAAAACCCTCAAATGTGGGGATATTCAATTTTGACATTACTTAGATCGTTGTCACTTAAAGCTAAATATGCAATACAATGTGATGTATGGTGGGGTACTGTCTGTTTGTTTATTCTTTTTCCCAGCAGCCCCCTTTGCTGCATTTTCCATCCTTTGGAACAGCTCAGAACTTCCCCTCAGAACACTGCAGACAATGTCAGCAGCAGTGACTGCAGCTCGGCGCCTTGCCTCTAACCCTGCTAGTGATGAAGCACAGCGTTTGTGCAAATGTGTTATGCAAGATGCTGCAACTTTGAGAGCCCAGTGTCAAAGGTAATCCCCAAGGAGACTTGCATAACTGCCACACACAGAAATACCAGTGTTGTCTTTTTGTTTAAAAACAAAAAACAAAAAAACAACCAAACAACACAGAGGAATGAAAAAGCCAAAAGGAACCCTATGCAATGTGTCAACTATTTTTTTTTCCATAGGCAATCACAATTGAGCTGTGTGCACATTTTGCCTGATTTTCAAATGGCTTGAATACATACCCTTTTTGGTATATACTTTTATGCACACATACAAACCCTTGCCATAGCTATCTAGTCCTCAGAACATTTGGAACCCTTTCAAAGAGTATTTGTGCTGTCTATTGTGGGTAGACCTGAGTTTTCTCAGCTTCTGCTTCAAGCTGGAAAAAAAAAGTGTAAACCCAGTCTGGAGCTCTCAGCAGAGTTTATTAGGTCAGGCACAGAGCTGTGGCAAATGCAGTTCTGTGGCTTATTTTCTTCCCCCTCAGAGCAGACAGAAGGCAATCACTCATGAAGGAAAGCTGTGTTCCAAAATATCTGCTGTGTTCTTTGACCACAGGACACTATATCCAAGGACAGGCTTTGCTACAAGAATGTGGGATTACAACAATCCTTATGCAAAGTCCAGCCATTACCACCATGAAAACAGACAAGGAATAGCAGGAGAACACATTTGAATACCCTCTCTCACATGCATACAAAAATATATAAGCTTCAGTAATACATTGTATACATGTGTACTACAATCATCTTAAGGTTTAAGAGCAGCTTTCTAACTCAAAGCCTCCTAACAGAAGATGACTAATTGTTTCTTAGGTACCAAGCAGCTGCTGGAATGTCCAGGCACTGCTGTGACAGGAGTACAGGCTGTGCTGCTATCACAGCCACAGCTATTTGCAGCTGAAGGCATACAAGGAGCAACTGGAGTCATGCAAGAGTCTCGAAGTGGATGTATCACTATATCTAAGAACCCATTATTGCTCTCACTGCTTCTCCCTTTGAATGGTGCAGACTGGTCACAAAGAGGCTAAAGCAGTTGGGAATTTGGCCAGAAGAACAGCCCCCTGGTTTCCCCTGTGACCAAGTGGGCACTCCTGCAGCTGCCTCCTCCAAGGCAGCCAAACTTCAGCATCCTAAGCCTGGGTGAATACCTGCCCTGCTCTTCCCTTGCACTTCTCCTTTTCTCACAATTTTATTTTTCCATCATGTCCACCAAAGCATGCACTGACATGTTCACCTTTCTGTTCTTCTATCTGGTGGCTGCAGTACATCCCTGTTTCTCCTCCAGTCTCAGTAACACATCTTGGCTCCATGGGCAGCAACCTAACTTTTTTACTTGCTTCTCCACTGCTTTTGGGATACGACCTCTTTCTCAAAAACCTGCAGGGCAAGGCTCTGTCCTGCCTCTAATGTTGGTGCAGATAGACGTTCTCTGGCTCGTTTCCTTCATAGCACTCATGGCTGGGGGAAGGAGAAGCGCTTGGAACTCTGTCATACCAACACTGAGGACATAGCTGGTTTTGCTTGTATTTGAGAGGAACCAAGTGTGAGTGAATAGCTGTGGGAACAGAGAGAAATTTAAGAAGTAATTGTATGAGCTCATGCAGCAAGAGGCAACAAAGCAATGCCAGTAAATTCAGGCACTGAGCAGAACACAGAGCATTCAGCTGAAAACCAACTCCCTTGGGTCTCACTTCTGGAGGGAGAAGTAGAAATGACAGTTGTTAGGGCTTGTGATACTTGTCAGTATTCAGGGCCAAAATCAGAAACCAGATGTGGTGAAGCACTTCACAGAATCACAGAATCGTAGGGGTTGGAAGGGTCCTCCAGAGATCATCGAGTCCAACCCCCTGCCAAAGCAGGTTCCCTACACCAGGTCACACAAGTAAGTGTCCAGGCGGGTCTTGAATATCTCCAGAGAAGGAGACTCCACAACCTCCCTGGGCAGCCTGTTCCAGTGCTCCGTCACCTCACCTAAAGAAGTTCTTATGCACATTTGTGTTGAACTCCAGATACATATACCCTTCATGTGGCTTTACATCACAGAAAGGAGGCAAAAAAATAAGTAATTCTTTTCCACTTTCATCACTTGTGATCTACTGTGAAACAACAGTGCTATGCCAAGAAAAGTCTCTTTGGCCTCTGTTACTGCAAGATCTAAGGGGCCATATTTCTGCCTATGTACTACATATACATTATTTTACAACTGTATTTATAAAGATGCACACAGAGAAAACAAACGTATATCACTGACAGAAAAATCATCATCTGAGTCCTCTGCCTTAGCCTCACACATTTTACTGACTGAATTGTCTTTAGCCCAGGCTCTGAGTGCTGGTAGAAGCAATCCAGTTTTCCTTCCTGCAGCAGTTGCCTCATGCTGCCTGTGTGCTTGGGACACCTATGAAAGCATGCCCACCACACTCTAGTGCTGCAGGCTTGGTCTTCCTCTCTTCCTCTCCCCCTCTACCATTACAACAAAATACCACGGATGATCCTTGAGAGTGCCAAGCAAATACTCCCTCCACTGTATACAGGTTTGCTATCACAAGGGAGTTATGTTCAAGAAAACATTTTATTAAGGGCATGCCACAGAGATAGCATCTTTCTTTCTGCCTTTGGCTATTGACTTTAAACCTGGAAATCCCACCCAGTAAGGCTTTCTGACAACACCAAACTCCAAGAGCAGCTTACAGTAAAGTGCTGTATTCTATTTCAATAGTTTAAAATTCCACTCACTGCAATCACATCATTACCCATCATGGAGGGCTCCATGTTAGATCATATAGAGTCAGGATCCCAACTTGGCCTTGTTAAAGGACAATCCTTACAATAGTTTGTCTGGGAACAGTATTTCCTATGTATATGACACAAATAGCCTTTTCTTCAGCATCAGAGCCGTATGTCTTTTATTCTAGCTATTTGTTCTTAAACAAACATATTTAATGTATCTAGTGAAAGGGAAAATCCCTCAATCCCTCTCCTGTTTGTGTCTCTGTTCTCTTCTGTCCTGCAGTGACCTGACATGTGCCTCACCCCAGAAACTGAAATGCAGCCAAGAGTTGTAGAGAACTGTTCTGGGCTCCCACTACTGAAAGAACATGCTTATTCCTTATGGAAAATCTCCCACGCAAGTCTGTAAAAATCAGCTCCCTTTTAATGTGCTTAACTTATGGAAGTAACTCCATTACAGGCATGTTCCCTTCTCCAAAAGCCTGATTTCAGCTGTACCTGTGGAGATGCAGCCAGTAGTGAGGGGAAAGCAGGTTCTTTTCTCACCATCTGCTCACACAGGTGTTTTCACTTCTTGCAGGCAAGCTATAGAGGTTCTCCATGCTCATTCACCCTTTCTATAATACTGTCAATGTCTCTGCAATTTGTGCTGGGTCACCAGTCTCTGCACCAGAGCATTAAGCTGTATCCTCATCTGTAAGAGGCATGGCACAATAACTGACCTACAGAGATCTGTAGAGGAGAGGAAGTGAGGGAAGGGGCAGAGTGGTTATCTAACTTCCGAGCATGTTCTAGGCATCCCTGCAGAGCTTCTCTCCTTTCAGTCTCAAACTTAAGAAAAGAGACTGCTCCACAGGGAATACCAAACACCAGCTGGACAGCTGTTGATGTGTTTCCAAAGGTTGATCCTAAGCTAGAACAGTATCTCTTTTTCTGAGTTGCTCACTCCAGGCTCTTGTAACTGAGCAGTCAATTGGTGAGATGATATTCCTGGTTATTTGAAATCTGGTTGCTTATCTGAAGTCTCCATTATAGCTAAAGTATTGGTTCTGAAAAGATGGGATAAGAAACATGAGTAAGCAGGCCATCTCTCAAGAGTTCTGACATTTGGGATTAGAGACTTATGGGATGTAAAAAACTGATAAAAACAGAAAAGAAAAAAACCCACAATATTATTAAAGTAAATCAAATGTATTCAGTACATCAACATATATTAAAAACTGTAGCAAACAAGTTTCCTGATGAAATGCAGGTGCAGTTACATCTTAGTATAATGTGTTTACAAAAACTGCATTTGCAAATTTTAATTTTTCTTCTCCTCTGAAAAGCAATAATTCTCTAAATCCCTGTGACATCCCACCTTGCTACTCTCCCTAAGTCTTATTCAGGCCGATCATTTATGGTCCCATATTGCTTTTTCTATTCACAATCAGAAGTTCTCATGTGGAATCTCTTGCACAGCAATGACAACAAAAAGGGGCAAAACAGGCCTAATCTGGCTGTATTTTACCATCCCCTCTGTTCCTTAGAGAAAGGTCTACTCCTTCACTTTGTATACCTAGAGCAAATCGGGTACTTTATGTTTCAAGGAACTGGCAAGAGCTGATTTATCACTGTGCTGAAGGGAAGGAGCAATAGCAGTTACAAGTACAGATTTTTTAGGATTTAAACATATTTCCTCATATTCACAGGCAGAAATTTTTTGAATGCAGCCCTACCTCGCTCGCAGTCTTCACAGTTACTAACTTTCTACCTGGTAGAAGAAGAAATAATTTATGACAGTGAACAAAAGTCAGCCATTGGCACAGACAGTGCACAGCCCCTCATTGGCTTTTTGTTACTCCATAAAACTTCATAGGAAATTCAGCAGTTTGCTTTCAGAAACACTAGTAAAGCTCTACATCCCCAATTCCCATACTGGGATCTGCAAAACATTTGTGGTTCATGACAAGGCAGTGTGAGGACCATACCATGACACCACGTTAACCACTGACCTTTGTGATCATGGTATTGTGCAGTAAATGATGTATTTGCTAGGATCACTGCTTGGAATTAAAATTACTTTCTAATATTTCCCTAGCTAACTTTGTGCCATATTTCATCTCAATAAATAGCTATACATGTTGGTAAGAGGATGTTACAAATCCCTCTTACTTTCCAGTACAAAATAAACCGTGCCACTTTCCTTCACAAGGAAGCTGTATAAGGAAGCTACTTTTTTTTTTTTTTCTGAATACAAGATGAATCATATCATCATAGAATTGTAGAATGGCCTGGGTTGAAAGGGAACATAACAATCACTGAGTTCCAACCCCCTGCTATGTGCAAGGTCACCAACCAGCAGCCCAGGCTGCCCAGAGCCACATCCAGCCTGGCCTTAAATGTCTCCAGGGATGGGGCATCCACAACCTCCTTGGACAACCTGTTCCAGTGCCTCACCATGCTGCATGAAAAACTTCCTCCTAATATCCAACCTAAACCTCCCCTGTCTCAGTTTAAAACCATTCTCCCTTGTCCTATCCCAATCCACCCTTGTAAGCAGCCGTTCCCCCTCCCGTTTATACGCTCCCTTCAAGTACTGGAAGGCCACAATGAGGTCTCCCCAGAGCCTTCTCTTCTCCAAGCTAAACAAACCCCATTTTCTCAACCTTTCCTCATAGTAGAGGTGCTCCAGCCTTCTGATCATCTTAGTGGCCCTTCCTCTGGACTCATTCCAACAGCTCTCTATCTTTCTTGCACTGGGGGCCCCAGGCCTGGATGCAGTGCCGCAGATGGGGCTTCACAAGAGCCGAGCAGAGGGGGACAATCACCTCCCTCTCCCTGCTGGCCACCCCTTTTTTAATGCAGCCCAGAACACAGTTGGCCTTCTGGGCTGCAAGCGCATGTTAAACGTATTCAAGCATCAATAGCATATGGTAGTAGAAATCATATATATTTTTTTCAGATATTTTTAGTATCTGATTGCATGGAAGTTATGTTTTTTTTGGCATTGAAAAGGATAAAACCCCACAGATGCAGGCTGCTGCCCAGGATATACAGCTTTCAGTCAGCACTAGCTCTAATAAATAAAATCCAAACCCTAACTCCTCGATGTAACTTGTAGGTCTTTATGGTTGCCTATGCTTACAAAGGGTACATGGCAGTGCTTTACAAATTATTTTAATTATTTAAGAAATAATTATTTCAACATTTATGTTTAAGAAACAGGCAAAAGTAAATAGGTGCAGAACTAATTGCCAGCTCCACTTGTGGATTTAAGTGTAACAGCTTGCAGCTCGGTGAAATGCAACCCAGTGAGTTTACACATCTGGGGATATAACAATGGGAAATGATTCCAAGGAAGCGTGCAAAGGAAAGCAGAATGTATTAACTGAAATATGTTTAGACTGGCAGCATTAATGGGCAATAGCAATGGAGATTGAGGTTTATACCTATGGTGATTGACCCCTCTCAGACATCCTTGCAAATCCAAAAAAACCAGATTCACCAGCTTGGAAAACTACTGAATCTGTGTTTCCCTGCTTCTTCCTCCCTCTGCTCCCAAAACCTTTTATTTGCACTCCCTATTATTTTGCAAATGGACACCCGAACAGCAATCACAGATAAACTTAAAATCAGTATCTGCCTGCTTCACAAGCTCCCTGCACTGCATGTGCACCAAATCATTTCTGCCACCGTGACTGAGGGAGATGAAACTTCAGGAAACCTCTTGGAGGCTGTTTTTGCTTATTGTGTTTTAATAGAACAGAGAGACTGCTCCCTCTGCTTCCTGCTGCCACAAAAGCAGAGGGAACGTTCCTGCCTCTGGGCTAGAATCACCAGATTGTCCTAGGGGTCCACTGGGAGATGGACAGTGACAGATAGGAGATCAACAGTGTTCCCACAGACAGTTTCGCTTGCCTTACGTGTGCTAATTTAGGGTGAACATACCCATTTGTCTGGCCTCGTTTGCATACTTAACTCAATTTATGCTCTTTTTGCTGCTCTCAAGACGCAGTGTGAGGGAATGGGAAAAAAACTTTGCATTGATCCAGCAGCAATAAATGCAGAAGTGAATTTTGCCTACTTGCAACAGGAGATCTATTGCTGGTATTTGCTACATCTTTGGGATTTTCAAAGGGGAAATTTTAAAACTTCCTTTGGCATGAGATGAAACTCAGCATTTTTAAACTGTTTTCTCTTAAATGAGGGAATGACTTAATGTTTCTTTTAAAATGGGAAATGACATCTCTCTGCCATTATTAAAGTCTGTTTTAGATTGTTTTACTTCACAATTTTTAAATGCACATTGCCACAGTATTTCATAAAGAGTATATTTACATCTACCTTCCGAAAACACAGTGTATTATGTTGCAATTAAAGGCCCACAAACTCAATCTGATATTTCTTCACTAATTTATTCCCAAACCAATACGCATTTTAGTGTTTTAAACCATCGCTAATTAACACATGGAAATATTTTAACATGGATTTTGATTAATTCCATTTAACAGTCTAACCAGTGCTAAAACATATGTGGTGTGTCATTTCTTTCTTTTGAGGAAGGCATTGGCATTAAATCTTTCAATCTTCCTGGGCACCAAATGCTAATTTCAGGAAGATTAAATAACAGACTGCAGCTACAGTTTCCTTTCTTTACTTCCCAGAAAGTGAAAAGAACATATTTATGTGGGAGGAATCTTTGCTGCACAAGCCAAAATAAAAAATCTTTCCCCCTCCCCCCCCCCCAACATTGCTAATACACTAGCAATCACATTGCCAATTAAATAACTTTAACCCATATCTGCAGATCATGGAAAGATGCCAAGCTATACTTCCAAATTTCTTTCACTCTTTTTTTTTTTTTCTAATTAAAATATCCCCATATGATGTTTTCACTTGCAGCTCCAAGTTTTTCCATACTTGAATCAGAGACAAGTAGCTTACAGTGTGCTGACTCTGGCCATAAAGCCAGAAATGCTCGTATATGGCCCTCCTCTGATTTTCACACTTTGAAGGTATGCTGTAAACATGGTCCACATGCTATTGTTTTAATGGTTTCAAGTTTAGTATAATTAGCATGTCAATGGACTTAGCATACCAAATACCCAGAGGTATGCATGTGGGTATCTTATGCATATAAAAGTAGAAGAACATAGAGTAGGAGGCTGCTGCCTTCCGGATCATGAGCTAATTGCTGCATACTGCATACAGCTTTTCACAAGATGTACTTCAATGAACTTAAGAGCAGTTAAGCACTTTTGCTGTTAGGATTCCCACCAGAAAGCCAACCACACCTCAGAACTGTAGTTCCTCTTCCCCCCCGTGAGTCCAGTTTCCATGTCCTCGCTTTCACCATCCATCTCTGCTTCCTTCTGGAGCTGAAGCAAAAGCTCACTGTACATTAAGATCTTGCTTGTAGTTCTTTCAAGCCTATTACTTCTCTGTTGTCTAGTAACATGCTTTTCTTCATCTTCCTCTACTCTTCTTTTTACTTTTTGCTATATTCTTTGTAAGTTGTAACTCAGCTCAACAATATGTGGTGCAATTCGTCCTCCATTATCTTTCAGTAGCTATATGTCTGTCTCAGATGCTATACCACATCATCTGTAACACTGGTTTCTGTTTGGTTTCCTATTACCTCTATAAAATCTAATCACACTTTTTGCACCATTTGGCTTCCTAGATTCCTGATATTTGCACAAGAGCATTCCAGTTGTTTCTTACCAGTCAAGGCTTACCAGATGAAGCAAAGTCCAATTTTCTACTTGACTACCATTTTCGTCTCAGTCTGTATTTGTGTCCACTGATTTTCCTGTATTTCCTTTATGTCTCTTTTTATATATTTAACAAGTATTCAATGGATGTAATGTTTTCGTCATATTCACTTAGTGAGTGATCCTGGGAGAAACTGTAGCTGTTAGCAAGAAATTCCCTGTTCAAGGAAATGAGGCTGTTCAGAGACACCCCATTTTCAGTCCCAGTGAAGATTCATGATAGCAGCAGACTGTCTTGCCAGTGCTTAAAACTAAACAACAACCAAAAAGTGACTTCTGCGTTCTCAGACTGCTTAAAACATTAACTCCTGTGCTCTCCATAAAGAAAGGAATGAAAGAATCTGTGAAAAAAAAAAACCAAAAACTCAAAAAGTTGTGATTGGAAAGAGCGATGAATCTGTACACAGGCTCTTTCCACTAGATGTGTGTTACTTTAAAGGTTTGAGTCAGATAAAATAATATTTAACTTAGCTCATGGTAAAGTTTACAAATGGCCGTTTATTCTAGCACAGAAAGCCAAACGTCGGTACACAAAAATTTGCCAATCCTGTTTGCCATGAAAACATGTGCTGTCCCACTGAGGGCTGATCACAGCCTGAGTGAAAACATACATCTAAAAACTCGAATTCCTTTTGTTACAGAGCGTTTTTTGTTTTACAGTTTGCAGAGACAATATAGTTACAAAAGCATGTCATGTTGCACAGAAGTATTAACAAATATGTGCAAATGCTCCAACTTTGTTACACCTGCTGGACTGGTCTAAATTACGCTTAGTTGGTTGACAGCTACACAGAGTATCATGTATTTACAATGCAGATGGATGAAAGTAAGAGGCTGAAAAATAAGCTCTATCAACTTCAGGTCATTATTCAGAAAGTGCATTGACAGTTCACATAAAGAAAATATCACAATACTTGACGATGTTTCTGTATGGTTTGATATGTTTTCTGTAAGTTAATGGGAGGAAGTAAAAAAGAGATGCAGTTTTAATTATTGAAAAGCAGTCATAGTGATATATACTTACTCCATGCTTTTTAAAACCAAAATTTGAAAAATACTCTTCTTTCTTTCTTTTTTTTTTTTTTTAGTCAGATACATCAAAATAGTGAGGACACACAAAGGGGGAAGGGGGGAAGAGAAGAGCATTGATTGTTTAAAGATTTCTGACTTCTGATAAATTAAGAAAATCAATAAATTAAACTGGCTATGAGTTTGAGAAGTATCAACGAAGTGACACACCAAATCCATTAGTGGAGCTGTGAATACACTCTGCAAGACACCTCAAGTCATTAAATTATGCCTCTTCATCTTTTCTCAAGCAAAACCAATTCTACTGCTGCTCTCTCCAAAGTCTTTAGGGTCATTTTATTTTGTAAGATTTCATTTCAAACAATTTGAATACTAGTTTTTCTGTTAATTAAATTGGACCAATAATGAGCCAATTATAAGCAGCTGCATTGGCATTAGGGAATGTCAGAAAGGTTAAAAAAAAACAATTTTATAACCTTTCCTTCCCTGAATCAAACGTACACAGTCAGTTCTTTTAACCATACCTAATTTTAAGAGCCTGTTCTGCAAATTCTGAGATAAAGTGCAAAGTTCCCATTGGTCATGAAGGTTAAAAATCAGGCCCTAAATACACATAATTATTTTTTTATATTTGATTTAAAATTAGCAAGTTGTCCTCCCACTATTCCTGCAAAACAGATTTCCCAGCAATTGTCCAAACAATCAGACAGTAGCCTTTGAGAGGCCACAATAAGAGGTCTTCAGTCGAGTGCTGTCATATGGTCTTCATTTAGGAGTATCACAAGAACATTACTTCTCACAGTATTTACAAATGAAAAACATATGTCCTTAACCTGTAATACTGCAAGAAATACTGCTCTTTGGGTTTGTTTTTGGCCTCAGACTTTTGAAATATGAACCAAGTAAAGGGATTTCAGCTTAATGTTTGATTCAGTCCATTCTTCAGAGCTAAAAGACTGGTGAATGGATAAAGCTCATATTTGAAAGAAGCAATTTGCCCACAAGCATGGTAATGCACTGTAGTTGGCAACCAGAGAGGCGTGTGTATCAGAAGGGTGTGGGGTTAGTTAATTAAAGACATCTACTTTCCATTTAATTAAAGAAAAAAAAAAAAAAAAGGATATTAAACTGGCTCTGATTCCTATAAAGAGTTTTATAAGGAATATATGGGTCCCTTGCATTTAGTATTTAGACTCAATCAATATGGTTATCTACCTGTCAATTTTTCCTCCTCTTCAATGCAGAAAGAGAGAAGTCTTTTTTACAGCCAGCTCAGAAAGTACTAAGCTAATCAATACATGCAGCGATAACAGAATGATTTGAAACATGTAACTGAAGCTTATCACTTTGCAGTATACTGAGCCCATCAAAACATTTTTCTAGAAGTAAAGTGAAAACAAAGGTTCTTCACTTTTTACTATGTAAGTAGTTGGTGATACAGATGTAGGCCTTTTGCATTTGTTCCTAACTTTGTATTTTTGGGAACATTTGGTATACCTGCATTTGTTACTCTGTAGGAATGTGAGTCCAATTGCTCAGTGAGATTTAAAAACTCTGCCTAGAAAATCAAACATTCTCTCAGTTGCCCTCGATTTCTTGTCCCTAAACATTTATTGGAAATCTATGCATTGTTCTGGAGATCCATGCACAAGATTTTTCAGGAACACATCTGTTATTCCCACAGTCCGTAAAACTCCTTCCTCCGTACTCTCAG
This sequence comes from Meleagris gallopavo, assembly GCF_905368555.1. NCBI lineage: Eukaryota > Metazoa > Chordata > Aves > Galliformes > Phasianidae > Meleagris > Meleagris gallopavo. The sequence continues at coordinate 18,289,625 of NC_139412.1, forward strand.
TAATTTGTGTTTCGAGTGCAAGCTGAAAAGTGGAGGCTTTCCTTTCAGCTGCCTTCTACTGAGTTAGTTGATTTGAAATAGTTCGTAAGCACTGGATTCCTAGGGGTTAAAATATACATACATGTATCAAAATTCTGGATTCTAACATGGCAGAGAGATTATCAAAAGTTAGCATGGTCCCTAACCTCTGCCTTTTTGAAGAAATGCATGTAGGATTTAGATACGCAATTCTCCTTGACTGGTAAGTTACAATTGTCCACCATACAGTGGGTAGAATTCTACATAATACAAAAACTTTTTGTGGATAACCCAGGTTTGCTACAATTTACCAAACATTCAATGCAAACTCAGAAGTAACATCTGTACGCGTACAATGTATAGAATAATAAGAAAAGAACATGAAATAATGTTTATGGCTGGGTGCATAAGTGCTGCTGCCACTACATCCTGACCCAGTCTGGTAAGTCTGTGGGAACTTACCAGGAATCTTTACAAGCTCAGAAATCACTAAACCACAATCCACTGCATTGTGGAGACATGCCAGCAGTGAGGCATTAACAGCTGCGTCCATTCCAAAGGAGCTGAAAAATGGATGGATATATCTGAGGGCAGAATTGGGCCCAGTGAATGAGAAAAGATTCTTAGAGCAACACCTTGAGTGACACAAATTATGTTACAAAATTGATCACTTCCTTACATATGGCAGAAGGCTTCCAGGGCACTCAACATCCTATTCCATTAAGCTGTGATAAATGAGACATCACTTCCACATCACTCTGAATTCATTTTTTAAATGTACTTCTTCAAATATTCGGTTACTTAACCCCATCCTTAAGTCATCAAAAACAGTCTTTTTCTTTCCTATCCGTTACAGATATTAATAGGTGTCCTTACTGCAAGACCATCACCTAGGAGTTCTATTTCTCCACATTTTCGAGCAGGCAAAATTTTGAGAAAATCACTGAATAACGTTTGGTTTGCAGTCTCAATGTGCACACTTGGCATCTCAAAGAATGGATGCAGAGAGATGGACAGGACAGCTACAAAATGATGGAGAAATAGCCCTCAGAAGCAACTCTCCTATGAAGATCACCACACTATCTGGAACTTTGTTAGGATGGAAACCCATGGAGCAGGAGCAGAATTGTTTCAAGCTGATCAGCACAGCTGGAGGTGGCTGGGGAAGGTTCATAAATTGATAAGCACCACCGAAGGATCATAAGTCTCCATATCAATTGTATAAATATTACAGCAGAGCCACTCACTGCAGTCATTCTGAAAAGGTTATGGGTTTCACAGGTGTGTGCTGTCAGTTCTGATTAAGCTTAAACTAAACCAGTTATCTATAACGTTGGATTGGAAGGAGTTTTATTGCTGAACACAGGGTAAATCAAATTCAGGATACACATCTGTGGAAAAACACAGAGGGCTGAAGTTCACAGTTCTGACATAGGCAAAAAAAAAAAAAAAAAAGCCAGCACTCCAGACTCAGGAGGAGATTTGCCTATTCATCAGTCTGCCTATCATCATATGTTCTGCATCCAAAAGGAGGGTTATACTTCCCCTGAAAACAGCTTCAGGTTTTCTTTTCCTTTGCAAATCATGGTTCATTTTTTGAAAACAGAGACTATTTTAAGATTATTCTCTGCATTCATTTCTAAAGTGCCTATATTTTACCAATTATTTGATAATAAATGAAATTAATTATACACGTGTACTTTTCACTACACAGGATACACACACTGAAGCATCTGTAGCAATAAACTCACAACTTCATTTTTCATCTCAGTGAGAAAAAGCTTTATGAAAACAATTTACACCAGAAATTCCTAGAGCTTCATAATAAGACAGTTGGTGAAATCCTAAGCCCAAAAAGCACTGGTAGCAAATCAGCTGATTTGAACAGTGCCAGGATTTCAGTAGAATATTAAAGAAAAAAAAGATGTATTTTTAATAGCTGATACAAGTTGCAAAAGTCACATTCTATTCCCAAAAATACTCCATATTAATGCTGCACTTGAAAGTACGTCTATTGACTCACAGTGCTAATAGATGGCAAAAGTGAATAAATGTATTTGCTTTTACAACATCATTATTTCCTTTGCATGCAATTATTTACTTGCCAAACAATGCTAGTGACAAATCACAACAGACTACGAAGCCATCTACATCAGCAGAATTTTAACCTAAGGTAAAAATAAACAGAAACATCTGTAATCTTGTACAAAGCTATGTTTATTAACAAATATATTTTCTAATAAAACACCATCTGCAAGCAACCCTCGCCTTCCATTTGATATAAATAGGCCTTTTACTGTTTTCAGATGCAGTTCCCAGAAAATTATTCCAAGCTCTACTGCAAAACACATCAGTCTTTGTTGCTGCCTGGAATGTTAATAAATAACATCGAGTTTTTAAATAGTCAAACAAATTATTGGCTTGAAACAATTATTTCAATAGAAAAAGCTGACCTTTTGCAATAAAGTGTCTTAAGAATGCATCACTCCTCATTCTTACTATAAAAATATTACCAAGCAGCAAGATATATGCAGAAAACAAAAAAATATGAAAGAGCAGTGTTGCAATTCTGTTCCTACGTGAACCATAAACCTTCCTTGCAGTAGTTACTGCTTTAGAGAAAGTTGGAATAAGAGAAAAAATATACAGACTGGAAATAGTTCAATTTGTATCCTTATTCTACATCTGTGCTTGGAGTGGGCATGAATATGAACCGAATAAAATGTTCTTCACAGGAATACTGTACTGACCAGCAATACAAAATTCAGCAACTTAAACTGTTGGTAGCAGAGATGAGGATTGAATCCCAATATTAAGAGCTCTTCAACATGCATAAAAGCTTTAGTGTGACACGTTTTCATAAGCATTATTGAGAACTTCAGCCACATTAATTCCATTAAAAGCAATGGGAATTCAGCAAACTGCAAATAAACTCCTTACTGGGGAAACTGTTCAGTAATACTGAAATTTTGATGCTGCCATTTTTCATTAAAGATCTTAAAAAGGTGATATTTATACCAAACTAGCTCCTACCTGAATAAGCAAACTAGTGAAAAGTGTGCGTGACCTAAGAGATCAGAGTTCTCTATTCAGAATTCCGGTTGGTATAAAAGTATTAGACTCAAAAGAGATCTATTTTTTTTAATATGAATTGGGAACAAGTAATGTTAGCATTCAAATCTGTGATTTTAAAACTTCAACTAACTGGGACTACCGCAACAAACTTTGCCAGAAGTTAGTCAAGCATTAAATAAGTAAATAAGTAAATAAATAAATAAATAAATAAATGTTTTAGAACATAATTCCAGGAAATGGAAATGCATATTTCCAAAGACAAATATTCAGTGCATAAAACACTCAAACAGTATTAGAGAAAAGATATTTTAAATGACTTACTTCACCAATAGGAGGAATATTAAGCTTTGGTACTTTGTTCTTTGAACTAGGTGTGTTTACTTTTCCTTCCAACAGTGTTCCAAAGGACTGATTTCCATATCCATTCTCAATTTCTACGGGAGGTTTCAGTTCAGGTGAATCATTGGGTACCTGGTCCTGACCATCCATTGGCCTAACATACGCCGTAGGCTTTTGCTGGACCATGCTGCTTTTACAGTGAAGTCCTGGTGGGAAATTCTGGCTTGAAAGACCATTGTTTGCAGACAACAAAGATGTGGAAGGAAGTGGAGATCCAGGACCATGACCTACAAACTCAAGCTCCGTGGGTGATTTTGAATGACTGTTTTCTTTGTAAGTATGTTCTCCAGCTGCTGACTTTGAATGAGTATGCCGCCTTGAATGTGAAGATGCTGCCATAGAATTTGGTTCATCAGTTCCTCCACTTTTATGCTGCTCACTCTGACAATTATAGAGATCTTCATACCTGCCCTGTGGCTGGTCATGAGAAGAGCTATGCTTTGTCCGACTTTGCTGACTACTGGATTGGCTTGGCTGGGCACCACTAGAGTTGTGACCACTGCGTGACCAGTCTGTCCTCGACTTCCTGCTGCTCTGGTGACTGTGTAGCAAAACAGAATTAGATGACAGCGACGAAGGTGGAGGCATTGATGTTGATGAGTGGCCACCGATCTGATGAGATGGGATCATCCTGTTTCTTTGTTCTGAAAAAAAGTTCTGTTCATTTTTGTCAATGGGCGTCTGTGGGACAGAATTCTTTGGGATTCCTACAAGATGGCTCTGATTGGAATGGTTAGTTAGCAGATCCTTCATCTCATCATAGTTTCCCAAGGTGTTCTGGACACGGTTTGCAAGAGCATCACCTTTATTTGTCTAGAATATAAACATAAATAAATAAATAAAGGAAAGGAGTGAGTAAATTTTTAACTAGGAAGTTACTGCTTGGAATAGTTGTCTAAGAAGATGGCAAATGTTAGCTGTTTAATGGTGTCATGCTGACATTTAATCTAATTTCAATTACATTTTACATATGTTATGTAAGAAGAATCTATGAGTAACTGTGTTCAAAGAATTTCTTGAAACAAGCTTGCATGAGTAACGCTTGCTGCTTCCCATTTTCTTAAATTTGTTCTCAGTGAAATGTTTAAATTACATCAGTTTATAGATGTTCTGAGGAAAACAGGCTGGTTTTATGTCATAGAAGTTGGTCTTGTACATTTCATATCTTACAAAATATGCAAATGCGCAATTACTGACTACTCGGCATTTGAATTGCAATCACACACTTAATTTAAACATGATATTGCAGTATCCCCCCTTGACCCATAGTTCTGTCATAAATAGAAGTAGTCTTTGATAGGCACACAGGGGCAAACTCTTCTTGTGTAATGCCAATTACTTTTCCATGGAGTGTTCAGTTTGAGCCAAGATATCTGATATCTGAGTCCAGAAAAGAAAAAGCTTGTAATAACTGAAATGCTATAACAGCTTCAAATAAAACATCAAAATAATTTTTTTTACAGAAGAATATAAACAGGGATGACTGTCACGTTCTTAAGTATAAAGATTCTTCCCACTGATTATGAGCTGATTGTATTTGTGAATTGTGCTTGGTTTTCTTTTTTAATTCCAATAATTGTTAAATAAATTCTGACTCATCTGTGTCACACCACTATTGTACTTCCCTTTCTAAAGCATAAAATGCTCTTTGTTGATTTTATTTTTCATTTATACTTGTAAAAAGCAGGACAAATATGCTGGGTGCTATAATTAATATGCAGCTAATTTCCTCTGTCCACAGAGATCCAATGTACCAATCTTCTTACTGACCTTTATGTTCTGTTGAAATGACCAGCAGAGAACTAAAACATCCTATTTCCCATGCTTATTACTTAACAAGACTCAAAGGATAAAAGCAGAGCAAAGGTACAGCTCAAGCAGATGGTTAACTTCTACAGTTTGGAATTAAATTATGTCAGTGCAGTACATGTAAATGGTGTAAAACAAAACTTCAGGGTAGAGCTAACTATGCTTTTATTTACATTCGGTTTTCTATTCAATACATCAAATAATGTCTCAGTCCAAAGAGGCCTTAATGTTGGGTCATAAAGAATTTGTGGTTGGTTAGAGAGTTCCACTTAATTCCTCAAGCAGGGATACTACCATGCTGCTGATCCAATCTTTCTCAAGTATTAAGATGAAGTCTGAGTGATGAAAAATTTCCACGCACAGATTCCTCCTGAAATGTCTGCTTATATTACCCACTGTTGAACTAGTCAGGAGATGAGGAGAGTACTGCAGAAAGATTTTTCTTTTAGTACATACTGCACATGCCATAAAAAATGTTGAAAAAGAAGATAATAAATGCAAATTTTATTTTGCTCATTCTCAGGGTTTGTAACGTATATTACCACCGCACTGAGGCAGTGATTTAAAAATTAACTGTTCAATGTATACATCTATATACATTTTGCCAGTGCTCCTCACAGTCAATAACCCCAGTTGTGAAGAACCACGAATCACTTTTATTCACTAAGTCCCTAGGTTGGTCATTTTAGTGGCAAAAATTATATTCTTGTTATACCAAGAATAAGCTCTTTGTACACAAGCAGCCTCCTTCAACTGAGTTGTACAATGAGCCATTTGGGCAGCAGCCAAAACCAGGCTCTCTCTGTTCAAGCCCCAAATTTAAAACAAGGAGATTCCATTGTGCTTAAGGGCCCAGCAGGAATTATGATGCGAAGTCTAAACACTTACATACTTGCTCTGTTTCCTCTTTCCCCACCAAACTATTTAACTCCTTATGGGATGGCACATGGAAAACAGCCAAGTAAGGAGAAAATCTTGCCCCCTAGATTTCACCTCCGGTTAAGCTAGACTTCCAGAGTGCATTTAGCTTATTATACAGAAAGTAAAAGAGAAAAGGGAAGGAGTGAAAGAGAAAGGGGAGAAGAAAGAGTACTGAAAACATATAATCACTGTAACTTCCACATTATAGCACATTAAATGAATCACACAGAATCACAGAATTGTAGGGGTTGGAAGGGACCTCTAGAGATCATCGAGACCAACCCCCCTGCCAAAGCAGGTTCCCTACACCAGGTCGCACAGGTAGGCGTCCAGGCGAGACTTGAATATCTCCAGAGAAGGAGACTCCACAACCTCCCTGGGCAGCCTGTTCCAGTGCTCCGTCACCCTCACCGTGAAGAAGTTCTTACGCACATTCGTGCAAAACTTCCTGTGCTGCAGCTGATGTCCGTTTCCCCTCGTCCTGTCTCCACGTACCACTGAAAAGAGACTGGCCTCACCACTATGGCCGCCACACCTCAGATATTTATAAACCTGGATCAGGTCCCCTTTCAGTCTTCTTTTCTCAAGGCTAAACAGACCCAGTTCACTTAGCCTTTCTTCATAGGGGAGATGCTCCAGGCCCTTCACCATCTTTGTGGCCCTCCGCTGGACTCTTTCCAAGAGATCCCTGTCTTTTTTGTACTGGGGAGCCCAGAACTGGACACAGTACTCCAGATGAGGCCTTACCAGGGCAGAGTAGAGGGGGAGGATCACCTCCCTCGACCTGCTGGACACGCTCTTTTTAATGCACCCCAGAATGCCATTGGCCTTTTTGGCCACGAGGGCACACTGCTGGCTCATGGCCAACCTGTCATCCACCAGGACGCCCAGGTCCCTCTCTGCAGAGCTCCTCTCCAGCAGCTCATCCCCCAGCCTGTATTGGTGCATGCAATTATTCCTCCCTAGGTGTAAGACCCTACACTTGCTTTTGTTGAACCTCATCCGGTTTCTTACTGCCCAGCTCTCCAGCCTGTCCAGGTCTCGCTGAATGGCAGCACAGCCTTCAGGCGTGTCAGCCAGTCCTCCCAACTTCGTATAATCAGCAAACTTGCTGAGGGTTGCCACTATACCCTCATCAAGGTCACTGATGAAGATGTTGAACAAGACCGGATCCAGCACAGACCCCTGGGGGACACCACTGGTTACAGGTCTCCAGCCAGACTCTGCACCACCAATGACGACCCTCTGCACTCTGCCAGTCAGCCAGTTCTCAACCCACCTCACTGTCCACTCGTCTATCCCACACTTCCTCAGCTTGGTTATAAGGATGTCGTGGGAGACAGTATCAAACGCCTTTCTAAAATCAAGGTAGATTACATCTACCGCTCTTCCCCCATCCACCCAGCATGTGACAGCATCATGGAAGGCCACCAAGTTGGTCGAGCATGACCTCCCCTTGGTGAACCCATGCTGACTACTCCTGATAACCTCCTTTTCTCCCAGTTGTCTGGAGATGGTATCCAGCACAAGCTGTTCCATCACCTTTCCAGGGACAGAGGTGAGGCTGACAGGCCTATAATTACCCGGGTCTTCCTTCTTGCCCTTTTTGAAGACCGGAGTGACATTGGCTATCCTCCAGTCTTCAGGGACCTCCCCTGTTATCCAAGACCTCTCAAAAATGATGGAGAGCGGTTCGGCTATGACCTCCGCCAGCTCTCTCAGCACACGTGGATGCACCCCATCAGGTCCCATGGACTTGTGGACCTTAGTACTGCCTAGGCGCTCACGCACGTCCTCTTTCCTGACTAAAGGGAAGTCTCCCATTCCCCAGACCCTCTCACTAACCTCCAGGGTGTGGGATTCCTGCGGAAGAGCCTTTTCACTGAAGACAGAAGTAAAGAAGGCATTCAGTATCTCTGCCTTCTCAGCATCCCCCGTTACGAGGACCCCCCCCTCACTTAGTAAGGGGCTCACATTCTCTCTAGTTTTCCTTTTGCTGTTAACATAATTGAAGAAGCCTTTTTTATTATCCTTTATCACTTTAGCCAGATTCAATTCCAGATGGGCTTTAGCCTTCCTTGTTGCATCCCTGCAGGCCCTGACTACACTCCTATATTCTTCCCAAGCGATCAGACCCTTTTTCCACATTTCATGGACCTTCTTCTTTCCTTTGAGCTTGCGCATGAGCTCCTTGCTCATCCACAAAGGTCTCCTGCCACCTTTTCCCAATTTCTTGTTCACAGGGACGCACCGATCCTGAGCTTGGAAGAAGAGCTGTTTAAATGCTGACCAGCTCTCAGAGGCCCCCTTGCCTTCTAACACCCGAGCCCACGGGATAGCTCCAAGTAGGTCCCGGAAGAGATCGAAGTTGGCTCTCCTAAAGTCCAGGGTAGCAATCCTACTTATTGCTTTGCTTCTTCCGCTCAGGATCTCGAACTCCACCATCTCATGATCACTACAACCCAAACTGCCCCCTACCTTTACTTCCTTAACAAGTCCATCCCTGTTGGTGAAAATAAGGTCCAGTAACACCCCTCCCCGCGTCGGTTCCTCCACCACCTGCATCAGAAAGTTGTCTTCAACGCACTGCAAGAACCGTCTGGACCGTATGGCTCTTGTCTCAGTCCTCACAGAGGGAATCAATATTTTATTTTGAAAATAGAGCTTTGCAATCATTTCTGAGTTGGAGGTAACCGATTATTTCAAGTTATTTCCTTTAAAAGTTTGGATTATAAATACAATTGTGCTTAATATTAACAATAGTCTATGTAAAATGTCCAAATACGGGGAATAAGAGACCCAGTACAAAAAGTATTATTATCTGTACTCATTTTCTGAGACCATTAATAAAAATATTTATTTCTTGAAAAGTGTGAAGATAATGAATTAAAACATCTTTAGCATATTTTATGTGCACTAAAGCTCATATCCAATAACTAATGCAGTCAGCAGAAAGACTGTTACTTCTTTCGATGTTTCTTGGACCAGATTGCAAAGTAAGAGGACATAGTGAATGTAAGCAGCAATCTGGCTTACAATGAAATAAAACTAGGACACACATAACTAACACTATTCACGTGCATTACATAACCTGACTGAGCTCACTGTTGTGTAGTGCAACCTACTACCTGCATTTAAGGAATACAGAGTAACATTAATGTTTGGGTTTTTTTTTCATCAACAAATTCAGGGCTCTCATGAGAAATAGAGGATTCTTGACAAGCCTGGATACCAGCAAGATAAACAAAAAATCTGGTCATAATTTCTGGTTGTTTTTTGTTACTTCCAGACTGGGGCCAATTTCTACCTTCACATTCTGTGTAATTGGCTGATTTCTCAAAGGAGACCTCTGAACAGCTTATTTTCTGAACAGCGTGTTGAATCACAATTTTGCTGCTATCAAGGAAATGCATTTTCTGAGTATTCCAAGGCATAAATTACACGGCTTGTGACTTGTGGCTAGCAGCCTTCCTCCTCATTCTATGCTCTTACTAATTTAGGAAATGTACACCTTCATACATTCGCTTCTCCTGCTTTCAAAAATTGTCTGTAATAGAATCCCATTGGAAGACTAATTTGCTAGCTAGCTATTGCATTATACTTTTACAAAGAAAAGAACTAATGCGCTCAAGCTTATAGGCCCAATTAGCAAGGGTTTTGTGACAATTTCAATGAAACTTGAGGTTTCATAATTCTTTTGCTTTCTCATGTCTCAGGTAATCTAACCTCTGCAGATCAGAAGTTGAGATGTTTTGAGATCTGCTAACCCTGAGTAGTGTGGAGAGTTTTACCCCCAAAAAAGATAATAAATGATTTAACATTCACCTAGCACTACCCAATGGAAATGCTGCCCATTAGGTTCTATTCAAATTGGACTCTTCCTTTAAAAAAATAAAAAGAAAAAAGCAACAAAACCAAAACAGTATCCACTCATACTGTTTTCTCTAGAATAGTCATCTCTGAGATACTTTACTGATTTGAAACATTAGTAGATATTAGTGACTCGCTAGTAAAAATCCAGCTTCTCTCTCAAATTAAGCATTAGTGAGTTGGATCCCCTTTTAAAGGCAAGACCCACAACCCACATGCTCTAAAACACATCAGTGGGCACATTGCTCTCGCTGCCCAACCTTCCCAAAATATTGCTGGATGGCATTGCATTGTTGAAGGTGTTGCTTCCACATAAGACAGTGGAAGCAGCTTCAAAGTAATTTTTTTTAACTTTGAATGCGCTTGTGCAAACCATTTCTAGATTTGTAAAGAAAAAATATATTTTTTTCATGTATGTTTACACATGTATACTACACAGAATCAGTGCAGACACATGAGTTGTTGAAAATCATAAAGATCATCTGTATTTTCTTTGACAGATAGAGGGACAGATAGAAAGACAGCTGCACCAACAGCTAGAGTGAAAAGGTAATAAATGGACACAGATAAACTGGAAAGATATATTTTCAGATCACGTGTCTTGATATACACAAGGAGTAGTAAGATGAGATTGTCATTTCCAAGAAAATAGAAGAAAAGAGGGATTATCAGGAGTAATCAGCATGGATTCACCAAGGGGAGATCATGCTTGACCAACATGGTAGACTTCTATAACATCATTATCAGCTGGGTAGGTGAGGGGAGAGCAGTGGATGTTGTGTACCTTGACTTCCACAAGGCTTTTGACACAAAAAATCTCCCACAACATGCTTGTAACAAAGCTCAGAAAGTGTGGGATAGATGAGCAAACAGTGAAGTCGACTGAGAACTGGCAGACTGGCGGAGCTCATAAGATCATGATCAACAAAGCAGAGTTTGGCTGGTGCCTGCAATAAGCAGTGCTCCCCAGGAGTTGGTGCTGAGTCTGTCTTGATCAGTATCTTCATCAACATTCTGGATGAAGGGACAGAGTTCACCCTGAATAGGCTTGGTGATGATACTACAAATCTGTGAGGAGTGGCTGACACACCAGAAGGCTGTGCTACCATTCAACAAGATCTGGACAGGCTGAAAATTGAATGGAGAGGAACCCAATGAGATTTAAAACAAGCAAGTGTAGGGTTCTGCAGAGCACTAGAACAGGCTTCCCAGAGAGCTGGGGGACTCTCCTTCTCTGGTGATATTCAAACCTGCCTGGACATTTTTCTGTGCAATCTGTTCCAGAAAACCTGTTTTGTCAGGGTGTTGGACTTGACGATCCTTGGAGGTCCCTTACAAACCCCTTCAATTTTGTGGGTGAAACTTGCTGTACGTGCAAGACCTTGAAACTGATCCACACAGAAACATCTGTTCATTTCAAAATGGAAAAGGACTTTAAACAGAACATGAAGTATACTCATCTTCATCCCATGACCGCTTAATTTTATTCTAGAATAAACATAGATAAGACCTTGAATTCAGCTTTGCAGTCGCTTAAGAATACAAATTACTATTTCACTTATGAGTCAGATGCAGCTCTTGATTTGTTCCTAGGAAACTGTAGTGTGGCAGGTTGTTAGAAGTGTAGGACTTAGAAAGGAAACACCAGTCTTATTACTTTATTCTTTTTCCAGACTGTAAAATGGAGGCAAGACGTAGTGCTCCCTTAGTTCTCTATATTTTGCAAATTTTATATAACTATTTATGTATGCAATTGCCTCTTTATACATTCCTCAACTTATCATTATGATACTTTTTTTACCATACAGTATGCTTTGTTCAATTCCGTAGATCCTAAAATCTCCACTGTAAACATTTGAAAAGTATTGAAGTTTCAGTATGCTGTGGTTTTGTCTTTTTTTTTTTTTTTAATATATACATAAAGAAAATTCTGTCCGGAAAATTACCAGGTCATTTTTTTCCTTTGTAGTTTCTCAGTTTTTTTATTGTATGCTCTGCATAGGCTCAGTGCAAACACATGCATATTAAAAATATGTAAAATTAGATATTATAACTCCTATCCTAAAATAGATAAACGTTGGGGTGAGTGTTTTCAGTTCTTTATCCAAAATTGAGCTCTGATTTGCATATATCTCTATCCACTGAAATTCCAATGAGCACTCACTTGGTCATAGGGAATGATGAGGAAAAAAATTCAATGTGGGATTTGATTGCACTGGATTTGCAGGAAGGATCAACAAAATTGTTTCAGAATAAGACACTATTTCTTCCAAATAAAAGTGCTAAAATGTGGTCCAATGAAGAAATAATGTACTGATTAAATTTTTATAAAAACAACAAAACACAAAAAAATTATCCCATTGCTTAATCCTTATCTGGCTGAATAAGTCTACCAGGTATAATTATTAGACACCATTTGATATTAATGCCAGTCTTTCCTCCTTCTTTTCTGGTGATTTTCAAAGAGCCCTCATCCTCCCTACAGCTGTTAACAATGTGAAATGGAAAGATGAAGTGGTGGCCTTTCAATGGATGCCACTGATTGGGAGGAGAAAGGGATACGGAAATTTACATTCTGATGAAATCTTCAGGGAATGTCTTACTGAAAATCAAAGCAGCAGAAATCATAAAGGGGGACATCCCTTGGTGATGAAAATCTCAGGCAGCATAGCTCCTTAGAGAGAATAAGACATATCAAAAGTCCCTTCACACCCTTGTTATGGTCCCCAAGGACTCAGACACTCTCCCAAAAGACTTTTTCAGATAGTTATGATTGCAAAAGAATGGTTATGGACTCACTATTTACAGAGAAGTCCATCAGTTTTAACAATTCAGGTATATTCTTGAAACTAAAAGGACTAATTGTTATATCTGCAGTATGACCCCACTGGTAGAGATACCAGCTACACATACATGTATTGTTGGGCATTGGTGCATTTTTAAAGGAAAACATCTTTAATTGGAATTCAAGCAAAATTCCCAATTCTGCTAATGTTAGCATACAAAGCTGGGTGGAACAGTCAGTTTGCTCCTCTGCCAAATGCTGATTTGGAACATCAGTGTATTCAATAGTGTAAGTACCAACACAGATGTCACACTTATTTCCCTTAGCTTTGTGTGAAGTTTTATTTATATTTGCAAAATGCACTGAGGTAAAAGGCATTCAAAAAATGTAAAACATAGCAATGCAATTTACCTTGTAGGGTTCCCCAAAGAGATTAAAACCTGAAGCAAAGAGGTCTTCATCTTGCTGGACTTCTTGGTTTCTTCTCTCCCATTCCTTTCGCTTAAGTGCATTCCGGTCTTGCTCATAGTGGCTGAAGAAGAGAAAGACAAAATAGACAGTACATTATTTTCCCCATAATGCAGTTACATGTTCATTACCATCAGTAAGAACAGCAAAACATGAGAAACTATTCAACTCCTGTGAATAGTTCAGAAAGAAAGAAAAGCCACTGAATCATTTTGCTAAATGTAAATTTGGAGTCATAACACTATGTGAAAGTGGATAACAGGAACTAAACAGTACACTTTCAAAATGAAAAAGACAGAATGTCCTTTTCAAATTAATAGAATATAATGCATGAGAGCATTACTGAGAGCAGCCTTACAGAGTAGGACTTGGGGGTCCTGGTGGACAAGAAGCTGGACATGAGCCAGCAGTGTGCGCTTGCAGCTCGGAAGGGCAACTGTGTTCTGGGCTGCATTAAAAAAGGGGTGGCCAGCAGGGAGAGGGAGGTGATTGTCCCCCTCTGCTCGGCTCTTGTGAGGCCCCATCTGCAGCACTGTGTCCAGGCCTGGGGCCCCCAGCACAGGAAGGATGTGGAGCTCTGGGAGCGGGTCCAGAGGAGGCACTGAGATGATCAGAGGGCTGGAGCAGCTCTTCTATGAGGAAAGGTTGAGGGAACTGGGCTTGTTTAGCTTGGAGAAGAGAAGGCTGTGGGGAGACCTCATTGTGGCCTTCCAGTACTTGAAGAGAGCGTATAAACAGGAGAGGGAACAGCTGCTTACAAGGGTGGATAGTGATAGGACAAGGGGGAATGGTTTTAAACTGAGACAGGGGAGGTTTAGGTTAGATATTGGGAGGAAGTTTTTCACACAGAGGGTGGTGAGGCACTGGAACAGGTTGTCCAAGGAGGTTGTGGATGCCCCATCCCTGGAGGCATTTAAGGCCAGGCTGGATTATGACAGCAAGCTGAGTGGTGCAGTTGTCACAGTGGAAGGAAAGGAAGCCATTCAGAGGGACCTCAGGACACTTGAAAGGTGGGCCTGAGTGAACCTAATGAGGTTCAACACAAAGTGCAAGGTTTTGCAACTAGGCTGGAGGAATCCCAGGCATCCATACAGACTAGAAGGAGCGGTCCTTGAGAGCAGCCCTGCAGAGAAGGACCTGGGGGTCTTGATAGACGAAAACCTGAACATGAGCCAACAGTGCGCCTTTGCAGCTCAGAAAGCAAAAGGTATCCTGGGCTCTATCAGAAGAGGCGTTGCCAGCAGGGACAGGGAGGTGATTGTCCCCCTCTACTCTGCTCTCGTGAGGCACCATCTGCAGCACTGCGTCCAGGTCTGGAGCCTCCAGAACAAGGAAGACAGAGAGCTGTTGGAGAGGGTCCAGAGTAGAGCCACAAAGATGATCAGGGGACTGGAGCACCTCCACTACAAAGACAGGCTGAGGGAGCTGGGCTTGTTCAGCCTGGAGAAGAGAAGGCTGTGGGGTGACATCATTGCAGCCTTCAGTACCTAAAGGGAGCCTGCAAACAGGAGGGAATCAACTCTTTGAGAGGGTAGATAACAGCAGGACAAGGGGAAATGGTTTTGAGTTGAGGGCAGATTTAGGTTGGATGTCAGGGGGAAGTTCTTTACTGAGAGTGGTGATGTGCTGGAACAGCTGCCCAGAGAGCCTGTGGATGCCCCATCCATCCCTGGAGGTGTTCAAGGCCAGGTTGGATGGGGCCCTGGGCAGCCTGGGCTGGTATTAAATGTGGAGGTTGGTGGCCTTGCATGTGGCAGGGGGTTGGAGCTTCGTGATCCTTGAGGTCCCTTCCAACCCGGGCCATTCTGTGATTCTGTGATGTGGCTCTGGGCAGCCTCGTCTGGTGGTTGGTGACCCTGCACATAGCAGGGGGTTGAAACTACATAATCATTGTGGTCCTTTTCAACTCAGGCCATTCTATGATTCTATGAATAAAATAAATTTTGACGCAATGCATGCACATGCATCTTCAAAGAACGTATCTGTGCAAAGAAAGATACCATGAAGCCAAGGAGGCACTGAAATGCCTTATATCCATTTAACTGTGTAAAACCTGTCTATATCCACCCCAGTGCTCCAGCAAGCCTCATATGACTTAGACCACCTAATTTTGTCCCATGTACTTGTCAAAATTTTTGTATGGCTTTATTGTGGGTGTCAAGGGTTTTTTAAAATGTGTTTCTGAAGCAGAGTGCCAGAAGAGACTTCAGGATATTTGATTCTAATGCAGATAAATTTACACACAAACAAACAGAAAAGCATCTATTGGCTTGGTGTTGCAATAGCTAGTGGCACTTATCTGCGTGTCAGCTCACTTTGTGCGCTTGCCAGACCTAGACCATGAGCTGAGAGATCATATTCACTTCTTCCCTGAATAGCACTGAAGTACTTTGGTCTCCTGGTTCTGCAAGATACTTCCTGCTCCTCAGAGGGAAAAGATATAATTAAAAATCTGAAGAGAGGGAGGGGAAGAAAGAGAAAAGGAAGAGATGCATGCTTCAACTTGCTCTGACAACTCCTCATGCGACAAGCATTAAGGGACATTTCTGTGCTTTCAACTCGTATTTGATTCATTACAAGGCTTTTGGCTCTACTTTGTGTCACTTAATTAGCTACCAAATTCCAGATGACAATTTGAATAACAGATTTGGTATATGCACTGATGTCATATGCTCTAAGCAATGTTTCCCCAATAGATTCTGGACATGCACATGCACACACATACCCATCCATGCCTACTCTCTATGTACAAATGCATACACACAAATGGACATATCACATATGTAACAGAACAGTTAATTCTCCTATCTCTGCTGTGAATGAATTAAATCTCTATAGAGCTACACTGCACTTGGAAGATAACCAAATATCTACAACTTTTGCCTTTTCAGCTCAGCATGATGTTATATTGAAAGCTTCACACCGAGAGATATAATGAGGAATGAACTGCACAGTGATGAGGCTTTAAAAGTGTATAAAGTCACTGATTTCTGAGTGAAACCACAATTACTAATTTGAAGCACCAGGTAATTAAAACCACAGCTATGTATTTAGCCCCTTGTTATACCTACTGCAGTTTATAATTATGAGGACCTCTTTATCTACTCAATTAAAGTTCTTATGATTCAGGCAGGTTGCGTTTGAACCTGTGAGACCTACAGAGAGCACAGGAAAGCATGTGTCTGTTTCTTGATGACTCCCTGTATCCCTTATGCTGTTTTTGTACAAGAAGGGAAAGAAAAATGACAGACAAATGCAATCTTTATATCAAAATATGAATTAATAATCAGTACAAGCAACTAAGGATCAGTCAGGTTTGAATTGCTTGAGCATGGCTCACAAACAGAAGACAAAGCCACCTACATAAGCTGAGCTGAATTATTTCTATCCATGTTTTTCTTCTACATTCTGGAAAACGCCAGATTTCATTTATTTATAATACTACTTGATGTAGTGACATCACCGGCTCACATTCATTCACCAACAGCAAGCTTCAGAATATTGTTATAATCATTATTGGTATTTTTTTACAGTAGATAATAGCATAAATTCCGAGTTACCTGAGGGAGAGAGAAACTATTGTAACTGACATTTTCCTATTCTATACATGAACATATGCTGCTAGTACAATGCCGCAAACTACAAGCTATCTATTCACTACAGGGTAAAGGGAGGGGATATGAGTCTTTCTTCCTGTCAAGTCTCAACTTCAGAAGAGTCACTCAAGTGAGTGGATTTAATGCATGTAGGATTTTATATCCTGCGTGATTAACTTTTTCTTATGGGAACAGTTGCAATCCAAGCACTGCCACTTCAGAAAGAATCATTCATGAAAACTATGGTTGCATTTCACATTCTCACAATGGCAACCTTGGCCCAGAGTTTCAGGGTGAAATCCTGAATCCAAACAAATTGAATGGGATCTGGCTATAGAACACCAATCACAGATTTCAGCATGGAACAGGAGATGTTATCTTTCACGTGAAGTTCCAGCATTTTAGATAAAAATTGGCTCAGGTCTCAAGCATGTGAAGCATTTAGCAAGCCAATTGGAAGCACTATTCCACATCTTAATGGAGAAAAAGCAGCAAAGCTTTTAAGACAATTTACAGAAGTTTTGTGACACACTGAAAAACAGTTTATTCGAAAATAACGAAATGGCACAATTAGTTTAGCTTTGTGTCTTTTAAAGTAAATTAGTATTTACAAAGTTAATAGAAAAAGGTTCCTTTCCTTTCCTTTCCTTTCCTTTCCTTTCCTTTCCTTTCCTTTCCTTTCCTTTCCTTTCTCCTTTCCTTTCCTTTCCTTTCCTTTCCTTTCCTTTCCTTTCCTTTCCTTTCCTTTCCTTTCCTTTCCTTTCCTTTCCTTTCCTTTCCTTTCCTTTCCTTCCTTCCCTTCCCTTCCCTTCCTTCCCTTCCTTCCCTTCCCTTCCCTTCCCTTCCCTTCCCTTCCCTTCCCTTCCCTTCCCTTCCCTTCCCTTCCCTTCCCTTCCCTTCCCTTCCTTCCCTTCCCTTCCCTTCCCTTCCCTTCCCTTCCCTTCCCTTCCCTTCCCTTCCTTCCCTTCCCTTCCCTTCCCTTTTCTCTTTCCCATTCCCCTTCCCCTTTCTCTTTCCCATTCCCTTCCCTTCCCCTTCCCCTTTCTCTTTCCCCTTCCCTTCCCCTTTCTCTCTTCCCTTCCCTTCCCCTTCCCCTTCCCCTTCCCCTTCCCCTTCCCCTTCCCCTTTCTCTTTCCCATTCCCTTTCCCTTTCCCTTTTCCACACATTTTTTTCCAAACAGCACCCTTAGGTAGTTCTCTTCCAATGCACTTCATTCTGAAAGATGTATTGTCCACGAACCCAGTACACAAGCACAAAGGTCCAGTTCATGCCCTGGTCCCCAAAGATGCCTGCAGAATACCAATCTATGAATAGCACGTAAGTAAAGCTCTAAGTAAATTCGCTGTCTCCAAATCAATCCTAATCTTTATCACATATTGTCCTGTGAGAATAATATATTAAAAAAAAAAAAAAAATGAAAGGTTCTTTTTGAACTCTTCGCTCACACAGCTGTAAGTGTACAAAGAGTATCTGCTCAAAAGGAAGTGGTTGCTCATCCTGTCGGGGCAATTCCTTGGCTTATTCCTTTGCAAATGCACTTTCACCATGTGAAAGCCTGACATGATGCTGACTGTGGATATGGAAAATTAAATAAGATAAGATCATACACAGATTAAGATAACAACTTCTTTGAGTTCTTTAGGATCCAAAGAGTAATACTGATTAGATCTTAAAGCCCCAGTACACTGAGAATGTAGCAGGATGTTCCACAAAACTCTTAATGCGGTCACAACACAATCTCTGAGGCTTATGTTTAATATTAAGCCTAAATAATGTTCTGTGAAATACGGAGATGTGATTAGTGGCAAAGGTGCCAATGGAAACTACAGTCACTATGAGGAACAGCAGAGTTCATTCTGTCCCTTTAGTATGAGAAATACTTCATGACACGTCTAGTGCCAGGAGAGCAGGAAATCACAAATAAAGTTTCATACACCTTTTAAAAAGAGATTTAGAAAAAAAAAAAAACAACAGCTGGAGGACATAATACCCATTACATCTGAGAAGACCAGTTCCCTAGATACAGCTATTAGGTAACAAGGCCATTTAAATACATGAGCTTTATTGTTTTGTTACCACTTATCAGATTAATAATTGAATTAGAACAGGGAGCCTGTACATAAATCTGAGAAGTGCAGGAATGATGAGCAGTAAGAATGCTACAAAGTACATGAGACCATTAGTCTAAAAATTACCAGTGTGCTGTCTGTAACAGAAAAAACAGTAACCAAAGCTGCATTGCTGTTTTGGTCTGGTTTAACATCGAGACAAGCTGCAAACGCATTTCAAATAACAGCGTGTGATACTTAATCCTTTACTATCAGACCAGCAAACATTCATTATTTTTTCTCAGTACAGATGTCCTTGGGAATAGTGGTGAGGTGACGCGCTGTGACAGAGCAGGTGCTCGGCCTGGCCAACACACAGTGCCAGCAGGGCGGCTGTGTGGCACGGAGCGTGGCTGGGGAGCAGATGATGGACAGACTGGCAGCTGCAGGCAGGACAAAGATGGCAAGCATGCACCTGGGTGTTGGGTTGGAAGCTGAAAATGTGGATCTGATTTGAAGAGAAGGAAGTCAGACATGCACAGTCTACAGAATGAGAACTAAAAGTAGTAGAAAAATGCAGGCATTGGAAAGAACGGTGCAATCATCTGGGGTGAAAGTAACAGGATATGGTGCAAAAGAAAATTTTTTTTATGACAGATTGCAAAAGAGTGAGAGGTTAGAAGGAAGAAGTAAAGGGAAGGCTGAAGAAGTGAGATGAAGAGCTGAAGGCTGAGACCTAGCATTTTAGGCTTATCTTCAAAGATGTGGTAACTAGAGATACAGTCTCCAAAGCATGGAAGACTAGGAAAGGCAGGTGAGTCTGACGGTGGAGACAGGGTGTAAGAAAGAAGTCAGATCAGACAAATTTGAAGGAGTAGTCTCTGTGACAAGAGGAAAAAGCAGACGAGAGTGATCAAATACCTAATGTTGCAGAAAAAATCATGAATGAGAACAGAACACCACTCTGTTGATTTAGTCAGAACAACAGAAGCACAGTGGGGAAAGGATCAATAAAAAAGCAGAAACAGAGAGGCTTTACAGTACTGGCAGACTACATGCCAGAGGATAAATGCACAACACTGAAGAAAAATAGCATTTATCCACAAGTTAGGGAGAAAGTAGTTTCTGTTTTCAATGTTTAAAGAAATGTCTGAATTCAAAAAATGCATGCTGATCAAATCAAATATTCCCCTTTCAGAGTTGTTCTCCCCTCAGCCTCAAAATATCAGTTTAGCCTAAATGATAAAAGAAGCTCTCAAACTGAAATGTTGGTCATTTGTGGAAAGAAGAAATAGAAGTGTTTCTAAACTAAGATGCAGTGGATGTAAACTGGTACAAATTTAAGAACTACAAATCACAGAATCACAGAATCACAGAATTGTAGGGGTTGGAAGGGACCTCTAGAGATCATCGAGATCCCCCTGCCAAAGCAGGTTCCCAACACCAGGTCGCACAGGTAGGCGTCCAGGCGAGACTTGAATATCTCCAGAGAAGGAGACTCCACAACCTCCCTGGGCAGCCTGTTCCAGTGCTCCGTCACCTCACCGTGAAGAAGTTCTTACGCACATTCGTGTGAAACTTCCTATGCTGCAGCTGATGTCCGTTTCCCCTCGTCCTGTCTCCACGTACCTCTGAAAAGAGACTGGCCTCACTGCTATGGCCGCCACACCTCAGATATTTATAAACCTGGATCAGGTCCCCTCTCAGTCTTCTTTTCTCAAGGCTAAACAGACCCAGTTCACTTAGCCTTTCTTCATAGGGGAGATGCTCCAGGCCCTTCACCATCTTTGTGGCCCTCCGCTGGACTCTTTCCAAGAGATCCCTGTCTTTTTTGTACTGGGGAGCCCAGAACTTCCAAGGTTATTATCCCTTCCCAAGGTTATTTCTCCACAGTTCTGACTGTGGGACAGATCTGTTGCTCTGCCACAAGCGCTCTGTTAGTTGGTGAAGTAACTCCAGAAACTGGATTTTCTTGAACTACATCTGAGCAAGGTACTCAATATCCCAACCAAAAACCATTCGTGAATATAATTGGCATATGTGAAAAATCCAGCTCAAATCAACCAGAATATTCCTACGTTAGAAGTACACTCCTGACTGCTCTTCCACGAGGGCAATCATATTTCAGAATGAGGAAAAATATAAGGCACAGAGCAGTTCCAACAGAAAACCAAACAAAGTGAAATCCTGCTTCTAGCAAATACATTACAGTAGCAATTCACCTCTACGTTACTTCAGATTTATCTCAGCATTACTCCACTGATTTCATGTAAAACTAGGCTACCACAATATTGTATGGGGGAAGAACAGGCTTCCTTTGTATATTCAAATTCTCCCCGTACATACTCTGGTATTTCAATACATTTACTCCAAATGAAAAAATCAGCCTGAGGTCTTAAATTTCATTACAGTTCTTAAAATGTGTTTAGTAAATGAGAATTTGAAAACCTGATCTTTAACTAAAATATAATTAATTTCACATGTCTTACCGACCCATCTGAAGTTTTTCTTTCACTTAATGATAAAAATCACGAGTAGTACCACATTTAAAATAGCAAAATTCTTCTTCATCTGTTCAGCACCATTGCTCCTGTATCTCTATCCTGGTAATTTTACTACTTAACAGGGAGCAATCAGACCATGATAGAATAAGTTTATAGTTCTCTCTCTCCTGTATTTAACATTTACTTTAATGCCATGTTCTTCATAGTATGAATAGTTACTGAAAGTATCTAACACTGAACATATCTATCACTGTACTTTGAGATAAAATATTTGTTTTAAAATATAGAATATCCTGTCTTTGATGTTCAACAGTTCTGTAGAGAAACACTTGAGCTGGTCACTGGTTATCTATCCACGTGAGCTAAAACTCTTAACAGTTTGCATTAAGAACAATGCCATTCCCATAGACTGGTTGATAGAGAATACAGAAGATTAAAGCCTCTGAACAAAATAACACCCGAGAGACCCCTAGGCAATTTATGGAAATTTAAGCTAGAATGCTGAGGGTTTGTCTTATATTTGTCACATTCTTCATTCACTTTAGATATTTTCCCCTAAGAATCTAGAAAATGCTATTTTCACTCAATTTATCTTCCTTATGGCATTATGCAGTCCCAAACCTTTCCTAAACATGAATTTGGAAGGAATAATTTGGGGGAATGGATGGCAAAGATAACTTCCTGAATAGTAAGTGTATAGAGTGGCT
Source organism: Meleagris gallopavo (assembly GCF_905368555.1). Classification (NCBI taxonomy): domain Eukaryota; kingdom Metazoa; phylum Chordata; class Aves; order Galliformes; family Phasianidae; genus Meleagris; species Meleagris gallopavo. The sequence continues at coordinate 18,311,826 of NC_139412.1, forward strand.
GAGGTTTCAATGGGGAGCATTTATTGTTTCCTGTATCATCGCACATTGTCTTTCAATATGATTAGTTATCAGTCTGTTATCAAAAACTGGGATGAAATAAAGCTCTTAGGCAGTTATGCTTCATTGATGTCAGCTAGGGGAGCATGAAAATCTCCATGAAGTTGGGTAATTGATGTGTAAATCAGAGTTCAATCACTCTGTAATAGAAATGGTCCCACTGAAAGTAGGGTTGTTGAACAGTATTGCAGAGGGGTGGGAAAGAAAAAGAAACAGAGTCAAGATAAGGCTTATTTATTTAAAATGATAGTAAGTGGCAATTTACACAATTTTCTTTTCAGAGGGAAGCACTGTCAGATCCATTGAGCCGCAGACCACTGTTTGAGGATATTCTTATTTGACAATAATTAACTGTTTCTGTTTTATTAAAATGCTCAGGGACATTGCTATGGATATTTAAAAAGCAAATTAAATGAATATGTTCATGCTTTGAAAGGCAACATGTGTAAACGACATCAGTGATTGTAATTTGGTTAACAATGTATGTTCAAGGTATGTTTCGGAGTCCTGTTACAGTTCACTTGTCAGTTTAGATTTGTTGTAAAGGAAATAAAAGGAAAACTGAAGGCAAAGGGAAAAAGGAAACAGAAGAGAAAAACAGTTATAATAGAAACACAACTGCAAAGGACATTAAAAGACAATCATCAGTACACCAACCACACTAAATAGATTTACAACATATTATTTTTCTGAGTGTGTTAGATATGTAAATAAAATATTAAAATAACATGGTAGATTTTTTTGTTGCTTTTGTCATCATCTTGTTTGTTTTAATAAACAAATGCACATCAATGCACTGATATCAATTTTCCAGTAACACTTGGAATCCAGTAGTTTAGTTATGATTTACACTGAACTGCTAATAAACTGTAGCAAACTCACATAAAGGTGAAATTTATGAGCATTTTTGCCACCAGATGAATTACGTTCAGGACGCTGGACCTGCATTAGGAAGCTCTATTAGATGGGTAATGTGCTGTGACTGTAAGGAGACTCTGATAACTACTAGGGGGATGAATAGGGAGGTTCCACCCAAATTCTGAATTTCATTGCCTTGCTGAGTTTAACGGAATATTGTGGTAATTTTTGCACACTCTTCTTTAAGATTCTGTTCATCTTTTTGGGGATTAGAAATTTCTTCAAAATTCACTGATGGCAATGAAGCCCAAAATACACAATATAATCGAAAACATTTCAGAGCACAGTTTCCTAGCTGCCATAATGCTTCTCACACTCACCAGCACCAGCATTTCACATATTAATCTCTTACTGATAAATACAGATTGTGTTTAGTTGCGTGCTGTGCATTATTCTTTATACACATCAAGAGCAAATGCTGCGTGGTACTCTAATAAAGATTATATATGTACATGTATTAATTGCAAGGAATAACAATAATTTGAAGCAATTAAAGATGTTAGTGCTCATAACAGTCTGTTTTTCCCTTGGCTGGATATCTCAAATTATTAATCAAAAACATGCTTGAAAATATTCCTCTAAGTTTATTTTGTTTATATATGCACCACATTCAGAAAGAATAAAATGTATTTTAATAAATGGAAATATAAGAGATTTAATTTATTACTATTTAGTGCATACAGGCTGCATTCTTACATCTGACCTGAAAACCACTTTGGAACTCTGCTTTTGTTTTTACCTTCTTCATTTTTATAACTTTAATATTTCTACCTAAAACTTGTAGGATGCATCCTCAAAACCTGAGTCTCCACATTTTCCAAACACTTTTTTGAAATATTGGCAACAGTGTGCAATAGACAGCTACATAATTCTATCCTTTTCAAAAATGTTACAAAACACATCCTTCTGGAGACAGACTCAACTGCTTGAGTATTTTATCACAGAATTACTTCCGAGCTACTCCTAAACTCTAATACATGCACTCATTTACTAAGAGGCACCTCTACTCCCCTGAGCATTTTCACATGCTGTGCAGCTCTTTAACCATGTTTTTAAACTTAACTTGTGCAGAATAATAACACCACAGGAAAATAAAAAATTCAGTAGGATGGTTTTCATTCATCAATTTTAGATTGAAGGAGAAGTGCACATTGGTCTTGGTGTATAGCGCACACACGCGCAGACTGATTCAGAGACCCCAGTACACAGCCAAGTAGTGTTGTAAGTCTAATATAATTTAATCTATTGTTATTTAGGATTCTGTCTAGAGAAATTATCTCCTAATAAATCATTCTTCTCTCATGAAACACTATATAATTGCTTCCATTTGTTGTAGTAATATCTACTGGAAAGGATGAGATGATCAAATAAATGCAAAGCACTCTCATTTCAAATTCAAGTAAACATATCTTCTTTTCAATGCCATCATAAAACATATCTTGAGTACTAAGCAAAATGCAGGAGATAAAACAAACTTGTAGCTTACTGAGATTTAATGGTAGTCAGCTTGGAAAGAACCTAGAACATTTCAAACTCTAAATCTTAGGTCTTCTTCAATTAGATCTTAGAAAGCCTCACAGCAATAAGGTGCCTATTATACATAGATTAGGATAGAACAATATTTTCTAGTTATTCTTCCTAAGTAGAAACAGAGTCAACAGGTGAATGGATTATCATCACTTTGGCTTATAAAGGGGTAATCTTTAACAGGTATTCTCATATTTTCAGCACAAATACAATGTTTATTCCTTGTTTATAAACCAAGTATAAACTATGAAAAAGTAGTTGAATCAAAGCAGTGCAAAGTTCATCAGCAGTGCGGACGGTTACATCCTCTATGAGGGCACAGTTCAACGTCAGCTGATGTTACTGGAGATTTTCCCAGTGATTTTGATGTGGGTTGGATGGGAACTAGCTTTGTGCTAATGACAAATAGGCCAGGTCTCATAACACTTCCAGTTTTAAGCAACACAGCAACTTTTTGGTACAAACTAACTTCTCTGCTGCATTCTACATTCTAACTCAAATTCTTTGTCCACTGCCAAAAATTCAAAAACACAAGCTTGAAATTTGCCCTGGGACTTGAAAGCTAAAAGTAACCACTTCACAAACTGTGAATACACGGATACTGTGAATGCAAACTGTGATACATTTTACTGCATCCAGTTATTTACACTACAAACTCTTTATAAGTATTTCTGTTCTATCAATCAGCAAATAAGTATTGTTATTTACTTTCATTACATAAAGATAACTTCAATAGAAGTGCATCTTCTTGAAATTCCTTATCATCAATCATTTGTCTAATAGAAATACACTATGTAACTTGCAAATATTAAAATGTGATGTTAGTAAGTTAAGTAATATTCATTGGAGGCTGGCCAACTCCAGCATATTTCAATATTTAATAATAAAATAATCTAGTGTAAAAATATGTAAACTAGCTTCCATCCTGCTTTAATCCTCACTTAACATGTGAAGAAAGTGAATGCAATTTTGTTTAAATATTAAACATTACATTTCTTCTTTTGATTATTAAAGCATTATTAAAGCTAAATGAAAATGTGTTTGCAGCCTCCTTCTTCTGATGTCTTATAGGTCATCGTTGCCACTAATATTTTGTCACTCTAGCTAGCTTTTTTAGAGGATCTCAAAGCTCTTCACATATCAGTACAAGTCGTGTCTGACTATGCCTGTGGGAAGGAGTAACTATTGATTTCAGGCAAAACAACAGAGGGAATGAAAGTTCAAGTAAGTTGACTGAGGTCATTCAAGAAGCAAGAGGCAGCTGTGGGAATTAAACTGAGGAGTACGGTTCTCCCAGGCATTACACTTCACTGTAAGATCAGCTGTGATTTGCAACCATTTGTCCACTACTAACTTCTGAGATGATAACCATCCAGTTGAATTTTGAGAATATCTAACAGCACTGTAAGCAAGAAAGAATTATCTTTATGTGAGTTTCCAGAACATTGGGTCACACAAAGCGAGACAAGTTTTCTTCCAATGAACGTCACTGGGAGGGGTCAGTAAGGATGATCTTATTACATTTGCTGAAGGATAGAGTGTATCAAATGATTTAATTTTGTGTAGTGACCCACTTACCTTGAAAAACTGATACTGCACAGGACACAGTGTCATTAGGTGATTAAAGTACAACAGCACTCAGCTTGCCAGCTCCTTTCATAGCAAGGGCCCACAGGTGCTACCACGACAGGCCTGAGCCCGGAAAAGCCATGCTGGTGAAGGCAATTCAGGCCCGGGAACACGGGCACCCACCTCCTCCTCTCCCCGAGACCTCCCACCCTGGAAGGGTGAAAGAAGCTCATCAGCCCCCTAGAAAGAGCAGGTCTTCTCTCGGTCTCTCAAAATATTTTCACAGCATTGGCAACAGCCCAAAACCTTATGTGACTTTCAAGTGTTGTGTCCACGATCTCCTGACCCCAAAAGCAAAAGAAATTCAGCTGAATTAACAGTAAAGTGATGTGACATGATCAAAAAAGTCTGATGTACTTCCACTTTGCAGTTGGTATTGCCTTTGAAAATAACTAGCATCTAGCTCTCCTCATTATGCCAAATGCATTAAAGCCTCAGTATCCACGGAAGGAAATGTGTGTTTTGTCATACACACTCTTTAATGTGACAGAAATGCAAATTTATGTTTTCTTTCATACAAATACCTAATGGGGTTTGAATAAAATAAAATCTGCATGCTGCCATGTGGAAATTAATTTTAAAGAACTGTTTATCAATTTAATTCCACTGATAGTAACAGACAGATTTATGAGGCAATTAACTAAATATTTGTTTTTTCATGTTTCAATTCATTATAGTAAATTAACAATTTTCCACTTGAAATTCTTGCTTTGCTACGCTGAAAGCCTAAAAAATGTGTATATTACTGTCAGTCTAGGAAGGATTCTCCAATTTTTAGAATATGTTCATTCTTCTCACACTAACTTAATGTATGTAATTTAAACACACAAACAACACCAACCAACCAACCAAACAAACAAACAAAAACCCACAGCAGAATAGCCCCCCAGCCAAAGAAAACCTCACATATTTCAGTACTATTTACTAACATTCTTTAAAACCATTTTTCAGTTTCAAACAATCAAACCTAACTAAAGAATAACTGCAGCTCAAGAATCAATGTAACATCTGTTCAAGCAGACATCCTATCAAGTTGACTTCAGAGCCCCCTCACATCACATCCTCCTATGCATCCAAGGAGACAGCCTGCAGCCATGGCAGACCCACCTGCCTCCTCGTGCCTGGTAGGGACAGATGTGCCCTCTGACAGCCCACCCTACCAGAGCTCTAGGATGAGGCAAAACAAAACATAAAGTATAACACCAAGAAAAGAGCTCACAGGCAGGGTCAGCCTGCACCTGAAGGCAGCGCATCGATGTGGGCAGTGCCTGCAGAAAGGTCACAGCAGGTGGCCCCCTCTGTGCCCAGGGCAACCCCTACGCCTGGTGGCCTGGGGGCAGCTTGTGAGGCAGTAACTCTGAGCTTGGTCACAGCACATGCAAAACCGCATTTCACATCTACCTTTACTCATTTTGATTATATAAATATTTTAATACATGACTTCAGCTCCAAGGAGGTCATCTGGTCGTGGCCATGCAGATCTCTTCACAGCTGTGGGCCAGCTATGAAAGGTATTAAGCAGAAGCCAAAAAGCAGAACTACAGCTTTATGTTCTTCTAGCTGGTATTGATCCTAATTAACACCGGGAGGATTACGTCCTGTAAATACATAGAAGTAGCTGCTTGGATTCTCTTCTTGTGACTGGTGAGGTTCTGCTGTCTGGACAGAAATAGCTCTCTGCACTTCATCCTGCCCTTGTGGAAAACAGGTCTATCAATGCTTACTGATCTCATGGGCTTCTGCCAGGTCAGCTCACTAACAGTGAACACACCTGAGTGAACAGCACCAACTAGACTCCCTGGTTCTGCACAGATTCTAAGTATTTTCTTGCATAAAATGTAGTTGGCTTGTTTTTAAAAATCTTCCTGTTAATTCACTGGATTACAGCACATCAGAACATCAGTCTGTGATTTTGCAGCTAGATCTGATCAAAAAGATTTACCATTTTTCAGGACTATCTCACAATACGTACAAAAATCCCCAGGAAGAAGGAAGAAAATGGGACTGCCCACTGCACCAAGTAATGAGAGCTTGCGGTTCACTTTTTCCATTGCTAATATTTACAAATTTGATAACAATGACAGGGAACACGGGCTCTCCCGACAGCTATTAATTATTTCAGAACAATGCACAAACACTAGTTAAGAAGATAATTGCCATTATCGAAGTGCATTACAAATGAGAAACTGAGGCATGGGGAGACGACAAGACTTGCTCCTGGTCGCAGGAGGGACTGGGGGCAGCAGTGGAGCCGATTCCCATGGCCCTAGCTTGGTCCCCTTACCTCCCCAGTGCCACTAACCTCCCTTTGTCACAGTATGGAGCTACTTCTATCACAGCATCCTCTTTGCACTACCAGCAAAGACACCTACCACATACCATGCCACAAGGCTAAAGCTGATACAGAATGTTACCATTAATACTGTTTATAGTGTTTGCTCTGTCCAAGATTTAATGACACTACCACCAGCAGGGACTTCAATTTTAGCACTCAGGAAGCCAATAATTATCAAATGAATAAAATACTAACTAATGTATAAGTGCTCCAACTGGCTATTGGAGAAGCATTAATTCTTGATAAATGCTCCATACGTTAATATTTATCAAGCTGTTAAGCACTGTGCATTATGTCATCCTATCAATCCACTGAGTTAAAATAGATTAAATATAAGCATAGTATCTGAGTACCATTATAAATGCAGACAGCAAATGTTACAGTACCTTATTCTTTTTAACTTTAAAAAAAAATAAAAAATCAGTAAATCAGTGACCTCTGTACAGGGCATTTTCTGGAGATTAATGATGGGCTGGGAGAGATGGCCCTCGCTTGTACTACGGGTTATCAACTCCTCCCATCCGATCATTAATTCCCCAGGAAATGCCTTTTGCTTCAATAGCTTTTGCTTAAATAGATCACTAGCAAGAGAAAAAAAAAATCATGCCACTAAAAATGAATTTCTGTAGAACATGAGTTGCAGATGTCATAATGTGCACATAAAGACTTTACAGGTGAATGCAAAGAGCTTCCTTATGAGGGCCGCTCTGAAAGTAATGCCTCCTGTTTTATTATGTTGGCACACAATGTCAGAGGGAGATACTGGTGGGGTAACAATATAAATAGAAACTTCCCACCACTCTCCTGTTACATTTTATTCTGTGACAGATGGCAGCAGGAGAAAAGCCTGACAGAATGGCATCTGACATGGGAGTATATATGAAGCAAAGGGGGGAATTGAATTCCTCTATATGGAAACACCCACTGACATACATGGATGCTTCTGAACACCAATGGCTACCAAAAAGTGGTGTGAGCAGTGACAGGTGGGTGGTGCTTTTCAGCAGTGGCAATGAAGCTGTGAAAAAAAAGCCATGTTCCAGATATCCATGAAGATGTCTACAAATGTGGCTTGCAGGCTCTTGTTCATCACTGCTGAAAATACATCATTAATGGTGGTGACGATGTTAATAAACCTTGTTTTGTAGCTTAGAATTTGCTCTATCAAACAGTTTTATTGTAATCTTTGAGTCTCTTGTAGTTTCCATGAAAATAAAGAGGGGTACTACTTTTGGAGCAGCCTACTGAATTGTATTTTTGACTCCACTTTTTTTCCCCATTTAATACAGCAATAAAGGTAAGCAATGGGAAAAGCTTTTGATATTCCCTATAAGCTTACAGAATATGTTTGGAAAGGTCTTCAAGATGCTTCCTATGAGCTCTCAGACAGGATACTGTGCTTTAATTAAGAACTACTTTTCCATGGTGTGAATTTCTGATATGTTAAACAGCATTAAGGCCCTGTTTTATCTCGAGGGGGAGGGAGCAGCAGGACATAAGCAGATACTAAGAGTATATGACCAACTCCTTATTTTGTTTGCAAGACAGCTGTAATATCAGGATGTCGCGGAAAGACTCTCTCTGACTCAAGTTTCTTTATCATTACAAAATACAGTAGAACGTCTTCACTCAGAATTTTATTATCATAAATTATTAAAACAAAACTATCCTTATGGTATGAAATAAATGAACGAAGTACATTATAGGATGCATTTGTTCTGGGTTTTATTGCTGTTTCCTGGCTCCCTGCATCAGAAAATTCTAAAACTTGCAAGCACTCTCCTGATCATTAGCCTGAATTGGGAAGATTTTACTGCAGCTGGCTCAGATGACTTGTTCTTTCCAAAACAAAAAGAAACAAAAAAAATACCCTTTACTAGTTACATGTGCAACATATATTTATGTTATAAATCAGGGTACGCTATATATGCAAAGTGGTAAAAGAAATCAAAATGCAGTATTGATTTCTAAGCAAAGGACAGAGGAGAGAAGAAATCTAGTTTGAGAATTAAAGACTGTCTGATTTCTAATTACAAGAATGTGCTAAGGTACAGATGAAATGATTTAAATGTCTGCAGTACTGAAGCTAACAGTATACTGTTCTCATAAGCTTGAGAGTGTCGGGCACATTCACGTTCTTTGAAGTTTTGCTTTGTTCTTTTGACTTATTTTATGCAGGTCAAAGATCACCATCACTGCACATATCTGTCACTTCAGGATAATAATGCTACAACTCAGTTTGGAAGCAGGCTAGGCTGGCATGTTAGACTAGCAACAGATACATCAATCTTACTATCCTTGAAGTCCGTGCAGTTCAGCGCCTGGAGGTTCCAACTCAGAACTAATGATGGTTACTAGTTTCTGCATCTTGATGCATCAGGTTAGGTCTCTTTTTTTTTTTTTTTTTTTTTTTTGAGCTGGCTATCCCTATGGACAAGTAAAACATGCCAGGAAAGCAAATCATCCTGCTAATCCAGCAAACACTGACAGAACCCTTTTGGAGAGCAGCAGGATGGTGGGGAAGCATGCAGAGATCTATGACAGCAAAAAGAGCTTTCCAGGGAAAAGATCTGGAAAACAGAACAGTCATCATAAGCTCAGTAATAATCATAATTTGTGAGAAATAGAAATATTACTACTATTTGTGCAATAGCATAAAACATATTGCAGCATACCTATTGTCAGCCAAGTAACTGATAAGCACCTAACAGTAGGCAGGTCAGGATCTAATTCCTCACTAATCATCTAGAAGGAAGTTTTCTTGTGTTTTTCTTGTCCTGGATAGGCTGAAGTCAAATAGTCTTTGTTTCTGCTTGAGAAAACTGTGTCCTCCATGAATACTGAAAGCAATTACCTGCGAGTTTTTTTGCATACAGCAAACCCAATTAAAGAAGCCCAAGGAGGAACAGTACCTGCTGAAATTCCAGTCTCTGTCTTACACTTGCATATAAATGAGATCACTATGTCTCTAACAAAAAGCAGCCATATTCCTGCCCAAACTGGAGGTTGCCTGCTATGCCAAACAGAACAATTGTATACATTAAGATGATGATTCTTAGTGCCAAAAAGAAGGGGAAAAGTGGCGATGTTTACACAGTGTTCCTAACCTCCTGTCAGCAGGAGGCTCTGCTGCTGAGCATCAAAGAGGACATCTTTGCCGTTCTGTTTTGTTCTTGTTACACTGAGCCAGATTTCAGAGCAGGTATATACGTGTACATGTGTCTGCACTGCACCAATTTCTTAAATGCCCCCAGCTTACGCTTTTCACCATGTGAGCAACCAGTGGGGGAAATTTAAAAGAAACATATCATGAAAAAATCCTACATGTGAGTGCTTGAGAAACCCAGGGGGCAAATAGGCATTTTTTGTGTTGAAACTGTTGCAGCATTTTAAAGCAAGGAGAGGAAAAGTGGCTCGCAAGTGAAGGAATGTGTTTAATGGACTATAATTTTATCACAGAACGTGGAAATTGAAATTGCAAGAACAGTGAGAATATATTTGTTTCTAGTTCCACTGGGTCATCATCTCTCTCGGGTGCCTAACGGGAAGTACCTCACTGCAGCGCAGTTTCTGTTCTTTCTATCCTAAGCACAGTTCAACACACTTGTAGAGAAACCTTCCCCCACCATACACCAGAACCAAACCATCCTAAATGAACTGAAAGCTCCCCGCTGACCTCAGAGCACTAAATCTGTCCTCAGTGCTTACAAATGATGCCTTTACTTTGCAAAGAGGCAGAAAATATTCATCAAAAACACATGAAAATTTGTAAGCACACAAAAACTGTACAACACACACATATGTATATTTAGGTAGAAAAAAATGGTCGCTTCTTTACACAGATATTTCCGCTATATCATTATTAAAAGATGGAAAAAATGAAGTTCACTCTCAAAGCACCCATGCACTGCTGCTGTTTCCTTGGGAAAATCTGTTCTGAGAAGTATTCTAGGGAGTAATGTAACCATGTATTGTTTCATTTTTGCAATAGAAAATAAGATGGCGCTTAAGATGCAGAAGTGGTTAGAGAACGTTATTAATGCACGTAGGATTTTATTTTCTTAATGGGAAACTGAACATCACCAGCCACTCTGCAGTCACAGCATGTAACATCTCCAAGTTGTTTCTGGAGCTGCATGAACTAAAATAAAAACATTTAGGGAAGAAAAAAAAAAAGAGAGAGAAATAACACTGAAATTACTTCAGCCAGTTTGATGCTTGGTAATATAACCAATCTCAGACAAGCTGGTGGTCTGCTAGGGAACAAGATGGAGCACCCTACAGGAGACTAAATCCCAATCCTTGCACAGGAGTCTCTCTTAATATCAAAGTCGCTTATTCGGAAAGCAAATGAAGTACATTACCTCGGAAATGGTTACTGTTTACTCCTTGAAAAGCCTTGAGAGAGCTCTCACAAAGCATAGCCTATGTTTTATTAAATCCTATTGTGTAGTTTTATTTTCAGGTCATATAACCTGAAGGACAAAGAATTCTCTTAAACTTTTTAAAGCAGTCTGTTTTTACTGGGGATTAGTTGTTCTGATGCTTCAATAATTCAGGCTTCATCCCAACAATGCATTACACCTAGATGTCAGCAGTATTAAAGCAGAATTGATATAGTAGCTATTTCTATTGTGTCCCAAACACTCAGCAAACCACCAGCAATACTATCAACATGAATACTTCACTGAGAACTTGAATTCTTCACATTTACTGTTAATACTAAGCACATCTCAGTACAATAAAACACTTAATTGTACGGCGTAAAATATAGTCGTATCTGCCCACAGGTGGCTACGTTGTTATTAAGGAAATAAGAAACAGAAAGAGCGAGAGAGACATTCCCTCTTCACTAGCTGTTTTATAGTTACATCAAATGATAAACTACAACTGCCTTGTGCGATGACGGTAGCTAGAAAAGCCACATTAATGGTCCTGCTAAGCTGTGATACAGATACTCTGCATTGCAGTGATACAAAGCAGCAGATCAGTGAATCAGGACCATTATGTGTACAAAAAGTAGAACATGCTAATACATTTTATTTTAAAATATTTCTTACAACAGTTAAAATCATGCAGTCACCAAGGTGCTTCTATGGAGAGCAACTTCTGCTCACTGTAATGTTAATTTTGGCATTCTAAAAAGGACACAGAGAAACTTTACCCCGGGTACTGGGGATGACCAGAGATGTGACCCATGCGGGCAAACACTGGGACACGCTGGGAACTGTAAATGACAGAGGGATAAGGCAGAGAAGAAATTATACATTTAATGTGAAATTTTGCTAATGACTGAACAGACAGGTCTTTGTAGAAGAAAAATGCCTGAAAAAGGCATGAATTCCCCTCATTTGCTAGGTGAAACACACTGTTTTGTTTCTCCACCATGATGTTCTTCTCAGCCTTCTCAATAGCAATGAATGCTTCCTGCTACCAAACTGCTCGACCAAACAGAAGTGGGCCTCCTCTGTTTAGCTGCTTTATTCCCTACCTTCACTAACACTTGGAAAGGATTCAGCCAAGAGTTACAAGAGCGATTAGAGAGCCTGGAGAAACTTACCTTACAAGGAGAGACTACAGCTTATTCTATTTAGTTCACAAAGGAGAAGGGTAAGAGGCAAACTGACCACACACTAGGAGTACTTACACAGGCATGAGATTTCTAAGAGCAGATGGGTATTTAATCTAGCAGAAAAAGGCATAACAAGACCCACTGCTTGGAAGCTGAAACCAAATTCAAACCAGTTTACACGGTGTCAGTTTTCAACAACAAAACTACTCCTTTTTTTAACAACTTGACTGGAAAACCAGTGCATGCGCTGGTTTGCAACCTTTAGCAGGGTCCTGGAGCATAGTGGGACAGGAGGTTTGACATAAGTCCTGATAAAACTGATACAGCAAAGCCTTCCCCAGCTGAGTAGTGCTGTGCTCCTCACAGAGGATCACTTGTGGGAAAGTCACCAATGGCCCCTTCTGACCCCTCACCTCAGGAACAGGACCACACTGCACAACTAGTTTCCAGCACAGGCACTGAAATTCATGCACTGGTAACAAAGAGACCCTGGAGTTTGAGGCTACGATATGAAGATTTGGAAATGATCTTAGCTGAAAAACAGAAAACCACAGACTAAAAGCAACAAAAGATGCACCTAAAACAATCCCTCTTATGCTAGGCAACACAAAAAGCATTATTCACCTACATCCTGACCTATCAAAAACCACTGGGCTGTTTTGCTGACTCTCTCCTGGCAGCCCCCCCTGCAAAAGCAGGAGCTTCCCCTCTGCAACAGACACAGTGCCAGCAAAGGGGCCTGGGGAAAAGCTCTGTGCTCTTTCAGATCTTCACTGGAAAGGGACAGACTGACTTGATTCAGGCAGCAGTGCAATAGTTAAACATTGCTGACCATCAAACCAATTTATATCTTACTGTATTTCCTTTCCATTCAAACCGTATTATGCTGCATACCATTTCATCACTTCACAATGCCACAAACTCACTTTTAATGCAAAACAAAGCCTTTCAGTGTTAGGCCCCATATCGTAATCCAGAATAACTTTTCTTATCTATTTCTACAGCAAATCTTTAGTGGCAACCACATGTTATTGTGTTTTAGGGATTGAGACTTTTATACGAACATGCTGATTGTCTCCTTGAGACATATATAATCAGCATTTTGTGCCAAGAAACACTTAAGCCAACAGAGACTTTTACCACTCTGAAATGTTGTTGGAGTTGGAATTGTACATTTTGGCTTATTTCCTGAAGCCTGCAACAGCAAGAATTCCTTGGTCGTTTGGAACCTTTTTTTATTATTATTTAACTTCATTCTCTTCTCAAACTCTCACAGCTGAAGGAAAACATCAAAGCATATGTTCAGAAAGAAAGAAACAGTACTAATAAAATAATTCGCACTGATTCACCAGCGATACCTAACACAGATACCTCCTAGAAAATGGACATCTGCCTCAGAAACTGCTTGGTCAATTCTGCCTCTCTCCATGTGCAAAGAGCTGTGCCTATGCCTGCTGTGCCCACGAAGCAGGCACTAGTGGCAGTGAAAAGCAGCGTGCAGGTGACTGTGAATCTCATACATTAGAGAAACCACACAACTGTCTAATGGTGTATTTCAACAGTTCAGAATACAAGTTTGCTGTTCAGAAGAGCTGCAGGAGTAACATACTCAGTATTCATGGAGCATCCTGTCACATTTGCTGCAACAGATATTTTTAACTCCCTTTTGCTCCATATGTAGAATGTTCAAATACACAAAAGAATGTCTTAATTGGTCCTGCTTTATATAAATGAATAATTGGCTAAATGGGTTGAACTGAATACTGTATTTATCTCTCCACTGAGGAAAGACATGATGATTCAGAAACAGTGAAGCCAAGAGGATTCAGAGCTTTACTCACTAGTGGAATATATATCTCCAGTCAGTACATTATGCATTCCATCTACTACAGCCCCCTAAAGGCACAAATAGAAAAAGTGGCAAAATCCAAATACTTCATTTCTGCTCAACATACATTCGTGGATGTGGGCTTTTTTTTTTTTTTAATTAGTTTTTTTTTTTTTAAATTTGCTTTCAGGATCTAAGACTCAAATCTCTAAAGAATCTCTTCATTTTACTAAATTTTTGCAATTGTCAAACTCTCCAGTGTTTGTTTCATCATCTGCTATCACCACTCCAAAGGATATTTGATATTTGTAAGAAGCAGAGGCAAAAAGAGCACAAAGAAGGCCTGAGCTTGCCCTTACTCACTCCAGCCAACAGCTCTACTCTGCAGCTGCAGCATCTTCCCAATTAAGCAAGGATACAGCTTGCTGGGCATTCCACAGCATGTGAACAAAAGAGATATTTCAGTTGTCATTTTCTTCCTGCTTGCATGTTTCCATATATGACTATTAATTGAAAAATATATGTAATCAGAATATGAAAATCCTTTTTAATCCTCCTCTACAAAACATAAACTTAACTAAAGAGATAAAAAAATAAAAATAAAAAAAATAAAAAGTACAGGATGGGCAAGATTGGTTGATATTTTTCATTCTGCTGAATCTGGAAGCTGATTTTTTCAAGTGCTGCCAGTCTGGTTAGATTTTATAATTATACTAGCAGAAAGCAAGTCGCCTCTGTGCTCACCCCACCAGGCAGGGAATCACTTTTAGGGCTGGTGGAAAAGTGGAACATCTCATTTCCATTAATCTGGCTCATAGCTTCAGATTTGTAGATGGCATTAGCAGAGCACTGCTTTCAGCCAGAGTGTAAGTTCAGCCTCTGTTTAACTCTGCATTAACTTGAGCATGACAGAGTAAAAATTCAGGGAGGAAAAAAAAAAATCATCTGGTAATATTTTTTCTGCAGAAGGAAATGCTTTACAAAATGTATAGGTTCAGTTATTCCCAAAGCAGTGTTTTGTTAGTAGCACTGTTGTGCATACAGTGCCACGGCTTGAGGATCTGCCTTGCCCATGGCAAGGAAGGTAAAGCCTCAGGCACATGTAATTTAAAATTCATTTCTACTCTAACAGACAACTTCAGGCCAGCACCTATTTTTATTTTATAAATACGTCTCTCTCAATTTGCATTCCTGTGGTCCTCGAGAGTTAACACCAAAACCATTTTATGCTCTAGGCATGTTTTAGAAAATAATACTGCATCTTTAAGCCCATTGGCTGGGATTGCAAAGGATCTTTCTGTGCTCTCCCACCAACCTAAACCTGCAATCATTTGCCACTGGACACCACGGAGTGCTTCCCATTACAGTGTCATTACTGGCAGAAGGTATTTGCCAGCTTGTTTCCAACCCGGTAAGGCACGGTCCTCGTACCATATCATTTAAACACAGTCCCTTAATTAAAGGGAAGATTCCCCAAACATTAATAATTCTTGACTCCATAGACAGTTACTAAATGTAAGATCATGCATAGCATTTAGGTGCCACATAAAAATGATGGACTAATCTTTTACTGTTTCCATTTTCCTCCCTCTCTCCTCTATTTCATTATCTTAATATTTAAAATACTGAATATTTCAAAATAGATATTCGGGGTCAGTAGTGACTGTTCTACAAAATTTAAACTATTGTTCTCTATTAGGAGTGAAATTTGTGAAATAGAATCTAGCTGGCATGCTTAACTCTCAGTAAAACAACAGGCCAAATGTTGCCCTTTGCTGCACATGGGCAAGTGCTACTAGTAATTCAGGGTTTCTACATACACCAGAGACCAGCACTCGAGCTGAAATACCATTGTCCCAGTTGAACAACCAATTTATTTTCCATGTTACGCTATTTAAATACAGCTCAATCCCTTCAAATCCCACTGGCTCCCCTATAATGCACAATTAGACCTTTTATCCCATCATGACTTAGAGGGGGGAACTTAAAATAACTATGCCTTCACTAATGGTGGTATTTTAAGTCAGTTTGAAGTGGAGCAGTTATTGGGTGTTGCTTTAGTTGTTTGTCTTTTGTGGGGGGAGATGAGTGTGGAGTGGCTTTTTTGTTGGTTGTTGTTGTTGGTTGGCTCCTTCACTTGTTTGTAGGACTACGCAAACAGCATGGAGCTAAGTAAAGTATGGCTTTCATCCAAGGAGCCTGGGGCTTTACCCTGGAGGGAGATGACAAATGTAAGTTAAAAAAAAATGCACTCCTCCTCTCTTGAGTCAGCCTGTTCCACTACCACCAAATATATTCTATATCCACTTTGGAGATTGAATATTTAAGTTGCTCCCAAAACAATCCCTAGTAGTTTCCATGAAAACTACAAGAGATGCAAAGAGTACAATAACACTATTTAATACAGCAAATTCTCAGCTACAAAACACTATTTTTTTTTCAATAGTCACCACTAGTGATGAACAAGAGCCTGCAGGTTGCACTCATAAAAATTTGGATGACCCAGTGTCGCCATCACTACTACTGAAACACACCACCCCCCCTCACCCACATCCACTGCTTGCTCTCCATCAGCGTTCAGCATGCATCGATGAACATCATCGATGGCATCAATGAGCCATTGTTTCCACATGGAGGAATTCAGTGACACACCTTTGGTTCATACACACTTCCATGTCAGATGCCATTCTGTCAGACTGCCCTTCTGCTGCCATCTTTCACATAGCCATTTAGTGCAATGGGATATTGGTGGGAAGGTTCAGCCTCTACTGCCATCCCACCAACACCCACCTCGGACATTGTGAGCTGACAGGATAAAACAGGAGGCATTACTTTTGGAGCAGCCTTCATAACTGCTTCTGCTCAAAGTAGCTGCAATACCAGCAACATTTGCAAGACAAATATGAAGTTTAGGTATGGCACAGCTGTGGATATGTATATCATACAAGATATATGCAACCTGGCTTCCAAGAATCTGTATGTGCTTTTCAAATGTCTGCTATAAGAAATAAAAAAAATTCAACATTAGAGAACTACTTTTTCAATTTAGTTTAATATCAATACTGAACATTTCATTGACATTTTAATTAAAAGCCCTTTGCTTTTAAAAATAAAAACCTTGTACTGTATATAAAAATACAGAGTACAATCACCTACTTGTCTTTATAATAACAGGTTAGTAAGTAAATGGAATTAGTAATGTAGAAACATGCCATTTTCCAAACACTATTTAATAATGAGTCTCAGTTTTTAAATGTAAAAAAATGCTTGATGGAGCACAGCCACATACATTACTGCAACAGATCACCCCAACTGTGTTCTTCAAGATAAATAGTTGGACAGAAGGAACAAAGGTCAATGAGTGAATTTAATGCTGGATGGCTGCATAGATAACTGCTTCAGAACACCTCTAAAACCCAAACTCTACCTACAGGCATTTGAGACAGTGTCACAGTCTTAGTAACAATGGAAGACAAGAAAATCCTGGTCTGCATGAGCATTTGACGCAGACATTTCATTTTCTGAAACCTTGAAAGTATAAATACTACCAGAATCTTTATGAAACATTGCAGTTATTGCATTAGGAAATAACAACAAATATTCTCCACTGCTGAACAGTTTAAGGCAATTATTCACAGGTAAAAACCTCATGAGCTCAAAAATGAATGTGAATTTTCATCTGAGTAGAAGCTCTTAGAAACTGCTCATAAGGATTTCAAACAGTAAGCTCATACATCTACTATCTACTAGAAGTTGGCT
This sequence comes from Meleagris gallopavo, assembly GCF_905368555.1. Taxonomy (NCBI): domain Eukaryota; kingdom Metazoa; phylum Chordata; class Aves; order Galliformes; family Phasianidae; genus Meleagris; species Meleagris gallopavo. The sequence continues at coordinate 18,329,451 of NC_139412.1, forward strand.
TGATGTCGACATTGGTGTGTTATCAGCATTGCATTTCTCCTAGAGCCAAAACATTGCATCTCACCAGACACTATGAAGAAAATCAACTCTGTCCCAGCTGAAACCAGAACACATCCCAAGGTCTTGGATGTAGAAGTGATGGATGATTGGAATAAGTCATTAATTGGTTTATTCAGCCACAGCTCTGATACCAAATAGTTTCAACTTCATTTGATGTTACCAGCTCTGCTGGACACATATTCATCAGGCATGCAATAGCATGAGATATGTATCTGACATATGAAAAAAATATATATATATATGAGTGCTAACTATTCTGTAATTGTAGGGATTTGAAGGAATCTTTTTTTTTTTTTTTCTTCCTATAGCTCTGTTTTTACTGAAGGCTTTAAATCTATTGTAGTTTCCCTGCCTTCATGAAAGATGAAGGAGGTATCCAGACAAACTGAGGGTAAGAGACAAACTACTTTACTTCTGAGTAACAAGGGAGGAGCGATCAGATTGAAAAAAGGAAACCAAAAGAGGAAACAGTAGATTAGGTCAAAGATGGTGTATAGCAAAAACTATTCACATTTCCAGAATAATATTTGGTTATTAGCTTGATTCACAGTATAAGAAAAGATATTGCATATGATGATGTGGCTTAAGATCCTTTCTAATCCCTTGGAAAAGCAATACACTATTCTCAGCTGCACTTGGCAAGAAAAGAAGATATATGCAAAAGGATAAGCCTGGCTTGTGTTTCTAACACATTGTGCAATGTTTGCTTTCACTGTTCCACAATCAGTTAATAGAGGGATTCAACTTTAATAGCTCTACTGACCCAAGAAATTAGATGACTACTGTCCATACTGAGCACACAGGCTTCCCCTGTACTGAACAGCAAAGGAAGACTCAAAAAGCGATTCATTTTTAGCCTGGACTCTGGCTAATTGCCTGTCATTTTCCATCGAGGGACAGCACATGATCACACCTTCAAATAACAGAAAAAGGAACTGTGTTCTACGCTTAAAGGAACAAGGTATTGAAGGAGATTAAAGAAAATACTCATCTTGGTACATCTTCCTGTGCATAGCCGTGTCAGCCCCGTGCCCAGGTACATTCCTGGGTGCCTGCGTGGTGTGACAAACCACAAGAGCAACCATCTAATTCAGCAGTGGATGGAATCAAAAGTTTTAAAATTTTCACAAACATTAATGAATAATTATGCACCTTAGGGCATAGGCTTCACTGGGTGAAATTCAAGCACCTGTCTCATTCTTTGCTCAGCTGTCCTCAGGTCATGTTTTTATCACACACGAAGCACATTCATACTGAAGATTTTTCCTAAGCAGCACTGGCTCTCCGTTCAAGAACTCCTACCTCAGAAGTGGTGAGTGGGTCAGCTTCACACAGAGTGATGTTTCCAGCAGTGTCCAGCTGCCACAATCTATGTCATACAGATGGACTAATAAACTCTGTCCGAGGTATTATCTGAGTTGTAGAGCCAGAAAGCAGGAGAAACAGATTGAGCACTTGCCACGTTGTGAGAAAAGGTAAATTGTCAACAAACATTTCCTACTTCTGATATGTTTTGTATGGAGAACAACCCTTTTAATAAAGAAGCAGCTGCCACTGCTGAACGATTAATCAATACCGGTAAGCTGACATCTTAAGAACTTGCTGAACTAAAGCTTTTCTTTTCCTCCTGCATTTACAAATAAAGTGCTCACTATTTGACTAAAGCCTGTCTACTTGACTGGAAAATATCAGAGTTCTATTTAAATGACATTTGCAGAGAATGAGATTTTATCCTGGTCGCTGCTCCTTATCGCTAATAATAACATCAGATTAGTGGATTTAGGCCAGCCGAGTAGCAATGCCTTTTCTGATCCCTACTTAAAGCAGTTCTTTCCATCCGTCTAGCCAAGCTTTCCTCCGCTTGTACGGCCAACGATTAGTTCTTAAATGGAGCTTCAATTGATACCATGTGGGATATCTACACAGAGTTTCATTGTGTTGCTAAATTCCAGCCAAAACATTCATCAACTGTGACTGCTGCTTACTTCAAAAGATCAAAACACCTGGATATTTACAGGTACAAACATTCTTGCACCTTCTTACAGTTACAATAATTAGGCAATCCAATTTTAAAATCACGCAGCTTGTTTCAACATTTACTTTTTCAAATAAGATAGGAGCAGACACTAAGCTGATGTCAAATGATAAGTCCCAGCTGAGTGCTGAGGAGAACTCGACACACAAAACTTTCTGCACATTCAGGACGTGACCCACAGTCCATCAATTAACGGCGACTCTCATTTGAGCACAGGGCAGCTTGTTAGCTGCAGTGGCATTCACAGTGCGTTAGATGTAATGGCTGACCAATGGGGAGCAAACAGAAAACATTCTGCATGTACACATGCCATATATACTCACAATACAGTATTTTTTTATAGAACAATTACTGGTTTTGTCAACATTATTTTTATTAGTAGCTGAGCAAAGCAACATAAGCAAGATATCCAAATGCTCTCAACAAAAAAACTGAAGCCAATTATAAAATGAATCTACATTTCATTTCCCCTCCCCCTTTTTTGCTGTTTTAGCTAAAAGGTCATTTTGTATTCCCAGCTAGGCCACTTACAGTACATTAATAACAAACACTTCCTCTTCTTAACACGTAATGCAGGCCTGACTACTGCTGCATGTTGGAGATAAGATGTGAAATCAGTATTTCTCATAAGAAAGCAGTATTTCTAGATCATGCAAATTCCCTATGTCCTGTGCCTGTTTAGTTTTTAACAAGGTCTTGCTCATTCCTAACCTCGACCAAAAAAGTGTTTTCACATGGCGGTCAGATTCATGACCAATATAGCTACACACAGAAAGTTGGCTGGCTTAATCAAGCAGTGATGTAGACATGAGATGAATATTTAGCAAGGTCAAAATCAGGCCATAGCTTGAGAAGCAGCAATAGCCTACAGTTGAATGAACAGCACACAAATCTGGGACCCTATTTCAATACATACATATTTTTACTATTTGTCATCCTGTTAACAAAACTGCATTAAAACACAATATTGGAAACCTAAGAACATTTTTATGGAAGGGATACAACCTGCTGTATATTTATGCATGTCATAAAGCCCATAATGTATCTTGCATGAGACCATTTATCTTCATTTCAAAGGGTCACAACAAGTACACACTACTTTTCCTTCAGGAAGCCTGTGGCATGTTGAGCCAAGCATCAATAATAAGAAGGAAAAAGACAAACTTATTTCATTGAAAAATAGTGCATGAAGTAAAATGGAAAACTCATTTTTTTTTTTAATTAACAGGATTGTGAGCATCGCTTATCTTTGAAAACAGCAAATTAGAATTAACCACATTTCAAGACCAAGTTAATATTCTCGCTCTTCTACAGAATCACTGTGATTGATGATCTAAATCTAGTTATTTCATCCAAAACTGGGTTAAATTCTATGGATCTTTACAGCCACACAGAAAGCATTATCATGACAACCTACATTATTGTATTTCTGTTGCTGGGTAAGCCACAGCAAGTCCAACCACAAGCCACCAAATCAGGAAAAAATCTCCAAGCCGTAAGTACAAACATTTGACCAGTACAGTTTTCAAAGGAACAAATGACTGAATTTCCTATCACTCAGAAGCAGCAGCAGAGCCATCCAACACAGCTGCTTTCTCCTTGCCATGCGCTCCTAGCGAGGGCACGGCATGTCAAAGGCAGCATGGCCCCAAAGGAACACCACCTGGTACTCCTGTAGTGTTCTGTTCCCAGCTCTGATCCCAGGGAACACAAGAGAAGCCTGCCACATCTCTGCCAGGTACAGGGGGCTTGCAGATACCAACCATGTTTCACAGGGAGAGAGGCTCACCATCAATCTCTGGGAGGTACCAGAGCAGCATGGTCCTGAGACTGGGCAGCTGACACTTGCACTCAACTAAGCACCAGAAACTATGTCATCCTTTTTTAAAATATGCGTATGTGTGGCATCTATGAATTACCATGTAAATACCTGCATCGTGTACAGAGACACATTGATATCTCAAACCAGCTATAAACCATTCTAATTCTGTGACCATGAAAAACACTGTTAACGTCTCGGTAATTTGGGGTAATGAGAAGTAATAACAGTACAATAAATTATGACAAACATCACTGCAAGCGTTTTGCAGGATTCGTATATTATTTGGTGCATGTGCAAAGATGGAAGCTTTATAGCTGAAGGACCACCATCAGGTCCATGTCAGCAACCTGAGCTCATGGTTTAGCATCTGTGTAAAGATCCTAAAAGGAAGGAAGGCCACATCTGTTTGCTCATCAAAAGAGAGCTGCATACAGTCAAAAGCAGATCTATACAATATTCACAGAACCAGCAAGAGAAGATGGTGGCTGCATAGTTATGACTTTTAAATGGAATCTTCTGACCAGATTGTGGTAAGAGGTTTTCTCCCTAAATTCAGTTTTGTATAAAATCTTAAATAAATTCCTGCTAGCAAAAGGCAACAGCATAGTGTGGTTATAGGAAGACTCCTAGGGCAGCAGAGGTCCTCATGTGTATTTTTTCTTTAAAAACAAAACCAAAATCCCACTCTCCCTCCCCCCCCCAATCCCCCAGTGATTTTTTCATAATAACACACCCCTCTCCTATCATGCCTTACTGCTTCATCAGCTGTAGTTCTGTTCTGTTTGCACCAACTATGCCTATTGTAATTGCCCTGAATTGCAGTCCCAAGAAAAAAAAATGGATCAAATAGCTACATATATTTAGTTTGATTAATCATGAAGAAATCATTAAGGGATTAAAGTGAAACCACTTTACTCTTGTTGATCATGTTCAGCAACTTGAAATTATTTTATGATCCTGATCAATGTAATTAATGAGAACGGCTGTTAATTAGTTACAGTAGCAGGTGGGCCATGAAAAATGTATTCACTTAATATCATAGAATATCATGCTCTTAGAACTCATGTTGATTCTGCAATGTTCACAGAATAAGGACTTTGTTCTGTGAACTTTTGGTGTGTGCACCATAGTGCATACATGCACCCACCACCACACAAAGCTCTTATCATCAAGGCAACGCAGCCCAGTGTTTGGAAGCGTGAGAACATCAGCGTTCTTCTTTTTGGGATTGTCTTCCTTGTGACAAGTCCTACACCAGATCTTCCAGCAAGTCCTCCGGGTGCCTCAGGAATGGAGTGCAGTGCATAGGAAGTGGGGCTTTGCTCCCAGCACTTGTCATTCAGTCGCTCTTGCTGGTCCCTTCTACTCTGTCCCTGAGGACAGGGTCTCCTTCAAGAGCAACAGCTTCTTGGGTGTGAATTGAGAGAGGCAATACAAGAGTTGAATGCTCTGCAGTGTTGTGCAGCTAATTAGCAGCACTAAGAGTGTAATGGTGGGTCAGCACTGGATCCCCACCCCGAGGAACAGCATGTTTTGCAAGGGCCCCCCTTGCCCCGGCACATAGGTGGTTCTTCCCCTCCTTCTCTCTAATGCTATACTTGAAATAGATATGTGATTCTGTGCTCTATAGGATGGACTTACACATATCTTCTACTCACACACAACCATGTGACTGTGCTAAAACAAAACTACTTTTGATAACCACTGAAGTTAAAATATCCCTTAAAAAAGAACATTAAATAAAAAGAAACAAACAATCAGAAACCAACAAACACAGTTCATCCTTCAACAGCAGAATGGCAAGTGCCACGGAAATAAAGAATGGTTTGAACTTACTGTTTGGAGACGAAGAAATCAAGATTAGATACCTCAGAGGGGAGAGTGGCTGAAGAGAAATGTTCCTGGCTGCACAGCTGAGTGCTCAGCCCAGCTGCTGTGTTTGCTGTGGACAGGGAAGCTCTGGCCGTGCCTGAGCTCCTGGTCAATCCCCGACAGGTTGGCTCAGCTCCTGGTTCTGAACCACTGGTTGCAGAAGAATTTCTTGCTATTAGTGTAAGGAAAGCAGGGGCTGTCTCCCTTTAAGAGAGACTGACGTATGGGTGAATGAAGAGACAACAGAGCAGAAGTGGTATTATAAACGTCAGGAGTGAGCAATCACACATGGGTCTGTTGTTAGTGGGACTGGAGCTTAATGAGTGCCTCAGTGACTGTAACTTCTCATCACCAGGGACATCTGAGCATAAGAGTAAGGAGTGCTTTAGAGAGAAAGTACACCCTAGTTTAAAATAGGAGAGGAAAAACAAAAACATCACTGTTGTTCCTGTAACGTCTGAATGGTAATTCCAATGGACTGGATCCAGATTGTAAGGAATCAGCTTCAGTCTTACCTGCTGGCTCCTGCACTAAATATTCCATGTACATAACTGTCGGCTTGAGCCAGTGTATATTGGCCTCTTCAGATGAAAGAAAATTGGTGTCGGCAGCCTCCTGAGCACATTTTAATAATCAGCCTGATCATGGGTGCATGGCAGCTGCTCGATTGATGGTGTTAGACAGCGAATAAAGAAAGATGCCAGCAGTGCCCTCAGATCTGACATAACGAGGGAAACATCAGTCATTCGGCTAAAAGGCTCATAAAGGCTCCATCAGCTGTGACACAGGAGCCTGTCTTATGCAAAGCTAATGAGGAAATGTGGCAGTGTTAGCATTCTCTTTAGACAGTAACAAGTTGCAAGTGAGTTGCATTTTAGGTGAAAAATCCAGTTGGAATCAGAGCAGTTTTCATGATTTTTGCCGAAATAACACACTGATGTCTGGAAAAGACTGCTAGAAATCAAAAGATCTTGAATAAGGCTTATCTCATCTGACTGGATTTTGACCATCCTCACCATGCCCCTCAGACTTGCACATTCCTTCTTGCAATGCTGGGGACTACTGGGTGCCCAGGGTTTTAACTGAGCGATGCAGACCTGAACGGAATGTAACAAAGACGGCTGCATAAGCCAGTCTGGCTCTGATCCGCTGCTTTACTCACCTCCAAGTTTTAGAAGCAGCAGTTTGGAGCCTTTTGGGAAGAGCACCCATCTCTACCATATGAATATTTTAAAGCAGTAGCTTTGCAAATGGTTCAAACCCTTGTATTGGGTTGCAAAGTCTGAATGTGAGAATAGTAAAGCTGGAAACGGTCAGAAGGGCTGCTCTGGAGAGTAAGATATAAGAAGGGAAGTAGGGAAGAAGATACAGATGAACTTTCCCTTTTAGTCAAATTTCCATTTCTAACAACTTCTTCAATTTCAGGTTCCTAGCTTGTTGATGTATTGCACTAATTATAAAAGTGACCTTCTCCCCTTCTATGTTTTTTTTCCTTCCTACCATTGCTTCAGTCAATAGATTTACAGCCTCATGTTTTTTCTGTGTATGCCATCAGAGCCATTCCAACAGGAACAGGGCATTATGAAAAAAAGTAATTAGAAATCTTGCTGAAATGTTATGTTTGTTACATGAAGATTACAATGAATGATTCAGTGAGCTCAAAGTTCATCCTTAACATTGATAAGTGGCTTTCTGCCAACAAATGCACAGCTGGTGACAGCAGGGATTCAGGGCTTGGGAGGGACACACACATCTAAGGTGAAACTGGAGACAGGAATTAGAATTAAAAAAAAAATAATAATCAAAAAACAAAGGAGGTTTTTATTCCTGGAAATGTTAAAGTCATTTTTCAGTGACAAAGGAAATGCCATTTTTACAGCACATACCTAATCTCTCACTTAGTTTTGATAGCAGATGTTTAGCTGTATAGGTGGAAAGCGGGATTCCAACATTAGAACAAAGAAAATGGCAGTGGAGTTGTCTGTTTTGATCCTCAGCCATAAAGGTGCTACATCACACTGGCTTTAGACTGCAGTGCTCCCGTGATCCTCTGTCTACCTGTACCTCTAATTCCACATTAACAAAGAAATAGGAAAAACAAGAGGCTATTAGTAGGCAGAGTCAGGTCGATATCCAAAAATTGCCAAAACAGAGAACCCAGCATGGCCAACCAGTGACTGCAGATGCACAAATGATTCCCCACAAGTCCAAACTGCTCCTGCACAAAGTTATGCTGTAAGGCAATAGCAGTTCACCGTGTAACCTGACTGAAAAAGCAATCTGCTTAAGTAACGCCTTCTCCTAAGAGGTTGTCCTTAAGTACTCTTGACTGCTATAAATAATCTCTTTCATTTTCCATAGAGGTCCACCTCAATTGATTTTTATCAGCCCTCTGAATGACCATTTACAACACATTTTAAAATAATATTCATGGACCATAGCTGCTATTAAGGTTAATTAATTAATGTTTGTGAAGTCTGTTGAGATTCTTGAATGAAAGGTTACACACAGTATACAGGTGCTGTAGAGGACAAAAAAGACATGTTTTCTTATGAAAATTAATTCTTTGGCTTCCTTTCAGACCTCTGTGTTGTAAGTTCATTTTGTTGAACTGTTTTTTGTTTTTTCATATAGCTATAATGACTAACAGATCATAATACCTTTTCCAGGACTTCAGAATTGCAGCAGCACCATGGAACACCCTGTCAGCATCACAAAGTTACACTACAAGTGCTCTGAGCACATATTTTTATTTTTATTTTTTTTAAACAACAGGGCTTTATTTTTGTTGAAAGTTAATACCACTGAGGCATTTTACTGGGTTTTTGTTTGTTTGTTTGTTTGTTGCTCTTTTTTTTTTTTTTTTTTCCCCGGCTCCATTTGCACTTACACTTGCTTGGTAATGTGGCTTTGCCAAGTTATACTAATAGAGATTATAGATTATTGTTTTGGGACACATTCTTTTTTTCAGCTTATATTTTAGAGCTGCACAATTTGTATGCGGTTTTTCTCTCCATTTGCTTTCTGCAATGTATCCAGGGTAGCCATTTAGTAGAACGTATTAGGTTAAGGGTATTACAGAGCCTAGTTTGTGAGAAGCCAGTAAAATTTCCTGAGAAATAAATGCATACCCTAAAGCTGTTTTTGCAAAATACAAAATGGTAAACAATTACAATGCTTATGGTACGTTCAATGTTAACAGCTGTATGCATTACAGACTGACGTTCAGAACACTGGTACAGCAGTGTCTGAACAGAACATATTTAAAACCGTATTTCAAAGCTTGTAACATGCCAACATGCAAATTAATAAATTCTTCTTTCCAAATGTCACTGGCATGGTGATTTCCTGCCAGCCTGAGCATCATTCTCCTGAAGCAGTAAAAGTAACACAGTCAATCTCCTCTGAATCCTATCTCCCCTGCTTCCTGCAGGGTCCCTGGGAGTTTATGATTCATATTCAGAAAGCTGCACGCAGTAGCCCTTTGGGGATGTATATTAATGAAGAAATTTTCTCACGCCAGAGCTGCCTCTTTATTGGAGTACGAAGGGTACAGTCTGTTCTGAGCAGCTTTTTAATTTCTCATAATTAACCCTGCCAGAATTAACATTGGTGGCATCACTGACAGCAAATTAAAGAAGTCACATCAGCAGAGTTAAGCTTTTTTGTGTCTTTTCTTCTCCCTCCCACCCTTTTGAATCTCCCCCCTCTCTTTTGGTGTGTGTTTAAAAAAGAAAGTTCTGAGTCTGTCAAGACAATCCTCTTGTCACTGCACCAAGAGCCCTGCTGGGATAGGTATGATGAGAGCATTTTCAGTCTTCCCTACTGCTGGTACCAACCTGTTCCAGTTCTTAACTGGCCACGTGCATGTAGATTCCTGGCAAAGATCCATGGTTTCAGTTTCTTTTGCTCTAAGAGGCATAGTGGTTCAACTGATCTCCATTGTGAGCAGATGAAACCAAGACCTAAAAGCCCTTTGGGGCATTCAGACACCCTTGCTTCTCACAAGGTATTCATCAGATCTGCTTTGAGGCTCTTTCATCCAGCTTTGCATCAGCCCATTTTAAACAATCCTGTGCAGATGATGAAAAGAGACACAAAATATCCAAACAAACATGTTTTTGTTCTGCTACATCAGAAATAAATGTCTTAAGTTTTGATATTCCTGCAGCCACTTCATCTAGAATTTCATAGAAAAAGAGACAGACTCCCCATTGAATTTCCCCATTGAATGCTTGAGAGGAGAACAGACCCAGAAGAAAGCCTGACATGGCGAGTGCCATTATAAGAACTATGATTCAAGTGCACATTCTCTACATGCATGCTCTGAGAATTAAGGCTCCACACGTCATACAAGTGTTCCCCCCTTTGTTTGATCCTTTGGTGAAAAGTGACAAATTGTAAAGTTGAACTGCCTAACAAAGGTGAGATATAAGACTGTTGCTGTTAAAATCAAGTGAGAAGCAGAAGAGGGTGAAATAAAAGCAGCAATATTCATTCATCTGACTACTAATTTCTGTAGAAATTGTAATTATTGATCCTCTTATTCTTTCAGAGAATGAATAAAATGAATAAAAGTTTTGTTTGTTTGTTTGTTTTCTTTTTTTCAAACGAATAAAAGTCATGATCACAATTCTGAAGGAAAGAAGCTAACTTACACAAGTCCTGGCATTGGATCACACCAGGAGATCATGACTTTAGCAGTCCATTAGGAGAATTTCATGACTACCTGCTACTCTGAACTTGCATCTGTTTGCATTGCATTCTTCCCAGGGGCCTATCATTATACCCTACTTAAAGTTTCCAAGTGCCAAAGCACCTGCTTGGACTTCAAAATGTTCCTGTAAAGAAGGATGCATATTTTGACAGTACAGTGTGAGAACAATCTTCCACCAATTCTCTGGAATTACGTTACTGTAAGACATCAGTCTGAAAAGCCCAAACCCACAAAGTCAATAATGTTATCAGAGTCATTTGGTGGCTGAAGAGCCAGAATAGGGATTTCCATCAATAGGGGGTAGAAGTCAGGAAGAACACAATGGTTATGAGCAAGCATGTGACAGCTAACAGAGTACCTCAGCAAACCACAGATTGCATTGCAAAACACTGCAGTCGGTGTAGCTTTGGAAATATTCCAGGGCAACCAAAATGAAGGTATGCTTCTTGCACTGTCAGCTGACTTGACAGCCACTGCTCAAACACAATCTCTGAGTAATTTTCGTTTGCCACAGAGACCACCGGAGGGTAAGAATGTGATTTACATTCCGTGGCCTGAAAGGTCGCAGCAATGATGGTACTGCAGATTACTTGCAGATATGACAGAACCATCAATTGCTTGAAACTATAAAATTGCATGTGTCTGTGTGGATATGTATATAAATATATTTCTGTGAGAAGGAATCTAAGTAACTGCTAAATAACTTTCTGTGCCAAAACCTACAGACAACTGGATTTTTGCAGAAGTCATTAAGATGACTTTAGATGACTTTGTTTTACTAAGGCGCTAAATAGCAGTAGGCTAGTGCTATGCAAACTACAAAGTTAAACTAGAAGACCAACACAATAGATACCAACAGCCTGTAGTATTCTGCAAGTATTCTGCATCTGTGAGTATCCCTAGAGTCAGGCCTGACTTTTGCCTTTACAAACCAGTAACTGTGTAACAAGTTGTTACGATTCAAAGTAAGGAACGATACATTCATAAAAACAGGCTCTGATGAAGTTATAATCTCATTGGAGGTAAAGTGACACTGTGATAAAGTAACCATAAAAACTCTTATTGTGTTGAATGACAGGTGAAACTGGCGCCTGTACTTGCATGTGAAAACTAGAAAGAAAGCAATGTTTGGGAGTTAAGAAACAAATTAAGGTATTGCATAGGGAAGAGAGCATGAGTTCTGACTTCAAGGAAATCGTAACAGCCTGAGTGGTAATGAGTTTAAGACAGCACTGGTACCAAGGCTGTATAGGTTCACAATGGAAGGAGAAAGGCTTTTTGCATTAAAATATTGAAGTCCTACCTGAAAGGCAGGAGAAAATGAGGAGAGCCAAACACATTATTAAGATAAGCTCTTAGATAGGTTATAATTCCTATGTGACCCCAGCTGTTTTTGTGGGAATGACAGTTTGACTCATCAGTGAATTACCCAGCATGCAGTTACAGTCCTGGACCAATTTCTCATCCCCCTTTAACTTCTCTAATCACTCTAAAAGTGTGAAGGACATGCAGCATTTTAATTAGCTCCCTGCAGACTCTTCCCAGAAAACAGTACAGCTGAGAAGATTAGCAACTGCATGGGTTTTCTGGGGTTTTGAAAGTTCTCAGGTAATTACGAGACACTTCCAATAGGCAGTAGATATTTACACATCTTTCTGAGTCGGCTCTCTGAGTGTTATGGCTGTTCCATCACTGACATACAAAGTCTACAGATGGATGACTTAACTGGGAATGCTGGAATGTAATAAGTCAGGAAGGAGGAAAAAGAATGGCCAAACAATGCACAGAATTACTGGGAAGGTATTTAGAGCTTAGTGCAAAAAAATCTCTGAAACCATTCATTCCGAATGTGGCATGGCTGCAGTAAAGGAAAAAACAACAAGGACACAGAGATGTATCAACAAAGGGCTGGAATACAAATCACAGGAAGCAAGATTATTTCTGTGATAACTACTTCACTGCTGGAATTCTGTTCAGTTTTAGGCAGCACACAGGTAAGTTAGTTTTACTGCAGAGAAGGTGCAACGTTAATGGTTCAAGGCTCTTAAGAAGATTTGTTGTCCAGACAGGCCAATGTGACTGAATTTATACTTCCTAGGAAAGAGATCAGTTTGAAGTGACTGAACAGAATTATTTCATTTCATATTAGGAACATTTTAAATACAGCACAGGAATAACCTGTTTATTAGCAATTAAAAAAAAAAAAATCCAAAACCATAAGCAAAACAAAACTATAGGCATCATTTCACATTTGGAAAGAACAAGCCAGTACCTGCTATCAGTGACAGCTATAAAACTCTCATCAACTTCAATGAAAGCCACAAGTGTGCATCTAATTGAGGAACTGAATCACAAAATGTACAGAAAAATCATTTTGCTTAGAGAGTAATGAATATGCCATATCATGATGTCAAGTAATATTACTGTCACACTCTCAATGAATTTATGAAAGATTGATCTTTGATATTTTTATTAGTAGACAGTAGATTGAAAGAGAGCAACAAAACAAAGTAAGTATTAATAAAGGTAAAAGAAAGCAGAATTAATGGGCAAAAAGGCTTTTTCATGTCCATAAATTGCTAAGTGTATTTCTAATTAATTTCTCCATTCAAACAGGCAGAAATAAAGAACAGAGGCTTTTGAATGTGCCGTGAACTCAGGAGAGACTCTGTAGACTTGGACAAATAATAGTATAAAATGGTTTATGAAACCAGAGGGTTTATGGTCTATAAATAACTTCTGTGTATTTTTATTCCTTCCACGTACAATATTACTGAGGACTGGATGATAGCTTTTCACTGCTGCCTGGTTGACTTCTTCCACATACACACCCAAGGTAATGACGATATTGATCCCGAAGAGACATTTTTTGAGGCAGATAAAAAAGCCACACAACTGAACTAATAGAAAGAGCCTCACAACTTTGTGGTAAAGCTGTGGTCTTTTAAGTGAATAGCAATTGGCTGTACAGTTTAAAACCTACATCCTAGGATCTTCAGGGGTCTGGGATGCGGGAAAGAAAAAAGAAGAATAAGACATCTAAGAGATGGCTCAGGGCGGTTAGTGCCTTTAATGGCCCTTCAGATAGCTATCACGCAAATTTTTAGGCATCCAAATACTATTTGTATCCAAAAATACGTGACACGTGCTCATCAGTGCAAACAAGAGACTTGCTGAGAAAATGCTTCTCATCTTTAGGACTTACAACATGCTCTTTTTTGGTTAAATGTGCAATTCAAAACATGCCTAATTCCTAAAACCCATATATGTGACACAGCCTGGGTTTCCATGACTACTGTTCTGAAAACCATATTAATTATTCAAGAGGTCCATGCCATTCTCCCTGCGTTCCATAAGGAATGCTGGGAAGCACTGTCTGCCTTTATAGAGCAACACAGATATTTATAAGGGCTGCATCACTGGCTCTAAATACCACAGATATTTTTTTACAGCACTATGACATCTGCATGATTGGTCTCATAAATATTATTTAAACACTCTAACGCATCAGTGAATAATAGTAATCACAATTTAACACACACACACACACACACACACACAAACACAGAAAAAACTCTCCTCTGCTTTTTTCTTCTATATTTCCACAGTATTTAAAAAGATGTTTTGATTCTAGTCTCTGTTTGTCATCCTGATATGATCGTATTTTAAACAAAGCCAACAAGCTTGCATGCAGTTAGGATTAATTGCCTGTGTTTTCTTAAGGGGTATTATTTCAAATTCTGAAACTTACATTAAACAACATTTCTCACACCAGCTGTGAAAAAGTCAGGAATGCAAGCATTCAAGCAATACATCCCCCTGCCAATGTCCTGCCACAGCCAAACTATCAGCACCACGCAGGTGCATTACAGGGCCCATTACTCAAATGCAGAGAGGAAAGGAAAGTGGGACAGATTCTGCCCTCAGTGGGAGCAAGACAACAGAGTTACCCCAGATTTATACCTGTGTGACTGAGAGCATAATCTGGCCCAGCATCAATCTTCCCGACATAGAGTCGCTCGGGATCTCTGATTGGCATACATGTAATACTCAGGCATCCCTTAAGAAAAAAAATTTATAGCACATAAGAGAAAATGATAGCTTTCCTGCAGAATTTTCTAAGTCAAACTACTATACAAAATTCCACTGCTGACATATTCTAGATCTCAATTAAATGTTCTATAAGCCTTCCATGTCTTATCTGCAAAAATAACATTCTCTATTAATTTCTACAGTTTAGGGAATATTTTTCCATATTTAAAAAAATATATACATTTTTTTCTTTCCAGAATCTTGAAGTTTTAGCCCTGTTATCTCCAGTAATACTTATACAATATCTGAGTATGCTGCTGACTGTTTATGTAAAATGGGGACTTAAATGTGGATGGTAAGGTAAATTTGAAGTTCCACACTGCACAGAGACTGCCTTCTTTTAGTCCTGTCATCACCTAACAATGCCAAAATGAACAACAGGGAAAACAGAGCTCCAGAGTCAAAGCCCATCGAAGTCAAAACACAATGAGCAGATCCCAGATAGATGCTCCCTTATGTATCATCAAATACACAACAGTAAACAAGTCGAGCAATGCATTGGTATTTTTAGGTCCCAGAATTACTGGGACATGCTGTGAACCCGTGCTTCCCTCCCTCAGTGCATTATCTCCTTCTGATGTCATCACACTCATTCTGCACGTTACTAGCTTCTCTGCATTCTGACATGGATCAGGGTGTAACAGCAGAGCAGGAACACGACCGAGGCCTGGGATGGCAGTTTTGTTTGAGAATCTGCCACATCGCGCATCACCTACTTGCCTTCTGTGAACACTTGCCTCCTCTCCTAACTTGTGCTAGGTGGAAAAGTTCTCCCCATCTGGCTATGTACAGTGCCTAGAGCAAGCCTCATCTTCCCTCAGTTTAGCTGGAATGTCAAGACATTGCTATAAAACTGTTAATATGGCATAGAACAATAATTTCCAGTTGCGTACTCAAAGGATTTTCTTTTTCCTCTTTCTCCCAAACATTTCCCTAACAGGGTGCTATCATTACTATTATTATTTACTATTCAGATTGTAGCTCTAGTGCCCACAATGTGCATTCTTTATTACTCCCAAGGTCTCACTTGCCATACAAAGTGATCCATCCAAATACAGATAAAAAGTAATTTCCTCAAGAGCAAGGTGTGAACTGAGCATACCTAATTGTGTACTGTTATATCAACTGCATAATGTTGCAATAAAATTCCAAAACAATGTGATTAAAAATTATATCAAACGAGGATACCAAGGTGCCATAGCCAGTCAAAGTGCATTTATCTAATCTAAATTATATGTTAAGCAAATGAAATAAACATGCAATTTACTAATTAAAGTGCACTCTCATTTATCCTGTAACCACCATAAATTACACTGCAACATTTAATTTTTTGATTGTTTAGCAAGGTTTATGACTGCTCTGCAAAATTAAACACAGAAAGAAGGGAGGGGGGGTTGGATTAGTAGGAATGCACTACTTTTCTCCTCCCATTTCATTTTAGATTCATTCCTTTTAGTAGGTTTTTGTTTAAAGGGCTTTGTGTGTGTGTGTGCATGTTCTCTTTTCTTTTACAAATAATCATTCCTTTCTATAATAGCATCTTAATTTCATTGTGAATCTCTTCTATTTCCAAAGCATTCCACCCTGACTTTTGACGTCATTTGACAGCTATACATTTATTTATTCATTTTCGCGTATTTTCTGCAATGGTGTAGTCTGATCATTTTGTTTACCTTGTTTCAGTTCCTTTAACAAAGATTCCATGCTTAAAGCTCTCACACAAAGTCAGTGTCAATGGCTTTCCTAACCATACAACAATTTTCTGCCTTTAATCCAGAAGAGACTGCCCAAGTTACAAATATCAGCTGACTGGCTTCTAGTTGAAGCTGTGAGTCTTCCTTCATCTAGAGTCAAATGCTGAAGGCACTCCTGGATTCCACTCACAGGGAACTGTGAACAGTTGGGGTTTGTTTTGTTTTAAAATACAAGAGAAGACTCAGGATCTCACTGTGCCTATCTACCAGGTCAGCTGTGTTTCGGACTTCTCAGAAACGTTTAATCCCAAAGCAAGGTTATAGCAAGAGAAATGGGCAGGGGCTGAGAAATCTGAAAATTACTGCTGAAGTCCTCACTCCGCCTGACTGCTTTGAAGATTCTCTGAAACTTTGCTCAATATTCACATTCAGTATCTGAAGATTAACATGTCCCAAAGCCATCCATCTATATGATTTGACAAGCTACCTGTAACTAACGTGCTCTTACAAGTTCCCATGAGAGCAAAAGGCCACAGGGCAAATTTCGTAGGTTGGCCAATATTATCTCTACCAATAAAACAGAAATTAATGCCTTGAAGTATTAAGATTAGAGCTGCTGCACCCAAGAGCTACCCACAAACTCTCCAAACCACCACACACCACTGACATACTATAAACCCTCCATAGACCCAAGGTGAGTCATGGATCTGTGGGTAGCAGCACTTCTGAACTGGAAGTCTGCAGTCTCTGCTGCATTCTGCATTCCAAACAAAGGGGCAACTGCCAAGAGAATGCAAGAGTTTTCACAGCCTTAATCATCTTTACAGGTGCTTAAAGGCTTTCAGCTGAAGCCTACGATCACTCCAGAAACTCTGTAGTGACTGTATCCAAACAGAAAAAGAAAGAGTTGCTTTCACAGCTTCATTAAGAGGACAAAGTGCTTTGTTGGAAATGCACGTTTATGTTCTAATATCAGTAAATTTGTTCAAAATTGAGAATTTTTGCAGAGCTCTTTTGTCTAGAATATTCTAGAACTGAATGCTATAAATGAATGCATATGCTAGCAGAAATTCAATGGTAAGCACTTTGCACAGAGTGGGGTTTCTTACAACAAAACAACCGAGGAACTCTTCCATCCAACCTTTTACTTGCAGTTCAGAAAATAGTATTTTTTCATGCACGTCTCCTCTGTGGCAGATGAGATCAGTACTTTTGCACTTAGTTGGTTATGGATGCCTCTTTAATTGGCATTACTTAGCTAGGAGAATCAGTAAGTCAGCTGCTTTATTCACAGGGCTGCTCAACTTACAGTTTTGCTACAAAACTATTTTCTTTAGAAATTCTCCTGGATTCCTGTTTTCAGTGAAAACTGTTTTTCACTAGAACAAGGAAATAGTTTTGCTATCTAATCTGCCTCCTGAAGCCTTGCCTAAAGACAGCTCCTGCTTCATTGGTGATTTATGTTTTGGAAAATGGGAGAGAAATACATTTCTTTCTTAGGTCCTTTTTCTTATTTTTCCTGCTGACTGGCATTTAATAATATTGCTTCTACACTGCACAGAAAGAGTCCGCTGAAAGCAAAATGTTGCCATTTGGTAAATAAATAAATAAAGCAATTTCTTCTTACACATGTATGGTGATCTGTTAGGTAGAAAATACCCATTATGCCTAGTCTGCGGTGGGGATGGGAACACCATCTCTCAAACTGCTGCTGATGTCATATGATGAAAAACAATTTTAGGTACTGAGACAGAAACAGCCCCTGAAACCCCATGGGATTTAGGATGTATCATGTTTTCTGCTCTCTGAATTATGTCTCAATCTGCTTTGATTTTTAGGACTGGAACGAGATCTTGGACTTAAGAGTTGATACCAACAGCTTGTGGAGCCAATGTCCATCAAAAAACGTGTCTTTAAAGTGAATGGTCTGTGCTAAAAAGTATTGTTAATCTAAAGACTTTAATGCAGGGACAAGGTGTGCTAATTATGAGGAAACAGTAGCTGCCTAATTCAGGGGTTACAAAATGGACTGACTAACTGTTAGACTCAGTAGCATTTGGTGCAGTTGTTTAACCAAACTTAGCACATTTCCATACGACCTTCTGCAATCCCTCCTCCCCTCCTGACCGCCTCAGAAAAAAAAAAATCGATAGTGCTTTGTTGTAGGGTTATGAGAAATTCCAGAAGTGCAAGATAAGCTGCTCTCTCAGTTCAACCATAATAGCCAATGGAGCTCAAGGGAACACACAACGACCAAGGCTATGGCTCACTATTTCTGGTTTGTTATGACTTGAGTATATTTTGATGCAGGAAAAAAAATAGTTGCCAGCATTTCCAATTTTTTTCTCCTGAAAGATACTTGCATACCATTTCCTGGAAAATCTTCCTACGAGGCCTGAACTGCTGGACAAATGGAAACCCGCAAGTTCTCCTCCCGACATTTAACAGTGAAGTTATTTTTAAAGTAAAACAACTGCAGAATGTATTTCTTTCATTTAGTTCCAAAATTATTTAGAAGAGCTCACTTTATTGTACAAAAAAATGTCACAGTACAATTCTTATTTGTACAGTGGGATTCATTTCTGTTTTGCCATTGTAAATCCAAAGTAACACCACTGGGCTGAATTGTATTACACCCGATTTTCAGAAAATAAAGGAGACTGCAGCTCAACCTATTGACCTCTGCAGGATATTTTTGCCTAAGTGATTACTGCAAGATAAAGCCTTCTGACACAAGTGGAGTTAAACTGAATTTTAAAAGAAAAATGGGCAAAAGGAAATACAAGGCAATTATCTGATTACTAATAGGAAGAGGTACGGAGCCATAATGTATAATGTTTAAGGGATTATTCAGCTTTGAAGAATGCTTGCTTAACAGCTGCTACCGAACTGTGGTTTGTGTACTCGGCAGAGTGTTTCATTAATGATAATCTACAGTGTTTACAGCCCATAGGCTTCTAAATATGTTAAGAACCTTTTTTATTTTTATTTTATAATCCTTTTCCCTTATGTTTTATGTTTTTCCTGATATTTCTGAGATCTGAGGAGTTTTTTATGTTTCAAAATGATTCATTCTGCTCTGACAACTGCAGAGCAAGATTGCAGTAAATGTTCCCTTGTTATCAAGACTATGTATTTATAAACAGAAAGGAATACCATCTAAATTCATACCAGGGGTTGGATTGCCATCAGCTAATACATTCAGATGCCAATATACAGTGCTCTATTGTTTACATCCAAAAAAGAAAATGTCAAACAGAGGTGGCTTTGCCAGTTACTAGATATTCCTCAGTCACTTCTTGGGTCTGTCAGGTTGCAGCAAATTGAAGCTGCATTATTTTTGACATCACGTTTGACCTGAACTTCATTCAGAGGTATCCCACAATTATTTCAAAGGTATGGTATTGATTACAACTCAGATATATTTTGGAATTTGGCTTTCAAATGCTTGCCTGACCCGCCCTTTACGGCGACGCTTCGGCGATGTTAGGAAAACAGAACATCATTGAGATTCTAATTCCATTGTGAAGGGGATTACATATCACGTAGAAGACTAGGAAGAAGACCATGATCCAAAAGCCAAGTCACTGAATCCTGGCTCTAAGTGTTTTGACAGGCGCGATCTCAGTGGCCATGATTCTGTCATGACAAAACCAAAGCAGATTATTGCTTCAAAGCAATTAATGTCGTTAATTTTGACAAAAACAGCACACTTCTCTGTCGGTGTTTTCCAATTCCTTCACCTTCTCCCACTTCCCGAGCCCCAGCTGAAGCTGGCCCACACAGCGGCGCGCCGGACTGCAGCAGTAAGAGGAGCCTTTTGCCGCAGCAGCGCGGCCCAGCAGTGCTCAGCGATGTGTCGCTTCGTTCCAGCTGCTACCGGAGTGGCACGAGCACTTCTCCAGCCGCTAGAGGGTTGGTTTTCTACACAAGCCCTCCACTGCGCTGAGCTGCTGAGCTAGCCTCACTAAAATGTACACTTGAAAGAAATCCTCTCCCTTCCTGATCACTATTGGTTACTATAGAAACAAGAAAGAATCTCTGTTCCTCTCTAAATTTTTCCCCTAATGCTTTTTGCAACGCTGTATGAAAGCAATTCATTTTTTTATTTTTAAGACTCCATTCATAATCTCATTTATCCAGTTAAAGAATATTATATATATATATACATACATACATATTATTATTTTTTTAATGGGCATGAGGTTTAAATTAAAGTAACACAATCCTGTGCATTAACTATCTGTGGTCAGCCCATCTCTCCTGGGCCATTTTATGGCTCAAGCTTTTCAAAGTAAATAGTTTAAAACAACGGTATATCACAAGAGTTAAAAGGGGTCAAGAGGATATTTACTTAACCACTAGTTGACTTTTTAACTTGGAAATATTTCTTCAGTTACTGTATTTAAATGAAATCCATCTCCCCAGTGTCCCCATAAATTACTAAAACTCCAGGGTTCCCATCCACATTGTGCGTCACCACCCCAGTGCATGCAGCTCTTTATGCTTTAGGAAACTGTGATGTTCGCTAGCTTTGTTATTGTGCCCTTCTCTGGAGACCGCATTTGCACAGGAATTGCCGAGGCCTGTAAATATTGTATCTGCCTTGTTGTAAACGCTAGGCAAACATACTTGCACTCAGTTGTGTTAAAAAAAAAAAAAAAAAAAACACCCAAGAGCTGCTGAGCCAGGAAAAAATTCTCTAACAGAAGTTTGACTTAAAAAAATAAAAATATTTGAGGAGAAAATCTTTACGCTAAAAAGACTAACAAAGGCTATGCTAGCCAGAAACCAAAACAGCAATGCAAACAAATGTTATTTGGGGTCTACTGCATCCTCCTATCAGAGGAAAAAAGAAGAAATAATCATTTTTCACACTGTAATGATGCAATATAACACTTCTTTTGTCAAAACAATAATGGGCACACCTTTTCAGTGCACATAAATAACTTTCTTTTACAGTCATGTCATATTTATTCTCACATGTTGACTTCGAAAGCTTAATATTCATGCACACTACAAATCATTTACTGTAGGTAGTGAGACAAACTCTGCAGAATAGAGGTTGGCTATATTTTGCATTTGCAGACGGGACTAAATTCAATCCTGATGTCATTAATGCAGCGAAGTGGCAGCCAGGCCAGATTCTGTCCTGCGAATCTGAAGGAAGCATTCGGTACAAGCATCCATTTGCTACTGCTAATTACCGCACGTGCACCATCAGTCAGCAAAGATGAAAATAAGGCAACCACGGAGCTGCAACCTTGAAAGTGTTCTTTGTTTTCCTTTTTTGTCGTTGTTGTTTTGGTGAATTTTTGCTTTATAGGAATTAAAATCCTCCTGCGGGTGCTACTAATATTATGACAGTTGTAAATGAATCAAGCGCTGGCTCAAACTCATCCCCAGTTAAACTGTCAGCCAGCATACAACTCTTATATCGCTATCTGTAATATCATTATTAGATCATCTGTTGGGATGCAGCATAATAACATGCTTGAATTAAGTCACCTGAAAGCTTGTGGTGGTTCTGGTTAAGACTTAGTAAAAAAAATATTTTTCCTCAATAAAAGAATGAAAAGAAAACACACTTACTGTATTTTTTTTCCTCTGAATGTAAAGAGTAATTTGCCTCACATTTTGTAACCTTCTTTTGTCTTGTTAAATTTGAGATGACAGCTCCAAATGAAAGCCCTTCAATTCCATGAAGAAATGAGAACTGAGTCAAGAAACATCCCAATGTTATATTTTTTTTCCAAAGCAGTTGGCCTGCTCATAGCAACAGCTGCTTAATATTAATTGCTTTACATTGCTAGAGATAACTTCTTCCATAACCAACCTAAGTTTCTTAGAAAAATAATTACCAAGCATTTGCTCCACAAGCAATAATCACACTTGGAGTCATTAATTTGCAGAAATTTTGTTCCGATTCACTACAGAAAAATACTCTGTGTCTGCAAAGAACCACCTTCAGCATCAAATTTCATTTCACTTTGACATATTTAAGCATTGCTACAAAACAAAACAAAAGCAAACAGCATCTCCCAGCTCAGACCAGCACTGCTCAAAGGCTAATATGAAGAAAGATGTTTGTGGTTGGATTGATATTTCAATACTCAGCAAACTATCAGTGATGCACCAATATTAACAAGGATAAAAATACTGAATGCCTGGTGATCTGCCAAAAAATTTATGGTACCCACTATGCATTTTATCTTTCTGCCTCTTCAGGAAGAAGGAGTTCTGTATAGTTTTATGCACAGAAATCCATTTTAAGGGATATGCTGAAAATTTCATACCAAGAACCAAGAAAAAATTTGCTAACTTTTATTGCCATATCGGGAAAGCATTTAATATAGTCTCAACAGAAAGTCAACACGTATTCAAGAGCATTAGAGCTGCATGGTTAACTAATTATTAGCTTGGAAAAGCTCTGTGAATGTAGTAAATCTCTCTGCTCACGTAGGACTTGTCCCAGTGCTACCGGCTTCTAGTGTGGCTAGAAGAACACAAGGCACCTTGATGAAATTACATAACTAGAACGAAACCTCCTAACTAGTAAATAGTCCTTGCTACTGGAAATGTAGTCTTCGTTTGTATTTATTCCCAGTTTACCCTATGCATAACTCAAGGTCCTACTCATGTTTGACCATCTCCAGCTCTCCTGAGCACAGCTAAATGGAAGCACTGCATATCTGCTGTGGCCGCTATTAGCAGATTATGTAGCTAAACAAGAATATCCAGTTGTTGGTCATTGATTTATCAATAAAACAGTAACTGTAAAAATGATAGAAGAGGCTCTGTACTAGATAGTCTTGTGAAACAGTTTATTTCTTAAGCATTAATGACCCGTTTAGAGGTCTTTACTGGTCAGGTAATGACCAGCTAAAGGAGTTAAGAACCCGAGGCAAAGCATTGTAATAAAACCATGCATACAGCATGTGTTTGGTTCCTCCAAATTCTATTAGGATAGAGAACTGTAACGAATAATGAAAGACATGTCCAGAAGGCACTCATATCAGCCCTCTCATTTTATACTTGGCATAACGCACGTGGCCTTATTCCAGCTGCACAATTCTCTCCTTGGTTATGCTTCCACCTATAACTGGGAAGTGCAGTAACTGCAGCACAGAATGGCTAGTCATGACATAAAGGACCCTGTTCCTTTGGGCAAATAATTCTTTCTCTGGCTGAAGGAACCATCTAGGATCTTTTGCATCTGGAGGGAATGTGCTCCACAGAAACAGAAGGGAGCTAATATGCTGACAGGCATTTCAGCCAATCCCGTGGGCTCTAAATCCTATTCTACTAGTACTCAAGGTGGAAGGATTAAATGTCTTCTGTATTTCTCAGCAACTCTACACAAAAATATTGAGTTAAATATAAATGTTTTTGTTTTGTTTTCTTTCTCATGCTTTTTTTCTACTGCTTGCATTATGAGAAGAATTACATTAAAACAGGAGTTTAATATGGATATCTCCACCCTAAGACGGAGACACAAAACAGCTGTGTACATGTAAATGCCAGTAAATGAGAAGCCAAGTGTTGGAACAGCAGCCATCACCCTCACTCTTGGCTTCAGAGGCAGGTAGAATGCTCAGGCCCACATAACCGCATCTCACTCTTACAGCCCCACAGCATCATTGATTTTGGTCCTGATTTATGGCATCACTTGTTCTTGATAAGAGCCACTTGCCAGCACTACTCAGAAAAAATAAAATACAATCTGAGAGAAGAAACGAGAAAGAAGAGAGGATAAGAAATAAGAACTGCTAGGAAAACCTGCACAGATTCCTGTATTTGCAGGATGAGGTGCTCTAGGTTTATCTGCTCAGCATTTACGACCATATAATCAATGGAAAAATGAGGATAAACGGCATTCTGGAGACTTAGTCAAAAAGTTATTTAATTTCACTGTCACTTCAATGACTACAGTATATTTTAAATGTTTACATTGAAAACCACTCTGTAGTGTTTACATGACTAATTATAATAGCTTCCTGAGAGTATTTCCAATTCCCTGTGTAAAGAGCCTTTAAGACATGTTCAAGGCTTATTTCAAGCCTTAACAATCCTTCAGAACCATTGCAGCTAATCGTATAAATACATATTAAGCAAAATTTGATTTTAACTCGAGTATAGAGTAGAAAGGATAGAGGCAGCTGCATATTCACACCACTCCAGTTTGAAAGGTCAAATATCTCGGAGCTTAATTTCGGACCATCTGATCACAAGTACAATTTAGGCATTTACTCAAACTACATTTTCCACCAAAAACATAGGCAGAGTAGAAAGCATACACTAAATTAAATAGATATGATTATTTCACAGCCATACACTTGGAATAGCTGAAAATACAGAAATAAAACTCATGCCCTAACTAAAAGCTGATTGGATGCATGCATAGCAAAACCTGAACTTAAACCAGAAGGTTTATTCGTTTTTACAGCCAAATTATAAACTTTTGCAACACAGGGTTAACAGCAGAAGTGCTGACACAACAGTGAGGATAGTGGCGTCTGTAAGCAGCACTATAATTAATCTAAGTGTACTGTCACTACACTGAACACTGCTTCTGCAGGATCATTCCAAATCACGAGATGCTCTCTCTTTCTTTCTCAGATAACATGCAGTTTACTTCCAATCATGCACATTTCCAGTCGTAAGAAGATTTGCCAAAGGAACACTAGGTCTCAAAGCAATATCTTAATCAAATCAAAGTTTTCTTCTGTAAAAAAAATTTTTGGCTTTTGGAGAATTAGTAACATCTAATGCCTCAGGATAGAGATGTGAAACTGTGAGCTGAAATATGCACTGCTGGAGTCCGTACTCAGCCTCCTTGCTTCTAGCCATTTACAAGTACATCTATCTAACCTCCTACCCACACACCTACACTTTATATGGTCATAAACCACCGATGCAATATCTAAATTATACCCTGAAAACTCCAGGTTTGAAATGGGTTGTATGAAAATTCACCTCATGTGGTTTACTCATTTCTGCAAGAATAGAAGGCTCTGATTCCTTTTGGATGGAACTCATTTAAACAAAGCCCAGCAGCAAACACCCATAAATTAAAGCATTATTGGTATTTATGCAAAGAGATACACGTAAACTGCACGAATTCCATGTAAAAGGCTTTAAAAGGGAAAGCATTAGAATCTTACACATACTGCACTACCTGCATTTACAAAGTTAATACGTTCTTTGTGAATTAATACTTAGAAATGCATACTACAAGGCAAGAAAAAATTGTATCCCATCTGGAAACCTAAAATGCATGTGAATAAACAGATTTTCCCTACTGCCTCTCATATCCTCTGAAGCAATACTGCCTTAATAAACTAAAGAAAAATACAGGAACAAAATAATATTTCTAAAAATTTCACTATATCTGTATGAAGCTGGTAATTTATAAAGGATAGACATTTACATAGAATATATTGACAATATATCTCTTCAACATAAGCCATATTTGAAGCAATAGTCTGCCTCATGAACTTTATAACCGAACTATTGTGACTATGTTTACAGAATTTTTTTTATATATATATATGTATATATATACACACACAAAAACACACACACACCAGAATTACTCATTCTTTATCTTTGATATGCAGGTTTGTGATTAAAGATGGATTTGAATTCTACAGTAAAATTAAAATTTCTATAATAGTAATATTAACATGCAATTGCTACACTACAATAATGTAAAATGATAAAAAAAATGCAAAATAAAATTTGATGGCGTGTTTAGAATCAGGGCCACTGGGCCAGTGCAGACCTTTCACCATTTTTGCCCTTTGAAAACAGAGTTGCAACACTCTGAGAATTGGATAAAACATCTTCAGAAGAACATGTGTTTAAAAGACAACAAGCAGATGTAGCATAATCATTCATGTCAGGGCTGCTGTGGTGCAAAGTTGAGTTATGTTTTTCCACTAATAACAGTATTTTATCTAGCAAGCAAAGAATGCCACAACACACACACACACACATAGATATATATTCAGAGAAGCCAAAAAACATGTCTGATGACTGCTCTACATTTGAAGAGCAAATAATGATTACAGTCATATGGCCCAGACCAGTAGTTTGTCAAAACCTAGAGCAAAGAAGTATTACCAAAGTAATGATATTTATTCTTTCATCTAAGTATGGGGGTTTACAAACACTCTAAATTAGCACTAATTTTGTTCCCCTCCTTGTGTTGGTAGTGGCATTCATGCCATTGAACAAGCAATAGACCAGGAAATTAATTTAGCTGCAAAGTCCCCCACCTTGCACCTTCCACTCCGCTCAAAAAAAAGATGATTTTCAGCGGGAACATTTGCTTGATCTGATTCACAACATGACATCCTAAAAGCTACTATCAGCACAAGGCAGACAGGACAAATGCATAGTCAGTGTAAGACTGGAGGGCACAGGAGCATTTGTCCTGGCAGCCTGCGTGTGTCAGATTTAAAAATGAATGCACGTACAAGTCATAGTGTCCAGGCTGTAGATATTTTATGGATGGTTAAAGAATATCCAAGGCTCGTTATCCCCTTTGCTTTTTGCAACATCTCCAACTCTCACCTTTGGAAATTCAAACTCCTCTTGGCTCAGATGACTGCGTACAAAAAAGCACCCATAACTGCTACCATTGTTGCATCCCCTGCTGGGCAGAAGTTGCACATCAAGCTATGGCTACACAACTGGAACAACCAAACTACACCAACTCTGTTCCAGCCTGCAGGCATACCTGTTGCGAGCTAATCAATAATATCCACAGAACGCACTTGTGGAGCCCACCTTGTCACTTGGTGAGATGACCCTCTGAACTAGAGACCTCCAGAAAGCTGTTGACAAAGAATGTGCACAGCCAACATCCTAAAACATTCAGAAAAGAGGTTACCAAGCGTGCACTATCCTTTATGACTTAGGTAAAACTTTAGCATTAAGAGACAAGGCAGTCCAGTAGTGTGGCAGGCCTTATTCCTTTGCAAATGGTACCCACGTAACCCCCAAAGCTCTCATGTCACCAGTGTGCCTGACAACTTGGATGAGTGCAGCAGGTTTTGGAAGTCACAGACAGGTTTTTAGCTACTGCGTCCACAGTATCTACTTAATCAGCCTTCACATTTTTAATGTCTTTTCCTCAGTAGTGTGAAAGATCTGCTGAAAACAAAGGCAACAAATGACACTTGGAAATAACTATTGCTTCAGACGCAAAGCAATCCACTGGGACATGGAAGCCACAGTTACAGAGGTCCTGCTGAGGCTCACAGGCAACACACTCCCACATTACAGCAGCAGCTCACATCAATCAGCCAAGACCAGGAGATCCCAGTTAATTATCCAATACCTACATGCTAGAAAACGAACACCTTCAGACCAAAGACCCAAACCCCCTCCAAACCCCAAGGCTACAGGATCAGACTTACTTCTGGTGCTGCATTTTCGGTTGCATTGTAGCGCATCTTCAGGCAGGTGATGGAGGCCAGTTTCTCCAGGATACCCTCTCCCAAGCCAGGATGCAGGCTCTGCCCCCTCAGGGCACTGGTGGCTCCAAAGCCATGATCTCTCTGTCACCAGGTTATTGCAGAAAAGCCATGAAGTATGATTTAGGCAAATACCTTTTGCTGAGGGCTTCACTACTTCTAAGAAGACATGATGGGCTCAAACATCTCTCACAGAAGATGGCTGTAGGCTCCAGCTCACTACTGGTCAGATGCAACCCTGAGTCAGAGCGTTATTCCAGCCCTAAAAGGCAGGAGCTCAGACATCACTGTGGATCTTACATTTGCTAGTGGCTAAATCTAGTGATTAGTCAGCACTGGGAGCTGCTGAATCATTCTTCAAAGGCACCTATCTCTGCTTACATCAGTGAGGCAGCTGCTGTACTTCACTTCCACAGCCTGAGCTGTCCGTCTGTGCCTAAGATCCTTGCACTAAGACTGCATGATGCCTACGCTGTAACAAATGCCTGAGCCCTGCCCTGCCACAATGCACATGCTAATGAAGTAACAATATTGATATGCATAATAAAAGATGCATAATATTCAGTTCTTCATCTATTTTTTCTGATAAAATAATTTCAAATGTATGCAGCATTATCTGACGTCATGACAACTGTGAATGTTTTTAAGCATCTTTGAATGTTTCTGTTAATCCAGACTCTATCTCTCATTATAAATTGTTTGGGTATTAATTATTTTTTATTAAATGCATGTAGGCATTGATATTCATGGAAGACAAATGACATACTAAGCAGATGAGACAATTAGCATGAATTACTTCAATAACCCTAAACTCTTCCAAATCTCTGCATTATTAAACCCTTCTTTGATTAATAACAACAACAAAAATTAATATCACATTTTATTATTGTTATTCTTCAACATTTTTACTGACCATGACAGACTTCATCTGACTAAATCTGAATTCTGTCGACTTTCATTGTAGTAAAGCCCAGCCTTTGAGATACGGTGCTCTCCACAGGGGCTAAACAAAAGCAAGTCAATATTTTCTTGCAAAAGGACCATCCCTGAGTCAAGAGTGTGAGGAAAATCTTTAGCCAACTCTTAGAGGAAACTAGCTACTTAGAAATACATAATAAGCAATTAAACCTATTGCTTCAGAATTTAATTGGAGTTTTAAGAACAGCGGCAATTATTTTCTCATATCAGTGGATGAAATTTCTCACAGTTGTGTGCTAGCAGCTATTAAACTAAAAATGATACAACAGAAAACATTTGAAAAACACAACAGAAAAAGTCATAAACTTCTGCTCCTCAGTGATAAAACTGAACAAAAGGCATATTGGTTTGCAGTGGTTTTGTCCACAGGAGAATTTTGGTACTATTCTAATATCCACTCTGACAGAAAACAGCTGTAATGCCCTAAGTCAAGACTATCTGAATTTTTTTCTCTTGCTTTTTTTTCCCCCTTTTTTCTTCTTATATCTGAAATCAATTAAACAATAATTAAAAATTGATTTTGGAATGCTTAATCCTGCACATCTGTGCAATTTTTTTTTTAAAGTTGCTTCTGGGGAAACTTAAATATCACTGAACAAAATCCTCAAAACTTCTGTCACCAAACAGCGGGATTTAAACGAGACAGAGAGGAAAACCCTACTCTCCTTATTTAGTGGAGCGCTGCTATCACAGTCAACAGCACTGCAGCATCTTTAAAAGCGACACAGCTTACACTGTATCACCCACTGGAGTCAATAGGAGTGCCAGAAGGATGATAAACAGCTATGTTTCAGAAGTACGTTAACACCTAACAAGAGACAAATTAGAGACACTTAGGAGAGGTGTGCATGAGTAAGGTTAATACAGTTCTGTAGAATGTTGCAGTTCAGTTCAAATCCTCTCTCTGTCCGTGCACAGGGTGGCAAGAAGTCAGTATATGCATCTCAGGAACTATCAGAAACTTCCCCACTAAATCCTGCCTGTATTACATACATGGGAAGACACAGGTTGCCTCAAATAAACAGAAATACCTAGCACATCTGTATTTGAAGGTTGAGAGAAGGACCTCTTCTGACCACGAGAGGGAGAATTGAATCATACTCATTGTTTATTCACATATATTTGTTTCTCAAACCAAGCTTGCATGGAACACATTTCATGAGTTCATCACAGTCAAGTGACACACCTCAGCAGATATACATATATGATATGTATACCCTATATACATACTAGGGGTGAGCAAAAGCAACTCCCAGAATGTCTTTTTCATTGAGGGACACTGAAGAAGATTCAGTAACGGTGAGGTCATGCACTACTTGAGGCAAGTTAGGGCTTAATTTTCATGAGGATTTCAGGAATGACTCCTGAATGCTGCAAGTGGGATTTTGCAGATTCATCTGTGCCTTGTCTTTTTCATCCCACACTCTCATGGCTGCCTGTTTCTGCCCCACTTCACAAGTCCCACTGGCGCTCCTAAGAACACATGAGCTGTGGGCTAGCATTGAGTTAAGGCCTTCAGACACCAGGTTTAGCTCCTCACACTCCTGCTAGTTCAGATCTCACCTACTAGGAAGTCTACTCACATGTAAAAAGCCAAAAATTATGACTGGAGGTCCTTACAAAAAATGTAGACAATCCTGACGAAAGCGTGGTTTCCTTGAAGAACACGGGATGCTAAAACCTGATCTTTTCCTTAAGTCTGCAGACACAGATTTTGCTGATAACCTTACAGACACAATGCAAAGTACATCTATTTTTCAGGCTGCTAGGGAAGTTACAGACTGAGGGATGTATGAGATTTTCGTGAGAGGTTTATGTTTATTACATCTATTGCTGCTGATAGCAATAACTAAGAGGATTCCCCACTGTACAAGCCTTTGCAGATCAGCAATAAGATCTTATGTTCTGGTTGTGCTTCAGTGCTTGGAGAAGTGTGGAGTAATAGAGGTAAATAAATAAATTACAACATGTTTTTTTTCACCCAGCTTCAAAACACAATCCTATTCCTCATTTTTCAGAATCAGCCATTACTCATGTTCACTCCTGAGGACTGGCTTTATTTACAGAAGAACTCAGACTTTATGTCATATGGTTAGGTCTCATAGCCTCCCAATGTTATTTGTGACTGGAATAATCACAGACCATTTATAAGAAATTTGAGGCAATATTAAGTACAGAACATGTTTTGGTTGTTGGCCAGCATGTCTGGACCTTATACCATGCTCAGTCAAATATATCATCAAATCCATTTGGTGGCTGGTCACAAGCGGTGTCCCCCAGTGCCCGGTACTGGGGCTGCTTCTATTTAACATCTTTATTAATGATCTTGATGAGGGGATTGAGTTCACCCTCAATAAGTTTGCATACAACACCAAGTTGGGAGGGAGTGTTGATCTGCTTGAGGGGAGAAAGGCACTACAGAGGGATCTGGATACACTGGATGGATGGGCCAAGGCAAACTGTATGAGTTTCAATAGGGCCAAGTGTCGAGCCCTGCATTTTGGTCACAACAACCCCAGGCAACCCTACAGGCCTGGGGAGGAGTGGCTGGAAAGCTGCCTGATGGAAAGGGACCTTGGTGTGCTGATGGACAGGCGGCTGAATGTGAGCCAGCAGTGTGCCCAGGTGGCCAAGAAGGCCAATGGCATCCTGGCTTGTATCAAGAATGGAGTGGTGAGCAGGACCAGGGAAGTCATCCTGCCCTGTACTCAGCACTGGTGAGGCCTCATCTCCAGTACTGTGTTCAGTTTTGGGCACCTCAGTACAGAAAGGACATGAAGTGCTGGAGAAGGGCCAAAGGAGCAACAAGGCTGGTGAAGGGCTTGGAGAATATGGCCTACAAGGAGAGACTGAAGGAACTGGGGCTGTTCAGTGTGGGAAAAGGAGGCTGAGGGGAGACCTTGCTGCTCTCTGCCAATATCTGAAAGGTGCTTACAGCAAGAGCAGGGTTGGTCTCTTCTCACTGGTGATAGGGTGAGGAGAAATGGCCTTAAGTTGTGCCAGGGTAAGTTTAGGTTGGATATCAGGACAAACTTCTTTACAGAAAAGGTTGTTAAGCACTGGAATGGGCTCCCCAGGGAAGTGGCTGAGTCACCATCCCTGAATGTTTTTTAAAACTGTTTGGATGTGGTGCTCAGGAACATGATTTAGCGGAGGGTTAGGGTAGTATGGTTAGGTTGTGGTCAGTGATCTTTAAGGTCTTTTCCAACCTGAGCAATTCTATGATTCTATATTCTATGATCATGCTAATCTCCAGCCAGTGAAAGGAGATGGGAAACAAGCTCCATTCCACCAAAGAACATCGCAGTGGATGTGACTGGGACCCAAATGCTGTCAGCAGACAGATGTGGAAATCCCGTCCCAAAGCAGTGGTAGTTTCTTAATCTACTGATATGTAATGAATAGCTACTGATGTCATCATCAGAAAAGGCCATGCACGGTTTCTATTATGTTCCTTCTAAGGCATGCACTTATTTTTCTCCCTTGAGTTATGAATTCTTTTTTCTTTTCAGAACATGGCTAAAATCTAATTCTACATATTGAAATTACTACAAAAGGCAGCTTGTATCTGACATGCAATGGCAGTACAGTAATACCTGAACCACATTTTCTGTGCTACTGCAGCAACAAAATTAATGAGCTGACCTATATGAGAAGGAAGTCAAAACAAATTTTTCCTACACAATGGCAAGGGCATTGTATAGGAATAGGTCTACTTATGTCATTCCATATTATAAATTCACATACACTTAGGCACAGGAAAGAAGATTTTGAAATTTGGACTGCAGAAGAACAATTTCTGTTAAATCAGTACAGCACATCTGTACTCAACCTAGCAAGAACCAACACTCACACACCCATTTTTTGAATGTTTGAAAATACAGCTGCAACCACAACATCCCTCCATGGGATGCTAGGGAGAAGCATCTTAAGAAAACGAGTGCTGTACCCACAAGGCAATGTGGGTACAGCTGTGTACCCACAAAAATATTTTGTTCATATAGATATATTATGCAGAGCATATTGTTATATGTAATACATAGATCTCCTGTATTACATGCGAGGACTGCTCCAAAAGCAACGTCTCCTATTTTATTATGTTGGCCCACAACCTCAGGCAGATGTCGGTGGGATGGCAGTAGAGACTTGAACCATCCTACAAATACCCTGTTACATTTTGTTGCCTTGTAACAGATGGCAGCAGAGGGGCAGTCCGACAGGGTAGCATTTGACATGGAAGTGTGTATGGAGCAAAGGGGTGGAACTGAATTCCTCCATGCAGAACAAATTGCACCCATTGACATTCACTGGCATTTGCTGGACGTTTATGGATGCCGATATGAGCACAGCGAGGGGTTTCAGCAGTAGTGGTGACGACAGTGGCCACCTCTGCTGGCGCAGATGTTTATGATGTGCAGGCTCTTGTTCATTGCTGGTAAAAATACACTATGTTGAAGAAAAACAAAAAAAAAAAGCAGAGTATTCTATAGCTGAGAATTTGCTATATAAAATAGTGGTGTTGTGCTCTTTGTATCTCTTGTCATTTCCATGGAAATAAATAGGAGGCATTACTTTCAGAGCAACCCATGTACATGTAAACTATATGCACCAGCAAAGGTGTGTCTCTACACAGCTACATACGAGTTTTCCATTGGCAGAGAACTCCAAGCACAGAATGTAAACTTGTTAATGGACAGCATCCTAGACTAACGCACAACATGCCTGCAACTGCAATGGATCCGCAGTGTCCCCAGAGCTACCAGGGCTGGTGCTCATCTATCTCCCTGCAGCAGGGCATACAAGGAAAGGCTAGAAGGCACAACCACTGCTCAACATCTTTGATCAAAGGGGTTGTTCACAGGTAAAAGGGGAAAGGTCCCACCCTTAGAGACACAGCAAAACAGGTTCATTTATTTGAGTATTTTTTTCAAAGCTAAAATCTATGAAGAAATGTTAGTGAATTCCACAAATCCTGCAGAAGCACTCAGTGGATCAGTTAAGCCAGCCAGTGATACTAGAAAATACTGATGCCAGCACTTCTGATAAGCAGGTTAACCTGTAATGCTTCAACTACTATCCTTGGTGTCACTAACTGCTTCATCCTGAGAGTAATTGACTCCAGGGGAAAACAAAAGAGGGGATTTTGGTTTGTTTTGACAAATCCACTGCAAGGCACCACACTAAGGTGCCAAAGGCTACTTTGTATTTACAATGCTGATGATACACACAACTCAGAAGTTTCCTGACCTCAAGTACAAACACAACATGAAAGGTGATATATCAAACTGACACTATCACAGCCAGGAAAAAAAAAGGAAGAGAAAAATAGCTTAGATTTATACCAGGCTTGCCTGCCTAGCATAAATACTAATATCAAGCTATGCAGGCTTTGTTATAAGGCTGCCTAAGAGTTTTGTAATGTACATAAGCACAGAACAGCTCCAAACAAAATGGAAAGCACTTCCAAAGAAAAACATGGCAGGAAGTAGAGAAAGAAGTCTTATGAATCTGGAGAGTAACTTTAAGTTTACAGAAGCAGCAGCATATTCAGGCTTCGCTTACCCTCTCATCACCATGCCTCATCTTACACTTCCAGCCTGCAGGCCAGCAACCACCCCTCTATTTATTGGGCCCATACTTTCTTTTTCCACCATACTTTTGTGCATGGGTGAGCCACCTTATCTGAAACACTATCAAAGGATGTCAAACAGAAAATACACCCTCCAGAGAGCATCTGACCCCAAGGCTTCTTTTAATTGAGGCATTAAGACGACTGATCTCATAGAGGGAGGGAAAAACAACAACAAACCTATACACCTTGCCCTCCCCCCGAAAAACAACCTTCCTGTTAGTTACCTGGTGTAATGTCATGCCCATAAGGGAAGGGAAGGAATCAAGGACATTGCTCCAACACATAGGTTAAGATCATCCTTCTGTATATAGGGGTATTTTAATTGTTCAGGAAGAGCGTTTACCCACTTTGTCACAGCTGTATCTCCATCACTTCCAACCGTTCAGGGCAAAAGCTACTTGCAGTACTCCAGGACAAAATACAACTGAGGTGAAAGGAAATATTTGTATAAGTAGAGATAGATGTGTGGTGTCTAAATGAAAGCAAAAGCAGAGAATTCCGCAGCTGTAATTCTTCATAATGTCTGTGTGACCCATTAGAAGAGAGACATTAAAAGAAGTCAGTTACTTTAGAAAAGATAACATGAAGGCATTGATCACAAGGATAAAGTAAAAGTGGAAATTTACGAAAAGTTTTGTAGTACTTTCTATATCCTCTCATGCACTACAGACTAATCAGAGATACTGTGAAAATATTAATGTGAATAACACAGGTGCATTTCCTCCAAAGAACATACATTTGAATAATATAACTTATAATACAAGCTCTGTATCATAATTTAATTTAACCATGAAACCAATTTCTGCCTTCAACATTTTATGTTTTACGGTATGAAACAGAACATTATTTGCTGTAATGTAGTTTATTTAACCTTAACCTGATGTGGTGCAACAGTGAATGCAGATACACTCAAAATGTTAATAATATGACACATCAAACTGATTAAAATTTCAGTTGTGTTTCCTCCATCTCCTTTGGAAAGTTAATGAATTAATGAATCTTTAAAGGATAGTCAGGGAGGCCTTAAAAAGAAGATGCCTTTTTGAGTAAGGAGAGAAAGTGGCAGATTACAACTTAATGGCTTCAGAATAATGGTAATTTCCCTATTTTCTTCACTTGCCTTAGCTCAGCTAATGGCTTCATTAGTGTCCACACTCTCAAACAAATAATAGGGGACCATGTCACATCCATCTTAGTCACATCACAATAAAACCGTTAAATACAATTCAGCTACCTGCCTTCTGCCTATGCTATGAGGCAGAATTAGCAGCACAATCGATACAGAATCCTGGCATTAAATGCTTTTTTTTCTAAAAAGAAGCGTGTCATCAGGTATAATCATGCATTGCTATTTAACAGTATGGCAAATTTTATGGTGATTAGATTAGAGCTACTCAGAAAGGACACAAAATAAAGGGGAAAAATATCCTTACTTTACACCTATTGATTTAAAAAAAAAAAAAGAGAGAGAGAAATCAGAACAACAGAAACCAGCACAAACCATCACCAAAAGTACTCAGCTCTTTATTTGATAAAATTGATGGATTACCTAAAAGTCAACACAGACATGTCAAGTTCTTCCTGATATCTGACATCCCATATACCAAATCATTTCACAGACCAGGCTAATTAAGCAGCTAAAAACCTCCTTGGCTTTAGCTACATTTGTCCTGGGAGAAGAGATTCCATTGAGCCAATTAAAATTTTTGGAACAGATTCAGTGCAACTGAATACAGCTCCATTGAAGTGTATGAAGACTGATGCAACAACAACTTCACAAACTGATCCTGAAACAGTAAAAACAGATTGAAATGATGACTTTTCAAACAGGTTTTTTCAAAAAGGGTTTTAATTTTCAAAGGGATTGAATTTCAATTATTTTTTATCATTAGTTTTAAACTGAATGCAAGCAGCATTGTTCTTTTCACTCATTATATAGTTTGGCTGCTCTATGCAAAATGAAATACATTTAAGCATATTTTTCTCATTATATATGTATTTTGTACAATAAATAGTTGAGACATGCACATTTGGCAGAATCTAATGCACAAGTACTATTATCCTCTACTTTTTATCTGTGGAAACTAAAGGAACAAGCTCCAACTTCTACCCAGCTAAACCGCAGCTGGCAGCAGTACACCAGTGATGCAGGTGGGGAAGATGACCCATTGCATACACCAGGAAAATCTCCAGTGCTTCAGGCAAAATTCTGTTCACAGATCCATACCACAGATCCCCACTCAGCATTCTGCCCATTCGTGACCCAAGTATCTGATGCTTCCAAAAACTGCTATAGACAAGTACAGGCAGAGGTTTACTGGATGATACCAGTTTAAGGTAGGATTTAGCAGAAAATATTTCCTGGGCTGACTCTCTGGTTTTCTACATTACTCTACAATAACCACGTCCAACTGATGTGCAGGAAAAAAACCTGCTTTTGTAAATCTTAGAATACATGAAGTGCCAGGCATCTGCACTTGTCAGATGAATAAATTCTTCCGACAACATAAATCTGATCCCACTGAGAAACCTTTTTAAAAATACATTATTGACTAAAAATATTTATATGCAGTATTTTTTCTGTTAGCAAAGGAATATATTAACTACTTTGCTGTTACTGTAAGTAACCTCAGGCCTAAAACGAAATTTTTTTGCATGCGTGCTATATATCCCTTTTGAATTAAAATATGATAATGATATTATACTAAATAACAGCTGAAGTCCCAGCCTTAAACAGATCTTGAGTGACACCTGAATTCTAAGTTTCTATAAGCAGTTTGGAAACGATGAGGCCTTAGTGAGAAATACTGCTTTCAAAATATCTAGCTATGGGTAAACACAAAATATCCTTTTTTTATATTATTTATTGTTAAGTGCTTTGGTTCTTATGCACTATTTTACAATGAATTAAGTGAATTGCAACAGAGAGATGGAAGAGGCACATGAGATCATCTGCATCTTGTCAACCTGAGGATACTAAAACCTTATAAATAGCAATAAACTTATAGAACGAACAAAAATGGAAACCTGTCAGATTTGGGCTATCATTGTGTTTCTTCAACGACTTGTTCACTGCTCACTGTGGACAGCACTATACTCTGTGTACAGCACTATACTCTGTGTACAGGTATACAGCTTTAGCCTAAGCAAATTCCCATCAAAATGAATGCAGATGGCTCCACAATACATTTGTCTATTAGATGTACTTGAAGACATCACAGCACACACTAGCTTTCTATTAGACGTGAGCCCACTAGAGCAATGATAGATTTTGTTTTGGGGGCACTGGGATCTTCGTCTATGAACAGGACAAAATCACTGGGCCACGACTCAAGATGTAGTTACAACATCAGCATGATAGCATCACAGGCAAATCAAAATGTGACTTTTTTGACGTCAAACAACCAAATTTTCACCTATGCTTTTCTCTCTTTTTTTTTTGCCCCCCCCCACCCCCAAATTTGTAGATTTGAATACATCATTGAAACAGTACATTTAAAAAAATGCAACAGTAAATTTTAACACTTGCTTTTACGGGAATCCTTACGAGTTCAAATGGAACTTTCTTTTTCTGCTTAACAGTCTTCTAAAACTTCGGTATTGCCCCTTTACTCACTTAGTTGCCCGTAGAAAGAATATGTTACTGCAAGGCAGAAGAGGCAAGAGGGAGATGACTATTTGTAGGTAAGATAGGCAAAAAAGATGTATTTACTATACTCCTGTTTTAACCACCACACCGAGCAGTTTTACAGAGTAGAGGTCTCCTCAGAGTAAGCTTGCTTAGCATTCAAGTACATTATCTGCCTAAACTCTGCTTTTCTGATTAAAGTTTAGTATTTAATTAAAATTGTCTTTAATTAAAATGCAAATATTCTAGGACTTCAACAATAAATTGTTTACACTAGACTGAGAAACAGCCCTCAAAGGCTTTGGAAAAAAAAATAGTCTCAATTGCAAGCAATATATTCAAACTTCACTGCTCAGTGAAAATGGGTAAAGATCTTTTTTTCTCCTATTGGCTTAATCTTTTTTAAACAAATGGAAAGATATTCCAATTTGTGTGCAGAATTCAAATAGAAAACAGTCCCCAAAGTTACTGGCTGTTGAGCAAGCAATTACGCCAGTTCAAAACATCTTTTGTGTTTGAAACAATTCTTTTAGCCAATTTTGCTAGGAAATGATACTAACACCACAAAAGAATTGCCAGTTAAATGAATGATACACATAGTTCCTTCACTGAGCAATAAACGTGTATGTGCGCCTGTGTGCAAGCAAGGATTCATCTGTTATCCCTTTACCAGAAACATCCTGCTAGAGGTTCAAAAATAGCTGTTCTGTTTACAAAAGAGCACAGTTTAGATACAGCAGATATATAACCCTGCTCATTTCTTTCTTTAAACACACACAGAAAGACTCTACACCCTGGGTTCTGATTTACTGCAAGCTAGACTATATGCTCCGTAGCATCAACAATACTTTTCTGTGTGAAGTGCTGCAACTCAAAGGTGAATTATGCTTATGACCAATTCATAGCCATCCTCTATTGGGAATAAAATTGAGTCCTTGTAGTTAACCTGACTCAAGCTCACAAAAATACAGCTGTTCTTTCAGGAACTATATTTCTAAAGACATTTAAAATCAGGCTTTTTGTAATTTTTGATATTACACTAGAGTACTATTATGTAAACCTTACTCAGAAAAAGAAAGAAAGAAAAGAAGTAAACAATACTTGGAAGGTTTTATGATTTATTAGGAAAATCCTGCATTATACTTGTCATGGCTTTGCTGTTCAAATACTGAAGAGCAGTGATGCAAGTTAAATGAGAAAATGGAAGTAACATTTAGCAAGTTTGCAAAATCCATTTACAGAAGCCAGTGGAACAAATCGTATGTGGGAACTTTTTAACTGGAAGTTCTCACCAGAGTAATGGCATCAATCTGACCCCAATGGAAGTCCCATAAACTATACTCATTCTCTCAGAGAAATTCTTACAGAGATCCATTTGCTATAAATTTGAATTTCCTAAATTCATTGCAGATCTGAGAAACCAAAATGAAATAAATTACCACAGTCTGGCACTATCTCCTTCATCATACTAATTCCAGATTTCAGTATAAAAGCCATTACTTAACTTGCACGCCATAATTTACACACTCTTTTACACAATAATTTTTGATCCAAGAGAAGATTCATTTTCCTTTTGTAATTATCTTGTGTCAAAGTCTTTAACCTTTTCATCTGAAAAGCTGGAGCTGGATTCCTTCTTGTAACATACGTCAAGAGCTGCACTCCTCAACGTGCTGCAGGAAGATGCTGGCTGGAGCAGGGAGCCATTTGGTGGCACAGGGTTGCAAAACAAGATAACACTGAACACCAAGCAACGACAGCAACTTCTGAGAGCGGTCCTGATTCTGTACAATTCAGCACTAATTTCACAGTTCCCTAAACCTGACAAAAGACAATATTTCTAATAGGATATATAATCACTTTAATGTCTCCACAAACATCCCCAACAGCAAAGCAGTCCATGTGCTGCTGGTTCAAGCCATACACAGTGAGAATCAAGCTCACTGACCTTACAACCTGGATTTCTCCAACAAAAAATATATTGTTAAATAAATCTTAACAGAGTGCACCAGTGTCACCAACAACCAAGCACCGCCATCAATTGTTCTCCAAGCACTCCACAACAGAACAATTGATTTCAGTGAATAAAATCTTTGTCATTCCAACATGAAGTTTTAAGTACAGCCCCACCAGACCCACTTGGTAGCAGCAGCTAATTCGTATGACTTATACAAACGGCTGATGATTCATTAATAAGCACTCCCAGAGCCCAGGGAAGGCAGGTGGAGCCCAGACACCAGCAGCCAGCCTCTCACAGAGAACCAACAGCAGGCACCAGCTGGGCACAGTGCCTTGCCCCAGCATTACATCAGGATCTCACTCTGGCATTACTCCAGCACTACCAACAAAACATAAGATCAATATTCTGCCTTCTTACAATTTACAGTAACTTAGCCCACTCAGTGCACATCTAAGGTGTCTTTTCAAAATGGCACCTTTTAGTCACACAAGAGGCCTTGCTCATTCTAGCAGCTGCAGTATCTCTTGGGAGTGGGGAGCAGCTGACACCCCAATAAAAGAGGATCCTATGCAAAAAGACAGATGCGTCTCCACATTCGCTCCTAGCCTATCCCACTGCCATTGTGTGAGGGTTGTGGTCACCCTGATCCCTGCACCCATAAGGCACCATCATGCACACACAGCTGTGCGCAGCTGCCCCGGCCAGCAGACTTCTGCTGAGGTGAGGTGTTCCCTCTTCTCGAAGGAGCTTCACACTGCTTCAGACCTTGGCCCATAGATGGCACAGGCTTCTGGCCCACTAAGTGGTACACCGACTGGACAACAATTTCAAGCAGGAGGAAACAGGTGTCAGACCATCAAACGCATCTCATAGGGTTCGCTCCTGTCTCCAGTGCTGGTAGCAACATCAGAGTGTCAGATCAGCTCTGTGGAAATGGCCTGCCTTCCGGTCCACCCCAACAAGCTTGAGAAGGAGGCCAACAAGCTGGGCATGGGCCCCAACCAGAGGCATGGCATGGCAGCGGTGACCCACGGCAAGGGCAGCACCACGCACTGCTCTGCTCTCACAGCCATCCTTCGTCTGAAGAGAAGGGGTGCTGCTGCAGCGAAGGTGTGAGGTGACTTCCAGCTTAATTTCTCCACTGAAACAAAAAAAAACTTCTTTAAGTGATACAAATTCATTCCTGACTCCTAAGAAGGTGACACTGCATTAAAGGGTCAGAAATTAGCTCTTACTTCAGTCACCTTTCCTGGGTGAGGAACAGACCTTCATCCTGTTTCCAATTTACTCACTGGCAGAGGTGTATGAATATTCTCTACCAAAAAATTTGCAAACCCATCTCAGTAAAAATTTTCTTTTTGAGAAGTTTCAATCTTGTATTTTTATCAGAGATCGGTGGCTATGTGGAGGAATGCCTATAATAATTTTTCTCTTTTTCAGGCTTATTCTAGAACTGCATCTATTTTGAGGTTTTGTTTAGATCTGTTGCAGCTTTCATACCATCGATCATGTTTTTCTAACCCGCTTTGAACATCTGGTGGCTCATTCCGAGGCTGCATAATCCTGGGTTGTTGATTTTTTTTTCTCTTATGTGTTCCATTGCTATTAGTTGGCTGTTTTTCTTGTTGCTGTTTTTCAACTTAGATTTTATTCATCTTAAATTACAAAGAAAAAATAAAATTAAAAGCACAAGCTCTCTCTGGCCTCATCCTGCAAAACAAACTCATATCTGCCACAGCTTTAGTTTCATTCTGCTGTTTTGTTGGATTTCTTGGTGGGTTTGTTTGTTTCTTTTTGTTGGTTTTCTTGTTGTTTTTCGGTTTTTTAACTGCATCAATATAAAAAAAATCTGCTAGCTCAATCTAGAGGTGGGATGAGGAGAC
This sequence comes from Meleagris gallopavo, assembly GCF_905368555.1. Classification (NCBI taxonomy): domain Eukaryota; kingdom Metazoa; phylum Chordata; class Aves; order Galliformes; family Phasianidae; genus Meleagris; species Meleagris gallopavo. The sequence goes on from NC_139412.1 coordinate 18,371,307, forward strand.
GATAAAGGATCTTGTTTTCTTAAAGATAAAAATCATACTTATAAAAGATGCCAGATTGGCAGTCCCACAGAGAAGAGAGCACACACCGTTTAACCACAGCCCAGACACACACTCTCAGCAGGACCACTGCAAGCTCTGAAAAGGGAAATAACAGTCAAACCTTGGCCTCCTCTCTGGGGCTGCCAGCAAGGGCAAAAAATAGCACCAAGCGTGGGGATGGGTTGAGTGACACTGACACTGAGAACTGATTAAGGAGCACAATTATTTTGCATAACCTAACAAACAGTTATCAGACGGTAACAGATTTGATCGCTACCAGGCTGGACCACATTCAAACCTGACAAAGAAAGACATGTATCTCCTCAGCCAGCAAGTCTCCTTACAAGTGATTATAAAACAAATAAGATCTGGAGGTTGACAAGAGTCCCTTTTAGAAGCGTTTGGATTATAAAATTGCTCTGACTCATTGCAGCATATTGCTCCCTCTTAATTAACAGGGCTGAACTTTGTGCATGTCTAGACTTCCTCCTGTAGAATGGCAAATTTTGGCCCTCACGAATATCATTTGAGGTCATATTATTTACAGAGCTTTTATTCATTTGAGTCATTTGTTTCAAACATATTTTCCACAAAAGGAAAAGAAGCAACAATTGCTGGGCCATTTAATCCAAACTTAACAGTTTAGATGTTTTATTCAGCATTTTAAAAAGGATTGTCTTAAGGAATTTTATGTGCTGCATTTCTAATGTTAACTTTACAGACTGTAAAGTGCCTTGGGATGCTCTGGCATGCAAGGCATTAAGGTATTGCAGGATTTAACCAAATGTGTGTTGCACTAAAAAGAACGTTTTATGAAAGATAAAAAACCCACGGTAATGTTAGTGTTTATTAAAAGGTGCTCAGATTTATATCTTAAAACAAAACAATTTTTCTCTTCCACTGGTAAAAATGATCTCTTCTCTAAATGTAAAATTTTCCAACAGCACTGACATAAAAATTTTACACTTTAGCTAAAATATATTTTCCCACATAAAAATTCAGCCCTTTTTTGTTGTTGTTCCTTAAGTAGATAGGCTTTAGGATTTCTGTTTGCGATGGCTTTTTTCCTAGTAGTTAGTGGTCTGAACAAATTAACTATATTAATTACCTTGATTACAAGATTTTACAGGTGAAAAATAGGATGAATCACACATTTCGATCCATGGTTTCTACTACTATCAAAAAGTTGCATTTCAAATACAAGAAAAAGCTTGTACAGCTAAATCCCTTGACATGCCTTGAAATCACAGAATAGGCTTGTAGGATTTAATGTCAGTGGGTGAAGTTCACCACAGTGAGGAGGGACAGCATTAACACAGACAGAGCAGCCTTATCAAGGAGAGGTGGGGTACTATATCAGGCTTTATCTCCACCTTTTAAACGGGAGGGTGGATTTGATCCTTCACCACCCCCTCCCCACATTCTGCCTTTGTAACACCTAAGTACTCAAAAGCTCTTTGGTCTCAATCCAGACACTGTTACTGACTGTTAAAAATATGGATTGATTTTAAAGGCTACAGATAAAGCCCAAAGATGGTGTCATGGATTGCAACTAGTATGGTGTCATGGATTGCAACTAGTATGATTAAACACAAGATCAAAATTTACATGCAGAATATTTCATGGAAAAAAAAAAAACCAAAAAAACAACCAAAAAAAACCCCACAGATAAACAAACCCCAAACACCTACCACTACTGGAATGCTAGTCTCAGTGATATCAGAAGAGAAGCAACAAACAACCAGTTTTAATGGTAGATCCATCTTTTCATTATAATTACATCAAAAATAAAATATTGTGAAGAGCAGTATACAAAGAAGGGAAGGATTAGTCATCTACATTCTGAGTATGAAAATTAATATGGCACTCATTATACATTTTCATAGCTGCAGATTTTTTTGGAATTATAGGAACATTTTCACAATGAGGGATACTTTCTAACAGAAAGCAAACAGATCTGTTTCTGCAGGGTGTCTGCAGTCTAAATAGAAAAGTTAGCATTCATGGAGCTTTTAAACAAACGCCTTCAGATGATGAGTCTAAAATCCAGTAATATTCTCCAATTTAAAGAAATACTAGTGGAGCTATGTCTTCCTATTACAGTGGTTCTCTAAACAGAATCAAAAGAAGATACTTTATGTTAGCTAATCATGCCTAGTAACTACCCCTCCTATGGTTTTCTTTTCAGTTACTTACATGTTACATTTTGTTTTCACTCCCTTTTTTTCAGCCCAAGTTCAAAGTAAGATCAACCCATAAACTCAACTTACATTTTCACTGCAGACATCCCCTACAAATTGAAATACAAATATGGTCCCTTTCTTAAATCTAATATTTGGTGAACTGTGCTACTGTGTAACAAGACAGCAAATCTCAGGACTCCCAGATCTGATTTGAACACCATACTGAATATTATTGACTGAAACTGGAGCCACTTATGGCATCTTTTACCTCAACCTCTTTCTCTGTTTATTTTGCACTGATACCTGAAACGTCATAGCATACAGCACTGTGTTATCTCTGTATCTATCTCAATATCTATAATTACTTTCTCTTTTGTAAAAACTAGGACAGGGAGTTGCAGCCCTCAAAGATTACAGATACCCATCTTCCCAAGTCAAACTAAGCCCCAACATGCAATCATAAGATTGTAAACAGCAGTAATTGTACACTAAATGTCTTTTTAAAAAGCCAAATGTGCACTTAAACTTTAACTCCCAACCACTGGTGCTCTAGAACAAACAGTAAATTAGTGAATACAAAACTAAAAACTACAAAAAGCCCTGCAGCATGCTCCTCAGACAGGAAATGACTGAGAATTTCACTTTAAAAAAAAAATAAATCAAAACCTCTGTAGATATAATGCTGGACAGCTTCAATAAAGCACTGCCTGAAGTAAATGCATGAGATGATCTTGTAATCCAAAATGAAGTGTGACGTGTGGTAATTACCATGCATGGACCACCCTCACCCTACAAATGAGCCCATTCTAATTTCTCAACTAACAATCTATTAGCTGACATGTTCTAAAATGGAGTTATTTGCACCTGTGCATCTGAGTACAATTCAGCTAGTTTCATGTATATAATAAGGAACTGAGGCTTCCTCTTCTCACTGGAGCAGGTGGCACGCACGGAGCAGAAAGCACAGGACTATTTTTAATCCACGTAAAGCAATACGGCTTTGAGGTACCATTCCAGCCTCATTCACAGTGAGGATACAGACTTGAAACTCTGCACAACCATGTGATGGATTTGTCTTTTGCTGGGCTGGGGAGGAACATTTTGGGAGTGTTTTTGGAGGGAGAATATTACACAGTGGGAATGGATATAAAGGTGAACACAATGATTCAGATTACAGTGAAGTCCAGAACAGACCAGGATGCCTCCTTGCTTTCTGAAAGCAGCCAAATCAGAGTGTGGAGGAAGATCTCATTCAGCCAAGGCATCCTGATGACAAAGGACATGGGTTTTCCAGCCTTACACAATGAACATTGTTTTTCTGGGGAGTGAGAAGGAAAAGAATCCAAACATTTTAAAAAAATAATAAAACGTAGCTGAGAAATGACAGAAGCTGATTGCTCTTGCAGTGTTCTATAGCATGTGCTACTGCTTGACAGCTCTTCTGACAATTAAAATGGAGAGGTCATGTGCACTAAGAGCAATGCCTAATTATGAAAAACATAAAACATTGTATAAATATTCCAACATTTTCAAAGAAAGTGACATTTACCACCAAAGGTATTGTGTTTAGTTTTTTCCATATTACAATATTGCACATTTAACACCTTCTGTGAATCAGGAAAAGCAACACCCAGGCAAAAGAACACCAATATTAACGTGCTCTTCTTTTGCATGGATACGTGAAAGATATTTGAAAGATCTCAGAGTACCTTCAAAAATCTTAGGCATGCCCTAAAACACCTCTAAGATTAAATGCATCCCACAGTATCCATTTTGCAACTGTGCTCAGTGATAGAGATGAAGCCCAGAATGCCCTCCAAATGGAACTCCAGATCTAGACCATAGCCGTCAGATTGCTTGTTGTTGTTATTTATTACCCAACAGTTACTACTTTAACAGCATCTGGAGACTGAACAAGTTAGGCCACACTACTCTGTGCCATGCAAATATGTGATGAATGACTACATGGGGACTTTATTGTAGTACAAAAGCTGTAAGAACCAATTAGCCTTGCATAAAGTATCACAGAATAGGGGAGAAGGGTAGAAGATGTGGTGTGAACCTTAAGCTCTTATATTTTAGGAATCAAATGTGAACATATTAAGTCCTCCCAAAAATCTTAGGGTTAAAATACAGATAATTATTTGGTTTTAAAGCATGCCTTTATGCTGACGAGAGCAGCTAAGCAAACCAGCACCTGTCAAGTCCATTAAACTATTCTCTATTTAACCAGAATTTACATTTAGTTCAGTCAATTAATATAAGTCCTATCAGGTTCATGATAATTAGCACACATTAACAGCATCAACAGCAGCAGAAATAGCATCAAAAGAAGAGCTTTGTTGTAGTTCTGCTGTTACCACCAGAGACTCCTATCTGATTTTACCTGGTGATCTACTTGTACTGCCAAGGAGACCCACTTATTTGCCCTTAAGCCAGACAAATTACTGTGACAAGAAGCAGACTTAGGGTTGTTTCCATTCACAGATCACTTTAAGTACTTTACGGGTCATGTGCTGATAAACTACTTGCTTTACCAATTTTGTTTCCTTATCTATGGCTAAACTGTTTTAGTTAGAGGGAAAAGATGTGTTTTACTGAATTTGTTTATTTGTTTGGTAGGGTTTTCGTTTTTTTCTTTTCCTTTCCTTCCTTGTTGTTTTATTTTAACCATGCATGCATTGTAAGGTTCAGGCCATTATAGTTAAGAGCTATTGGACCAAAAAATGATTTGAGGTCAATAAGAAAAAAGAAATCCTATTTCCTTTTTACCCTGCATAGTTACTGTGACTAGCACATTAGCGCATGCCAGCTTCTTAAATGAAGTGCCGCTTTGAGTAGTCAATCAATAAGGACACTTTTTCTTTTTTTTTAGGTTGGTATTTTAATGAAGTTAAATGGCAGGTACAACTCTGATCCTTCACACAGATGATGCTCTCTAGCTCAGACATTAACTATTTCAATCAGAATGGTCATATTTCAGATAATTGTTTACACACATACACACACACACACACTTACTTTATAATTCTCTTCAGCTGCAGAATCATTAGGATATAATTTACAATGAGAACTCTATTATTTTTGTTGTTTATTAAATAACAAGCACTGATTTTTTTCCCAGTTTGAACATTTTTCTTTATCTCAAACTCAAAACCATGAAGCCAAATGATTAGTCTAAATTACTTTGATAATAAGAACAAAAGTCAACATTCTTTGATAAAATTAGCCACTGTTTTAACAAAGTGGGCATTCTTCGTCCTTCACTTATCACTGTTATCAGTCCAGCATGAGGTAAGAGCTGAAAAAAAATTAAATCCATAAATTCTACTGCAAAGAATATTATTTAAGCAGATAACTTCAAAAGGTGAGACGCTGTTAGAAACCAAGAATCAAATAAGAATTTTAGATGCCTAGGCATTTCAGCGTTCAAGACAGACTCTCACATTAGTTTAAAACAACTGTTTTTGTAGAAGAAGCAACAGAAGAAGCAGGAGAAAATTGCTACAAACCAGGCTGAATTTCACCAGGTGAAAGTGTTTTGAGGCTCCATTTTTAAGAACATACTGGAAAGATTAGCAGAACAATCCAGAGCTCTGATTCCTTTGTGAATTCTAAGCAATGATATACTTAAGATTTTATTCACACACACACACACACGCAAAAAAAAAAAAAAAAAAAAAAAAAAAAAAAAAAAAAAGAGAGAGACAAGAAAAAATGGAGAAGGGGGGGAAAAAAGAAGATGTACATGTTTTTTCCATTTCAAGTGAGAATTTCAGCACTTTACTCCTGACACGCAATGAAAAAAGCACTTGTATACGACCCAGCCATGCCAGCAGAGAAATGAAGGGCTGTGTAATGATCTAAGAAAATCCAAATGGGCATACAGGAACAGCTCATTTTGCAAGACCTCCAAAACCAACCTACTGATAAACACCGGAGGGTGCCTGACTGCCTGCACGCTCACATGCCTATTTGTTGCTGTTATTCTTATTCATTACTGAGTCATTATTATTATTTAAGTGTCGGCAATGCACTCATGAACCAGAACAGATGCAAAATATCCTGTGCTAATGAGAAAATCAAAGCCTTTCTTATATTAGCAATTTCATATTATAGGATATCTTTATTTTTGCCAATAAAGCACAACAGTAATTAATACAGCAATATTTTCTTATTGTTCACAATGAGTAAAGCAAGTGAAACTGCTCAGATTTTCCTCTGGCTCTCCCCCCTACTAGCGCAAAATACAATAAATGTTATTGAAGAATTCCTACTAAGACAAACAGCTGCCAAGTAAAATACAGCAAACATCTCCCATGAAAGGCTGTTGTCTGCTTATTCAAATACAGTCAGTACTGCTCACAGAAAACAAACTGGGGCACTGCTTTTCCATACTTACACTGTATCTTATCACCACCACCATCTCACAGGGCTGTTAATTGCCCACTGGACGGTGCTTCCGGCACCCATTCAGCTTTCTGAGCAGCAACTGGAACCGTACTGTAACCAGCACCCCTGAGCATATGCCTATATGAGGAGACTGACAAACGCTTCCATTTCCAACTGGCTGTCCTCAGGCAGGACGCCCGCAGTGCCGGGTGCAGCTCCCACCATGCACAGCCCCAGGCTGACCTCTGGCACCAGCCAGACCACAGGGAGCCTCGGGACGGCCGTGCTGCCAGCCTCGCAGCATCAGTGGGAGCAGGAGGCGGCACAGCTGTGCCTGCTGCCGTACAACCGCCCATTTGTAAAGCAGGCCAGAGGTGTCAGAGCGGTTTGATGGGCGTAGGTAAGCCTGCTGCTGAGGATACTTTAGTTTAGCTGAGAAAGAGGGCACTGTTCACTCAGTAATACCAAAGGTAAGCCACTCACCCTCAGCAAGCAAACCCATTCATATTCCTTACATTTGGCCCCCAAACCTAGAAGTAGGGTGCATCTCCGCCTCGGTAAACATTTCTGTCTTTCCTCGGAGCGTTCTGTGTCATAGGAATGTACTCACGACCAAAACCACTTTCATGACAAGTAAAGGTTTTTTCTCAATTTCAGGAATGAACAAAGTTTAACCAAAAAAGCTGTGGCTGGGTGGCTGTCAGGGAGGGCAGCGGTGCCTCAGTGAGCAGGCAGCTGGGAGCAGAGGGCTACACGCTGGCAGTTCCTCCTGAACCAAAGCAGGCTGATGAACCCCATGGGATTTTTAAAGTCTTATTTATAAAGCATCGTCAGGACCAGACACAAGCCCAATCCTTCACCAGGAGCAAAGTGCATGTAATCCTCTGTCAATGCTGTGGCAACCCCAGGAGGAGCCCGGCACACCTCCCTGCCAACCAGGGCTGCAGCTGCTCCCACTGCTTCTGTGCCCAGAGCTTGCAAGTGGGACTTACAGAGGAGAAGCTGACTGTGCACACATCTGAGAGCAAAGCACTCCCATCAATTGGAAGTATGTGGGAAAAGGAGCCAAGCCTGAAAAGCCAGAGCCAGTACAACTGCAACATGCATCAACAACTGAAAACGTGAATGAAGATGTTTCACACTCCATAAGTCCTCAGAAGGGAGAAATGAGACCTTCAGAATCTGCATTTCTGAGTAAAAAGGCAACTAAAATCACTGGATACTACCTCTGTGTTCAGCATCAGAAACCCAGAGAACCTCAAGTTCAGAAAACCCAAGCCTAGCCCTAACCACTTTACAGAATTAAACGAAAACGGCAGGAACATCAAACACAAAGAAGAAAACATCCACGAACAGATAATCTTCCCACACTTTAAAGGCCTACATGAAGCCAACGCTCAGTTGTAACAGCAGCATCCTGTCAACGATGCAGACTTAAACAGAAGGAATAAAAGGTACCAGCAGTAAACTGATATTCTGAAAATAATGCCTAAAAAAAAGGCCTACATTCATAATTTTGTAATAAAAACGTTTAATAAAACAAAGAATCAGTGCATATAAGCTAGAAGATTTGTTTAAAAAACTCTAGCACCATGACATCTGAATGACGTGGGAATCTCCAGCCTTATGTCTTCTTAATTCAGCCCTAAGTCAACATGCATTTTCCATTAAAGACACACTTGTGTCCACTGACATGGGCACACTTACAGTAATGCAATGCATTAACTTAAATACCTTGCTGAATCTGGGAGTGTGTACATATTTGTTCCTGATCATGAACGTTTTGTCACAGTGTTTACAAGCCCTTGCAATGCTCCCCTAATGCAGTCTTAGGCACAACTTTGAAAACATGCTGATATTATAATATACAAACATGTACAAAAGAAATACACACTCAGACACACTAGGGGATAGAACAGAGTGGAAGGAAATGAGGAACTTTATGTTACTGTCTTTTCTAATGAGGTAGAAAGTGGCAGATGTAAAGATTTCATTCAGCTGACAATCTCTTTTATGATATGAACAAACTACTAAAACAGATTTAATCCTTTATAAAAATCAGATTAGAAGTAACAGACAAAAATCACAACTTTATTCAATACGCCATTTTATCCAGTGTGACTAATGCATTATTTGTATGAAGTTAAAGTGAAGTGTTAGAAAGCTATGAAATAAATCAAACGCTCTACTTTGTGTAATCTTAACAGACAGATCCCATTAGCTACTATGCATAGCTGTTGGTTAAAATCATTTGCTCTAATCTACATTTAGAATTCACTGCAACTTTTCAAGCCCTTTGGAAAAGGTTTATCAATTCTCTCATCCTTGCTTCAGACATCCATTTCACTGTTAATTGTTTACAAAAGACCAGGTACAATGGAACTGTACCATTGATATTCTCTTTCTTTCCGCAGACATTATAGCCTATATTGACACTAGCTTATAATTAGTTAGAAAGACATTAAATCTTAACCAAACATTCCAGCCTGCCTCCATTTTTTTATGAGATCTTTTATCGTTGAAGTCGAATTTGCAAGCAGAGTGTATGAGTTCACACGAGTGAAAATCATTACAGAGTCTAAAATAACTTGATCTCGTTGAAACACAGATAACGGGACATTCTTAGTTACGGCTATAAAGGAGATAAGAAGTGGTTTAGATACTAAATTATTTGCGGAGTCCTAATGCGTTTTTAAACATACAACTCCTGTGTTAGGTCTGTATATTTTGTGTAGTTTCTAGTCATATTTGTTACATGTCTGCTTGTCATGTACTGCAAGATTCATGAGCAGTCTACAGCCAGGCAGAACTCTCACACAACAGCTTGTCTTAGGTATCGGGGAAAGAACTAGGCAGAATGAAGTGGCAGAAAAGTGTAATATTTATCATTCTGACAAGGAAAACACCTAGTCATGGCCTACAATCCAAACTCACGCTCAGTGTCCTGAAGACAGGACTGGATGATTCTGAAAGGGCAAACAGGTGTTTTCCTACACAAATACTGAAAACCTTTATAATTATTATGCTCCCTTATCTATGGTCCCTTCATGTGCACATTAAAGAGCAGTCAGTTCAGGCAAGGGCTGTTTAAAGAGAGAAGGAAAGACAGCACTGAGAGTATTGCCACAGATTGCACAATGTTTTTGGAGCTTTTGGAGCTAGGGTAGTATATCTTCTCATCTTCTCCAGAAAAGAGAGTGAGAAAGCAAAGGAAGCTCTGGCCAAGTATGTTTTAGAGGTCAATAAATAAGTGAAAAACTTCAGCCAGTGGCCTTCAGTTCAGCCCTCTAGCACAATTTTGCTGGCCCACAGGCAACTGTCAAGGCCATGAAGACAATAATTCTAAGCACATACGCTACTATTAATCTCCCTAAATTGCCTTAAAATATATACACAATTTCATCAACATTCTTGAAAAGCCCATAATTCAGAATCAAATTCTACAAACATAATCTATTAAAATCCATATGTGGAAATAACTTCTGATAGTCTAGAACAAAAATAACGACCGTCAGTTGTTTTTGCAGTCTATTTTCCCTTGAACCTTGAAAGAAAGGACCTTTGAACAATCTGTGGTGAATAAAATTTTGCCTCTCTCTTTTTTTTTTTTAAACATCAAAGATGTATTCTTCCTAGTCCTTGCTAAACACAATGCTGTAATTTGTATCCCCAAGTGGTATAAATAGAAAATATGTTCAGTCTAATGACATATGTGAAGAAAACCCGTGCCCAGGGTTAACCAACAAAATGTCAGTCTGCTAGAAAGGCAGTTGGCTCAAAGAGCATCAGTGCTTCTTGAAAAAGTGTAGATGTCCAGTCAAGTGTCCAAGTCTTGGTGTTTACTTAAGCTACAGCTGCATATACAATGCTTTGCTGTAAGACCCTGAGAAAAATAAGTCCTCTGGAGCAACAAGGCCATTCTGACTCCATAATGCTCGTGGCTCTCACTTCTGGCTCAGAGCAGGGTAAATTAAATCAAATATGCACACTGTACAAATACAACACATTCTTCGCTCTTCAAAATAGTTAAGCTGCCTTGGTTCTCTTTTCTTGCGGATATGCTCTGCCCAAATCTTCCTGTCTCTCTTTATGGTCTTGCCTTTTCCCTACTAATACATCTGCCTAGGTTCCTGTCTTGCTCTATCACCATAAACATTCATAAACATTAAGGGGCTTAACCTTATCACACCCCTGTGGAATAGGAAAATGTACCCATCAGAGTGGGCAAGCAGTGAAGTGGAACCCAACTGACAGCATCCTGGCCAAGGCAGAACCCTTTAGCAAGCCCTTTGCCTCTCATAGCTCCCATTTCCCTATGTATAAAAGGGGGTAATAACACCGACTTCTTTGTAAAATGCCTCAGTCTAACAGTAAAACTCTGAGAAATTATTCTTTTATTCTTCTCTTCCCTTACAAAAGGAAGTATAGAGACATAAATCAACATCGCTTGAAAGGTCTGTGGCCAGAAATCTCAGCCTATTTTTCTATGTGTGTCTGGTATCATCAGCACAAAAGTTACATCCAGAACAGGGTCTTAAAGCATACGCTATGCCACAGACAACCTACACTGACATTCGCTCTTCTTGCAGGCACAGGCAAAACAATGCAATCTTATGAAGGACAGTGTAGCTAGAGCAAGGTTAAAAGTAGAGAAAAATGTAAAAACAGTTTTAAATTGATCCCAAAGAATATGAAAAAAGTTGACAGAAACACTGGGTGAAACTAAATACATCTGGCCTCCCTCTCCAGCTTTCCATTAGAACAACAACAAACCAGTACAATTTATCAAAGATGAAAATATCATTACCCCATTTTGACACTTTCCCAAGACAGCAAAGCAGCTAGTGGCAGAGCTGATAAGAGAATCCATGTTCCAGCTCCAAATACATATTCACCTCCTTTTAGCAATCTTACAAAGGATGACAATAACTCTGCCAAGTGTTACCAAAAGATCTGCAGTACGACTTATCTCCTTCTCCAAGCAACTACTACCCTCAGCCAATGGTCAATGCCTCAGTCCACCTATCCCTCTTCAAAGGCTTGGTGAAGACAAATGAGCCTTCCAATGTGCAACGAAGCACAAAGCCATGAAAAATCAAAGGGCTGCTTTTTGAGTAAATATAAGTTCCAGTCATTTTCCTTTCCCACAGAGGAGATCTACGAAAATGCTTACCATAGCATACACACAGTGTTCTTTACAGCTGTTCCTCCCTGCTGACCACCAGCCCCGGGGCCCAGTCAGCTTCACCTTACAATCAGCTTCACCACGCCCACTGACTTGTACTGGAATTCTTTCAGGAACTCTAACTAATGAGTTTATAAATACTTGTAAACAGCAGATAATTTCTCATCATTATTCTCCATAGGAAACACCAGAAAGAATGTCATTCTACCGTTCTACAGGAATAAAGAACAATGAAAAATTACCCCCACGTTACCCAACAAAGAGTCCAGCATTTTCATATGTAAACTGGTCACTCGAGCCATGGGACAGGGTATCAAAATCATGCAGTCCACTGAAATTAAACACTCTATATTTAAGTAACGTCTCACACTGGCCTCTGTGCAAACAAGTGAAATTTTGACCTAAACTACTAATACAGAAAGAAGTGAAAGAAGAATAACTAGACCTACATAATGAGCTGTTACCCTTCCAGCTAAAAATATTTTAAATTATTAACATTTCATTTTAAGGTCTTCTTAGCACAGATCACAAGCTACCAAGTACTGATCCATTTTTACCTTTTACTTTTGGCTGTCCTATCACTCTATATGATGTAAATACCATCACTGATCACAAGAGTTAAATCTGAATGACCAGAAATAAAAGTTTTAAACTACACTGAATCCTGCTAGTAGTTTATATAGAATGCCATGAGGAAAAAACACTAGTCTCAGCAGTAAGATGTTTGCAGGTTTGAGCTCCAGGCACTGGAAGCAATGTTGAGCTACAGAATTTACTTATTCCATACCACGTACACCCACAGCAGTACAAAAACAGTGATTATAATACTTGTCAAAGGAACAACAGAGCACCAAGTTAAAAATCACTCAACCTCATTTTCTTCCTCACTAGTTGTTTATACCCTACCCCTACCAAGACATATAATTACGAGCAGGCTATTCACATCTTACTATAAGTGGTAACACCATGCAGCATTGAGTAAGGAATCCATCTAAACTGCTGACTAAACAAGACTTACACACCACACAGTAAATGGTATTCTCCAATTTTCTGTGTCACCTGCAGTGAAAATCAGCTTCTAGTTATGGTATAATCTCCAACTTTCCCTAAACTACAGCACCTCAGATCAACTGGAACAAGGATTCACCGATTCACCAATAATCACCAGAAAACAGTCCAGTAAATTAACTGCTGAAGTAACATACAGAAAAGAAATTCAACAAGCATTCGATAAAAAAAAACAAAACAAAACAAAAAAAAACAATGTGTCTGGAGTTGAACACATACATAAAATGTCATGAAAGTGTGGTACAAAGTTTTACAGAAGAGACTACTGACTAGACCTTTGTTTAACAGTAGTAATAGTTTATGGTGTGGATCTGCTGCGTAGGAGTTGAAAAACAGCCTCTTCATGATAAAACAGATTCTAATATCCGGGAAGTTAACTGCAGGAGGTTTTCGCTTACTCCTTTACTTCAGCTCTCTAGTTCCATGCTATTTTCTCAGTACTACAAGCCCAGCCCTGCAAATCCATTGTACTGAGTGCTGAAATCAACAAGGAATTTCCAATTGTTTCCAAGTTTTTGCAAGGCTGGGCTCTGGTACAGAGTTTTTGAAAACAAACATCTAAACCTCCTTTCCCAAAATCTTCACTGAACATCACAGACTCTCTTCAGCTAAATAACTGTATCATTAGAAGGTAATCAAAATGGAGATTAAAATTCTACTGGCACTTATGTTGCCATCCTTCCTTCCTCTTTTTTTTTTTTTTTTTTTTTTTTTTTAATCTCTACAGTTTTCCATTAGTTCAGGAGTAACATACCTTCCAACGTCTCTGATTAAACAGGAGGAGGTACTAGAATAATTAATTGGTTTGATTACAAAGAACCAATACACAAAATTCAGTAACAACAAAAGAGTAGAACACCTGTCTTCTCCAGTCCCTGTTGTGACTTTCTGACTACTACATGATAAGCAGTTTAGAAGGCTGTAATAACTTGATATATTCCTGGGTTTACTGTCTTCTTTTTCAAGTCCTTAAAAAGTATTCATGGCATTGCAAACCCAGAGTTGGGGCAGATTCAGATCTCAATATCAATAGATGTTTGATGGTTTTATAAAAATCTGTTACTGTTAACAGCATCCAAGAGAAAAGTTCAGGTTTCTTCTCAATTTTTCTTTTCTTTTCAAAAGGAAATTAGTAAATATGAATCAGAAGGATTCAAAATTGGATACAGATTTGTTCACACACGTGGTATTAAATGTGTGCAAATTGCCCTGTTGATCTTGGTCAGTAGACAGCTGCAGTACATTTCTAAAAGTCTCCCATTTTACCATGATAAGGTCAAACACAGCACCATCAGAAGTAAATTAGGAGCATCTCCATTGACATTGGCTAGAGCTCAAATCCATACTGGAGGAGCACATATATACTTTATGGTGTTTATTGATTATATACATTTAATGAGTATCCAATCGTCCAATCCTTCAGGTCCCCCACACAAAGAAATTCCATTAAAGGCACTGGGGAAATACAGTAGTCTCTGGCTGTTTAGATGCCGTTACAGCATTCTTCCAGGGTTCAAAGTGTAAATTATTTCCTACAGCTCTTCTGGATACAGATACATATTTATTTATTTTTCATTGAGCTTTAATATTTGCATTCTTTCTGGCCTCTCAGTCATTTGTGCAACGGTGTAAAACTGCAGATAGAGTTCAGACAAATGGATGCCATACATTTGCATGATCAAGTATGTGAAGAACTAGGGTTTAAAGCATTTGGGGAGTGATCAAGAACCCAATTCAGTAAAATTTAACTTCAAATCAGTATAGTTTAAGTATGGTTGCTTGTTTGTTTAAAATTTTATAGGTGTCTACAGACTCTGCTATATAAAGACCTAGTCTTGTCATATTTGTCCAGTCGCACATGATAGGAGTTTTATTCTTGACTCAGATGACAAGAGAATTTGGGGCCTCATAACAGACAGCATCAGAACACTCCTTCCAAGAAGTTGAAGCATATTATTGCAGTTCCTAAGAGATACAAAAAGAATAGAAGTATTCACCCAGTTTTTCAGAGATCTTTTAGTGTATTTAACACATTTCAGAATGTCACATTTTGCCTTTTAATTATTTAGTTAAATTCTAGATTGCAGTGACAGTCTTCTCAGATGCACAAAAGGAATAATTCTGCTTCACTGAAGGACCTGCATCACAACATCATCTTTACTCAAAAACAAAATCCCAAACAATATAATTGGCATTCATATAAAAAGTGATCGAATCCTCTGAAGTCCTTGCCTGGTTTTGGAATAGCTGAACAGTATCTGAAGTATCTCCCCTCCATCCCAATTTGTATATTTAAAAAGTCACTAAATTCTTGAATGAATCATTAGAAAAACAATTCAAATGCTGTTAAACTGATTGTAATTTTGCCTCTCAGGATAGATGGGAGCTTAATGTTAGCAAATGGCCGAATTCTTTCAAGATTTACATTCCCGGAGTTCAATATCAGTCAGGGAAGAATTACTAAATCAGGATGTACTTAAAGTACAGGTTTTTAGCCCAAGAATATTTTTGGTCTTTCTCAGTTGCTTGTTTTGACAGCATCTAATCCCCTTCACCTACCCACCAGCAGCCACACAACCCATCTATTCACACTTTGAAAGCAAATTGAAAATGAAACTTCTTCAAATAATTACTTGAGAACCTCTTTAATACAAATCTAAGAAGTAATGACAATTCAACTGTAATATTTTTTAAGGAGAAGAAAGGAGGGGGAGAAAAATTCTTACTGAAATCCATTCAAAATGCGACTTCCTCTTGAACTAACGTTCTCACCGCCCCCAAAAAGAAAATAAGGGGAAATAAAAATCAGTCTAATTCCCAAAGAGCCTTTCTACTGTATTTCACACATTCCCTTCAGAAGCACAACACTGTTGCCACTCTCAGAAGGCTTTCCATTTAGCAAGCTAGCACAGACCCTGGTGAAAGAGCAGGCTCTGAGCAGGCCTTCTGCAGAGGCACAAGGCAAAAACGGAAGGCAGATGCAGGGGGATACCCAAGGCTGGATGTGAAATAGTCCACCTTTGTCTGGAGAGTAGGATCACCCCTCCAGGTTGTGGGATGCTTTGGAAGTGCACACTGCTGGGGCACGTGGAATGTTCCTGCATTCATGCAGAGGGGAACCTGGCTCACAGATGTCCTGTTCTCGGCTTTGTCAGCCACAAACAGACCTTTGAACTTTCTATTTATATAACAGTTTAGTGAGTTTAAGCCTCTTCCTGTATAACTGGCAGTTTGCTGGTTTTGCTGTAATGAGGCTACTTGCGATACAGACTATGAAAAGACAACAGGCTTGTTTCTCTGCGGAGTGAAGTCTTCACTATCCCCACCACACAGCTACGACTGTACCACCTGCTGGTTTTCTGTCCTTTTGCCAGCTTTTACTTTACGTACCTCAGTGTGTACTTTGCCACTAACTATTTTCTCTGCTCCCTCTTTTCAAAGGCTGTAGGACTTACAAAGTATTAATACCAACAATGATAAATGAAACACACCATGCATCTCTCCACCTTTCCGTTACCAAAGAGCTCTATATCCTGGGTTGGCTGGGCTTTTGTTGGGGTTTGTTGCTTCCCAGCTGCTGATTAATAGCACCTCCTTACTCCATAAGCAGTTTCAGACCTAGCCACACGGTCCCAGGACACTTCAAGATTTCATTTACTTGGTTACTACAGACAAGCATGGAAAGTGATTTAAAAGATGAAATTTGATTTTTATCAGCAAATGGTCCCCTTGGTGCACAAAGGCATTCAAGCTTTTCATTATATCCATCTCCCTTCTTTTCCCCATCATGGAATGGTTCATATTAAATGCAAGCCCAGGTGAACATTTTCTATTCACCCAGAGATCTCAGCAGACTTTAACTTTGGCCCTTTCTCTTAGCCCAGAGTTTAGATTAACTGAAATTGTTTTGGGTTGTGTCTTTTTATTTTTCTTTTTTTTTTTCCTGCTTTTCAAGTCTGACAAAATATCCATTAGGTTGACTGGAATACTTGTGGCCTTATTTTATACATTTTACCCAATTTCTACCATGTAAAATTTAAAACCTTCTTGATGGTCAACAAAACCCCTCATTCTTGCATTGTTGTAATCTTGTCTACTGAGGAAAACTAAGGGGCTGACTCTGCAGTCCCTGCCAAGACAAAGCTCCCACTGCCCACCCCAAACACCAGGTGCAGTGCACACTGCAACTTTGATAGTTCTTGACAAAATGCCCATCAAGAACGGACAGATAACTACCTCTGGTGGAAGAAAAAACAAAATAATGGCATTCTTCCCATCACTCCAAAACTTTTCAGGAATCACCTCCTCATGTGCACAGGGAGTGTTATCTTTAAACCTCTTCACTGGATAAAAAAAGCTGCAGTCAAGCTATAAATTTTTTTCATGCAAGTTTCTCAGGCTCTTTAGGTTTGCACTGCACTTGTATGTGGATAACACATACAGACTCCCCCACACACTGTAGGCCTGAGCTTGCCTGCCTGGCGATTGCAGCACAGATTACCACAATTTTTGTGTTGGCAAGCAGTGCAGAAGAGGGGCTCTAATTGCCTTATAAACATTTATAAAACACCCTTCACAAATGCCAGTTTGCAGACAAAAGCACCGAAGACTGTTGCAAAATGCGAAGCACAAATTCACACAAGATGCTAAATGCACTTACTTGTAAACATTATACAGTGACCAAAGCACACTGAATACAGACAAAAATAAATCAATTTCGATGGGCAAGCATGCTTATTTCTGGGTGTGCAGAGATGATACATGTACACATATATTACATATATTAGCACACATTTATGGATAAATGAGCTAAGTTCCTCTCTTCTTAAGAATGAAATGACTTGTGTGAGACATAAATCTATATACGTACAATAAAATACATGTAATGTTTTCATATGCATGTAGATTATGTACCCATATTCTATATACATGTGCACATGTATATACTGATTGGATTATTAAAGGCTAAATCCAACTTGATCTCTGCAATAGTAATCCAACTGTGTATGAATGCCCATGCCTTACATACTTTGTGTATCAAAACACTTTGCAACAGCCATAAAGTAAAACATGCTTTTGTATCACAAACCCTAAAAATACATACACGTAGACACAAATTTCATTGTAAGAAAACAAGGAAATTTTATTTATGGAATGAGTGGTGATACCGTAATAATCTTACACGAAAACAGAGGCATGGGAGTTCCTTTCTTTCTGTGCACATCTCTAAATCCACATAAAACCACTGTCAGATGAAAGCAAGTTATTAAGCAAACATAAAATCTCAATACTTATAATGTGCTCAGTATTTGAACTACACCCACATATTGGGTTGTAACAGCTTCTATTAAATTAATGATGTTACCCACACTATAAATTAGGGAAATTGTATGCAAATATTATTTCAGTAGTTATACATTGGTTATCGGTTGTCGGCAAAATAAATCAGTGGAGCAAAGATCGTGGTAGAGGCATAATATTTAACTGAGCATCAATTTTATCGTGATTATTACTTTTAAATAACAACAGCATGTTAAAACAGATGCAATAAGATGGTTTATGCAGAGCTGATAAAACACTCTTCAGATCCAAAATGCCTGCTCCCAGATTAATAACGATACAGTGTAATTTACGGTTCTCAGGATTTACTCCAAACTGCTATAAAACAGAACATGACAGGTATTTGGTTCTGATTATGCTGGATTTGCAACCACAGCAGCTACATTGTGTTTGGCTAAATGATAGTTATTTACTAAATATGTGATCTTTTTCCTAGACATGCTTTCATATAGCAAAGTAAAGTAGATTCTCTGCAAAACATGAGGTGCAAATGCACATGCATACACACGAAACCAGTGCGAGTTCAGGATCACAACATGCAGTATTTTGTTTGCTTTCCTGGCCGGCTGCACACTGCCCAAAAGCTCTTAGAGCAGTAACCAACCTTTGAATTTAACCGCATATAGTTAGAAAATGATCATTGTATTTGCTAAATTGAAAAGAAAGGACCAATAAAGAATATTCATAAACTCATTAACCAGCTGGTAAAGCTGGCTTTAAAAAGACAAAAACAAAAAACAAACAAACAAACAAAAAAACAAAACCAAGGGGAAAAAAAAAAAAAAAAACAGCTGCCTTAATACCGACCCAAATAGCAACTTTCCCAGCTACTCGTCCTCCATCGGAAATTCCCCAACATTCACTTCAGTAACAAGTTTGCACTGCGCTGTAACAGATGCAGCGACCCTTCCAAGGTGCGCGCTCACTGACAGAGCAACGCATCCCCGCCGTCCTGCCCCGAGAAAAAAGAAACAAGAAGAAAAAAAAATACAGGAAGAGAAAAGAAGAAAGAGAAAATGGCAAGAAAATAAAAAATAAAAAAAAAGGAAAGGAAAACAAAAAAAGACACAGAGAAGGAAAAAGACTCAGATCTTTCCACTTCCAAAACTAATTTCAATAACGCTTTCTCATGAAAGGGAAGCAGTAAAACCAGCGAGAGAAACCCCCCGCGCCGAGCAGGGCTGCAGTTCAACTGCGCGGCACGGCAAAACTACAGTTACGTTTCCCCCCGCGAAAGGAAGCTTGTCACTGACAGCAGTAAGCACGACGCGATCGGAGCCGCGATCCCGGGGAAAAACCATCGCCTCTCCGCATCGCGACCCTTCTCGGGGCGGGGGTTCGCCGCTGCCGCCGCTCACAGCCGGCACGCCGGCACATGTCAGCGCCCCCCGCCTCCCCCCCTCCGGCCAACTTTGCCTCCCGCAGCCGCGCAGCGCGGGCCGATCTCACCAGCCGCAGCCGGCAGCGCGGAGCCGGGTATTCCGCGGCGGACACCACCGGCCCCTTCGCCCCTCAACAAAGGCTAAGGCACCCAGGGAGCGAGCAGGGAAAAGAGGAAGGAGGCAGCTGTTAGGAGGAGAGGGGTGGAGAGGTAAGGGCGGGTTGGGGGGATGAGGATTCGAGAGAGAATCGCAAAACCAAAACCAAAAATTAAAACAATATTAAAAAAACAAAAAAAACAAAAAAAAAAACCACCTACCATTGCTGCTCTAAGTCCCAGTCCCTGAAAAAGTCGAATAGGTCCATAACGATCTGGTGGCGATACTCGAAGAAGTGGTACCCTCTCCCCGCGCCGAGCCGAGGCAGCGCGCCACGGGCAGCCCGGCCGGCACGGGCAGCGGCGGCCGCGGCGGCCGCCGCGGAGCAGCGCGGAGCCGCCCGGGGCTCGCGGTGCGCCGCCGCCGCCGCCCGCCGCCAGCAGCGCGGCGCGGCTGCTGCCTGGCTGGGAGAGGCGGGCACAGCGGCGGCGGCGGCCCTGGCGCGCGCACACACATCCACATCCACATCCACATACACGCACACGCTCACACCGCGAGGGGAGGAGCCGGGGAGGCCCGAAGCCGCGGCATGGAGCCGCCGCGGCAGCAGCGCCGGGATCTGGCGGAGCCTGGCAGCCCTCGGCCGGGATTGCACGGGGAAGTTTGGCGGAAAAGGAGGAAAAGGGCGAGCAGCGCCGGTTTACGCCTCGGGCTAATTCCTGAGTGTCCTGGCGAGGCTTGGAGGAGGGAGAAGGAAGGAAAAATGAAATGGGCACCTCTGGTTTCAGTGGCAAAGCCAACTCCTGCCAGCAAACCGAAACGGTCCCGCTTGCACGAGCAGTGCCGTGGGGAGACGCGGCCCCGACTGCGTTCAGGGCTGGCCCCAGAGAGGACAGGCGGGGCGGCTGAGCAATCAAGGCCCGGACGAGGCCGGGAGAGGCGGCTGACAGCCCTGTCCGCACAGCAGCAGAGGTAACATGGCACCGGTACACCCCCGGCGTCCCAGTCTGCTCCTCCCCAGTGGGGGATTGGGAAAGTAGCTGGCTGGGCCCTCTGGAAACTTGCATCCTGCTCACGTGCTTTTGCATCTCGCTCCCTTCTAAGCAGTAACCAACATTTACCATTTTCCATGTGTACTTTTCTCCATTTCCTAAGATTCCAAACACATATCTGCCCAGAGCAAACAACCGTGCTGCTACTGGTACTGTGAAGATGAGACAAAAGCTCTCTTAATTCTGACCAGCCCATCCTGGCCATCCCATGCATCCCAGACTCAGTGCTGGGCAGAGCCACAGCTATCCCACGTTTGGTGGGGTCTGACCTCACAGCCGAGGCTCCTGCAGCCAGGCGCAGCCATCTCGGAGAGCAGGCTTCAGCAAGCCCTGCAACTAAGGTGTCTTTATGGGCTTACTGAGAGCTAGGAAACAAACCCAAGGATGTCAGTCATGTCAGGGGCAGAGCATCTAGTGCAGCTGAAGATTTTTGCCTTCCTAAGGCATTGACCAATGCTGTATTGCATTAAAGAAGAGTGCTGAGGAAAAACTCTGGAACCATTGTCAGTGGAAATCAAACGTGATGAAGACTTCCTAATCTGAACCTGGACTTCACTGGAAGATCCCCATTTGCATCGTGAATCTCATGGGCCCAGGAGAGGAAGCTTGGGCGAGGCCAAACCACCAGCAGCCTGCTGGCACCAGCCCCACTCCTGTCCCTAGTGCAGGCAGGTGGATGCCACAGCATTTCCTTTCTGACACCTATCTGTTTTCTCCACAAGCAGGCTCAAGTTTTGTCATTCTTGTTGCTTTGTAAAGCCCTGTTCAAAAATCAAGCTTTGTGGCTAGTGCTGCCACATCTCCAAAATTTTCTCTGAAAACAGGCACAGAGGATTTTTTTAAAGACATTATTATTAATAAAGATGTAATCATAGAATCATTTGAATTGGGAAAAAACTTTAAAGGCCATCAGGTCCAATTCCCCTGCAATGAACAGGGACGCCTACAGCTCCAACAGGTGCTCAGAGCCTGGTCCAGCCTGACCTTGGGTGACTCCAGGGACAGAGAACAACCACCTCTCTGGGCAACCTGTGCCAGCGCCTCGCTATAAAAGGTACTTTTTACCAAAAGTAAAACGTACTCTGCCACCTTATCAGTTACATTTGATCACTCCCCTATCTTCAGCATCTTGAGCTTCACTAAAAAGCAGAGCTAAATGACTGGCTGCATGTGTCACATGAGGCAGCGGGAGCCAGCAGTGCTCTGTGCCTTACTTGCAGAGGGTCCCGTGCCCCTGCACTGAGTACGCCTGTGTGTTGCATTGCTGTTACAGGGCAGGACAAATATGCTTCTCGGATGTTAGTACTTTCACTTGATGAAAGTAACCCTTCCAATTTTTCAGAAACTATCAAAATCTGCATAAAATAGCAAGAAGAAGGCTTTCAGAGCTCACTGCAGCAAAAATAAAGGTGGAGAAATCCAGTGCAAGCAAGGCGCTTCCCTTGATGGGTACTATCAGAAATAGGGTATGATTTGGACACCCTGGAAACCCCACGCCCACAGCTGCATGAGGTAGTTTGTGCACAAATCAGCTTTTGTAGGCAGATGTCAAATCACCCAAGGATACACCTGATTGCCGTTGCTGCAGACACTGGGTGAGCCAGGACCAGGGCCCTGCTGGGGTTGGGCACACTGTCTGCTGCCACAGGGCAAGTGGGGGAGACCCTGGCCCCCAGCTCCCTAGGAGGCAGCACATTGAGCTCACCCAACCTTGCATGCACTGGCAAGCTCAGCATTTGCTAGGGGAGCGTGCTGGGGCTGTGCACACTACCATACCGCAGGGGGTGCAGGCAGCTTTTAGAGCCACCCTCATCTGGAGTTTTGTGGGGAGAGGACCTGCAGGAGTTCCCTTCTAGCAGAGCACAAGAGCCTCTCAGTTTGCTGCCACCATTTTGGCCCCAGTGCAAAGAATGAGGTTGAGAGAACTCTCCGAGCAGGAGAGCTGCCAAGCTGTACCCAAGCTGCCAGGCTTCCCATGTGCTCCCGCAAGCTCATCAGCAGATGATGAGTATCAAGTTTGAAGCAGGGAAGGGGCACCCCAGGTTCATCCTTTTTCTTGCGGACCTACATCCCATGCTCATCTCCTAAGGCTTCGTAGCATGTGCTGTGCACATACGCCTGGTCAGTGCTGAGCTCCAAAGTGTTTTGCCTGAGCTGCAACCACCACACAATGTTGCCCTCACTCCTGCAGATGGAGTAGCAGAACTATGGCCTAAGTGGGTGAAGGGGACTCCAGCCAGCTGTCCATGGTCAAAAGCAAGAGGTAGCTGAACTGAACCCTTGTGATACAGCACGTAAATCCTTTCTGCTCAAAACACTGCAGTTGATCCAACAAAAACCTATTTTTCACAGAGCAACAAAAATGAAATCACAGTTTTCTATCCAGAAAATGTTAATGGAAAATTCGTGCCCAGCTATGCTGCTGAATACAGATTGGGGATATTTGGATTTCTGAGGAAAGGAAGGTCAAGTCATTTTCACAGTGTGAAAAATGAAGCTAACAGAGTTCATATTTCTCTGTGAAGCAATGATTGATTTTTCTTTCTGTGTCTCATTCATACTGCACTAAACATGTATATAGAACAAACTTATAGCATTTTAGATAAAGTGCGCAGATTACATTAATACATTGAAAATTAAGTTATCATTAGCATCTACTTGAAGGCAGCACAAGAACACTTAGCCCTACTTGATGAGAACAGGCTCTTGGCATGGATGCATAAATTTGTCGTACCCTAAAGCCGCTAAGGTAGAAGAACAGTCACCACTGAGATGTGCATGTATAAGGAGCCCGTCATATACAGCTGCTATAGCTAGATTTCCCATTTGGAAGCACATAAGAATTGTAGATACTGAAAGTATGTTGTTACTCATTTTCAAGAGCACATATGTAGGTGATATTTATTTGTCTGCCACTTTAATTGCAATTATTATTTCTGTGCTGCCTGAGTGATTTGTTTAACTGTGCAGAGCTATTCTCTTATTATCATTGCTACTCTTATTTAATGAAACAAGAATAATTTAATACATAATCACATCTGAAAATACACCGATAATGCTTGCTCGCTGTGAGAAGGAGGAGCATTTTCATGACCTGCTGAATAAACCCTTTAGTACTGCAGTGCTTAGACACTGGTGCTGGGTGACCCCACCTTATGGAGGCACAGCTTCACCATGATAACTTGGCACACTCAGAAAAGAATGAAGTGGGGAGAAAGTCTATAATAATGGGATTCCTGTTTATTACTGTCATTCTGCACATGAGAGAGACAACTCTTGAAGCACTTAGAACAGTCTAAACTTTCAAAACTAGCCAAGGCACGGTGTATTGAAAAGCTATGAGAAAGTCACTTTTTAGAAGTAAGTAACCAAAAAGTTCTGTTGAAAAGCATATACAAATCAATTGTGAAAAACAAGAGAGAGGGTGGCAGAACTGAGAACCTAAACAGTACCAGTTGTTGGAAGTGCAAAGGCTTTATGGGGGAGAAAACCCAAACCAACCAAACAAAATAACTGGCCTCTCAAATAGACATTTTAAAAGATCATCACAGCTGAATACTTTCTTCCCTTCTCTCTCATTTTTCTTTGTGTAGTTTTTTTGTTTGTTTGTTTGTTTGTTTGTTTACCTATACACTGTTGGGCAGGTTTTAAAGCAGCAATCTATCTTCTCCAAAGATTTAAGGAATACCATTTTGTTCTGTGCCTAACAGCAGACTGTAAACAATAGACTGAAGCAAGCGACTAAGCAGGACACCATCTGCTGCAGTCCCTTCCTTTAATCAAACCCATTGCTTATAACCTTATCATGGACCTTGCCATCTCCTAGCCTGGCACTCAGAAGCAATTCTTGTGGTAGTTTTTTAACTGACTTCATGATGATATGTTCCCCACGAGTGGAACCAAAGCTAAAACACAGTATAAAACAAAGTTACCAAACCAACACTTTGGACGCAAACACAGACAGAAAATTGAAATGCAAAGACATGGTAAAAAGACTTTTCAAATCACGTTCCCTTCTTTCTGCCATGCTGCTTCAAAAAGACAGAAGCACTTTACAGCAGTGATGTCTATATATATGTCTGTATATAAGCTGCTGAAATATTGTTTTGTCTTCAGTGATTTTTATGATGATATTCACTAAAGCACTTCACAGAAATATAAGACTGTGCAAAGCTTTCCTTTTTATGAGGGAAACGAGAAGAATAATATATATTGCAGATAGCATTACCATGGAGGTGAAATAGAAAAGTTGGTCTCTAGTTCCTCTTCCTTTCCCCCTTTCTTCTGTTATTCTGAACAGATGGCTCCATTGTATTCATACACTACAACATCAATTATGTGGTCACTATGTTAGAAAAGTAGGATTTTCTGTCTTCTGCCAACACTGGAACATGACATCTCCAACAAATACATTGTTTGAGAGCAAAATCTGTAGCTGTTCAAGGTTGACTATAAGGAAACAACATAATACAGCAGCAGTTTGAGAGTGGGTCTAGGTGTCTGGTACCAAGTAAACAAAGCAATTTGATGACAAATGTGATGCATTAAAAAGGGTAGATAATGTCCACATCCATGACATATTCCATGAACACAGGGAAGAGACCAGACAAAATTGAAATTTGTTTAAGGAGAGATTTTCTTCCTAAGAGGAAGCTAATGAATACCGACAGAGTGTTTCTTTCGTCGTACAAAGCATTAATAAAATTGTATCAACTAAACTGCAGAATCAATTTGTTTTTGCAAATGCATGCCCAGCTGAAGGCATCTGGAGTAGTTGTTCACAAGTTTTATCAATTTCATACGATTTCATCACTGTTTTTCTGGTACCGGGGGGACGTAGACTGAAATGACTAGACTTCTTCCTGGCTGCCTTGCAAGAAAAATAGAAGTGCCTGCTTCCCATGGGCAGACACAGCTAGTCCTCCAGGCTCACAGGTCATTAACAGATAGCTTCTATGAAGCTATGGTGTAAAACATGTTATCACATAGAATATGCCTTTACAATGCCAGCACACACTTCCATTTGAAAAATGCAGAGCAGTGCCATTAACATCCACAAGAAACAAGAAACCAATTTTCTGTGGGAAGCAAAAGCTGATTTTAACTTGAGAAACAGATAGTCGTTTCTATCACTAACAGATAGTGGCCAGCCACAAGATGGAAAGAAAGAAGACTTAGTCTCCATATGAGCCATGGAAGACCAGTAGAAACAGATGCTCCGCTAGCTTCTGAGATGGTTTATCAAAGGCCTTTGAGAGGCCTTGGAAAGATTTTGCTGAACACAATGCAAGACCATTGCAGCAATTTCTTTTCATTCAAGAGATGAATGTCTGGCATATTTATTTCATAAAATGAGAACCAGTATCCCAAACAAATAGCCAGAATGAGCATTATCCAGCCTTTTTCCTGGCAACCAGCTTAAATGACCATGTCTTGCTTTTCTGGGAAACCTGCCAGGTGAGATTTGAAAGGATTGTAGTGTTAATGGCAAAGTCTAGAGGATTCACTCTGCTTGCTAACTGGAGATCTGCTAAAAGAATCAGGAGACAGAAGCCTTCATCCTACCCAAGAGGATAGGGCAGGAGCGAAACACCATCAAGAGGGAGAAATTGAGAGGGCCATTAAACTCGCTGGGGTATGGACTGTCTTTTATTATGTGTTTATACAGCTCTAGCATGGAGGCACCACAGAGTAAAATCTTGGAAAGTGATTAAATGACTTACACTCCTAAAAATCTGTTTCCAGAAGAGAGAACTGCTGCTTGCTTCTATCCTTGTGCCTGGACTGCTGTTCCACTGCCACTTTCTTTCTTTTTCTGCCTTATCACTTGCCTGGTTCATTTACGGGATTCTGCACCCCATGAAGTCATCTCCACATCTAGAAAAGTCAGGTGGCAACAAATAATACTATACCACTGTTTGATGTCATCACATCTACTGAAAGTAAAATTTTGCAGGGAAAAACATTGAATAACTGAACGGGATTCTTAAACCAGAATAGATCCAAGCTACATAATGAAGAGCTGTTAAGTGAAAAAATTGCTACTGTGACTTACGTATTGAGAAAATTTAAATTATCTAATTTATTAAAATACATTTTAGAATGCCTCTCTATCATTGTAGAAAACTAGTCCTAAAAGAGTCAACAATCATTCTTATGAGGGTATTAATGTAAATGTCTCTATCATATAGTATAGATTATTAGCTGTTTTGTCTGGAAGGAAAACACTGATATTGACAGGGAAGAGAATTTCACTTTCTGAGTGAAAAAGCAGCACTTGGCAAGGATTTGCCAGCAGAATAGCATTTATGTAAATATAATGAGAAGACTATAGCTGATCTTCTTGACATAATTCTTCTGTAAAATGGCAGAAATATTAAAAACCTAACTGGGCTATACTAAAATAACCAAACGTTGAAAGCTCATACAATGAGCTACACTGAGGGGACAACTGAATCTCCCCCCATCCTCGTTAGAAATAGAAACCTCTTTGCTGTTTTTAGATGACTAAAAATCAAACAGTGCTTGTTTCAGGTTTCAGTGCAAAACTCCTTAGGAGTTGACCCAACTGCTCATGGACCCTTGTTCACACTCCTGATTTTAAAGGCCCAGAAATTACAACTGAGGCCAATGACACATCATTTTCATGAATAGAAATATGGAATACTCATAAATGCCACTTTTTTATTTTTGTTAGAGGTAGAATTTCAATATTGCATCACTGAACCCAGCTACAATTGGAAATCACCATGTCAGGGTCAAGTTCATAGATTTTTAGTTCATAAAATTTTAGGCATATGATAGACATAATGAAAAAAGAAATCAGTCAATAGCAGAACAGCGAACTACAGCCTAGGGACAATGAAAATGTAGAACAAGATCTATCACCCCAACTGCAACTTTAAAACTGGATGACAGATCAGATGTAAGCAGAAAAGAGTCAACCACAGAGCAGTGTAATCAAGTGACTGATTATTTGACTGAGAAAAATTAGTAACCTATGCATAAAAAGATTTCTTTCTGGATTACAGTGACAAATGCTTACTGATCTTTCTAAGACCTGTATGCATTTGCTGATGATTCATTCAACAAGCCTTTGAAGAGAAAGATTTTCTTAAGTAGGTGCTTGATATTGTATTGCCATTTTTAGAGGAAAATGAAAGCAGCTCCCTTAGTCCTGGGTTGTGCATTTAAAAATGTAATTTTAAGCATAAACACTTTAAAATCTGGACAAAAGCCCAAACGGAATGTGATACAGTAAGCAGAGGCAAGTAAATAAAGTAAATAAAACAAAGCATGGCTAGATCAAGACAACTGCTGTTGTTTTCTGCATGTTGTTTAAAAATAGTATAGTCTTTCTGATAAAAGTACTTTACATCTCTCCTGTTTCATAGAATAGCAAGGCTGTGAAGTAGTTATACTCATGTCAATATGCAACATGAGAAGATCATTTTAGTGCTCTGCTCAGTCCTTCAGTTTCTGAATTCCAGTTTTATCATGTACAATTTGCGACCACTGAGCTCACTTTTCTTGGTCAAAACATGTTCATGCTTTATTAGAGTTAGTCATGTTAGCCTGTACTTTGAGTGCAGTCATAGTATTAAATGATAGATACCTATTAGAAGAAGGAAAAAGTTTGAGTCATCAAATCCATTATACAACATTTTTGTAAAAATTTAAACATTGTTTTGAGAGGTAAAATATGTACCAGTCCAGTGATATCTGTCATTACTCATTTTTCATATACTGAATGTGATTATTCATTACTCAAAAATGACATAGTTAAATGCTATGTCTTGCTAAAATATTGATCATAATATGCAGAGGCATATAATTTATCTGAATCAAGTGAAGTATGTTTTCCTCAGTGAGATGATGAAAGGTTGACTCATTACAGCATTATTTCTACTGAAGTTTCCACCATTAGTTAGTTTAATGACTCTGTGAACATCTTAATTGAGAAGATCCCTGGGTAAGAGGCTCATGCAAGACACATGAATGGGTTTACACTTGGGAAAGGGAGAAATGTGTTCAGACTTGGTTCTCAGGCAGAAGATAGATAACAGTGAAAAAATCAGGAAGTCCATAATAATAGAAGGGGGGGGGTGAGAGATTACAAACTAGGAATTACAAAAGCACATAACTTGCTGGTGAGGTTGCCTGGACCAACAATGTGGTGTCCAAATATCTGTACAGTTAAATTGTTCTCACTCTCACCCAAATTTTCACTGAGAACACTGGAAAACTACACTGACCTCTGAGAATCAACCTTCATAAGAAATGTATGTATGTTGATATTGTGAGCCTCTGTGTGTATCTGTTCCATAAAACAGCACAAGTTAACAGGCCTACATCATCTCCTACTCACATGTGATGATTCATACACATTTGAATAAAAAAAAAGACTTTAAAACACTTTCCAGTATCAGCTAAATGTAGATGGCCAACAGATTGTCACTAATTCAAGCTGTGCTCTACACCTCACTCTGAGGATGTGAGCTGGGTCTTTATCAGCTCCTCCCTGAAGTTTTGTATCAATGGCAGCAGTGACACCAAAGCCCCAGTAACAAAATATTTTGTGGCTGACATTGTCCTTATTCATAGAATTATAGGATCACAGCAGCCATTCCAGTGCCTGACCTCTGAGAAAAAAAGTTCTTCTTTATGTCCAAACTAATTGTTGAAAAAGAAAGCTTTGCTCAAACAGACTGTATACCTCAGTATCAGTGGCCTAGTCATCCCCCCACATTTTGAGAACAACCTAGGCAAAAAATAGACTCCAGTAACATTTTTAGTTAATCAGAATAGACTTGGGGTGGAGAGAGAGATTGCAATTTCTGCTTCCCAGCTACTGAAACAGAAGCCAAGAGGCTGTTGAGTAGTTTTTCCCAAGCCACATAGGTCTATGCATTTTGGTCTGGATGGTAGAACACACAACTAAACCATTAGCTCAGTCTCCTTTCAGTTGTTGCTGATATTAAGGAAACACAAACGTTGTTTTGAGCACCCTTCAGAACATGTGAGAAGTGGAAGTTAGGGATCTCTGAGTGTAGTCTACCTTCTTCAGCCATCAATTTAATTGCAAGATCTTTGACTAAAGACCACAACTTTTTTAGCTATCTAGTGTCCAGCATGAGAGGCCTAGATCCTGACTGTACTCTCTTAGAGGTCTTATTACTGAACATGGGAACTAGTGCCTTGCAGCAACAAACCTAAGCAAGCTGTTCAGCACAGACAGCTGATTAAAAGCAAATGGGTTACTGAGGCATAACTACTTCTTGTCATGCACACACACAGACCAAAAGTGGGTACTTTGAAACACCATATGATGGTCAAAAACTCAAACATTTCACACACGTAACTTTGGTACTATACACACCGCAGACAGCATTCTCCTTCTGTGGGCTATTATGCAACAGCTTCAAGTATCGTGTGTTTAAGTTACTGCTCTGGGGCCTTCATCAAATGATTGGCCAAAGAACTACAGTATTGTTAATGGAGACCAGCAAGATTTCTGCCACCGCTCATCTCTCACTTATGGATAAAAATAGCAGAGAAATGCATAGACATTTAATATCACTTCTATTAGGAAAAAATGAAAAGGGATGAGCCTCTGAACGTTTCTCACAATACCATATTAGATACATTCACAATTGAAAAGCTTAAGCCTACAGAAGAAAAAAACAAATTGTGGTGGAACTCTTTCTAAAGAATCTCATATTTTGCATAAAGAAAATTGTGTGACATAAACATTTCACGAGCAAGATGATTTACATTAGTTTTACTTTGTTTCTGATTTTTGGAAATAAAATTATGTAACCCTGCACTCTATTGTGGCTTGTCCTGTAGCACCCTTGCTAACGTTTCTGTGAAATCACACACATGCAAGATCAAAACAGAGATGGGAAGTTGAATATACTTCATTATGGAAAGTACAGCTCATATCCTCCTCCACAACACAATTTATTAGTATCTAATAGAATTGTAATGTTTCTCATTCTACATTTTTACAGCTGCATCAAAATATTAAAGTGTGAATTGCGATTAAACTCACACAGTGTTCTTAGTGTAATTTCTCTGGTATTAATACTTAGCAAACCAAGTTATTGGTGTAATATTACTCTTGATACTGGTTGCCAAAAAGGTATAAAGCTTCCAAATAACAATAAAATGTATTTTACTGAAGAGAGAGCAGCAGTACAAAAAAGCATTATGCTACTTACATTGTTAATTTTTTGTGTAGGGGGGTAGGAAGAAAAAGGCTTTTGACTCTTTAAATTATAGTTTGCAGGTTAGTACACCAACTCAATCTCTCTAAACAGGTAATTTACTTGCTTTCTGAAAGCGCCCCTGTGCTAGGAAATGCTAGTGCACTCCAGGGATGATTCTAAGATTGATTGCTTGGCTCTAGTCACCAATAACTGTACATATTCTGCTAAACTCTATTTTACATGTGTCTAAAATCTTCAAAGATGTGCTCTATTTTACATGCATTTAAAATCTTCAAAGATTTCAGAGGAAAAATATGGAGGGACAACGTTCATTTTTAGATAACTTCAATTTATGAGTGTGCAGTCTGATTGACTGAAGAATTTTTAAGCAGAAGGAATCTTCAATAAGCAGAAGGGCAAAAATACTATTTTCAAATGGCAGTAGAAACATTAACTAGGGATAAAGCAATTGCAGGTGTGATACACTTATGTTAGCCCTTTGGAAGGAGCATTTTTGTATTTTTCATTTGGTCCTTAGATTTACAGTTGGCTGTAGCTTTTTGCTACTGTTCAGAACAGAGCTCTGCAGAATACACTCATGGAAGAAATTGAGAGATTTAGTGTTCACTCATGGGCTGAAAAATACAAAAAGGCTGAATTAAATACCATAGAGCAGCAACGACTTTGTTAGGATTGCCCAACTTGGACAGCTCTATAAAATTGTATGGAAGTGCACATAGTGTCAAAGACTAAATGGTTTCTGCTACATTTAAGAGTTAATTGGATAAAGCAAATCATTTAATATTGTGTTAACTCATACTGTAATAAGAAATGGAGCAGTACAGCGAACATGTTTGATCTAGACTTAAACTGCTTTTCTAGAGTGCTGGAAGCTGAGAAGACTTGGACATTCAAGGCCATGAAGGATGCAAAAAAAGAAAAAAAAAAAATTCTGATGACTTTGTGCAGTCTATCATGTCATGAAAACAAAAGACAATTTTATTAAGTTAACAGTAACATCACAGTCTCAGGGTGATGCTGAAGAATGTTTTGAAAGAGATTATCTTGATTTATTTCAGATAAGCTTGTGTTTTTGCTAGCATTCAGTGTGTGCTGCTGATAAAGGAACCCAATCAGCTGTTGCCCTCTGATTTGAAGTCATTTCTGCCAGAGCAGTTGGTCTCACTTCCGCATGAGAAGTTCCTTTGCACCCAAATTAAAAATTGATGGGTAAAGGAAGTGAAAAAAACTATGAATGGACCCTGAAACTCTAGTCCATACACAGTGCTGTGCAATATTATGGAGAAAAATAAAAATAAAGTAAACCTCCCTGTGCTGCTGCAAGCTCCATTCCCACCTCTGTTGATGTTTGATTGTTTTTAACAGAGTAGGATTCTCCCTGTGACAATTACTGGTGATAGATCCTCTGATATGGACAGGCTGAATATGGGAGTCAGTATCACTGCCTGCAGAATTAACACTGTTTGTAGTGTCTGGGATTTGCAGCGCCATTCATGAGCTGCCAAGATAATCACATCATTGTTATTTGTCACATATCTCATATTTTTCCTCTGCTTTCCTTACTTCTCTGCCATATTTTATCTCACACAAGTTTAATCCCTCCTGCCTACACGACCAGCTACACAAATAGAGTAAAATACCTGAACGAGATGAAAATGCTGTTAATTGCCAGCAGCTTGGCCTCCCATCACAGGCTTCATCCTTCCTCACACAGTGTGGGGAGTTTTCTCTCCTAATGCTGTGCTGGTGTACCCAGTGCAGTAATTGCTCCTGAGCAACAGTAAAAAAAACAGCTTGTAAGGCTATGAGAACATGAAGAGCTGAAGTCTACAAAGGCAGTTTGTCAACAGTCTGCACAAAAAGAGGTTAAGCATTCTAGGGTCAAACCCAAAGCCCATTTAAATTCTGGACAAGTTTCAGATGTGTCCCTAATATTCCATGCACATCTCTGAAATATCTTGAGCAAATTTACCCCAGACTGTGGCAAAATTTATTCATCTAAGTCTGTCTGAAAGTAAAATTCTCCATTCCTTCCTGTATTCCTCATGGTACATTTCCTAACAGTATAATTTCCAGGAAAATGATGAAAATATCATTAAGAAATGTCAGTACTCTCAGTCAAGCTCCCTTCAGAAATACAAGCAGTGTGCAGCAGACATAATAAAGTCATGATTAGGAGTGTCCTTTAAATCACAGGAAAGGGAGGCAGATTGGATGTGCCCTATTCCATCTCTGAATAGGTTCTTTGCGTGACTGTGAGCAAGCACATAACCAGGAAATGTCTAGGCATAACTCAATTTTTAATGAATCTGAAGATATTTGTACTTCTGCACTAGCCAGCTATAGCAATAACATTATTTTCTCTCCACACATGGGAAGCCATTAACACACCAGCTCAGAGAAACTTGTGGCAGAAACTTCATCCCCCATCAATCTAGTTTCACAGTCAAGTGGAGGCAAAGCATCAGCTCAGCCACAGAGCACAAGGACAGATACTGATGTGACCCTAGACATTAGCAGTGGCTTCATTCACCCCAGAATTAGATTGGGTTTTACCCTGGGAAACAGAGAATAGTGAGGCAGGGGAGAAGGACTTTGAGGAAGGTTACCAGAGAAAGAGTTATTGTACTAAAAAAAAAAAAAGAGCTCTGCAACATTCTCACTTTCCTGGGTCATGTCTCACTAGCTCCCTTCACTAGAGCTCATGGGCTGGGAGATGTCCTGAGCATCTCTAGCCCCCCTTGATCTCTTCCCAGCCAGGTTTCTGCTAGCCACCCATGCACAACTAGCAGGGCAGACAGGTGTGCCAAAAGCAATCCTTTTGTCCTATGATCACATGACTGTAATTACAACCAGGTATCATTAGTAGTTAGGACTGTGCCTGAGAAGGGGTCATTCCTCGGTGCTTGGTCTTCTCATAATAAGAAGTGGTAAAAAGGCTTCTGTAGGAAATGCGCTCAACAAATGTATTTGGATAGACCTAGGAGCTTTATCAAACAGAATAGTGACACTGTTAACTCTAAAAGCAGCTTGAAGGAAAAAAAAAAATGAATTAGTGAGTAATCAAGCACATCTCCATAGGCAGAATTAGGTTTTTGTTCTAAATGCTTCGTATTTTGAAGGAAATCTGTCCCACTAGACAGCAGAAAAGGTCCTCACAGGACATTGTTCCAGGGAGCTATTTGTGGCTCACTTTCAGAAAGGACACTCCCAGAATGGATATTTCTATTCCAGAACAAAAACATCTCATTTTTATTTCTTTAGCCTTTTAGAAACAATAGCTAACCTGCTAATTTGGCAGATTCTGACAAATTACTTCTCTGGATAGATATTCCCTTCATTGAAAGGAGCCTATTCTTAGATTTAGGTAAAGTGTCAAAATTATGCGGCCAATCCAGACATGAGTTAAGGAGAAAGGTGTATGAAAAGTACTGAATACATACATCATCCATTAGAGATGCGGGGGAACTGGAGACATTAACTGCAGCTCCAGTCTACCACCAGTGGATGGAGAAATACAGGAAGTTCAGTTTAGCTCAGGGTAATATCACCACATGCATGCATATATCATTAGCAAGTCAGTCATAAAACAGTTCTGGAGCACTTCATAGTCAAGGAAACTCCTGATCTTCAGACATGGTGAAAATGAGAGATTAATCCTATCAATGGATTCTCTGCGAGCTTGTTTCTTTCTCAGAAGCCTGCAAATCCATAATCACTCTACGTCTAGGTTGCCAGATATGAAGCAGATACCAGATTGTTTTAATTCCAAAGTGTGGACATAGCAAACAAACAAGTAAAAAAATCCTCAAAACCACAAGATAATACATCTAGGAGCTGAGAGCTTCTCTTAAGGCTAAAGTGATTCTTTCATGGAAAAAGATATTGTTGTTAGCCCACTTTTGCTGCAAATTTAATCAGTACAAAGGGCACATTGCTTTTCCTCGTCCCATTTGTCCTGCTCTGTCACAAAATTGTAAAAGAAGACAGTGCCTAGATGCCAGCTAAACCTGCAGCAAAGACAAACGTATAGACATCATCATCTTGTCCTACCTGCTGGAAAGAGCATATACCCAAAAAAGGTTTGACAGATAGACAAGGTGACAGTATTTCTGAAATAAAAGATTGGAATACTTTTGTAGTGACTTTGTTAGAGTCATAGAAAGACAAAATGCCCATTTACAGAAGATGCGTGCTGGTGTTGTTATTGCCACCTTGCAAGGCAATAGCTACACTTGCATATTACTTACAGTGTAGGTTTATTTATCAGTGTTCTGGAGACATTTATCATATACTGCTGAACAGCTAGCATCCACTTCGAGCAAAAGAACAACTTTAAATGTCTTTGCTTATCCAAATTTTCTCTCATTGCTCCTCTGTTGTGCAAGACAGAACACTTGTTCCACTGAACTGTTTATTCCCAGCAAACACAGAACAAATTCTTCTCAGTCTTGGAAAGGAGAAGCTTGTAGTTATTAAAAAAAGATAGAGAAGCAAAAATGAAAACTGGGTCACTGATGTGGCAGGAGAAAGTAATTGCTGAGACCAAAATAAAAAATAAAATCAAAGTTGTCCCAGGCTATGTTACAGAAAGGATGAACAGCAAGGATCTTCAAAAGAAGGTAGAGTTTACATTACTGTGCTACACAATGATTTCTGAGATGCCAAAGGGCTGGCAAATCCAATAGCTCCTCTCCAGAAATAAAGAAAAATTATAGCTGGGCAGCAGAAAATTGTTACCTCCAAAAGTATAAACTCCTATGCTGATGCTTTCCAGCAAAGAACGGAGCTGGGCTGGTGGGTTTCAAATATAAACTCATCCTGTCTGTTTAATTCTGCTCTTGTTTAATGCCTGTCTTTTATCTGGCATTAACTTTAATGTAATATTGAAGGCTCTGTTTTTTAATAGCATCATAAGTGTAAATGTAATACTTATATAATAATGATAATAAATCAAGAATGTACCAGAGTCACTGCAATAACTAATAATAATGTTAAGACAGTGTATGATTATTCCAAAGTTCAGTACCTTAGAGAGTTAATTAAGTCCTAAGTTAATTGGCAGCGATCTTATTTCTAGACAGGAAATGTAGCTGATTATCTTGTTTATGCTTAAACGAGTAACTGAGATCATAATAAGACTTTTTGGTGTATTATTGATTGATTTACAATTTCCTAATTAATTTTGATTGACTTTTCAAATATCTTGCATTTTGACTTAATTCTTTATTTCTGAGAGATGCATCTACTGGCAAGACTGTTGATAGCATAGTGTCTATTTTCCCTGTATGAAACACACTGTTTTCACAACTCTGCTGTACTTCTGGGATGCTGTACAGCTCCAGATGAAGATTCTGTGGCAAAAAGCAAACCAGCTTATTGTTTTTATAACATCATACCTACCTTTATTTGTCATAAGGCACACACAGATGCCAAGTTGCATTTAATTATTCAGACAAGCACTGCTATCTTCTTTCACGTGCGCTTACTGTTAACATTACCATTTTAATGCTTCAGGAAATGATTAATTTTTAAAATTAGTTAATCAGTACATATATGAAAAACAAACCCAGGTAATGTTTTCCAGATTAGCATTAAGACGAAGAAAAGCAATCCTTTACAAAGCAGTTTTGTTACATCACATCCTGCTTTGCTTCTTTTTCGAGTCTAGGTGCCTTCTCTCCACACATTCTTCTCCAGAACCATCTGACCAACCAAGTTTAGTGTTAAAATTTGATTCATGTGCATGAATGGGACCAAAGGATCACATCTCTGGTGAATAAATTCTTAAACTGCACAGTCACATAATGTCATGCTAACAATGACAGAAGGCAGAAGCTATCCCTTGAAAAAACACTCATTTCAAGAATTGTACAGGCTGATATATTGCACTTGTCTCCCGTGGAAAGGCAGAAGTTTCCTAGACTAAGCTACTCCAGAACTTGCAGCATTTTGCAGGTAGGGACCCCAGTGCTAAGAAAAGGCTGTGATTGGGGCTTCATAAGTAGTTTCACCTCTGCAGAACTGTGGGACCAGTTCTAATTTGCTATTTGCATTTTGCTGGTATCTTATCTGGAATGTAAGTTCACCTGTTTAGGGAACTACACTGAGATATGATGGTCCTAGAAATATTGTGAGAGGTTTCAGGAATAAATGGAGTAAAGTAAAGCTTGTTTTTTTTCTTTCCTTCTATCCTTTTCCATACAGTAACTGTCACAGTGGTGCCCTTGAAGTCTGAAAAATCTGCCGTGAACATTCACGCTTTCTTTCCACAATTGGAGCCCAAATTTTAAAGTACTCATGGTGAATGTTTCTATCACTAGTTTCTTTGGTATACTTTCAGATGCACACTGTACCAGCATCTATCATTAGCAATTTGCTCCCTCCCCACCTGATCCTTAAATTCTAATATCAAGTCTACACCTCTCCTCCTCACTCTCAAAACTTAGCCAGGATTTTTAAAATTATTATTATTTTTTTAATCAAGTTCAAGCAGATGAAGAGACAAAATTTTAATGTCCATTTACAAGTCTTTACTTTTTAATATTAGAGAAAACTCAACCTCCTTCTTCCCAACCGGACAATATGATCTTATTGCAAACCAAAAAAGCCTCAGTAATCTATTGTTTTAAATTAAGTTTTATTCTTCTGGCAAGTAATGTCTTGTTTCCCGCAAGATAACACTTAGGACACATTGATAGTAAGTAGTTACCAAGATTTGCTTTCATACTTACTGATGTCAGGAGTCAGTATGTAAGAATGTATTTAAGCTGATTGAAATAATTCCCTAAGTAGAATGATTAGAGAAAAAACCTTCTTGATTTACCTGCAGGTGCAAAGCACATGTGCACCACCCGACATGCGAAGCAGAGGAGCCAGGGCTGACCAAGGCAGCCAGACCAGCTGCGTGCTGCTGCTCCCCAGGCACAGGGTGACTCGGTGGTGTTCCTTGGGGTTTGTTAGCTGTGATGAAGCATCCTGCCAGCATAGCCATGTGACACTGGTGTTTTTTTCTGGTGGAAATGAAAGCAGGGTTTGGCTTAGGTTTGGCTTGATCAGGCTTCATTTAAGTTACTGCTGCTCTCCATACATCATTTAAAGGATATTTGACTATTTGTATTAATGAAAGCAAGAAGCTAGCACAAGATAGGAAAAAGAAACTAGAAGAGTTTGACAAATGTATGTCCAGAGGAGGGCCACGAAAATGATCAGAGGGCTGAAGAACCTCCCCTAAAGGGATAGGCTTAGGAAATTGAGGTTCCTCAGCCTAGAGAAGAGAAGACTCCGGGGAGATCTTATAGTGGCCTTCCAGTACCTGAGAGGAGCCTACAGAAAAGCTGAGGAATGACTTTTTATAAGGGTATGTAGCAACAGGATGAGGGAAAATGGCTTTAAAGTGAAAGACAGTAGATTTATACTAGGTATTAGGAAGAAATTCTTTACTGTGAGGGTGGTGAGACACTGGAACAGGTTGCCCAGTGAAGTTGTGGATGCCCCATCTTGGAAGCATTCAAGGCCAGGCTGGATGGAGTTTTGAGCCACCTGGTTTAGTGGGAGGTGTCCCTGCCTATAGCATGGGGGTTGGAACTAGATTTTCTTGAAGATCCCTTCCAACCCAAACCATTCTATGATTCTATGTAGTACTGGGAAGTGTTTCTGCGTACCTTCACCATCTGGGCCAGGCCATGCTGCATAGGGAACCCATGTTATTTAATTTAGGACAGCCTGGACACAGCAATGCAACAGGAACTTCTGTATTTATTGTCCTGATTTTTATGGCTTATTAAAAAAAAAAAAATAAAAATCATCCAAATTATACATCCCTGTATTTTCTGGTTGAAGTCCTGTGGCGAGAAGACTGCTATTAGTGTTTCTTTGGAGTAAACATCTTTCTTCTTGCCTACTCAATGTATTATCAGTTAAAAATATATTAATAGCGATGATCCTTGGCTACACTCATTTAAATAAAATGAGTGTCAAGTGGTACAGAGCCTCCTGTGCCATCCTTTTCTGAAGAGATATAAAATGACTGGAGATCACTGTAATAATCTGGTTATTTCCTCGAGCAATGAATGTACTGTGATGCTAACTGTTACCAATGCATTTCAGTTTGCTCCTGCTTTTCTTGAATCACAAATGGGACTTAAAACAAAAATATATAATCCTGGTGTGGTACACAACCCTTAACAAAACTAGTATCCCATTGAAAAATGCCATCAAGTTTACGAGCAGTGTCCTCTGTGTTTTCAAGAGGAAACACAAAAGTACAGAAGTAAAAGAAGTTGAAGCAGCCTAGCCTGAAATCATTT
Organism: Meleagris gallopavo; assembly: GCF_905368555.1. Taxonomy (NCBI): domain Eukaryota; kingdom Metazoa; phylum Chordata; class Aves; order Galliformes; family Phasianidae; genus Meleagris; species Meleagris gallopavo. The sequence continues at coordinate 18,410,585 of NC_139412.1, forward strand.
ATGTTGACAATCATGTCAACAAAATAATAACTAGGACTGTCACTGTCACTGCCTTCTTTTTTTTTTTGTTTGTCTTAATAGGGCGGGCAAGAGACAGGCTTGTTGGGGTCACCTAATTTCATCCAAAAAATACAGGTAGTCTCTTGGTCAAGATCAAACTATCTCTAGCAATCAGAATTTTAAGAACTGTTGCAGGAATCTCATTCTGTACAGCTCTTTTCCTGTGTTGAGGGTGGGAGGAGAGGAAGCAACTTACACAGTCTGCAAAATAAAAGTACTACTTGAAACTATGTATGTATAAAAAGCTCTTATCTGCTGCTTGCAGTAGGCTTTAGGATCAATTTGATCAAAAGCCCAAACAGCCTCAATGGGGCACAAAAGCATCAGCTGCGTGCCCCATGCTCCCAGGATGGGGGTGCCTGTAAGCAGCTCTGATTACGACACCTCTTTTGAAGTGACTATGCTTCAAACGTGCCACATTTCAGTTTAGATTCAATGAAAAGGAAGCCCATTTGCCTACTCTGGAGCAGCCCTGCAGTGTAAGCCAGGATGTGCAGCCTGGCCAGGCTGGAGCTGGTCTGAAACAAGTGCTTGAAGCCTGTGTAAGGCTAGTTCTGGATGGCCAGCAACAGCTGGTTTCCTCAACCCTTACTGCATAAGTTACAAAACTTAATGCACAGTGTGTGTGGGCAGGGAATTTCAGTCCTGAAGGGCAAAGGCATGGGCGTCATCCTGTACTGTAAGATAAGCCAGCAAGCAGTAAGACTGGTGTGGCTAGCAGGGAGCTTTTGCTGATACTCTGCCTTTGGAAGAAAAGCCAGGTAACTTGAGAAGAGTGAAGGGGTGTTGCTAAGACACACAGGGAAAACTAGGCAAAAGCCCAGCAAAAATTTAATCTGCCCACAATTCTTAAAGAAAATAAAAAATGTTTTTACAAAAATATTAACAGCACAAGGAGAGCTAGGGAGAATCTCTATCTTTTATTGGATGTAGCAGGGAACATTATCACCAAGGATGAGGAAAAGACTGAGGTTCTCAATGCCTTCTTTATTTCTGTCTTTAGTAGTCAGACCAGTTATCCTCAAGGTACTCAGACCCCTGAGCTGGAAGACAAGAATGAGGAGCAGAATAAACCCCCACAATTCAGCAGGAAACAGATAGTGACCTGCTATTCCACTTGGACTTTCATAAGTCCATGGGGCCAGATGGGATCCACCAGAGGGTGCTGAGGAAGTAGACAGAGGTGATAGCCAAGCTGCTTTCTATCAGCATTCTTGGTCAAACAGTGAGAACCCAGGGGATTGGAGACTTGCCAGTATGATGCCCACCTACAAGAAGGGTTGAAACGAGTATCCGGGGAACTACAGGCCTGTCAGCCTGACCCTCAGTATGGAGCAGGACATGGAATATTGAGTGTGATCACAAAGTATGTACAGGACAATCAGGGGATCAAGCCCAGCCAGAACTGATTCATAAAAGGCAGGTCCTGCTTGACAAGCTTGATCTCCTTCTATGACCAGGCTGTGCATATAATCTACCTAGACTTTAATAAGGCCTTCAACACTGTCTTCCACAGTATATCCCTGGAGATTCTGGCAGCTTGTGACTTGGACAGATGTATTCTGTTGGTTAAAAATGGTCCAGAGGGCTGGACCAAGAGAGTGGCGGTGAATGGAATTAAATCCAGCTGGTGACCGGTCACTAGAGGTGTTCCTCAGGGGTCGATATGGGGGCCAATCTGATTTAATATCCTTATTGATGACCTGGATGAGGGCATTGAGTGCACCCTCAATAGATTTGCAGATGACACCATGTTGGGAGAAAATACTGACCTGGCTGAGGGTAGGAAGGCCTGACAGAGGGATTCGGACAGGGTGGAGGACAGCTGGACTGAGGTCAATTGTATGAGCTTTAACAAGATCAAGTGCAGGGGCCTGAAATTTGGTCATGACAACACCAAGCAACGTTACAGGCTTGGGGCAGAGGGGCTAGCAAGCCACAAGGAGAAAAATGATCTGTGGATGTTAGCTGACAGCTTAGCATGAGCCAGCAGTGTGCCCAGGTGGCCAAGAAAGACAGTAACATCAAGGCTTTTATCAGAAATAATGTAGTCAGCAGGACTAGAGACGTGATTCTCCCTCTGCACTCAGCACTGGCAAGGCCACAGCTCAAGTGCTGTGTTCAGTTTTGAGCCCCTCACTACAAGAAAGACATCGAGGCCATGAGTTGAGTTCAGAGATGGGCAATAAAGTTAGTGAGGGATCTGGATGATAAAACTTATGGGGAACAGCCTGGGGAACCAGGATTTTTCAGGAAATGGGAGAAGAGGAGGCTCAGGGGAGATCTTAGTGCTCCCTACAGCTGCCTGGATAGAGGCTGTAGTGTGGTGGGAGTTGGTATCTTCCTCCAGGCAACTAGCAGTAGGATGAGAGGTAATGGTTTTAAGTTACACTTGGGGAGATTCAGATTGGATATTAGGAAAAAAAAATTCTCAGAGTGGTGAAACACTGGAACAGGCTGTTGTGGAGTCAGGGTCCCTGAAGGGAACCCTGGAAATGATGCATTTAGGGACATGATTTAGTGGGCATGGTTGTGATGGATTGATGGTGATCATATAGGTCTTTTCCAACCTTACTGCTTCTATCTGCATACAATTATCCTTTTTTATGCAAAGAAATATCTCTGGATTTTCAGGCTTCAGGATTGAGCGAATGAGGAATTAGCTGCTCTGTAAAAGGCTCCTAAAATGTATTTTCAGTTGCTACCAGTTAAAATCAAAGAGACAAAATTACTTTTTTTCTGCTTAAATATTTTTACTAGATTTTTACTAGAACACAATCTTCTTTTCTCCTTTAATCTAAGGTGTTCTTGATTTTTCCTAGCTACACCATGAGGCATAATTTATAGATCTAGAGTTGTTCAAAGTATTTATAAAGAGTAGTCCACAGTTAAATGCATTTTAGTATATATATTCTACGTACACAGACTAGTGCCCAGGAACTTTGTAGCAAAAGAACTGAGTCTGACTCTATGTCCAACGTGCCTGTCAGCAAGTTCCGCATTCGCAGTGCTAAATGACACCCATATTCTAGCTGCCCATGGCTTCATGCAGCCCACACACATTAATTGTTCCATCTAGACACAAAATTGAGAAAGGCATGTGGGACTGTGGATGGAGAGGGAGGCATGCTTCTTGAAATTCATGCAGTGCTCTGCTTGATTCTCCAATCCACACACAGTGGATTGTATGGAACCTTCAGCCATAGGCAGCTGCATTACTGTCTCCAGAAGAGGGAGGAAGCTGGGCAGAACTGTTTCAATACGTGATTCCCTGCTCTTCCGATGTGGGAGGCATAAACTCAGGAACCTTGCCTGTCAGGTTTCAGTGCCTGAAAACCTAGAATAAAAAGCATCCAGAGCTCCTGTGGTAACTGTGTCAAAACTTGTGCGCTTAATCAAACTCCAGAAATTTTTTAGAGAGGAAGAAACTCCAAAACCTTAAAGTTTTTCATGAAAACATGTTCATGTGTTCTTCCAAACTGAGATGAAACTTCTCCTGCCATATGTTCCTAGAAAACTGCCCAGCATTTTAATGACAAGTCTCTTTACTCTCACCAAAACTGAAACAGCAAAATGTTAAGTGCTATCAAATAAAATAAAAAAATCCTACCACACAAAAAGGCCTCACAAATTACAGCACTATCCCAGCACTACTGAATGTGTGTTTTGGCTCTCTACAAAATTATTTACAGTCCTTTGCTGGTATTGCTTCCTTAGAAGCACTGGTTATTTCAGCAGAAAGCTCTCTACAGTGGCCATCCCAACATCAATGCAGGCTTGAAAATGAAGGTACTTCAATTTCAAAAGCCCATTTGTTAGTTCATTCTTATCAACTGGTGCAAGTCAGGATCTCCATTCCCATTACTCCAGTGTAAAACCACTTTTGAGAGCAGATCCACTCTAGTCTTGCAATTCACTGAAGCATCACAGACTCCAGGCTTTTTGCACCATTTGGGGCTGAAACAAGGAAAGACTTGCATTTCATAGAGTTCCACTGCTGATCTCTCTGAGCATGACTTGTCTGCACAGCATCCAACACAGTATGGCCCACAGGGAGAGATACAAGTACAATACATTACTTTCTGGCTAGATTGAGTTTTTGCAAGTGCAGATAACTTTTTAATATTTTAAAATACATTTTGAATTACAATTATAATTAGGCAAGAAGATTTTCCCCCATAATCACATGAAATGGCCCAAGCAATTTACTGTTCCAATTTTCTTATTCATAGAGCAAATATTAGGCTGTCCAGTTACATTATTGAACAATAGATAACATTCCTGGGTCATGCTGTATGTTCTTTTTAAGTAGATGTGTAATATGGAAGACAAAGAAATACTATTCTAAAATTATAAGGGTTCTTTTTTTTTTTTTTTTAATACATATATGTTTTTGGCTTAGAATTGTAATTATAACTGTAAAAAAGAGCCAAATTATTTCTTAGTATCTCTGACCCCCTGCTTGTGGGACACTGCAATCCTGAGCTAAAACAACTGCACATTTTCAAAGTCATCACTTAAAAATATGAGCCCATTTATGTCAGACCCCTGTGAACCCATTAGTCCAAACCTAGAAGCATGGCACAAAACGATGTATTAAGAACATCATCTGCTAATTGAAAAAAAAATGGAGCTAATTAAATATATATTTGCTCAGCACAAATTAGGAAGGATGTCATTCTGCCAATCCCACCTTCCAGAACCCAATTCGAAAGCAGATATTACAAACATACAGTCTTTGATAAATTGTATCTTCAAGGATCCTAGAAATCCACATTTCCATACATAAAAGTTTCCTTGAGCTCTTGGATTGTTCTTGGTCTGAACCCAACTGGATCCTGTCACACTGCATTCTTCAAACATGCACTGCTATTCTGTCTTTGATGTTTTAAACAAAATTAAAATGAGACTTAACACTTTTAATTAGATGTTTAATTCATGCTTTTGTGAGCTATTTCCCTCCAATCTGAATTTTGTCACATAACTATAACAGACTTTCTGCGTCCAATTTTTCTTCTAAATGCTAACTCAGTGCCTCATAAAGGATGTGCAGTGTACAATTTAGTAAAGAATTTGAAAGTGAAACTATTATTTGTTAGAGAGGGAGGAACGCCTCATAACTGTCACAGTCTGTAGTTGAGAAAATATGCAACGTTCGGAACGAAAAAAAACATCAAAACCAATGGAGCATTTTAATGTACATATTTATGGAGAATGCAGTAAGAACGAAGTTTGAGGGGCTTACCGAAAGAGCAAGTTGAGCAGAAATTGAAACTTATGTATGACACGTATGTAATTAATTACATTCATACTTTTATTTTTAAAGGAACATATCTAAATATTCCTCTGAAGATCAGCAAAACAGGATCAGCTCTTTGAAGAAGACAGCAAGAAGGAGCCCATTTCTCAGGAGGATCTGTTTCTATTCTTCCTGGCATTCAGTGCACTTATAAGTACTGCTTTTCAAACTCTTTGATTCTCAGTAGCTGAGTATCATTCAGACAAAAGATCAAGAAAACAGCATGTACTAGGCTATAATTTGGCCTGTTTTTAGGACTACATTGCTCACACTGTACCTTGGAGTGTGTTGCTCAAGCAGAGTGCTCTCATTTCTCTTTCCAAAGCAACTTGCTATCCAGTACACTGACAGTATCATCAACTAGTTGGCACTTTGTTGTTTTATTCATTGCCCCACTGCACAGTGTGGCAACCTTCTTTTTTGCCACTTATTGCTGTAGGAATAAACTTCACTTCACTTGGGTGATAGAGGCAATATCTACACATGTGTTTCTAGGTGAATTTGTAAATTATTTTCTAAAGTACCTGTATTCCAGCATTATCAGTATAATGGATTGTCAACAATAATAACAAGCTGCTCTGTAGGCCAAGAATTCTGGTTCTGTTGCTCATTACCTAAAATAAGCATCCCCATTGAATTTCCTTGTTCACACTTTTACAGGCATGTAGCTAACCTGGCGATCCCACCCAGTTTCCTGTACAGCCTCACCCAGAACATACAAGCCACTCTTCCAACTGCATCCTCCACTGGGCCCAAAGGCAAGCCTGGCAGTTGCTGAGAATGATCTCCTGAGTTCCAGACAGCTTCTAGTTAGTGATGGAGACAGTTTTGGGGATGTCCCTGAGATAGCTGAGGTTTTTGGAAATTACTGATTTTGTACTGAACACTATTACTCACCTGCACTGCAGTCAGAAAATTTTGGATCTGGATTTTTTGAGGTAAGATTACGAACACCTACTGCTTTAGTGACAGAACTAACAACAGGCAACTATTGCAGCAAGAAGCAGTCTGCCTCATAACCAAACATCCTGTAATTCCTGCTGAGTACTACATGGCCTGGCTGCTGGTAAACACATTAAAAGTAACTACCCGTTGCTATTTCTCATCTTGGATGTTCACAGCCTAAAGATGGTGTCAGCCTGGATGAAGGAGGAGCACAGCAATGCAGCATGGGCAGTCTGCTGAGTTTGTGCTTGGTCTGACTCCTTACTCTCCTAGCCTGTACCTCAGCAGCCATGCCCTCCTTGTGAAACACTCCCAAAAACATCCCCCAAAAAGGGGTGAAAGTGCCTTCAGGCAGCACTTAGGGTTATGATTTCAGGGCTAGACTGAATGTATCTTTGAGCAACCTGGCCTAGAGGGAGGTGTCCGTGCCTACAACAGGGGAGTTGGAACTGGATGATCGAAAAGATCCCTTCCACCCCAAACCATTCTATGATACCATGATTCAATGATTTGAAAATACCTCCAGAAAAAAAGCTATCTAGGAATCTATCTCAAAAATAACTAAAATCCAGATTTCACCCCAGGGAACTGTTCAAAAATCTACTCAAAGGAGAATTTATTCACTCACATTTGTACTTCAAGTTTTCACCAAAGCAAGGCCAAATTCTCAGCAGCTGGGGAGGGGGAGCCCATAGATCTCCTGAGCACTGAGCAGCAGCTCACGTGCAGACAGCTGTGACCAGCTCACCACGGAGGCCTTGTGGCTGCAAGTGGGCCTCTTTCACACAAGTCACTACCTTCAGACACAGCTTTCCCATCTGTGTGGCTGAACTTAGAAACTACTTCGGATTCCTGTCAAAGTCTTTTTTCAGCTGGGGGCCTAGTTAAAGCACTTATGGGGAAACCCAAATCAAAGATGGTTTTCTGCATCCATCTGAAACGAATTCTTGAGTATTACAAAAATATAGCCCTTGAAGTGGGCTCAGGGCTCTGTGGAGAAGTGCAAATGTTGGAAGCAATCTGCATGAAGGAGAGTAGCTGTGTGGGATGGAAGGCATATTTCTCTTTTAACAGAGTTACTAATGAGATAGCAAGAATGGCTCACCAAGAAAAAACAAAACAAAACAAAACAAAAAACCCAAAACAACAACAACAGAAAAAAAAATTAAAAAAAAGCATAAAAGCATACAGATACTATTCTGCTGTGAATTATGTAGTTTGATAGAAGATAAAGTAATAATCGGCTTACTATCAAGACCAAACCCCCAAGCTGCTTGTACGATCATAATCAGAGAGGTGTTGAGTCACCTCTTTTGCATACATCCTGGTATGCAGCATTCTCAGCATACTGACAGCTGCACCTGCAGATGCAGTGCAACCCAGACCCAACACAGCAAGCAGATGTGGCCTGTATGCCAGCATACCCTCACTCTGAAGACACGTTTTGTGTGATCTACAGCTCCTTACGCTGCTGATTGTCTGACCATCTCTCCTTCCTTTATCTCCTCAAAAGGCACTTCCCACCCACCCACACCTCTGAAGGACTGAGGCATTCAGTCAGTAGAGTGGGATGGTCAGTAGCCAGCTGCACTTTAATTTTGTTGGTGTAAGGAGCTGTCTCTAGAAATAGAGCTCTCTCTGGTTCAGAAATTTAAGGAGCTGCCACAGTATTTCTAGGCTGCCTGATAACTTCCTTGTCACCTCCCTGGATGGCTCTAGTAAAAGTGCAATCTTCTTTGGAAGGGCAGGAACTTTCAATATAATTAAATATGTCAAGCCAGTTCTGATCCAGTGTGTGGAAACTCTGGGGTAATATTCTTACCTTTATAAACCTGAACTTAATTTCTTTCTAGATAAACATGTATGCTGTTTTTCATCTCATGACCTGTTATTTACTATTTTTTAGATAATTCATTCTTCCAGACACAAATCACAATTGCCAGAGACCAGAAGGAAAGAGCACAAATTCAAATGAATACATATATACATATGTGTGCGCGCACATTCTATTAAAGCACTGCCTATCAAAGGCAGTTTAATGAATCTGGAGGAAAGCTTTTAAATAAAGTCATGGAGAACATCCAGTGATGAGAATGAATCTGGTTAAACACAGAGAAAACTGTTTTTCCTTTCATTTGGCTTCTGATTTATGTCAAGATGAAAAAAAATGTTGATAACACAAGTTTATTAGAGTTCTCTATGTTATAAATACAAAGTGTATGCATTTAGAAACCTTAGGATGATAAAACACAGACGGAAGCACATCATCCATTAGTTCCAAACAGTCTCATTTGTAACACATGCAGTACAGACCGAAAAGATCTTGCTTGAGAAATAAAGACTAAGGTCTCTGAACTTGTTCTGAAGCACAACCTCCTCTAAGAGGGATATTAGCACAAAATTGTTTGAAGGCAGAGGCTGGCTGGTGTACAAAAATGCCAATATTGTGTTTAATTTTCATCAAAACTTAAGAAAACCGTGGTGTGCATACGTTATTTTTACAGTTGCAAAAGGCATGAACCCAGCAGAGTGCAGAAACATGCTGCAAGGGAGTGTGTGCTCTCTCCAGACCGCTTTCCCACCTTGCTCTGGCACTGGGCTGCGTGGCAGAGGAGAGCTCTGTTGCCCTGTAATCATCTTCTGAGGAAATACTGTCAGTGTGAAACAACTGTGTACATCCTGCATGTGTTTCTTTGCTACCCACATCCTGTGTGCATACACAAGGGCCACTAGGGTTGCCCTGTGGGCAGGATGTGTGTGCAGCCCTGGTAGCTTCCTACTGCCTGATTATTTTCCTCACTTTCTGGGATGGAAGATCTCAGTAAAAACTTCTCTGAACATACCTGCGGGACATAAACTTCCAGGAAAGTGGAACTGCCTTTTCTCAGCTTCTTTTACTGTGAGACATTCTGGTAGTGATTATATTTGACTATAAATATTAATAAAATTTATGAATAGGAAATGAATATTTTTGTACATATTTTTTCAACAAACTCTAGTATGATTCTAAGCTCCCTATTTGAGAAATCATCTATGAGAGTGATTGTATGTCAAAATATCAAACCCAGTGATGTTGTGTTGGTGCTATTTCAAGAACAAGTGGGAAATGCAATTTAAAGTGATAAGACCAGCACAGAACAGAGCCTTTGAATATTTTCCCGTAAATGTGACTAAAGACCTAATAACTGTTTAACTGTAGTAAAAAGCAAAACCTCTGTGCCAGAAAGCGTGCTGCAGGTATAAACACTCCAGTTTGTCCTTTCTGTATTCAGAAAATACTAGCCCATACATTCTTTTATGCATTCAGTGAAGATATTTTTAGATCTGCTTTAAATTTCTCTTTCCTTAGAATACACTACTGTTTGATTATCTTTTTTTACTTTAAAATTATGTATAAATGGGATGGTTCAGTTGTGTCTGATGTTCTAATGTACTCCTGTGTGATTACAAGAAAGGTCTTGTGTTATTTGACAAGTGACATTTGGGATTTATTACAAAAGTGTTTTTGGAGGTATAGAACCTGAGGGGAGCCAGTTAAACTTTCCTATACATCATCTTCTCGGCAGTATCCTCCTCCCATCTTACCTGCAGAGATGTTCATTGGGAGGCTAAGTTCACTGGGAAACTGAAGCTAAGATCAGGCCCATAACCTTCAGGAGAGAAGGGAAGGAAGAAAAAGAAAATATGATTGCAGTTATTTTCATTGTTAAGGTTGCCAAAACACTGCCCCATGGAAATAGCCTGCCCTCCTTGTCTGTGATACTCCAAAGAATCTGTGGCATTACCTGAGTAAGTATGTGAGAGAATAAATAAGCTCTACAAGACCAGAGAAGCAAAACTGTGTCACTTGAACTTGGTTTCCTCCCTTTTATACAAAATAGATTTCTGCAGCATGAAAGGCAAAATTATGCCTCCATTTATTCTCACCATGTGAGAATCCAGCATAATGCAGGGCAGATTTCAGTTGGTAAGGATGGGTGAGGAAGGGTGACCCATTCTGGGCTGCCAGAGTTCAGGTAGAGGCTTATTACAGCTGCCAATTAGAAATGCTAGCTTTTAATTGCAAATGAAGAAGATTTGTTCAGCAATTGACATGGAACCATGTGATGACTTTGTTACAGCATCATTTTCAGGAGAAAACTTGCACTTGGATGGATTTATTGGGATTTTTATAGCTGTACTTCTGGTCAAGAGATATTGATTTTACTGCTAGATACAAATGAGGTAAAATAAAGGGAAAAAAAAATACTAAGCTTTATCTCACTGACCAGAGCTATACCTGCTGTTGAAGACTTTCGCTTGTGTAGGTGTATTAATATTTCTCAGTTCAGGCACAGCAGTCTTTGTGTAGCCAGGCCATACAAGGAAGCTTAGTATCACTCTAGCAAAGCCACTTGCAAAGGTAAAACAAGGTTCTTAGGAGAAGTGCAATTTTAGCAGAATAATTCTGTTTATATAGCAGCTTTCACTGGTGCAATTATGATGACTAGATATTACACTTTCATTTCTCTGCACCTGAGAGGATTCACTGCTGTGCCAAGAAAACCTACAGACCAGGCCAGAAGCAAAAGTTGAGTTAATTAGAATACAGATAAGCTCTTTATGACATATCTCTGTTTTGCCACTGTTATTACACAAGCAAAATGAAAGTCACATCATTATGCTGGAAACTGTACTGACACTCAGCTTCTTGCTATTGATTTCTAACTGGAAACCAGCTACTGCAATGGATGTAGTGAGGAACAGGCAGGTACAGACAAGGATCAAGGGAGCAGCTAGTCATTACAGGAAATACGATAATCTTTGAGTCTCTTGCTATATCCAAATCATTAAGACGTTGCAACCAGCAACAATAATGTCACATGGAAGCTCTCATGATGCCTCAGTGTGCACTGTGATCCCTTATATAATCCCCTTCAGACATCAGAAACTTTTTGCATTATTTTGTTATTGCTTGTTTACTTTTTCTCCTTCGCCACAGACCAGCTCTGTTGGTCCCACTACCTGGCTATATTAGCTCTTATCAAGCATTAAAGCAGAGCATGTGATACACTTCTTCAGAGCACTCGAGCGAGAGCTATTTTTCACTCTGGATTCCCTCTGTCCAGTTCTGCTTCATAACTTTTCCCAGTGCAGTGATCAACCCGTCCTCCAATCAGCTTTACAGCCTCACCAAACAATACTGCTCCATAGATCAGACTAGGTTGCTGCAGGATCACGATGACTTTATGCCCCCAGCCTGCCACTTTACACTGCCCCAAACAACCTGGCGAATGGAAGTCTCAAGGTTGTTTGTAAACTAGCACATCTTGTGCAGCCAGCAGGCTGGGCTGGGCAATAAACTTGATGTATTTCATACTTAAGTAGGAGTGTCAACTGTTAAATCCTTTCTTGGCTAAAAATAAAAGCTACATAATAAGGCTGATACTGTAGATCACTTTAAACCAGATACTGTAGTCTCCACTTGAGACAGATACATGACACATTAAATTAAACATAGATTCCCTCAAATTACATGCAGAACCTTTCTCAGATCAGACTGATTCCATTACTTTACCCAGTAAATAGAAATAATGAACTCCTATATATGTACATGATGTATATAGTTACTCATCAGCTTTTGTATATGCATGCTGTATTGGCAGAGGTGTACCTTGAAAGAAATGTGTTGACATTTTCCAATGCAAATGCCTGATACCATCTTCCTAAACACAGATCTAATTTTGTTAATAAAACACACCTTTATTTTCTGAAGAGGTGACATCTGCATCAAGTGAGTATACTCAGAAACTCAAAGAAAAAAAATTCATGCATATTAAGGTGCCAATTAATTAATTTGGGAATCCACATTTGAAAAGAAAAAGACTGTAACAATTGAAAAAAGTAGAGCTGGCAGCCTTGGAAGTATCCTTATATTTGAATAATTCTGCTGAGATGTTCCAGATTTTTCTGGGGAAACACATATTACTGTAGAATTCACAACTTGATAGACTCCATTGTATTTTACATCTTTCAAACCATCTTCATTCTGTCACTGAAAGCTTGCTGTGGCAATTTATGCAAAGGAAGCAGTGAGAAGAGCGCTGGAGTGAGAACAGGAAAGAATACAGCCCTGTGACGTGGTCTGGAAAGAGTTGTGTGGTCATGCCAAGACCTGACTCACCTTTTCATGGTTCCTGATATGGATGGAAGAACCACTGCTGTCTTTATATGAATTTCCACAGAAAGAAAGAAAGAAACAGGTTATGCATATTTTATGCCTGTGTGGCACATAGTTAATGTGTTTTACCGCCTACTGAACATGGACTGGACACTGCATTATGTGATTATGTACAGGGTTAAAGCAGATTACTGCTGAGCATCCACACCCAGTGTTTCACAGCTACTGTCTTACTCTGGCAAACAGTCAGGGCTTTCTTCCAGCATAGCTCAGCAAAACTGTTACCTCCATGTCTTGCAGCAATTCTCCTTTATTTATTCAGATTTATCACCACACCTATCAAGCTCCTCTCTTTAACACGGGTTTTGTTTTTTGTTTTTTGTTTTTTGTTTTTTTTTTGTTTTTTGTTTTTTGTTTTTTAATTCTCAAATTTTCTCATCTCCTCAGCTATTTTTCGAAGGGTTCACTTCAAAACTGGGGCTCTTTCCATTCTTGGGGTACTACAGCAGCTTTGGAATTCCCACATCAGACTCTAAATCAGGGGTGCCAAATAGGATCAAATGAATCTGAAAAACAAGTCAACTGACCATACAAATGAATAAGCAAAAAATAAGCAGGTTATGCAAGCCCACCATCCAAGTGAATGCAACAAACAATGCTTGTACTTCCGGAATGAGAGGATAAATCCAGATGAAGCCGTCTATAGCAGCATTACAAGAGTAGTGTTTTCCCACACAAAAAAGCAAAGTTCTCTTGAACAGTTCCTGCAGTGGATGAGTCACTGTCTGCCTTAGATAGTTTATTCAGTATTATTTCTGTCAGGCAAGAATGGAGGAGAAATCTCATTTTCCAGTGTATGTGAACTCTGATATTTCCCAGTACCATGCTGATGTAGTACAACATTTTACTCACTGTTACTCTCAAGCTTTAGCAAAGTGTGAATAGGTCTGCTGTTTTCCAAACAGTGTATCTATTTGGAAGCAATGACACTGAGCGTACTTCATACTTCATGATATAAGGAAGATACACTACTGAAATTTTTGTTTATGCATAACACATCAAGGCTGCAAAGGTAGTTGCAGTATGTAGCTACACCAGCTGATGGTGGTTGGAAGTGCAAAGCCTTTCTTGGAGGTCACAGCATTAGAGAGAAGTTGTGACTGGGAAGATCTGAAGCCACTCCTCTATGAGAAAGTGCGAACCCAGCCTACATATTGGTGAAACCACTTCAGGGATATGCTTAGGCAATAAGACATGACAAGTGTGAATTACTGCGCATTAATTCAAGCCTAGCATATTGTCAAGTATGGGGCCAAAGGGCTAAAAGCCATCCCTGCAACTAGGTGTGAATTAATTCACACTAGTTCACACACTTAAGTGTCTTATTGTGATAATAGATTTAATACTCATAAAATGTTATTTTTAAATATCTATATATTATTAAGATAAGAGTCTTATGCCTCCTGAACACTGAATTATATCTCAATGAAATCATTGTTCAAAATTCTTATTAACCTAGAAGGTCACTCAATTTCTCCTGCCCATTTGGTAATAATAAATAGTATGAAGTGTTCAGACCATTCAATCTCTTTGTTGCAGGAACTATCATCATCAAAAGGGAAATCTCTCTTCCTGTATGTAAAATTAATGCTCAAGTATGCGGCTGGATAAATGTTTCCTGAGTGTAGATATTCACCCATACATTTCTGGATTTCTCTTTTATAAGTAGCTGCTGTCTCCTGCAAAAACTGTACTAGGAGAAAAGGTGCCTGTACACAAGCTCTAATCAATGAACTTTGCTACTCGTCAATTCATGTCTCTAAGAGCGTGCATTGAAATGAAAGTCATTGTGGATGTGCCAGTTAGTAAGAAAAATACATTGGACTTTTGTCTCTCGCCAGTGGAGGTCAAGGCACTCTAATTTTAATAGAGACTCCCTCAGAGAAGAGTTGAAAATAGTTTGGGTGGAGCTTAGCCCTGATGGAGGTCTATTGAAGATTATGGGAATTGCTGAGAGTAGATCAGACTCAGTTGCTTCCACCAGGAATGTGTTTGGTCCCCTGTGAACAGTTAAATATTCAATCCTTTAATCCATTTCTGGTTTTTGTTTTGTTTTACGGTTTGTTTGTTTGTTTGTTTGTTTGTTTTAAGTGAATTGGTCTCCTGAGCTGTCTATAAGATAAAGTAATATAGTAAATAATGTAAGATAAATTATACAGACTGACAGCACCTGTAGCATTCATAACTAATTTTAATTTTTTAAGTTACTTTTAAGCTAAAGCAGCACATACTATACTGGGCTGTCTTTGAGATTTATTGCTTGTGTTAGAGAGTCATGTCCGATTTGTTTAAAATGTCTGTGGTGCCATGCTGAGACTGTGAGCTATGCATAAAAGGGTGAAAATCACAGAGCCATAGAATCACAGATTTGTGGGAGTAGGAAGGGACCTCAGGAGGTCACCGCAATCAACTCCCTGTTAAATCAGTTCCCTTCATTAGGACACACAAGTAGGCATCCAGGCGGGTCTTGAATCTCTCCAGAAAAGGAGACTCCACCACCTCTCTACAATCTCTCTGTTGCAGTGCTCTGCCACTCTCACAATTCTTCCTTGTGCAGGCAGTGGATGAGCAGAGAGATCTGCTTCAGAGACAAATTGAAGTAAATGACCAACTGCCATTTAAATGCCTCTCTATCGAAACACAGCTCTACCAAGGGGTGATAATGGAAGACCTTGGCATGGGTGAAGACAAGCTTCTGCAGTTCTGAAGGAAGCAGAAACAATAAGATTTGATGGTTAGTACAAAGGCAGCCATAAGAATACTCATCTTCCATGCACTGGTTAATCAGACCTGTCTCCTCTTAAGATCCAAGTAAGCATTTTTACATTTTATTAATCTCTGTCTTTTTTCTTCCTTTGCAGTAAACCTTTCTGACAGCACAAACATTCTATTAGTTAGTCTGTAACAGAACCACTGTATGTTCTTTACCAAGCGCACCTTTTCTGTGCCATACAATTTTTGCCTTACCAAGCAGTTAATTATATTGTTATGAGCTTTCATTGCATCACATCCCAACTGCGCTCACTGAGCAGCAAGAGTTACAAAGATATTAGCAGGCAGAGCTGCTCTGACCTCATTTACTGGGCAAGCCATGGAGCCTGAACCACAAGAGCATAACCTTGGGTATACGTTAGCATTTCAGACTGTGCTACATGGGTAAGCAGGGAAAAGAGACAGTATCTAAGCATCTGGGAGAAAAGTCTATGACAGCTTTATTTGATATTTTTACTGGAGACCATAGAATTACTGGAATACCTGGATTTATTTGAATTGAAGTATTATAGAAATATTCTATTTTGTGGTTTCCTGTATGGAGAGGAAATTTCATTTTTCAGCCAAAATTTTGTCAGAGGGTCACAACCTTGTTCTCAATGCTGACAAACAGTTGGAGCTCACACTCTAATAAAATGGAAATCTTCCAAAGAGATCAACCCCCTGTTGGCCCATGACAGAGGGAGCATGCTGGGTGCTGCCTGGGGCCCAAACCATGTGAGGGACAGCATCCTCACAAGGACCTGCACTGGACAAAAGATGCTTGTAGGAACAGGCACATGATGGAAGAATGAACACAAAGTGTATGCTAACAGTGTTTCTGAAGGCAGCAAACTCCTGGAAGTGAACGAGGCCCTGACTCCTGAACTTGTAGGTTCTTGTGGTTTCAGAAAAAAGAGCATCACTAGTAAACCTGTGCATGATCTTGACTGGTGCAAAATCCAGCCAGGCTTTGTTTTCTCATGGAATTATTTCTGGTTCCATTCTTATTAGTGAAACCATTTATACATGCAAAGCTTGTGGCTAAAATGAGACTTCAGAAGTACTACTCCGAATACTTTGAAACGAAAGTTTCATTTTGGAAATCCTGATGGTGTGGTACTGTCTTGCTCTACCCCTTTCACCTTCTGTGGAATCAGCTTCTGTGACCATTTCTGTGCTAGCATGCATAACAAGAATCAAAAGATACAGCAATCCTGTTCTCTTTTATTTCCAGCATATGACTTTCCAGACTAAATTAGGACTGGAGGCTACCTAGTCCAGTTTCTTGTCTCTGATGACAGCCAGAACAAGATGCCTTGGATAAATGCATAAGAAATCTTGGTTTTGGCAAAAAAAAAAACAAATAATCTACTCCCCTTGATGGGTTCATCTTAATCTCTGAGAGTGGGAAAATGTTTGAAACCCTGAAGTATGAGCTCTTACATCCTTTCTACAACTCTTTAAGCATTAATTATCGTAACTCTGGCACCTCTAAAAGCTTGCTGTAGTTTTTGGCACTGTGTCGAAAGTAAAGCGTGTTGAAAGAAGAGGACTTCTAAAAAAGCTGAGGCACTGCTGGGATTATTGACTCAAAGACCTCAGTGAGGGAACATAACACAGATTCATGTTTCCCAGTAATAACATGGGTGGTTGACTTACTAGCATAAGGAAAAGCTGGAAAAATTGGAACTCACGTTGTTTTGGATAAAACCCAAGAAATTACTGGAGATTTACAATTAGATCATGCAGAAACTTTGAGCTGATTTGGTTTCATTTTTTCAAACAGATGTTGGAGGGGTCCCACAAGACATGATGTGGAGAGCGGCTATATTAGTAACTGAAATAAGACTAGCTAATTTCAATTTAATACCTTACTTTGTGTGCTGGAATCACTTTCCTAAGTGTAAAAACCAAGCATATTAATTATTCCAGAAAATTATTTATTGATTTTCTAGTCTTACAGTTAAGTTGCTTTTCCTTCAAAAGAATATTTAGAGTTCTGGCTCAGATTTTCAACAGGCATTTCTCCTTTTGGCAGCAACATAATCTCTACTATTGTCAGTGACAAGATCTTCTGACTAAGAGGGAAAGCAAAAGTAGCTTCTAAAACTGGTCCTCCGGAAGGGTGAACTGAACATTGCGTTATCAAATGAAATGGAGAGCAGTTCTGTGAGGCCAGAGTCCATTCCATCTGTCATTCCTGGATGCAGAATGTAGCTGTCACACATCACAGGCAGTTGCAGAAAACATTCAAATTACTAAAAGTTGATCATAGTAAGATGAATATAGGCAGTTCTGGGGCTCCTGGTCAGTGTGGGTTTGTAGCATTGTATTTACTCTTCTGGTGGGGCACAGGGGATAGTGTTGGTCTAAAGGACAGCATGTGGAGTAGTATCTGATAGACCTTCTCAAAGATTTAATCTTATTTGATATATCAGTGGATCATTTCTGCTTTCCAATACTTGGGTACTAATCTTAGTAGTCACGTTTTACCCAGTTGTGCTCAAAGAGAATTGTTTTGTATTGCTAGATCTTTAATTACATCCTACAGTACCCAGGAAAAAAGTAGACTATTTCCCTGTTGTCTACTATTAACAAAAGCCTAGTATTACTACCAACATTAAGTACTGTAGTCAGAAATCACATTGCTTAGGAAACAATCTCATTTTCTTTTCCTTTTAAAAGCACAAAAAATCAAAGTATGGTTTTTATGTTCCTGATTCTCAAGTGCGTATTTTCTAAATACTGGAGGATACAGAGAAATGGGGAAATGCTCAACTGGGCAATCAGCCCCTCACAGAACTCCCTCTGGATTCCTTAAAAGTCCTGCATGTAGATCACAGAGCAAGCAAATCCCCCTGTGGCTGACCCTCTATTCTTGTACAGACACCTACCAAAAATAATTTCTCCCCATGCTTTTGACAAAGCACAGATAAGCTCAAAATTTCAAGTGATATCCATGTCCTCTAAGAATAGAGCTTCAGTCCTTACTGAGAATTACGTCAGGAAACTATCAACACATGGTAGTCATTCAGCCTGCTGACCTGGTGATTCTCCCAGCTCTCATGCAGAATATTACCAGCCCTTTCATTCATCCATTAGTCACCTGTCATATTTGGAAGAGAGTAATGAGTAAATAAGCAAGCACATGACCCTTGTAACAGTTCAGTGTACTGTAAAATGCTAATGTTTCTAAAGTAAAGGACTTATGTATTTCTGACATTCTTCCTGCCCAGCCTCAATATAAAAAGTTGTGCTACATAGCATCCACTATGATTAATCTGAAGGTGATTAAGGCTTGGTTCTTAATCAGCCATGGTTCATTTTATAAGTCTAGAAGGATCACAACCTTCTCAGAGCTTTGTAGGCTAGGGCTGGACATGGCTGAGTTAGCCTTTAGGCACCTCTGAAAGACTGCTCTGATGTGTATTTAGTACGTGAAATGAAGACTATAGAATAATTAGTCCCTCTATCCTCTGACAGGTCAATTGCTTATTTTAGAACTGTCTTAGCTAGCTGATTATTTAATTTCCTTGAAAGCAAGCAAAATAATCATTAAGAAAGTTGCTAATGTATTCTGGGTGACATGCATCTAAACCATTCCAATATTCACATTAGTCAAAATATACTCACAGATGTGTATTCTGACCCTTTGCTCACTCTACGTCACAAAATAATTATAAAAATGATTAAATGATTTTAAAGTATTGAATTCTAATTCAAGTTGATCTATTAATGATTGACTTGACATTTCAATTCATTATTCAATTGAGCTTTCAACCTGAACTGAAATATATTCCACAGTCCTTTTCTTATGTTCCAACTTTGCTGTTTTCATGATTGTCATTAAATGAAGAAATCACTAACCAATGTTTAATTGAATGCCATGCTTTGTATGCAGTGCTCTACAATAGGACTTCATGTGTATTCACTATAAACCAATCAAAACATGAGTCATTTGATTTTTCTTCTTGGTCTTGTGAATTTCAATTCAATTTGGAATTTTCATAAATCCTTTTGTAAAAGCTCATGTTCATGTGCATTTAAATATCATTGATGGAATCATAAAAGGAAGTTGTAGTTATACTGTCAAATTTCTTCTGCGCATTTCTGGCAATATTTAGAGCTGCTTTATGTTTCTGCTACCAGATAAACCCAACTTGATTGCAAACCATGTAAATTAAATAATCAGTTACTTTCTACACACTGTGCTCTTTCACAGCTTATGAGCTCATTCAGATCATAGAAAAGAATACCAGCTACCTGGTCTGTAACACTCATGGATGGCTTTTGGTGAACAATACGTGTTAAACAGACATTTCAGGGCCCTATATCTAAACCTTGCATGCTTTTTCCTCCTTCCTAGTGACTGCAGTTGAGGAGGAATGTAACATCCACTCAGCCTTCACC
This sequence comes from Meleagris gallopavo, assembly GCF_905368555.1. NCBI lineage: Eukaryota > Metazoa > Chordata > Aves > Galliformes > Phasianidae > Meleagris > Meleagris gallopavo. Next base: position 18,430,273 of record NC_139412.1, read on the forward strand.
AGGGAAGTGTCCCACTGCCAGCAGTGCCCAGCAGAAGTTAATATATTTGTGTTTCTCTCCTCCTTTCTGGGGTGTGCTCAGCAGAAGTCTGTCTGTCTCTTGTTCCCTTGCAGGAGATGTCACAAGTCGTGCCATATCACACCATCCTATATCATAGCAATATTCTTGGGGAAGACTTGAAGGAAATCAAGTGGCTCATGTTTTCAGCCATTTGGATGGAGTAATGGACAAGAAGAACTCTCATAGTTATCTCTAGATCTAAGAGGGAAAAAAAAGCACCCATGAACAAAGGGAGAGCGTGACCCTGGGAGCACATGGTTAGACTGATCTTTAGTGGAGCAGAGACATGAGCTGTGCTCTTCACTGTTTTTTGTGCAGTTATTTTGTTGCTTGCTTTTCTTTTTTCTTTTCCTTTTTTTTTTTCTTCTCAAGCACTGACCCAGCATTTCTAGCAGGATTGTGAAGCTATCTAATTACACACAAACCAGAATTTTTCAATTATTAGTGTTACAGTCAAGTGTTTTCCTTACCGATGGGTTGAAGCAGACGTATTCTTTAGCCCATGGCGGCATCTACATAAATGTTCCTACAGCACAAAGGCTGAGTTATTCAAAAAGAGGAAGATGGCAATGGAAGGGATCCAAACTAATCAAATGGAAGCAATTTCAATTATATAATCAAACAGTTATATTTTAATTATAATTGTTGCCACAGGGTAGCTCACGATTACTTTCTGCAAAACTCTATTTAAATGTTTATTTCTGAAGAAAAATGTTGTAAGGTATCTATGGCAATTTCGTTATTATTAAGAAACTAAAATGAATTTATAGTTAGCTAAGGGACCAGTGCAATTACCTACATCATCTTTCAGAACCGTAACATAATAATAAGCTACAATGAGGAACTGGAGTCTCAGAAATGAATCAGATGGCACTAAAAGAGATTCACTGAAAGGGAGCTCACAGTCTACTGAGCTGTTATTTATTACAGGGCTAGATTTTTTAAGCTATGCTGAGAAAACAGAGCAACAAAAAATATTGCACCACAATTAATTGTACAGATTCACTTTACAAGCAAAAATAGACTAGCAAGATATAGTCTGAAAATGAAGTTCACAAGACTGAGAAATTAATTAATCTCCCTAAATCTTCACAGAAACCATAATTTCTCTGACAGAGAGCTGAGTACAACTCAAATTCACTTTCTCTTTACTACCAATATCCTATCCTCTTCCATCCACCCCTCTGGTGGTTGGGGAAGTTCTTCTGAAACCCCCTGCTCCTACCACACACTGTCTAAGTGTGCTTTGATGGATATCTAAGCTTTTCTGGTCCAGAAGAAAAATATTTGGGGTTTTAAAAAGATTGTTGAGTCAAAAGGAGGATTCAGCGAGAATCGATCAACTTCCCATTGCAATCCAAGTGAACAATTGTTTGAATATAAGCAGGATGTTTATTTCATTTAATTTTGGAGTTTTGACAGAGCTTTTTTTTTTTTTTTGTCACTGAATGTGAGAGTTCGGGCTGTTTCCTGTCCTCAGACCCATTTCTCCTTCATTACAGCTGACATAGGTCATCACTAGACACTTTGTTGGATGAGGACCATGGCTGTGGGCTTTGCAGAATACTCTGAAAACCTACACATTCTGTATCCTATCACATCAGAGTGCACAAAAAGCAGGCCATCGTTCTGCACGTCAAGAGAGAGGAAGATTGCATTCCATGGCTTGCAAAACTGTTTTTGTCTCTTTGAACCAGGATTGTGCTCCACAGATGATAAGGAACAAAGTAGCTACAGCCAATACCAGAAGAAATTATACAATTTCTGAATGTAGACTGTATTAACTGGGAAACTGAAATTGCACAGGAGAATGCAGAAAAAGGAGAGGTTTTATTCAGTAGCAAAATATCTACTTTGTTTTGGGTAAAAACAGAAAAATAAACCTCTTGAGAAAGTTTTTATTTTATTTTTAGTGTTTCTCTTTGGAAATATGATTGTATTGAAGAAAAGTATGTTCTCCATTTCTTAACTAAATTTGTCACCACTCCCTACACAATTTTGTACCAGCAACACAGTTTGATTGTTCTTTGGTCAGCTTTTTCTCAACACCAATGACTCATCTTTAGAACTGACCTGTTATTAAAAGGCTTCTGGCCTCAGGGAAAACATTTAATCTCAGACAGATTGCAACAGATCTTTCCAAACACTGGTTCAGACCCCACCAAGAACTGCTTAAAATCTTTTGAACCCAGACTTCCCCTCCAAAGATTTTCTAAGATGAAAAAAAAAAAAAAAAGTATTCAACAATGGTGCAACGTATTTTAGGCTGACAGGAGAACCATAGACACAAATGTTAAATAAAAAGAAAAAAAGAAAAAGAAATGCACTACTTATATAGTTAGAAAGGACACAAAAGGAAGCAAATATGGAAGCAAAAATTACGAACTGCCCAGAATGCTGTAATGGCAGGTTGAGGCCAACCTTTGAGCTCTTACTGCCTTGAGAAAATTTACATTCTGTTTTCAGAAATAATTGCTATCCTGGCTCTTAACATGTCTTGGTCTTCAGTCTAACCTATGCGGGTGGTTCTGCTGAAAAAGGAAGAATCATTCCAGGGTGCTGGAAAAATTATAGAGAAAGAACTTTTTTGATGGTTCTTAATATATTAGTATGACTGCTTTACCACTTTTTCTAACATATCAGCTTCCAAAGAGTTTACTCACACCAAACTCTTAGTTATACATGCTATTTTGCCTCTTACACAACTGCTATTAGCTTTACAACTCTTGCTTTTCCTTGAATACAGCTGCTCGGAGATGTTTCATGCTTATAATATCATTCGTTTTTAAAAAGTATTTCTTGCCTGAACCACTGCCAAATGCCTGATAATTTCACTTTATAGTTTAATTTTGCATTGGCTTTATATTACAGAAAAGGAACAGAAAAAAATTGCACGGAAGTTTTAAGGCTAGATTTAGTTCACTTTCTTCACACACAAGCTGATGTTAATCCAAGACAAATCCACTTTGGAAATCTACCATATGCAGCAGCACCATTTAATTACCAGATAATCACTGCATTCAACTAGAACCTTTCCAGAGCCAGATCTGTTCAGCCTGAAGGCCTGGTGGAACAGCAGGAACTAGTTACAGGTTTTCCTTTTTATCCACTAGTTTGTGCCAGTCCCAGCTCTGACCCTTGAATACTTTAAAGAACACGCGGTGTTTTCTCACTTCTGCCACCCTATTTGAGAAGCCCTTTAAACTCCTCTGTCCTGGTAACATCGTCTTGTTTCCAAAGTCAGTTTTGCTGCCACTGCCCTAATGTTAATGTTACAGTTAACACCACACTACTAGATTATACATAGGCTTTTGCAGATAGCTCTTAAACATAGCATTATTTACAAACTTTCTGTAAGACATGACCTTTTCCCAGGAAGTAAAGCTGCCTTGAACCGACCACACTATACCCAAGCAAAACAGGCATAGCAAGTTTATTTGCATAACCTTGTCACAAGCTCTCTTTCATATACTTGCATATTTACACCTTTTCTTTTTTTTTAATGTTATAATGAGAGACCATATGCAGTACAGAAATAATAAACCTTCATAGGGAGGTTCTTTCATGCCATGTCTAGATATGATATGGAGTTATCATGGCCAGTCTGAATGTGTCATTTGCTTGTTAGTGTGTCCTGGAAATTTTGTTAGTGGCAGTAACCAGATCCAGGAATCATCTGCCTCTCTTCAGTGTTTCTAACCATATAAAGGCACATCTTGTTCCAACTTTATAGTATGGCAATTTTTTCAATGGACAAATACTTTCTGAAAAATGCCTTCCTTTTGTGTCTCTGGTTTGAAGCTCTAAACCATTAAATAGTAATTTTTTATTGTATGTCTTTTGGAATTCCTATATCATATTTTAAACAACATAAGCCACATTAGAGGATATATAGAAAATGACCAAATCACCACCTCTCTTTTTATATCCATTATTTCCACTGATGAAGGCTAGATAATGTCTTTGGTATCCCAGGACTGCTGTTTCATCACTTGTATTACTTTCCCTTCATCCATACAAGCTGACTTAGCTTTGATGTTCTGGTCTTAACTGTTATATCACATTGTGTCCCACAAACAGAACGTGGCACTACTGGTACATAAAACAACAGGATACTCAAAGGATGGGATGATATAATAAAACAAAAAACAGGCAAGAAAGCCACATATTGGTTAGTGATTAGAATACATACAATGTGTTCTCAATAGAGTTTAAATAAAGAGATAAACAAAAGTCCATCAAATGACAGCACAAGCATTGTTTACTTCACCAGTGGGAACAGGACTGCAACACATCAGAAGGCACTTGATCTTTCCAGTGCTTTCTTTCCAATGTTTAGCATGTCTTAAGCTTTAAACAAATCTCTCAAATAAGATGAAAAATTAAATTTTCATAATTGAAACTAACTGAAAACAGAAAACCATGAAGCTGGTTCGAGCTAATTTAATTTTTTTTTTCAACCCCTTCTTTTCCTTTACTGCATTTAACACACTAAGATTAAGTTAGTCCTCCCAAATCTCCCAATGATCACTAGTCATAAGGGGAAAAGAGCATAGATTGACAGAAATATTCTGAGACCAGAAAAGTAATAAAACTGCATTTATTTCCAACAGTTTTGTATTGGATCTCTCAATGCTGCAAAATGAAACAAAGCACTTTATGGAAAATATCTATACCATACAGTCATCTGTAACACAAATAGCAGCATCCATGGGACGACGATTCTCCTACTCCTCATCACAGCAGAGGAGTGCACCGTGCAGACACCACTCCATCCCTTTCCAATGCATCATGAGAGAAGGACAGAGATTTTCAGGCAGGAAGAAGATAAATGGCAACATATACAGTATAAGTTACCTCCTGTGGGAAGGGAAGTTAAAAAGTGAGTTTCCTGTTCTGTTTCCATAGAGTGGGATCTAATAACTTTGTTTTTGGCAAATAGAGAAACATCTACTTGCATCTTTACCCTTAAAAGCAATGTGCCTTGAGCCAGGGCAGTGCATTCTCAAATGTATGCTGCTGCATTTGCCAGCCTGTCCCACAAACCAATGGATCCCCAGGCTTTTGATCAACCTACAGCCACATGACACAGACACCTCACACGGATTCTTCACCTATAGTTTCAAAAAGTCATACAAGGAGACATCTGTAATAGTTTAGTCTTCCTGGCATGACACAATCAGTAACGGCCACTGGCTCCTAACTTGTCAGAGCACACTCCGTTTCCATGTAATTGAGAAGCACACTAAGTTTGCACAGATTATATGGCTGGTTTAATGAAGTTTTAGTAAACTGAGCTCATTAATGCAGTTTTTGAAGAAGTTCCATTTTCTACATCGCAAGGCATGATTTTACAATCTTTCAGCACTAACATTAAAATCTCTCCAATTCTCCAATTCTGTCATGCTGCCAAATCGCAGAGTGCATGTGGAAACTCTAGAAGTTCCTCTAATTGCTTGTAAAATGCAATTGCCATCATCTACTAATCTGAAATGGGGATGCAACTGGCATTTCCCTAGCTGTGAATGGGATCTGCAGCTCCTGTTCCCATTTACTTGTTTCAGGAATATCATAAGGAATGCAGAACTACTTCTTCTTTTTCTTTTTTTTTTTAAAGAAACATCAAAAAGTGGCTCGGATATTTCATAACGATACTGTATATGCTTTTATGACATTTTAAATACCCACAGTTGAGTGTTTTCTGTATGATTTCTAATTTCTATTACACATTTGTTTTATCACAACATTTGAAATCTCCCAACATGGTTTTGAAAAGAGATGTTATCTTAGACTGGCAGTACAACACAGAGAAGAAAGGAGGTGCTGCTGCATAGGGAAGTATGTGAACCCTTGTTGGAGTAAAATATCTAACATGAAGATTTCTTGTGTCCCTGTAAGATACCTAGAAGCCAATGTTTAAACCTAGTTGTACAAGAGAGAATCCATGTTCTTGATCAGAATGGAAGTTGTTGTTTTTTTTTTTTTTTCCCCACTCTTGATTGCATGATGGCACTTGTTTGCTCAGATATCTGCCATATTTTTTCAAAGCTTGAATCCTATTGAAGGTGGCTAAATTTCTCCAAGTGGCTGTTTTAATTTACAGCCTGTCTAGATGCATGAAATGTAAATCAAAGCAAGGCAGGGAGTTCAACAGCTTTGTAGATCACTGTAGGATTTCCTGTCACTATGGAAAACATACAGGAAAATAAAAAGGGAAAAGGAAGTACTTGTATTTGAGAGGAGTTTATGTATTTACTGACAGCAAGCAAACAGATGGACAGAGAAGGATGGTGGAGGATGTGCTCCAAATCTTTTTACCATTCCTTTTTCTGCAAAATTTAGTATTTAACTCTATTAATGCAAAAAAATCTAGCAATGGTGACTTTCAAGAAAAGAGTGACATTGCTCTGGCTTTAAAATGTTTGAAAACTGCTTGTGAAGAAATTGCATTTGCAGTCTCTGTATTCCTATGCAACACCTAGACATTGTCAGAAGCAACAACTGGGATGTTTCTGCATATATATATAAACTTGTTTACATTATTTTATCATGAGATGAGTTGCAAAGCACAGTATTTGAGATTAGAAGTATCCAGGGAGTCACTGACCCTGAAGGTGCTCAGTGAATGTTTAGATGTTGTACTGAGGGACATGGTTTAGTGGGAAATATTGTTGGTAGATGGACAGATGGACTGTATGACTTTGAACACCTTTTCCAAACTTGGTGATTCTATGATTCTATTATTCTACTAGTTAAACTCTATTGGTTCAGTGTTCAATTAAATCACAGGAAAGTATTTCTATTCCCTCTTTGGATGGTGCATACTGAGCATGAGAAATCACCTCTTTCCTGCTTTTTCACCCAGAACAACTTAGTTCCACACGTTTCTAGAACATGTGCGTGTTGCCAGAACTTGAATTTATAAGGAAAACAATGAAACTGGTATGAATTTGAATTTGGAAATGTATGGGTCTGAGACTGCAATAGAAGAGTAACAGAGGAAAAACCTGATTACTGCACATGAGAGTACCCCAGACATTGAAATGAGCCAGTGTATCCAATAATCACTCTTCTCTTTATTGGTAAAATGAAATAAAATGTGGCATTTTCGTCAATACAAAAAAGTCTTTCTCATAAAGGGTCATTGTATCAGTTACTGAAATACACATGACAGTCAACAATTACAAAATAAAGTAGATTTTAAATGATTCTCCAGTGAGTAAGACAGGTAGCAATTTATTTATTTATTTATTTATTTATTTATTTATTTATTTATTTATTTATTTTCCCTCAAACATCTTTGACACTCCTGCTTGATGTTTAGAAGAAAAAAAAAAAGAAAAAGAAATGAAATATGGAATCTGAAATCATTTCTTTCATATTTCTCTGATCTCTGAAATTTCTTGAGACTCATAGAACATCAGTCATTATGGGAAAGAGTTGCCCATTATCCTTCATTCCTTCAGGGAGAAGCCAAAAGGAAGAAAATTGATGATAATGGAAAGAATAGTGCTAAAGATGATTCCCACTTTGTGCCAACACAATCTCCCTGCTTTAAACAAAACAAAGCAAAGCAAAACAAAAAGAGCTATTCTACATAATCTCCTATGCTTGTTGTGCTCTCATTGCTCCTAAGATCTTTGAAATAAGTGGTGAAAGAAATCAAGAGAGAAAACAGATTTTATAGTGCTAATGGCATTAAGCCATCAGAGATTAGTTAGTTTGTATCAGCACAGATGGTGATCTCCCAGAGGAGACTTGGACCTTGGTGCCTCTAAGTGTTACACAAACACAAAATAGAGATAGTGTCTGTCCCACAGGGTTTACAGTCTGAGTAATCACTTTCTAAACAATTACCCTCATTCAAGTTCATTTGTAGCTTAAAGCGTGAGGTAGAATATCACTGTAGAAAGTTCTCAGTTTGGTAAATACATTACTACTTCTATCGTTACTATAATTACTAATATTTCACTAGATTAAAAAAGTTATGGAGGGTAGGGATTGACAGAAAAGTCATTCCAGACCTTGATGTGCAAGCAGGTTACTACACAGTTGCAGAAAATGTCAAAGAACAGTAAGGGATGGATAGAAGTACATCTTGGTTGGCAGTTTCCACTTCAGATGGAAACTTCAAGTGGGATTTTGCAGTTGGACTGTATCTGTTTCACTTGAAACGATGGTGAACATTGTGAACTTTCTGTGACTGTGGCCCACTGTTTTCATTGAAATAGGAGCTTCTATGTGAAGTATGTAACTAATCTGGGAAGTTGTTCCAAGTTTTCACCTCATTAGCCATTTTGGTAGAAAGCAGCTGTATAAAGAAATATATATGAAACCCAGGTGTGATAGATTTTAATGTTATATGGCAATTTCTAACTAAACATTTATCAAGCATAAAAACTGTAATTTCAAGATTTCCACCAAGCCAAACAGAACACCTCTGAGGGAATGTATTTTAATAGCCCACACTTGTTGAAAAATGTTGGCAATGCTTTTGAGAGAGGGGGCAATTCCTTAAAGTCCAAGGTTTCTCTCCTCTCTCAGTTTCTTCTTCTATTGCTCTTTTCTTATTCAGCATCAATTTGCCGATCTGCTGTTCCGAAAGACAAGTGTGTTCTTTCCTTATTTGACTTCAGTTTTGGCTGGGTCTCAAACCAAAGTCTGTGTTTCATGCTTATTGATTTATTATTAAGTACAGCCTGCTGGTTCTTGAATCAAGTCTTTTATTTTCCCAGGACTAAATCCACAAAGGGACTAATAAGCCTGTAGTGGAACATGGGAATTTAGGCATTTATGTACAAGAGCATAATTCCTAAAATGTCTTATAAGAAGCTTAGATTAAGTCTCTAGATATCTGAATTTGCATTTTTTAAATCTGTAGGTTTTTAACTTGCCCTTCAGGAAGTGCTGTCCTCCCAAACATCACAGCAAGTTAGTGCCTTGTTTGCTCTGGAGCTCTCCAGCTTGTTAAATTAAGGCCTGAGTCAGGCACCCAAGCCAAGCATAGAATGCACAGAAGCAAGTGAGTTACACAAAAAAAAACATAGCAATGAAGGCAACTTTCACCTAGGAAGATACTGTTGTCCATCTCATCTACACTGTCTCTACACTGTCTATAACACAAATTATTACTGTATGTTCTGGGACTGGGAAACAGAACCATACTGTGCGCATCCCAGCAGATATGGACAGATACATCCAGGATGTTTATTAACGCTCCCCTGAGAACATGAAGTAGGGAATTAGTAAATTGCCCTCTGACACAGCATTAAGTCATAAGTATTCAATCTACGCATTTAAAGAACTTGTTGACAGCCTGGAAATGATCCAGAAACGCTTTTGCAAAGATATTGAGACTCCAGAACCCATCTTGCAGCTGGAGACTCCAGAAACTCCAGGGCCAGAGAAGGTCAAAATGTTATTGACTCATGGCCCGTAAGTAAGGAAGAATAGTCTGTATTAGGACAGAGACATTGGTGAAAACACAGAAGTTAGGTTTAGTTTAGGGAAATTAGCCTTCATATTTTTGGTAATAAATAGAGACAAATCTACTGTCTACTATTCTGAGGTGTAGAGATTCTTAAGGTCACCAGAATGGTTGAAGACATTTTTAAGAACTTATGCAGCTTAGAGTAGAAGTCCTCAACTATTTAATTCTAGGCAGTATACTTTCTGTCATGTTTTGCATTGAATCTTTCAGTGAAATATGTGACTTTCCATTTCACTCTCCAAGACTGTCTTTTTGGCATGGGTTGTCATAGTTGTTTCTTTTTTCTTCCCCTAAGGATGTCAATGGGTTCTGCATTTTGTCAGACTTTGTGGTAAATAACTCAAACATTTACTTCTCTATTTCTCCAGTTGCTGCATAGATAGAGTGCAGGACCTTTTCTCGAAGCCAGTATATCATGTCTTGGGTCTGTAAGGTAATTCTAGGAACAATCTGAATGGTTTCTATGACACTGAACTAGATATAACGTTGATGAGTAACTGTAGTAAAGTAATTAGTGGCTGTACATAGGCACAATGGTGAGAGTAATTCTGTGCTCAGGATTTCTATGTTGCTGCCAGTCCCTAGTGTAGGCAACCTGTCGTATCTCTGCATTCTGCTCTGATAGCAATTTCCTCTGGCTACTTTTATCACCATTCTGGCAGTGTGATACCTGCCATTTCTGTTATACTAATTACACAAGCATAGTTCAGTTAAGTGATACGGATCATGTACAAAAACAAAATACAACTATAGCAATTAAGGGGAGCCCTAAGTCACCAATGGTGACTTAAAAGAAGATGGAAATCTGTGGTATTTCATATACTGTTTGCCCATAGAATTTCTGTTCTCGAGGCAAAATTGCCAATATCAATGGGTCAGTTCCTAAGAAAGAACCATTACACTTTCAAAGGACTCTGCAAGTCAGTAATGAAAAGAAAACTTATTTAAATTAAGGATGTCTGTGAGCCATTACTTATAAGGTTTGCTAGGAACCGCAGGATTTACTGGATGTCTTGAAGCCAGAATTTGGGTGTTTTTTATTGAACTCCTGATGAGCCACAGTAGCAGAGGGTTATGAAAAGCTATCTGACTGATGTGTTGAGCTCCTGGATTTCTACCAAGCTAGGACTGAGTGATCTTACAGCTTAGTAATGACAGGAATGATTACCTCTCAGAATGAATGTAATGCTACATTTCAGGGCTTAGGTGCATAACTGCTTTCCTCTTATTATATCTCCCTTTTGTTATAGATGTATTCTAGTCAATGACACTGTAATTTCCCAAGTAACTCCTGCTTTTGTAAGGAGCCTTCCTAATGACTCTGCCTTGCCTCATTTTCTCCTCAACAAAATGAATATCTCCCATGACCTGAGCAGAGCCTGTTTTTATTTCCACTCATTCATTTTTGTGTGTGGATTTTAAGCAGAGCATCTGGCACACTGACTCTAGAGCAAGGGAAGGATGTAACCTGCACGCTCTTGTAAGCAGAGGTACATAAGCTAAAGGGTACCATCACCAGCCTAGATCTAGAGGCAAAGATCATGAAAAAGCTGTGGTAATTTTGGACTTGGATTAGACAGTTGGCATGAAATACTCTACCTTAGTCATCCTCCAGCATCAGGTATTTCTAATACACTAATTCTGCCTTCTCACATTTTTGTTAATTTAAATGTTGCCTATGAGACTTAAGATAGTGACTCCCATGCTGATTTTTCACTGATATCTATCAGATACAGATCCACAGGCAATGACAGATCCCTCTATACCGAGTCAGTTTGCACTTGTTTGGTACATTATCCAAGATGTATTCCTTGTTCTATTTGCTATGCAAGACAAGTTCTGAAAGGCAGTTGGCAGTCCTGGAACATTCATGATTATGAGGGAAATCCTCCAAGTTGCAGAAGACAGACAGTAGAAATCAAGCACTTTCCTTACTGTTCCATCTTCAAAAATCTCCTCTTCTATACTTTACAGCACTTCATTATTCTCCCTTTTTCCCTACAGTGCAAATCCATAGAACACGGTAGCTGATATTTTCTTTCGTCCTCTCCACTAATCACTTTCTTTCCAGGAAGTACAATTTTCAAAATTCTAGCATTTGTTTCATATTTGTAGTCTTATCTTTTTTCAATGTGGACTCAAATAAAGTATCTAACAATATAAATGACACTTGCATCCTCATTTTTACATTCACTTCACGCAGAACATATTCATACTCACGGCACACTTACCAAAGCACAATATCCTTTAAATCACTTGGAACATAATATCTTTAAAGGACTGATTAAGTAGTTGCCCCTATCAATGTAACTACTGCCTGCTAAGGTGCTGTTAAATCAGCAGCTCATCAAATGGCTTGATGTTAGGATGTAACAAGTTTCTGATGGAGTTGTGCTCCTTCAAAGAACACGCATTTTTTTCATCACCCTCTTAGTCACCTAATTTGACTGAGATCTAAGATCCTAATGCATCAATCTTGTTAATTCCCTTGCCAGTGCATAAGAAATTGAAGCAATAAACCACAACCTGTTTGTAGTGGTGCTAACATTATTATGTAGTATGCCAGCTGACAGAATCAGTGCTTTTCCATTAAACTTCAGCGAGTACAAGCTCTTGGGAATGTCTATCTTGCCTTTTTCCTTTTCTTCTGCTTTCTATACCACTGATGATTCTCCTGTAGCACCGACTCTACATCCACACTACTCAGTGTTGGGTTTTGTGTCGTACAACACTGACATACATCTCTCTATTGTACTTCATATTTGTTTGATGCTGTCATTTCTGTATTGCAAATGTTAAGACTACAATTCAAGCCAGCAGGTGATAGTCTAAAATACTGTTAAAAAATGTACAAGGGTATTAAAAAATATTTTTCCATTAGTATGACTTCGCTGTAAAGCTGAACTCCTTTTGTTTAAACATAAAAAAATAATTATCTGAGGCAAATAGCATCAATTTCAAAATGTCAGTTGTGAAGCTGAAGTTTGGCAAAATTGTAAATACAACTATAAATGTAACACAGAATATGATAATATGCAGTGTTGAGGAACTGTAAGCATCACTGATAACAGCTCACCCTTGACAAGCTGTCTTTATCAAAAAGAAAGAAGTTCAATTTCAAAAATGGACACAAAAGCAAAGTCCCCCATAAAAACTTCAATGAAAAGTATATGGAATGATAACCGTAAGACAGGATTTTAACGGCAGTTTTGTCTGAATAAAATCTACAACATTTCTGCCCATGTGAGTCATAGTGGTGCTGGTGCATGGGAAATGGAGAGAGGGAATTCTTCAGGAGGATCCCCCAATTGGAGCAAACCCAAAGTTGTTTCTTCCCTTCTGCAGCCTGGTTTTCCCATCCTTAATTATAGTGCTTTATTTCCTCCCAGAAACAAAAACAAAAACAAAACAAAACACACGCATGCACACACATAAAGAACAAACAAACAAACAACAAAAAAACCCCACTCTTCTGCATTTGTCAGAAGATGCATATTCCCCATTGGTGATTGTTAAAGATACCCAACTAGTACATAACTTTCCATGCCTGGGCTGCCATGGTAACACAATTTACTGTATAGCAGGGTTAATATGTGCATAGACACAGAATAATGTGCAGACACACAAATTACTGCTTCCCTATGGACGACTTCTTCTGGCACTGATTTTGTTGCTGTTGTTGGACACATGCTTTATAAATTAAAGACAGAAAAGGCCTCTCTGCTTTTGATCTTGTATGCTGAATACAGGGGTACGTAACAGAAATATGCTTTTTACACTTCGAAGGGGAAGAGGTTGCAAAATCATGAATGCATTTATGCTCATGAAAATGCTACATGTAAGTGAAATAAAAGGTGAACTGATTTCCAGGAATTTTTGCGAAGGGCAGATAAGAAGCCAATTGTTTGTTAGAGGTTCAGCTCACATGCAATGGTAAGATCTTCTTTATTCTAAAAAAGGAAAACATCATTTTGAAAAATAAATGAATGAAGCAAAATAAAAGGTTTGCAAGATAGCAATGGGATTTCCTACTTGTGGTGATCTATTACATACACAGTGGTGTGTACTATATACTATATGCTTGTGGTGATATACTTGTGATATACCGTGTGGCACTACCAGCTATAGTATATCACTCAAATGCTGCTTTTAAAGGAGTAACTGTCAGCCTACAGGGATTAAGATTGAGAATTTGCAATTCATCATCTTTATTTGGAAGTCTGGTTGCTTGCCTGCCCAAATTAAATATTTTTTCTATCACAAGTATACTTTTCAATTAGTTAGAAACATGGACTGCATTTGATTTCAATAAATAAACAAATTATGAACTCTTGAATCTTTATTAATTTAAATTAACAGTTTAAAATTCAGTCTTGCAAAGCACATGGCACTCTGAGATATCTTAATATAATTATGCCAACCTACTTTTCCGATTTTCAGAGGCTCAAACATTAACTCAATTGCTTCAAATACAGCATACTTTAGACAGGCTGTCATTATCGAGCTCCTTTAAACTTTTGCCACAGATATTTTGCAAAATGTGAACTTTAAAACAGAATCAGGCCCAGGTTTCTACCTTTTCTTCCTCTCTTTCAGGTCTCTGACCTTTTTGGCTCAGCTGTTCCCACTGCAAGCCTGGCTTTTTCATTCTGCGCACAAAAATTCAGCTCACTTTTTCAAAGCCAGGGAGGTGTGTTTATGCATCCATATATGTTTTGTGGGTGGTAGGTCCTGGACTCGGGACAGATTGGTTCTGTCACATTATGTACCACACACATACATGGAGAAGCATGCTTCCAGAGCGTTGTGGTTCTGTGATTTTTGTTGCTGTATTCCACATCAGAACATCATGTAAAGCAGTGGGAAATAAAGAGTGAATGTTCTGGTTCCATGGACTGCCTTTTTTGGGAATTTTGGTTCTTGGATGGGAGGGGAGGAGCAACATTCCCCAGAGGACTTCAGGCCCAGAGGAAGCAAGGTGAAGCTTCTGGCAGGACACCAGCCGTTCTCGCTTTCACTCGCCCTCTCCTAGTCCATGGCAGAGAAGCACGTGGTTCCCCTGCAGTCTACAGAGTAAGGCCTTGGTTTTGGACATTCTCTCATTTTGTTTGATTTGTTGGTCTCAGTTCCAATTGTATTGTGTTGTATTGTATTATCTTGCATTCCTAGATAATAGTTAGTAAATTAACATTCCTCCTCAGATCATTGCCACTGCTCTGTTTATTTAGATCCATCTACTACCTCCCTACCCTTCCCCCACTCTTTCCCTCTCCCACGGCGTGGGCCCACAGTGTCCTGCCTCCTTGGTCCTGGGGCTGGGTCAGACCAGGGTTAACACTTTTTTGTTCCCTCTCTCTTTTTTTTTTTTTCTTTTTGGGGGGAGGTCCTGTGCCCCTGTCACGGACACAGGTCTAGAGATAACTCCGTGAGAAAGGGCCTGAGGGCATACAGAAAGCAGCAGGGTTCTTGATTTAATTCAGCAGCACATTTCTAAGATGTATTTTGACATTAATGGGTGAGTGAAGTAGTTAACAACAAAAAAATAATACAGCCTTCTCAACTATCTGCCCATTTATTGAAGTGCGAGATGAAGGTTACAATAGTCCTATGAATCTCAAAATTTTCTTTTGCCAAGTTTCCAGTGACTTAACAAGGACACAGTGAAATTACCAAGGGTGCAAGCCAGCATACCATGTGCCATTCCGATCTCTTGCATAGAAACCACTCACGGATGCTTAGGAGCTATCCAGGAATGGATGTTGAATGTCAGCCCAAGGCATGCTAATTCAGGATCAGAGTCATACTGGTGACTGCTACATGGTTTTCACATGGCAGATAGAGTCTCAAAAGCATAAATAACTTTTACTTCCAGTGGGATTCAGCATTTCTGGAAACAGCACCCGTACTTTCTACTTCTTGGGCATATAAGCCCTCCTTCTAACTCTGTGGCTAGACAATAGCTCCTACAAATTCCTGCATGAAGCTCTTTGCAAGCTCTGATCACTGCCAGCCCCAAGTTACCTGAGAGATCATGGGCCCCTGTGTTTTCAGTACTGGAATCTCCATTAAAGCCATGAACAGTAATGGTTTGAACGAGTGGAGCTATCAGCACAATGGAGTAGAAATAAATCCAGGTAAAATGAGTAAGTGCTTGCTTGGACATTAAATGATTAAACCAGCAAGGACTAACTGCATGTAAGACTGTTCTTCCTTCAGTGAAGGGAAGCGTGCTGAGAGGAAATCTCCTTCAGTAACCATAAACACAGAGTAAAAGCACACATAGGATGCCATGTATTATTCACCAGCTATAATTGTTTCCTGTCCAAAATGGACAAACAGGCAAAAGTCATTATCAAGGAATCATGGGATGGCTTAGGTTGGAAGGGACCTTAAAGTCTTAAATCCCACCCAGCCTCAACCCCCTGCTGGCTGCCACCCCCAGCTCTGACTGCCCAGGGTCCACCCAGCCCAGCATTGAGCATCTCCAGGGATGGGCACCCAGAGCTCTGGGCAGCACTGCCATGGCCTCACCGCCCTCTGAGTGAAAGTTTTTCTCCTAATATCTAATCTAAATCTTCCTTCTTGTAGCTTAAAGCCTAAAAAATCTGCACCACCAGGTGATGCTGCCATGGTTCTTCAGCGATTGGCTATGTGGGTAGGACCCTGAAGGTTTGTAGGCTGGGTATATTAGAACATCATTAATATAAAACACAAAGTAGAAACAGTCTTATCCTTGGTAGGTCTCCAAAAAATAGGTATAAATTAGCCTTCATAAACATTTATCTGTGCTTTTGAAACTAACACATCATAAAAGGGGAGTTTTTTTCACTTTTTGCTTACATATAACATGACGTAATACTAATCTTCAAACACAGAAAAGTAACAACTTCAGATACAGTTTTATGAAATAACAGTCCTCTGATGTCTAGCAACCACCTCCTAAAACAAATTAGAGCCCAAACCAACAAACTGACTGATCAGTCCAAACTAAGCTATATTTATGCATGCAACAATTGCTTGCTAATCGTTAATCCAGTTGAGGTTCTATAACTACCATAGAGGAGAGAGACAGAGTTCATTTCTCCTTCTTTTCAATGCTATTGAAAAATAATATGATGTCTTGAATCCATGGATCACAAACAAAGTATATCAGATGGTGTGTACCTTCAATACTTTATTACGTTAAAAAAATAATAATAATAACAAAACAAAACAAAAAAACATGCTTGAGTGTTTTTTAAACAAAGAAGATGGAAAGTTCTGGAGTGAAATCCTTAATTGGTATAATCTGTCATCCACTGGTGTTTCTGGAGAAATTCCCCACTGGTCTTGCTTAGCAGAGGCTGAGATCATCTTTTGTCTGCTTTGTGCCAAATTCTCTCCAAGCCTCCCCAAGTAACAGTGGAGGCCATACACAGACTCTGGTGCCAGTCCTTCTAGTAGCCTTAATAGAAGCTGGCAGAAATTTTCAATTTATAATTTTTAACCTAATTTGTGTTTTTTCTTTATTAATTAATTTTTTTCCCCTCCTTGTGGAGTTTTTTCCAAAAAAAAAAAAGCTTTTCTAGTAGTTTAGGATTTATGAAATCCTGCACTGAGAAAGAAAGGATGCTTCTCAGGACACCACTCCTATGTACAGTGCCTAACCAGCAGGCATACTGTTGTATGGTTCTTTTCAGAAAAAAATGCATTGAACACATTTCAAACTACTTATGATTATTCATTTTCCCCTTTCTCCAAGTTCATAAAGTTCTTCCTAAAATGACACTCCATCTTATCCCTGTAAAAAAGAGCTTTTCCTCTGCAAAGCCACGATCCAAGAAACTATTAAACTTCAGAATAGCTTTGGTGCCATTCAGTTCAAGGTTAGGAAGTGATATGTATAGTGCCTCAGTTTTCATAGTGATGTATGTCACCTCAGAGAGATAACTGAAAGCAACAATTTCTGCAGTTATGAAGCCTAATAACAAAGAAATGCTTTCACAAAACAGGCAAGAAACTTAAAAAAAAAAAAAATCAAATTCAAAACTGAAGAAACTCATTAAAACCAGGACCTGAAGGGAAAAATGAAAAAAGTACACTGTCTCTACTGTGTGAGTACTGTACATGTTCATCCAATTTTTGAGTGGTATAAAAAATGGTTTAAATATGATGTGCAGGTTACATTTCCAAGCTGTGTTTCAGAAAAGGCCTTTTCAACATCTCCTCATGGGAAAATCATGACACAGTTTAAGTGTTGACATTTCAGAAAGTAGAAACGTTTCACAGTATGAAATTATCTGACTACGGAAGAGATGAATACGCTATTTACTATGATAAGTACTAGTTATGTCCAATCATTCAGAATTTACTCTTTAATGTGTGCAAGCTACCTAGGCTGCAATAAAATGCAGCTTAGGCTATTGAAGTGATGAAGAAATAGTAGGAGAAGCATAGAAGAAATCTTACAAGTGAGCTACGAGAGGGGTAAAAAGGAAGATCGTAATTGCAGAAGCATATCTTATGATATGTATAACAAAGTAGATCAGAAGAAACAGGTACATTATGGACCACAGGTTCTGTAAGGAAGAGGCAATAAGTAAAACACCAGCAAATGAGCTGGTCAATAATTTGCAAAGAAGGAATCAGTTTTGATCGTTGCCTTCATCCCAGGTTTAGCAGTCCCTTCCCAGGGAACATGGAGCACTCTGCTTACATGCTTCAATAAATGAAGTTAAATGGAACAAAAATGGACCAACAACCCCACCCTTATTTTTATTTACTTAAATTCTTAAGCAAACATTGTTACTTTCTTGATTATAAACCAAACAATTTTTTTGTAGGATATTTCTGAGAAGAGGACAAAATGTGGGTTTAGATGGATACAATAAATAACTTTTCTCAAGTAAAATTTTACTCACTTTATCAGGAAAATTAAATACTTCATATTGGAATTCTGTATAGAAAAGGATCCTAAGTGGATGCCACCCAGGTCCATACTCCCTCATGTAAACTTCAAAGATGGTCAGGGAAGGATGCAAAAATCTATAGAAAACAGGAGCTGCCAGTGTGTGCCAATGGAAAACAACCAATGCAGTGGTGATGCATGAATCTAGCAGCCGTCCACTCATTCACAAAAGGGAGAACAAGCACATGTACTGACTGCACCAAAATAAACTTTACAATAAATTCCACTTAGAAGTGTCAATCATTATGATCAGAGAGTCATAAGAAATGGAAATCTGTTTTCAGTTCAAATATGCACATTTGCAAATTTATCCACACAAACAGTCAGTGATCCTCAGATTCTCTTTTTTCAGAGAGGCACAAGATGTATCAAGCCAAGAAAAATAAGCTTGCCTGTGATTTATCACTCTGCTACATGGGTACAAAATCCTAAGAACCTGAATGAACAGCATAACTACAGAATTCTGCTATGGTATGATGAGTCTGAATCTAGCCAGATACGTTTTTTGAAGTAAATCATTTTTACAGTCATTACTGTTAATGACAATTGCTGAATTAATTTTAACTCTTAGTAAAAGAATCCTCTCTGGAGATTCCAGAATAAGATTCCAGAAAGCAGTTGATGGAATAGCAAAGGTTTATATTCCACTTGTGTTATCTTGGCTATTTGAATCTTCCATACATAAGGGGAGCGGGCTGAAGTGACAGTATATAAACTTAAACTTTAATAGCTGTTTTTAACATGCTTAAATTACATAATTCATAAAACTTTCCTACTCTATTCCATCTCACTGATTACTGGACTAGTGATCGAAGTATAATAATTGCAATTATTATAAGTATTAGTATAGTGTAGAAGTGAGAGAAGCACAAATTAAATGGGCCTGTGAAAATTCATGCACAAATATCTGATTCCTGATTCAGTGTGCCTGGACTTATATGTTAAAATACTTCATTTTGACATAAAGACATAGTGCTGAACTTAAAGAAACTTACTTCCTAGCTGCGTTTGTCAGTACTAGCTGGAAACTATGCATCTCAACTCCAAAATTCTTGAGAATATAAACTGAAAATAAAGTAGCTGTATACAACAGATGATGTAGTCAGATAACAGGTAAAAATAAAGAATTGAAAGGAAGAAATAAAAAGAAAAGTGATTAAAACACCAGCAGAATGTAAAGCTTTTCCTTGGTAATTACTACTTTATGCAAACTGTAATCATCCAAGAATTGTATGGTCAATGATGATGAAAGATTCCATTTCCAAGCTGTAACGCTGAAAATCTGGCTAATGATTTTGCACCTCTGTGCTATAGTTGCATATTTTCTTTTAAATTTTGATAGAATTAATTAACATATGAATAGTATATTTTAGGAATGGAAGAAAGGTTACTTTTTGCTTCTTTTGATTTGGAAGAGAGATACTTCTGTATGAAACAGGATTTCTATTGAACATTCATGGAAAAATGCTGTATGCATCACACCTGGTTCAAGGAGAAAGCGATGTTCTAAACAGATGACACTCAGGTAAGAATTAGCATTACGAATTTTATTACTTTTGTCAAAATACTGAGTGTAGTTGCAAATTCATAAATTTAACATTACATTCATACAACTTTCATAGACAATATTTTTTAACAAGTTAAATCTTGTTAAAAAAATGTAACATTCATTAGATAACAGAGATTCCCAGAAACATCATCAATAGTGTTAAAAGAAACTTCATGAAGTTCTGTAATGAAGCACAGCATCATAATATAAAGAAAACAGAGATGAGTGTTTCATTACCAACTAAAACGTTGTTGAAGCATAACTGATAAATGCATCAAGGTTTGCATTTTAGAAATAGTCTTGTCATTTATTTATTTTGTATAGCTATATCTAATGGTTACATTAGAAAGTTGAGTGGCGTTTCAAAGAGTAGGAAGAATCATTAGAAATAATATGTTGTATTTGATATTTGTGAAAGCATTCAAGCTTATTTTGTAAAAGCATTTAAGAGATTGGATGATGATTAGAAAGAAAGGAAAATACATCAATGTCTGGAAGCTAAATGCCTTGTAGAGTCATTTTAAAAGCCCAAATCTTCCTCACAGTTGAGATGACAAGAGAAACAAATACTGAACAGTCATGAACTCATAAAACTGGTTGTAGCTCTGTAAATTCAAATGTTTAACTTCCAAAGCTCGTGAGGAAAAGAAAAATGACTGTGTTTAAAAGGCTAGTGTTGGGTAAATTCAATAGCACCTATCACAATGGACTCTTTACTCTTAGCTACATACTTAACATTTGGTAGGAGAATTGGAAAACAGATGATGAATACCACTGTTCTGTTGTGGATTTCTCCTATGATTTTCTTTTTCCTTACTTACTTCTCTGATTTTTTTCTAATGTATATGCTGTCTTCCATTAATTTCTTCTGGTCCATTTTTTAAAAATATATGAAGGTAAAAGAAGAAAAGAGGTGCACAGTCATGTTTCCACACCCCTTATCAATTATGCTTAATGTTCGGTTTTTCAGGAAAAATCCTTCATGCGCACATGAATTTAAGGCCATTTTTGAAGGTTGCAATGCCCACTGGAATACAGATTCCATGAAAAATTTTCATTGCAAAGGAAGATAGAGGTAGTCTTCTCAATCTCCTCAGGGTTTCTTGAGAGACTGAATTATGCACTGAAAATCACATATGCTATTTCCTCATATTTAAAAGGTGCTTAAATTAGTCAAATTTTTCCCCCAAAGACATTGTGACGTTAAACAAAGTAATATTTATACTAAAAAAAATACATCAAGCATCAGATGAAGTATTGAATTTTCCTGCAAAATATTGCATTTCTACTATGACTAAGAAGACTTGAAACCAAAAACAGTGAAGTAAGAATAACGCTGTCTGAGAGTTGTGCCTATCATATAAAATTTCACAGATAGTATTTTTTTCATTGATTAATATCCCAAAAGGCCTTTGTTTTAAATATAATTTCTAATTACCTATGGTTTGTAAAGGCGAACAGCAATAATGTTGAGAAGAGCAGACAGCTGTTTAATGAATCGGATGGGAACACTGACCTGTAAACATGTACAGAAATGGATATGAACTTGTATAGTTTCATGGTCATGTAAAACAACTGGATTTGTTCAGATGGAGGATTTTCTTTGCTTAGTAATAAACATTGTGTAAACAGCTTGCTTTTAATCACAGGAAGCAGAATACAAGATTAAAACAAATGAACAAACAAACAAAAAAAAAACCCACAAACGGAAAAGATACTGTGAAAAAGTGAGATGAAGGACATGATTTTTTTTAAAGACTAGTTGTGTTGGCTCTTTTGAATGAAGAGTGAAATAGTGTCGTGAATTTTCCTTCAGTACACAAAGCTTGATACAAGGAAGACTGCATAAAACATTTGCCCCATTTTACAATATTAGAAGATTAATAAAAAATAAAGTCCTCTTCTTATATAACTTGTCCTGCTTACGTCTTTAGAATACTATTATAGCTGTGATTCCACCAAAGCATTTTTTTAAATTATAGCTGCGATTCCACCAAAACATTTTTTAAAAATTATTGTGTTTTTTTTTTTTTTTGTAATTGCTACATATGTTCATATTTAATGCATTCTTTAATGTGAACAAATTTCTGAAAGGATCTGTAATTCTCTGTGCAACTACTGGACTGCCTGGATTTAGCCATACATTGAGATCATCACACTTAACTCAATTTTCAGTGTGTTGCAAAGAGAAAAGCAGGTATATGAAGCAAAGATTTAAGGAAATGCCAGGCAGTCATCCTCATAGGTACCAAAGGAAAATATGCCATATTAGGGTGCTACCATCTGAGCACTAGAGCAACAGACGCATAATTTACAACATGGAGCACATTGGTTGCTCTGAAAGTAATACCTCTAATTTATTTCCATGAAAACTACAGCAGATACAAAGAGAACAATAACACTATGTGATAAAGATAATTCTCAGATAAAAAATTCTATTTTTTTCCACACAGTCATCACCATTGGTCAATTTGCTCAGATGGGTTGGTCAAGATGCTCTTCATTTCATGGTGTGACAGCTGTGCATAGCAGTCTGGAATGTGGCTTGTCTTTCATGTCTCTGTCACCACTGCTGAAATGCACCATCCACCCCTCACTGTGCTCACATCCTTCAGCAAGTGTCAATGAATGTCAGTGGGTGCCATTTTTTTCTGCATGGAGGAATTCAATTCCACACCGTTTCTTCATAAACACTTCCATGTCAGATACAGTTTTGTCAGACTGCCCCTCTGCTGCCATCTGTCATATGGCAGCAAATGTAATGGAATCTTGGTGGGAGGGTTCAGCCTCTACTGCCAAAAAATCAACATCAGACTCTGATGTCATGGGCCAGCATTACTTTAGAGCAGCCCTCACGCGATTCAGTTCTGAAGCAGAACTAAAGCCTTCATTCTTCTGCTACTCCAACAAATTTTATACCAATGTAACTGCATCTGTTTTTTAATTACCTGTGCTTTTTTTTTTTTTTTTTTTTTTTTTTTTTTCCCCAGAACAAGATCAGGCCCCAAAATGGTTAAACAATACATGGCAGAAAGGAATGCTCAGCCAGCCAACACCTCCAAAACAATCTTTGAATACTAAACAATGCACAGCAAAAACTAGAATGTTCTGTGTTGTCTTTAATCATTCACTACCACTTTTTAAAATGTAAATTCATGCCTTTGAGTCAGACTCCGTTGCCAAAAGCAACAGGTCTTAACAGATACATTTGAAACCTATTGTTTAGAACTGGCACTGGCTGTTCTTCCTCCTCCTGTAGCAGTAGGGAGGTTTTCCAGGTATGTGGGAGGCAAGTTCCTCAGAGCCATTATATTGCTTGTTCTCTGCATGATCTCCTTCATTAAATAATCTTTTAATGCAACATTAATAGTAATTGCAAGATTACAGTTCAAAATATTTGATAACATCACACTATGCTGTTGAAAAGCAACCGATCTCTTCTCTAAAGCTGGCTGTGGGGGGCAAGCCTACTGTGAAACTACCAATCCCTTTTACTGAAAGCACTGCAGCTCTTTTTGTTATTTCCATTCCCGGCCTGGATATATTACAGATGGTTCAAGCTGGCAATGGAGAGTGGAAGAAAGGAAAATAGCCAGTTAATATGTTTTTTTTATTACGAAGTTTTCAAAGGACATAAACATGGAATTTTGTAGTGATTCACAAAGTAGAAAACTGTTGATCACTTATTGAAGATGATATTTATGTACCAGTACTTGCATACATGATGTTTGTTGTCTCTTGAATATTTGTGAGTACTGCAGAAAAGTAAGGTTATTCAATTTTTACTTCTTTGAGCAATCTGCTTCTTCTACGATATTCTTCACATTTTAGATGATGTTGATTCTAAATTTGAATCTTGGTAATAAAACTAGTAACAATTACTTACCTGTAGAACTGATCTGGATCACAGCTGAAATTCTACTGGTTCCTTTGTTATTATTTTTGCTGTATAATAATCCCTTAACATTAACTCCTGACTGCTCTCAAATTGAGATAATCAAAGGCTGCATCAAGGAGTATGTCAAGACAGACGAATCCAGAAGGCACACAAATCATGTTTTCCACTTGCACAAAGGTGTTCATAAGATATTTTGTAAGAATCTCAAAACAGCTCAGGGTAAACAAATACTGAAAAAGGGCCTAAAGGAAAAGACCATATGACTGATAACATCAGTACAGATGAACTACTCGAGAATCACAAGAAAACCAGGTTAAAGACTACTGTTTATCTTCCCAATAAATTCAGTAGCATTCAGAAATTCCATAAGAACATTTTCTAAATGGGCTTAATTTAATACAACTAATTTTGAATAAATAATTCTTAATTGAACATAATTACCATAACTTGAATAACCTTTTAAGAACAGCTTTATTTTGGATTAAGGTAACAAAGATCCTAAATTCAGAAGGCAAGTAACGAGAAGATCTCTCCAAAGACCATGGAACATGGTTCTTCCTGGACATCACTGCCTTCCTGGACATCACTGCATTCCTGGACATCACTGCCTTCCTGGACATCACTGCATTCCTGGAAATCATTGCTGCCTATGATTTTAGTAAGGAGTTCTCAAATTCTGAAAGGAAGGAGAAAAAAATAAAAAGATTTCAGAGAAGCCAAGATTTTCCGATCACTTTCAGGAGGATGAAGTTGCTGTTCTGTGGCTAAAATAGCCAACTATTTCAGTGTAGTAGGCTTTTACAAAGATAGCTGAACTCTACTTTTGTTGTCTGCTTCCTTATCTTAAAGAAAATACATTTACAAAACAGATAGGTCCCCTGTTTCCAGAAAGGTGAGATTTGGCAGCCTAGCCAGACTGTCCCTGTATAACTAACATTCATGGTTAGCATAAAGCAAATGCCATCTGTAACATGTGTGAACATACAGATGGGGATGGTATGTCTACGCATGGCATTTTCAGCTAACCAGTTTTTTAGAATTAGAAAGAAATGTGCAGAAGTCAAGAGCATGGATAGAAGTCCAGCATGGAGTCACTAATCAAAGCTGAGTCAGTACAACAGATTATGAATTTAGAGGAAGCCCCATTAGCGTCAGGAATTTGCCAGTACGGAACAGATTTTTTAACCAAAGGACAGAGGCTGAAAAGGAGCCCAATAGAAGGGCAGCAAACACAAGATGTAGGGGTATAAATTTCATTCTAAGACCCATGTTGGTGACTAACTCTGGTCAGCATCATCACAGATGCTTCATCACTCAGACTGTGGAGTGAGAGGCCTATCACACTCCCTTAGCTATTGTTGACAGTTGATCATAAATCTTGCCATGTCTAATTCACATTGGCTCTATGAGGCCTGAAGTGCAGAAATAGTATACATGGGATGCATGGACAAACAATTAAATGCTGTATGGCAGGTGGAGACATTCCAGCAGCTGACTTCCTGAGCTGAAGGCAAAGAGAAGTAAGAAGTCTTCTCTCCATCACTGATAACAAAATTCCTATGAAATGACATAAATTTTATATATATGTGCGTGTGTTTATATATGAACAGTAATATTAATATCAAAGAAAATAAAATCAAATCATATCCCAGGGGACTTGTAATAATAGTGTTTTCTGCAAGTCTTATTAGTTAGAAATTCAGAAAAGAAGTAAAATGTTTTATAATTTATATGGTATGTACATACCGCTGAGTACGAAGAAATCTTTCTGCATGAAAAGCCAGCAAGTGGCACCTCATTAAACAGGACCTAGACTTAATCTAACTTGGAACAGATAAAAAAGAAAGGACTCATACGAAGCTATCTTGCCTGGGGGTTTAATCTCAAAGCTTTTGAGAATAACGAATGAATTAAGTAGGGCAAGTGATTAACAACAAAGAAGTGATCACATAATAAAAACAGAAATAGTACTGATTTTAGAGTAGTGTTTCCATTGCTTATGGACAAGACCCTGCTGTGCTATTTTTATTGTTTTAACTCTTAAAGAATAAATAAGTGAACCATATGACAGACGCATGTTCTCCAGGTTCAGATGGAAAGATGTGGGAAAAGGCTGTGAGTAGAATGCTTAATGATGCATAAATAATAGACTATCTGGATATCAATATATGTATCACTATGAGAATAAAATTCAGTCTATAGAACTCACCAACATTTTAAAACATATTTCTCTTAATGATGCAGATGTGGAATAAAACCCATCAAAATTACAATGCCTGAACCACAGCTGGTTTGCCTATCAGCTTAAGTACCACGAGGCATAGTTAGAAAACCATAACAGCACTTGGTGCTCAGTGCCTGGGCCTCCAGATGTCCCCTCCTGCTGTTAGGGGCTGCCTAGGCAGGAGGCAGTGCTACCTTTCTTGACTGTGCTCGGAAGCACAGTGACAGAACAGAGCTTTGCCTGGACTTGCGCTTATATGAGGTGTAGACAGGTACATAGCAGTGCCTACTTCCCCATAACTATTCCTGAAGGAAAATCATGAAACATATTATCTAGACTGCTCTCCTCAAGAGAGAGTTTCTGGCATTACATTTTTCACCTTCATTGTAAGATTAAACTACTTATGTATGACTGCATAATGTTAGATCACAACTTTTAGGAGAGCCTGAGGGAAACCCAATAAGTGGTCAAGTAACTCAGGGCAAACAACAAGAAGTCTAGGGAAATGTCTTTATGGCACAGTAAGCTCCCAGATTAGCCTACGTGGCATGAAGGACAAATATCCTATAGACTACCACAGAAACAGATAATTGCTCCCAGGTAAGCTTGGCAGCACTGAGCACTTTGCCACCAGTCTTCCACTTAAAAATGCCCAGTTTCTTGAGGTAAGAGGATTTAATAGCACTTTCTGGGTCATCGGTTCTTCTCATAGTATAAGTTGAGCAGTATAATCTGTTTTCATTTCACAAACAGCAACAGACCATAGACAGGTAGCATGGTGGCCAGCAGACTGAGCTTTGTGATCTTTTTATTTCCTAAGTGAAACTTGTGGACAAATAAGGTAGCAACAGAGTAGTGTATTTTCTTCTACTAAATGAAGGTACTGGTGCAAAAAGTGCTTCATGGTCTAAGAGGTACAAAATGAATTGCAGATAATCTTCCTCTCGTGGCCTAAAATTACAATTCTAGTGTACACTGAAGTATGTCTAATGGAGGGATATAAACACAAGCAGTTTGAAAGTGGAGATTTCAAGACAGAGATCACTAGAGAAAAGCCCAGATTTTCTCAAGGCCTTTGATTGGCTCATAAATTTTACTTCCTATTCACTAAAGCTTTCAGGATAAAGAAAGAGAGGATAAAGGCTATAATTGATGGTACAGTGCTCACAAGCCTCGACAGATGTGATCCCTCTTAATGAAGCATGTGGGCCTAATTTGGCATTACTTACTACTGGGAGGATCTTCTGCAGGGTATATTTCTAAATCTACGTTTGGCTGGCACCTGTGCCTTGTTGAAACTGGCATAGCACCTTCTGAGTGGGCATAATGCCATTCTAGCAGATGGGCACATAGGATGCCACAGATCTAGTACTGCATTTGCAACAAACTTAAAGTAGCAGGGGCTGGAGTCTCATTGCAGGAGAGCTGAGTAGGGAAGACATATCCAGAAACTGGCCACTCTAATCTGCTGCTCAGAGCAAGATGAGCTGGAGAAGATTGCCCAGGGCCACACCCACACATCCAGTCAGGTTTTTATTATTTCCAAAGATGGAGACTCCACAAACTCTCTGAGCCATTTGTTCCATGTTTGACCACCCTCACAATATTTAAAATAAAAAAAATAAAAAATAAAAATAAAAGTTTTTCTTATTTTTGAATGAAATTTTCTATATTTTAGTTTATACACATTGTCCCTTGTTTTGTTACTGATCATCCCTGAAAAGATCTCGGCTCCATCTGTCAGGTATTTATGCACACTAACAAGATCTCCCTGACCCTCCTGTTCTCCAAGCTGAGCAGTCCCAGCTCTCTCAGCCTCCCCTCCTATGACAGATGCTACAAACCCTTAATCATCTTAATGGCCCTTTCCTATACTCTCTCTAGTATGTCCATATCTTTCTTACGTAGGGGAGCTCAGGCCAGGACACACAAATGTAGCTTCTCCACAGGCAAGTATATGGGAAGATTGCCTCCCTTTGAGATGCTAGTAATGCTTTTTTGTGCAGCCCAAGGGACTGGTGGCTCTTGCCACAATGGTGCATTTCTGGAATATCTCAAAGTAATGAATATGAAGGGCACATTCACACATTTCTTAGGCCCAAATTATCTCTGAAAATCTAAAAAATATCCTCTGTGTTTGGGAAGTCATGGCTCTATCAAGTCAGGAGGGGAGATGAGGGAAACGAGAGTGACAAATACAGTTCACCTAGCACAGATCCCAGAAGGAAGTACCAATAAGTGGGTGGAGATACCAGAATTTAACCTGACTCCCAGCTAAATACACTTTATATAAAATCCATGAGCTATGCTGGGAAATGGAAAAAATTATCATCAGAAGATCACTAAATGATAGAACTGAAAAAATAACAAATACATATAACAAAAATACAAATACAAATAACAAAAACAACAACTTGGTTAATGTCAATGTACAACAGCTGACAGTTAGGTCCAGTACACTGGAATAGCCCAAAGTTTTTCTTTGTTCCTTAAGGCCTTACTTAACTCATTGGCTGTCACATCCAGTGGTACCTTCCTGTAGTGCCAATAAAAGAAACAGTTCACAGGTAAAACAAAACACATAATATGAGTTAAATCTTATTTTGTTGGGAAGATGTACTGGTTTAGGGGTTTTTGATCGTTTTTATTTATTTGTTTATTTATTTATTTTAATTAATTAATTAATTAAATCAGATCTCTTTTTATTTTTAACCTCTAAATCTATCGACAGAATTGTTATGGAATATATGCATTCACATCAACTGAAAATAATTTCACTGAACTAAGTAGAGTGGTGCAAGATATGAGCCCAGAGCTGTTATTCTGCTGATCAGCTGCAGGATTATATGAAGAGAGACAGCAAGCAAGCTACTAGATTTTAATCTTTTCTTTTTTTTTTTTTTTTCCCCCCTCACACTAGTGATCACTTTGCTAGGAGTGCAAGCATCTTCAGAAATAGAGATCACTGGAGCCCATAACTTTGTTTTATCTGTTTCTTTTTTTTTCCTAGTTCTTGGTGCAAAGGGTGCTCCTCTGACTGAAAGGTATCAGCTGAAAGGAAATAATTCATCCTAGATGACAAAATGGTTCATAAATTGTATCCTAATAAAACATTGCTCCAAACTCACAAATTACAGAGATTGAAGTGACCCTGTATGCACGGGTCACTTCATGATTTGCATGATATTCATTGTGTTAAGGTTGAAAACAACATCTTTACTCTAAACCTAACAGATTTATTCTAAGTTGCACTAATAAAATGTATTAGCAAACAAAGGCCAGTGGAAACTACAGCACACAGAATATGCAGAAAAATAACAGACTTTGAGAAAAAAAAGATCAAATCTACTTCAAGCTGGCATAGCTTGAGCATTCTGATGAGCAAGTGGCTCATCAGAACATCATTCTAACAAACGAAATCTATTATATAACCAGAAGCATAGTCATCTATTATGCTCAGTATTGAAGCAAAACGGCACTTAAGGAAAGCAATGCAGAACAAAACTATATTAGTTTCTTGGATCACTTTTAATGACATGAAATTGAAAGTGTGATGTTTCTGTGCTCATCTTCTTATCTTTTAAACCTGTATTTTGAATGCAAAAATTCTAGCAAATTAAAATGCAACTGCTACCACTTATTTACACCATGATAATCTAATTCTGATGCCTTTGCATCTTATTTTGTAGTTTTTAGAACTGACCTGCAGTGTCAATAATTCAAGAAAGTCTGAGACTTCAAGGCATTTTGTTATGACACAGCCTTGGTCTTTGCTAATGGATCCAAGACTTTCAGAGTTTGTAATAGGTTTTTAAACCTCTCACTGTACCATAAGGAAAATATGACCCACTCACAAATTAAAACACACACACACATTCAAAATTACACAAATTGACAAGGAGTCAAAGATAGCATATGATTTTTAAGTTATATTAGCATATGAATAGCATATGAATATTAAGTTAAATATTCTGGATGAAGTCCTTGAACTGCTTGAAAATCAAACCCAGGACTGTTGCACCTCAACTCACAGAATCATTCCTTCCCCTAGACTGCCGTGAGCACCCCTACTCATCTTCCTATATAACTTCAATTTTTGTATTGCAAAGACAAATTTTATAAGTTGCTGTGATTTCTAGCCATATACATACAGTTAAAACTGCTTCCTATAAGGAATCCTAAATTGTCTCTGAAAATATCATCCAAAGATATCATCAACAGCACATTTATCAAATGAAGATTTTTTGTGCAGATTATCTGGACGTACAAAGTTCTTGTAGTTAGTATATTGAATAAATGAACTTTCAGGGAAAAAAAAGGACATTCAGTGAGCCAGTTTTTCCTCTACCAGTGAAGCAGTAAAAAGCTAGATGGCTGTTTTTCTCTCTGTCTGTCTCAGATGTATTTATTCCACTCTTGCACTTACATAAACATCCTGTGTATTAATGTTTACTTTTAAACACAGCCCTTAAGAAGGTTTGATTTAAGTACCCAACATAAGCTTGCATTTCACGCTCATGGAGAAAAGAATACAATGAAAACAGAATATGTAAAGAAGGCAATTCACGAACAGTCTACAAAACACACTGTAAAATCAGAGACACAGAGGCATTTTGAAAATAGCAGATCTCTGCTATGGTATTCAATTTAAACTCAGTGATAATCATATAAAATATGTGTGAAAGACAAAACTGTTTTTCTTTTTTGTCTCAAAGCTTGCTTTGTGAGGCCTTTCTGGTGATAAGACTAATTGACAACTGCTAATTATCTAGGGGGGTGAGTGGTGGATGTCACTGTGCCACAGTACTTCTGCTTATGATTGTAAAGATAAGCAGAAGTGGGACAAGCAGCCTTTTTCGGGGATGCAGGTTGAAGGATCTGACCACTGCAAAAGTCAGTAATGATTGTGCATGGCAACCAAAGCACCACTCCCTGCTGGCTTATCTGTTGGGTCAGATATGTCACACTAACAGAAAAGAAGAAAAAACAAGTGAGAAATAGGGAACAAAAGGCCCTCACTAAACTAAGGACTTTGGAGAAGAACTCCCAAAGAAAAGAAAACTCTGATGGAGGAATTCCCTGAGGGGAAAAACCTCTTTGGAAGAACCCCAGGGCCTGTTTGGTGTGAAGCTTCCTGGTTCTCTCCCATCCCCCACAGTGACGAGTTCCTGAGATCAACAGATGTAAAACCTGGCTGGATCCATGGTGGTGACTATCTCTCTCTTGCTCTCTACAAAGACTCCTTGCTTTTTTTTCCTATCTCTTTTCTATCACCCATCTTCCCTTCCCCATATCCCTAAGCAACAAGGATTTGTAATAAACTGGTCAGGCTAACATTTGACCTGTTGTGCCTTAATCTCACCATCAGGTATACATGTACTAAAAGAACCTTCTCTCCCTCCTATAAATTGGAGCGAGACAATATGTTAATGTTAGTCTCTAACCATGTGTTTTATGCACCCTTTTGTATGTTATGAGATAGATAGAAAATCAGTGAATTAAATCCACTATGTGAAAAATGTCTGCTTTTATGATACTTGGCAAAAAATCAGGTGCTGGATGATAACGTTAGACTTCAATTCAGTATGGATAAGGCAGAGGTAATGGTGGTTGGCAAATGAAAGTTTTTGAAGAACTGGCAAGGTTGAAGAGTACTCTTTTGCCTGAGAGCATCTGCTAATCCATGGTGAAATCACTTTATAATAAAATCTCAGGTTATCACTCTTCCTTGCCCCTGGGTTTTATGTAGCAAAAAGAATCTATCAAGCACTGCTGTATGTTGCTTTTATCAACAGTTTCTCTATTTTCCCCTCTGATTCAACTTCTGTCCAGTTTACCTGATGCCATTTTTGGCTCAAATTGAACTTCTGACTATAGTTAAGTCCTGCTGACAGGCTTTGGTAAGAACAGAGCAGTGCTGCATCCTTGGAGCAACACAATCTGCTGAACAGCATGCTACGGCTGAATTCTCTCCTCCCCCACACCTACACCCAGCAATGTAACTTTTGCACCACTGTTCACAACCAGCAAATGAAAAACAGCAGGAATGTAATAAAAGTAAGCAGCTGTTTAGTCTCAGATTCCTGCTGCAAACACTGTTTGCAGTTCATGCACAGCCGCACACAGGTTTGCTATGGGAGGCTCCAGTGTCCGAGGAAGCCTTCTTCTGTCCTTTACACTCTCCAAAGTGCTGTTGTGCACTCTTCAGCCTCTCTCTCACTATTCCGTGGATCTGCTGCTATGTATGCTTAGATTTGGTCAGGTCAACATCTTTGAGAAGTAAGTGCTCCCCTTCACCCACTGTGCCCTTCATACTCTCAACACACAATGCAGACTGTGCAGGGGCCACCATATCTTAGCAAGTATTTAATAATTATATATATATACACACATATATATGTGTGTGTAAATATACATATATAAAAGTATGCATGCCTCAAATAATTTTGACCTAGATAGAAGACGCTCTTATTAAATTGCCGCATCTATTACCAAGGAGAGAAAGTCAAGTAGGCTATAGTACTCCATGGGTTTCTTTCACAAGCTTTCTCTTAAAGGGAAGTTTTTGAAACATTGTTCTCTCTCATCAAAGAAGACGAGAAAGAATAGGATTAGTGTGAAGAGAAGGATTTCTTTGAATAGGCAAGATATAATTACACATTTTCTACAAAACATGTTGGAAAATGCAATATTGGATAGTGCGAGTAAGCTAAAAGTTTTCATTATATTTTAATAGAGAGTTCTCTTAAGATTATATATAGTATATAGTTGTATCTGTAGGCACTTCTCTCACATAAAAATAATTGAAAAGAAATCAAAGAATAAACTCTTCCACCTTAATCACTAAGGAAGCCTGATAAAGAAGGACAATATCTGGTTAGCTACAAATTTTCCATCTCATTGTTTCTTGAAAAATAAACTTTTATAGTTTTAAGTTGAAGGAGGGAAGATTTAGGTTGGAAATCAGGGGGAATTTCTTTACTATGTGCTTTACTATGTTCTCTCTATGAGAGTGGTGAGGTGCTGGATCAGCTGCCCAGAGTGGTTGTGGATGCCCCATCCCTGGTGGTCTTCAAGGCCAGATTGGATGGGGCCCTGGGCAGCCTGGTCTAGTATTAAATGGTGGACCTGCACATGTCAGGGGGGTTGGAGATTTTGGAGATTAATGATCCTTGAGGTCCCTTCCAACCCGGGCCATTCGGTGATTCTGTGATTCTGTGTGATTATAATGAACATACTCGATACAAGCTGTGCAGAGCAAGCATCTCGTCCAAAAATGCACAGAGCAATAGTAAAAATCAAGCATGGACTCAACGACATCTGTTGTGGCATTGTTATCAAATGCCATATTTTTTATACAAATCTCTAACAGTCACTACTTTTTTTGTGTGTGGAAATACTAGCTCATCTGCAGTTTCTAAACGTTGGCATACAAGGCCTGACAGATGCTTTGGTTTTACCTCATCTTCAACTTACTTGGCTTCTCTTTACACTAGCTACAGCTCAGCAAATTATTCGTCTGCTTTGGAAAGCCAACAAAATGCCATCTGTCTCTGCATGTTTGTCAAAACTAATATTGTAGTAGAAAAAAAAATATGATCTGAAATTGTACCTGGCAACTATGTGGTGAAGTCAAGTATTCTGTTAGGTGCTCATCTACATAAATTTCAGTTAGTGGACACCTACCTACCATATCGTGCTCTCAGCCTAAAGAACAGTCACTCTCTGAACTTTCTGGTGTATAACTATTTGTCATGCCATTGATTGACACCAATTATGGCTCAGAATGCAAATTGAGGTAGTTTCTTGCCAACTGATATTCCAAGGTCACTGTGATTCGAATATGAGTAGCTTTTGTTTTTTCTTATAAAAATGAGGAGCTGAATACATGTAGGAGACAGGTGGAAAGGTCAAAGAAAAAGAGAACAAGATTACATCAGTATAGTTCAGCATGCAATCAGTTTGGTCCAACAGCTGCAAGATTTGACACTGAGACTTCAAAGAAAACAAAACATGAGTGAGGTCTTATTAGATAAAGCAGAAAAGAAAAAAAGGTATGAAAAGCCCTGATTGTTCTACTTTTAATCTAACAGAGAAGAGCTAGATCCTCAGAGTGTCTCTTCATTTCTAAGTACCATGGAAAATTCCTCATCAACTAGTGAAGCGCAGCCTGAAGTAAATAACTCCTACAGATACAGGTAACTAAGCTTTATTTTCTATACTGAAGACATTTTTTAATACCCAACTCCAGAGCTAAAATACATTTTAGAGCTAAAATTGAGATTATCCTATGGATCAGCAATAGAGATCTGGTCAAAATCAAATCAACACTAATTTTTATTTCACATTAAAATTACTACAGAATGCGTATCAGTTTCCGTCTACAGTGTGAGACACATTTAGCTGGGGACTAATTTTTTCCAAAATTGCATAAACATAGCTAACATAATATTTAATATGAGAAGCCTTAACTCCAAAATCTTCTATCCTTCATGGATTTTCAAGTTGAAATTATTCCTGTTTTGCACAGATGTATGATAATAATAAGGTTCCCTGTTGATACAAATGTGAGTTTATTTAAAGCAATTAAGGGTAGAAGATCATTAAAATGAGAAAAAAAAAAGAGATAAATGGCTTTTATTTTCCCTACAGAAATGCATTCTTAAGTTTAACTTAAGAAAATCCACACCTACTCCTAAGTTTCTACCAGTTTTCCTTTAAGTCCATTTGTCAAGATTATTTTTTAATTTAAAATATTTATGCAAAATATCGCTTTTCAAGCAGTTCTAGAAAGTTCTACTAAATATTCCTTACAGGCACTCTCTGCCTGTGCTCTAGTGAGCAGTCCTGTAGCATTTGCCTTGAGAGTGATGTTACTTTAAGTTGTGTTCTGCTAACCCTTTGAACTGTCACCATAATGTAGAAATAAGAAATCTTTATATCCCACTACAGTTCCTTTCTGCAGAAGAAGTAGTATGCATTGCCTATGTTACATTCACACCTCATCTAAGTGAGTAGAAAAGAAGAGAAAGACAGAGAAAGCTCAGTGCTTCCTCTTTTCCTTCAAGAATTCCTTTTTTTCTTTGATACAACATTCTCCCTTGTGTTCTTGGGTACACTATATTATCATGAGCTCCATCAGAAAAGACCTCTTCCATCTATCTACAAAGAAATCATTAAAAAACAGTAATGTCTTGGCTTCACTGTGTAGTTGGTTTCTCCTTGTATGTTCTTGCTCCCAGCAGTGTTAAGTCCATGTGTAGCTCTTATTCACAGGAAATCCTTTTAGTCTTACAATGAGGTCTTTGTAGAGAGTCTTTGGTGTTATTCTTCTGTATTTGCAAGGACTCTTGAATACCAGGCTGTCTAGGACACAGTATCTGGGGGAATAACTAATATAGGCTAAATGTAAACTAATTTTTGGGAACAAAAGAAGCCTTCAAGATAAATGTAAAGTTGCAACAGGCTGTTTTTACAATGAGAGTGAGTGATACTTACGATTCTTTTGCACTTAATGAGCTAAAGCAGCAGAGACTAAAGAAACCCTCTAAATTATTTGGATGTTAAATAAAAATCCAATTTACATCTTGTGGAAAGAAAGAGCTGTGGTTCAGCTATAGAATCAGGGTGCATAAGCAATGAAAATAAACAGTCTTTTAGACCTAGATCCTAAACCGATAACAGTTTATTATATAAAAGCCAAACATAGAAAATAAGGAAAAGAATAAAAGGAAATGCTAAAAGGGGAGGGGAGTGGATGGGAGTGGATGGAGAGAGAGGGGAAGGGAGGGGAGGGAGAGGAGAGGAATGGGAAAGGGAAAGGGAAAGGGAAAGGGAAAGGAAAAGGGAAAGGGAAAGGGAAAGGGAAAGGGAAAGGGGAAGGGGAAGGGAAACGGAAAGGGAAAGGGAAAGGGAAAGGGAAAGGGGAAGGGGAAGGGAAATGGAAAGGGAAAGGGAAAGGGAAAGGGAAAGGAAAGGGAAAGGGAAAGGGGAAGGGGAAGGGAAAGGGAAATGGAAATGGAAAGGGAAAGGGAAAGGGAAAGGGAAAGAGGTAGGAAAAGCGGAAGGGAAAGGGAAAGGGAAAGGGAAAGGGAAAGCGGAAGGGAAAGGGAAAGAGAAAAAAAGAGAATAAGACCCTTGGGAGATCAAGAGGTTTGCTCAGTGTTACCATCCATGTAAAACTGTACCCATTCTAGAGAAATTGATACACTTTTCTACTATTCCAATTTGAGTCAAGACCCGTCAGAAGGTATCAGTTCACAATGAAGCTGATGTGGCAGCACGTTACATAGAACTACAGCAGCAGCTAGTTCTTCTTACCACTGTTGCTCAGAAGTGCCCATCTTTCAAGCACCTAAGAGTCACTCCATGAATACTTGGGAAAAAGACAATACACTGCAAGAGACCGAAACCAGCAGAAACGCAATAGAAGAGCTATGAAAAGATTTGCAGTATAGAGGACTTCAGCCAAGTATTTTCAGTGTTTTTCATCTTGCAAAGTCCCACCTGCACCAGTCAGGAAAGTTTTTTCATTTCTTGGTTTGTTCACAAGCAAAAGCTGTAACTTTGCATTGCTCAGTTCCAAACAATAAATACCAGCAGAACTTTGACAGTTACCATTGTGGAATATATTTTGGAGTCTATACATTTTTCTTTGTTGTTCTACAATCTGAGGTTATTTGGGTCAAAGATTTTATACTTCTTTGAAGACCATGTTTGCCCCTTAAGTAAAAGGAATGCTGGTTTGTGTATACAAATAAATATTGACTATTTGTCTTCTTGAAAAGTATGATTTTCTAGATGGCAAAGTAGTTTTAAAAAGTGAAAATACACTACAACCAAAAATAATACATACAAACACATTTTCCCAAACATATATGCTATACTTTAATGAAAATTGGAGATCTGTGTTTCTATTCTATTTCATATGAATAATCAACATACTGAGCTAATAGGAGGAGGATGGAAAGGAGTTTCTATGACATAGTCATTTTACCTCATTTCTGAAAGAAATAAGTCATAAACCCAAACACAAAGATGGAGGAGTAAGCTCAGGCTACAGATAATGAAGTTTCCCAAGACAGATAAGCTAATCTAATGCTTGGATGAAACACCTTTTAGGTAATTATTGAACACAAATTTTTAGAGCAGAATGCTGTGTTCAGACTGCAAAAGGTAGGTTTTTCGCTATGGTGACTGTAAAATTCTCACTAAGCTACCAAGATTATATCTTCCTTTTATCTTCTTTGTTTGATCCTATAAATACTGAAGAAAAGACATGATGAATCAATGAGTGATTCAGATTTTGCCTTCAGTGTTTATTATAGGCATTTATCTATTTTTTGTGTCTGGAGTTTTCTATCCTACTGTAAATTTATCGTACTGCTTCTGAATGTTTTTTGTTGCTTTTTTTCTTCTTTCACTATACTCCCCCAGTACTCTATTGATTTTCCCATTTTTACAAATAAGCATAGCAGTAAATAAAATTACAAAAGTTGAGAACAGAATCATAGCTGAATAAAGCTCATCAAGAATAAAAATTATTGGCTAGACTGGAGACATTACAGCTCCCTCGTGAATATTCTTTATTATGAAGTGAAAATACAATTAGTAAAGCACAAGAATATTAGAGCCTAACTTCTATTTCCTGTCTTGATTCAGATGTTCTGTGGTCACAGATGGTGTATTTAAAATAACTGAACAATATTACTTAAGATTACGGTAAAATAGAGGTGTTTAAATCCTTATGCATAGCTGCTTAACAAGAGGTCATTGCATAACACTTCCATCACTGTCACGGTTTCATGCATTGTATGTGTATTGATATTAATCTCTCAGGTTGGCAGAGAAATGTAAAAATTGAATGTTGGGAAATTTATTTTTTTTATTTCTTGGATTGAAAGACTCAGTTATGCATTACATATAGAAATTATATTCTCCTGAATGTTCGTTGTAGCTTAGGATGCTAAGTTCATCTTCCAAAGTGTTATGGAGTTATTTTGTGACTATCAGTGTTTGCCAGATCAATGCACTCTGATCAGAAGTGATGCTAGAACTATTTCACATTGCAAGAGAAGATCCAGCTTGGTACTTCCTACTGCTAAGTTTCTGATTACCCCTGATGGTCTTCTGATACTTGAAAATAAAAAGCATACAAAATATATAATTAATGGTTTTCTGACAAAAACTATTTAGATCTGTTTCAAAGTTAATGTGCTGTTGTTTTCTTCAAATATTTTCAAATGCTGAAAAGATTTTAAAGATGTATATTTTTTCTAAAAAAAATAATTTCACTAGGCCTGAAAAACTCGCTGTAAGAAACATTTTCAAATAATACATTTGCTAATGCATTCTCTGCTCTTCTTACGCATAAAAACTCCCTTAAAAAGTTAACAAAATATAATATAAAGTGACAATACCTTAATATTTCTAATACCTTAGAAGTACTTTTTGAATGACACAAAGTGATGTAACTCGCTTCCCCGGGCCCGAGAGGGAGGTGCCGCCACGAGCTCCGCTTCAGTACCTCGGCCAGCGCCCGCGGGGCTGTGCGGGGCGGGAGCCGGGCTCTTGGATGCACCAGCGTTTGGCAACGACCTCTCCAGGATACTGCCAGGAGCTAACCAAAGCTCATGCCTTGACATTGACTACTTTTTTTTTTTTTTTTTTTTTTTTTGCATTGCCTCCAATCCCATTTTGCCCCTAGTTTTCCTTTAACTCTGGAGCAAGAGCAGCAAGCGGAAAAGGAGAGGCGTTGGCAACAGCATTGCCTTGCTCCTGTATGTTCAGTGGCTTGGGCAGCATCTGCACAGCTGCCTTGATCTTTGCCCTTGCTCAGAAAACACATTTTTCATTCCTTTTGTGAGATGCATTTGAAAAACTAAAATACTGAACAAGATAGGTAATAAATGAACAACAAAGAAAAAGACACATAATGGAGACAGAACTGAAGGAAAACATAAAATCAAAGTTGATAAATATTGTTGGTTTTTTTTTCCTGCTCACTCTGGCATAAGGACCACAATACTATATTCTTGTGCCTTTTTCAGGGGGAATAACAATAGGGCATGGGGACAAACTTTAGGACAG
Source organism: Meleagris gallopavo (assembly GCF_905368555.1). NCBI lineage: Eukaryota > Metazoa > Chordata > Aves > Galliformes > Phasianidae > Meleagris > Meleagris gallopavo. The sequence continues at coordinate 18,469,530 of NC_139412.1, forward strand.
CTAAAGAGAAAGTACTTCATGGCAAGATGAGCTCATTGGAAAGAAAAAAAAAAGAAAAAAAAATGATATTCTTAGCTGAAAATAGAGAGTGTGGTTGAGAAATTGCTGGACATGGATATGAAAGGGGGAATGTTGACAGCAGATAAGAGCCGACCGACTAGAAGGGCCACAAACATTCTTGGAAACAAGCTGGCTGGGCAGGCTAGCAGGACTTTAAACTAGATATGATGGAGGATGGGGGTATACTGAGTGACAGAGAAGCGTGTGGGTACGCTCTCACCTTGGGAGGTGGTAAGGGAAAACCCCAGTCCTGTCCTCGATGTACTAGCGAGGGCTCCTCTGAGAAGGTAATGAGGCCAATAGCTAAGCTGAAGTGCCTCTATACCAATGCATGCAGCATGGGAGATAAACAGGAGGAGCTAGAAACCATGGTGCAATTGGGAAAGTATGACCTAACTGCTATTATGGAAACATGGCGGGATGAATCCTATGATTGGAATACCCTGACTACAGGCTTTTCAAAAGTGATAGACAGGGTAGAAGGGGTGGTGGAGTTGCCCTCTCTGTTAGGAAGTGGATAGATTGCGAAGAGCTGTGTCTGAGGAACAGCCATGGTCAGTTCGTGAGCTTGTGGGTTAAAATCGAGAATCAGTCCAGTAAAGGGCATCTAGTGGCTGGGGTCTGCAATAGGCGACCTGATCAGGGGGAGCCTGTTGATGAGGCCTTCTTGCTTCAGCTGCAGGAGGTGTTGTGCTCATGGGTTCTTGTCCTGATGGGGGATTTCAACCACCCGGATATCTGCTGGGAGAGTGGCATGGTGGGTGGCAGACAATCCAGGGGATTCCTGGAGTCTGTTTAGGATGACCAACCCGAGGCGAAGCCTTACTAGACCTAGTGCTCACCAATGCAGAGGAGAGCATCAGAGAGATTAAGACTGGAGGCAGCCTGGGCTGTAGTGACCGTGCCTTGTGAGTTTGTGATCCTGAAGAATGCGGGCCTGACAAAAAGCAGAACTAGGACCCTGTGGTTTAGGAGAGCAAACTTCCAGCTGCTCAAAGAACTGCTGAGTGGCTTCCCCTTGGAAACTATCCTTAAGGGCATGGGCACAGAACAGAGCTGGCAGCTCTTTAAGCGCACACTTCTGAGAGCGCAAAAGCTCTCCATTCCCAAGCAGAAGTCGAGCAGGGGAGGCAGGCGACTATTTTGGGTGTGCAAGGACCTGCAGCTTAAACTGAGAGAAAAGAGGGAAATGTACAGAAAGTGGAAGTAGGGTTATGTAACCTGGGAGGCACACAGGGCTGTTGTCCATGTGTGTAGAGATAGGATTAGGAAAGCCAAGGCGTAGATGAAGCTGAACTTAGTGATGGACATGAAAGACAACAAGAAGGGGCTCTACAAGTACATAGGCAGGAGGAGACAGGCCAAGGCCAGTGTTCCCTCTGTGATGAAAGGTAATGGGGAGCTGGCTTCCTCAGACATAGAAAAAGCTGAGGTACTCAGTGAGTGCTTTGCCTCTGTCTTCACAGGTGGTCAGGCTTCCCGTGTCTGCCAGGACCCTGAGTTTCTAGGTGAGGGTGTGGGGAGTGGTTTCTGTCCCACTGTAACAGTGGAACAAGACCAAGACCTCCTCATGAAATTGAATGTCTGTAAGTCCATAGGGCCAGATTATATCCATCCTAGGGTTCTGAAAGAGATGGCTGATGTGGTTGCTGAGCTGCTCTCAATCATATTTGAAAAATCATGGCTGTTTGGTGAAGTACCCGGTGACTGGAAAAAGGGAAACGTTACTCCCATTTTTAAGAAAGGGAGAAAGGATGACCCATGGAACTACAGGCTGGTGAGCCTCACCTCTGAGCTTGGGAAGATCATGGAGCAGATCCTCCTAGAAGCTTTGTTAAGGCACATATGAGACAAAGAGGTGATCCAAAACAGCCAGCATGGCTTCACCAAGGGCAGATCTTGCCTGACCAATCTGGTGGCCTTCTATGATGGAATGATGGCTTTGGTGGACGGGGGAAGGGCGATGGATGTCATCTACCTGGACTTCTGCAAGGCCTTTGACATGGACCCTCACCACATCCTTCTCTCTGAATTGGAGAGGTGTGGATTTGAAGGATGGACTGTTGGATGGATTAGGAATTGGCTGGCTGGATGCAGCATAGGATTGTGATCAATGGTTCTGTGTCAGGGTAAAGGCTGGTCACAAGCGGTGACCCTCAGGGGTCGGTCTTGGGACCGGTGCTCTTCAACATCTTCATCAATGACAGACGATGGCATCGAGTGCACCCTCAGCAAGTTTGCAGATGACACCAAGCTGAGCAGTGCAGTTGATACATTGGAAGGAAGGGAAGCCATCCAGAGGGACCTGGACAGGCTGGAAAAGTGGGCCCATGAAAATCTAAAGAGATTCAACAAGGCCAAGTACAGGGTGCTGCACTTGGGTCGGGGCAAACCCAAGTATTTGTACAAACTAGGGGAAGATCTCCTTGAGAGCAGCCTTGCAGAGAACTTGGGAGTCCTGGTGGACAAGAAGCTGGACATGAGCCAGCAGTGTGCATTTGCAGCCCGGAAGGCCAACTGTGATCTGGGCTGCATTAAAAAAGGGGTGGCCAGCAGGGAGAGGGAGGTGATTGTCCCCCTCTGCTCGGCTCTTGTGAGGCCCCATCTGCAGTGCTGCGTCCAGGCCTGGGGCCCCCAGCACAGGAAGGATGTGGAGCTCTTGGAGCGGGTCCAGAGGAGGGCACTAAGATGGTCAGAGGGCTGGAGCAGCTCTCCTGTGAAGAAAGGTTGAGGGAACTGAGCTTGTTTAGCTTGGAGAAGAGAAGGCTCCAGGGAGACCTCATTGTGGCCTTCCAGAACTTGAAGGGAGCGTATGAACAGGAGGGGGAACGGCTGCTTACAAGGGTGGATAGTGATAGGACAAGGGGGAATGGTTTTAAACTGACACAGGGGAGGTTTAGGTTAGATATTAGGAGGAAGTTTTTCACACTGAGGGTGGTGAGGCACTGGAACAGGTTGCCCAAGGACGTTGTGGATGACCCATCCCTGGAGGCATTCAAGGCCAGGCTGGATGTGGCTCTGGGCAGCCTGGTCTGCTGGTTGGTGACCTGCACACAGCAGGAGGTTAAAACTAGATGATCATTGTGGCCCTTTTCAACCCAGGCCATTCTATGATTCTATGATTCTACGATTCTATGGTTCTATGACATTAGAGACAGAAAATGAAAGCTTCATCAGGATCAGTCTAACAGTGAAATAAGCTGCAAGGAAGTCTGGCAAGTTGACTAAGTAAATCAGAACTCCCAGCAAAAAAAAAAAAAAAAAAAAGAGAAAAAGAAAATAACAAAATAGACTTAAAAACTATGTGAATATGGATAATGAGGGATGTGTATGAAGGGAGGGAAATAATATTTCTGCATGAAAGTATCTAGACTGTAAAGGTTGACAGAATTCCAGAGGAAAATAATATTGCAGAAGTCACTCATGCAAAGTTGTGTGGAATGATGATATGAACAACATCAAAAGTGACCTCATCTATCATCAGAAAAGCTGCCTCTGGCATAGGAAGTGAAGGAACTGTTTCCAAGCACAGTCCTCATTTGTTTTTGATAAATCTTAATTAGATAGAGAAAGCAGAGGAACTTACTTCACGATATGCTCAAATGAGAAGAGCTACATTCATATTTACATGACCAGAAAAAATTTACTACTATATAAAGTAGGCTTAAGTTTGCTGCATCTCACTAGAGATATTGCCACTGCTGAAGAAATCACTTTTTGAGTGTAAAGAGCAAATATCAGTTATGTCACTATGTCTATGCAGTGAGAAATTTCACCTCTTTTTGATTGTTCGGTTGCGAAGGAGGAACTGAATTTTATATTTGTAAATTCTGTATTTAAATTCAGTGGGGTCTTTAATTTTTTTTTTGACAGATTTTTGTCTTTGCAAGGACGACCCAGAGTATTTCATGGAAACCTGCCACCCAACATCAAGAACTTCTAGAAAGTACTGCAAACTAAACTAAACTAAACTAAAATACAAAAACAAACAAACAAACAAACAAAAACAACCACAATCAATAAAATAAAAAAAAAATTAAACCTAAGGAAGTGTGTAAAATTAAAAGGGGAAGAAAAAAAAAAAAGCAACCCCACCCAAATGTGATTAAAGTTTTCAGAAAGGCTTATTCAATATATTTTTGCCTTGAAGGTGGAATCCTTCACTTAAATACAGAATAAATTGAAATAAATTTCATTAATTGGATGTATTTGAAAAGGTCACCATGAAGTAAACTGTTTCACATTCCTTAAAGGAAAGCAATGGTGTTCCTAAGTTTCCTCAGCCCTCACAAAGAAAAAATGTACTAATAAAGAGGGTCATAAGATGTACTGACATGTCAGAACAGATTGCAATCAGAGATGAGTTTCAACCACACATTATTTTTCTGTATAGGGTACTAAATTATATTTAACACGTTGGTAGTTGAGAACTGATAAAACATAAGGTCCCTTTCCAGGGAAGAACACTTTTAAATCAGTGAGAGTAAAGTATGCTCAGTGATGTATGAATAATACCTGGTTTGCTTCTCCATATTACTACAAGAATCTTTTCCAATTTACTTGATCATCTGCCTGGAACAAACATTATGCACTGGGATGGAGAGAAATGTCTGAATTTCCAGTAGCTCAGGGGCATGCAGAATTTGGTCTTATCCTTAACAGCTATAAAAATTGTCATAGTGGAGATATTCTACTTAATGGTGACATTTGGTCTGATGTATACAATAGCAAACAAGGAACTAATAAATAAGTAGCCTCAATATAAGTAGCTCTCTGCACTTCTGTGTCCTTGACATTTTGTCTATTATGAGTCAACTTGCAAGATGAACTCAGAGCAAAAGAAATCCCTGCCTATATCTTCTCACCATGAACATCCATAAGTATAGAGGTATCTCCTTGCATTCTGCATTTGTTATTACTTGAATTACTCTGTTTCTCAGAGGGAATACATAGCTTTTTATTTTCATCAGTAAGAAGCCAAATAGGCTATATTCAGCGTTAGATAAAAACAAACAAACAAAACAAAACAAAACAAAAAAACTCCAACCTATTAGTAGTAATAGAAACAGCAGTTTTTTCTGGCAAGATGACTCCTGATGCAAGGACAGGACTGGGAGATAAGAAAGCTCATCACCTCTGTGCCACTACTTCCCTTGTAATCTTCACCAAATCCATTAATCTCCCTGGATTCCCAGTTTCCTTTTCTGCACAAAGCTTTCCTGCCTCTGCGGGACATTGAGAAGACAAATTCATTAATCTCTGTAAAATGCTGAGAGGTCTGCTCACCACCAGTTTCAGGCAAGTATCATTATGACACTAGATCGGTTAGAATGAAAAGAGCAAAAATTATCTTGTTTGGATCCCACATAAGGGATTTGAATTAGCATGACTGACAGAAGTGTGTTGGACTGAAGGACAAACATTCCTGGCAGTAATGGGAAACCTGCAGGAAGAAAATACTTGCTGAGCAAATCCAGAAAGGATTAAGAGAGTATGATGAAAAAATCTCTACGCTTTTGAACTTAAGGTGCAGTGACAATGCAAAAACCCATCTGGATATAAAGCTGCAAGAAATACAGTGCATCAACAAGCAAGGCATGGATGTTTTTTTTTCTGAGTCAGAAGTATCCAGCATTTTTCTTGACACCTTTGAATAACAGTTATGTAGTATCTGAGTGTTCTGTCTAGAGCACACTGAAAGAAAAATCTTTAAAGAAATGTAAGCTTTTGGTGGGAAGAGAGTGCCTCCTGGCTAACATGAACATTCCTTCTACTTCAAAAGGAAACAGTTTAAATAATTCTAATAAAGCCTTCAAATTGTTAACAGGTATGAGAACAGCTTTAACTTCAGGAAGATAATCAGAGTTTTTATCTTGCATGCGTTCAAATAGAGCATGCTGGTCTGAGCCTTGCAAATAAAAGATGAGGCTTAGCTCCCAAGAACCACATCCAACATCAGCTTAACAAAGGTCAGCCATAATTCTATCATAAAAGAGCTAGAACTTGCAAATGGGTGAATGAAGAATCCAGACTAAACTAATAAAAAAAGCATGGGCAGGCTGCCTGTCAGGTCAAAGACAGCAGGGGCAAGAAGGAAGAATTAAAAGTACTTCATTTTGTCTACAATTTTTTTTAGGTCAGTTGACTTCATACCTTTGTGGTTCTGCTAGCAAAAAGGACCATTCCTTCTTTCCTTCCATGCTTGCTTGCTTCCATAATGTACCTGTTTGTGCGAAAGCAGAGGGAAGCTTTCACACATCCAGTAAAACATTTTCTTGTAGAACTGAAAAAGATAAAGAGCCCACATACACAAAATCAAGAAATTTCAGATGGCATTGTGAGAAATGGAAAAGATTGTATTTGGCTGTTGTTTATGCCAGGGTGATGAACTTACTACACAGCAAGCTCACAAGATAGCTCTGCTAGACACATGTACACTTCAGTAAGACATTTTATTCACTATTGCCCTTCACTATGTGAGGGGAATCATTTTTTAGTGCCACAAAGATATAGTAAGCGACCCAAATTACATGCTAATACTCAATACTCTCTGACATTGTGCTCATTACCATAACTTTTAAGCAAATTTTATTAAGGATGTATTTAAATAATACAATTTAGAGGGTGAAATTGACAACCAAATAAAGTAGGAAAGTGAATCACAGCAAACACTGAATATTCCTTGACGTTACTTATGTTTTAGACATCCTCTTTTGAAAAATTGCTCAGAACTTTTTGCCAAACATGAGTGTCCACTGGTGATCGACACTCCGCCAGTACAGCTTTGTCAGCAGGCACTCAGTGAAAAAGTGAAGCCAAACATCTTTGGATAAGTGTGCACTCCTGAAAATGGCCATAATTTACTCAAGAATTTTCCATTGATACTCATAGGAGTAACATTTTAAGATAAGACTGTAGGAAAAAACTGTAATTTTCTTTTTCTTTTTTTCCCAACAGAATTAAAAAGAAAAATCAAACAAACCAACCCAACAACTTGTTTCTGTTGGAAGAAGAAGCCCCAGGCATCTGACCGTAAGTTCTCAATCAACCAATGACTCTGATCTACAGAGCATAATATAGAACAATCATATCTCCATGGGGTAGCTACTGGGAGACACTTGAGCCTATACAGGTGAGCTGGTTTCTTTTTTTTTTTTAATTTTCTTCTCTGAATTTCTGTCTGGGGCTAAATTTTCTCCCCTCTTCTGCATTTATTTATTTATTTATTATTATTTTACCTCCTTCTTTGCCTTTGCCCCCTCAAAGGTACATCAATCATCACTTCAGGCTGAGCTAGGAAAGGAAGGCTACTTCAAGGTCACTGTGTAAAAGCCCTAATGCTTTCCAGTGAAAGGGAAGGAAAAAGAAGCTGTAATGGGCTTCCTGTTTCTATTCATTGTTCAGGGAAGCTTCTTAGGAAGGAAGGTGAAAGCATGCAGAGGGAAAAGGCTGTATGACCAGAGAAAAAGGGAAAGGCTATACTCAAAAAGAGCAGTCCATAAAGATAATGTCTCACAAAGCAGAAAAACTTACTGATGAGTTCAAGTTAGAGAAACGTGAAGGGCAAAATTCTCTGGGGACAAGTAGTTCCTTGTGGCCAGTCAACAGTGAAAGGGATTGGCCATCATTAGCAAGGACAGATACCACAGAAGGGAGGCGAGGCAATAGCAGTAATAAACTGTGTGTTTCTTCCTGGATTTTCTCCATGCTGCTGAAGGACCAGGCTACATATATCAGCTGCTCTTCAGCTTGGCTCTGATGTGACCTTTCAAGCTGGTTGGTGCTTCTGTTTGCACTACTCGGGTGGATATACGGGGGCAGAAAGAGCTTTTGCAAAAGAAGCAACTTGGTAATCTGCTTCCCCTTCTTTCTCTTTTTTCCTCCAAGCTTTCATGTTGGTGATCTGCGAATGAGAGGCTGATGCCAAGGGAGCCAGAGCAAGCAGAAGAGTAAGCCAAGTTTAGCTTGTAGGTGCAGTGTTTGTCTCCTAGAGTAGGCTTTAGAACCAAGTCCACTACATCTCCAAAGCTGAGTTTTTCTTATCCAGTGCTTTGAACTGCAATTCTTATATTTAACCTTAGTTAAGTATAAACAATTTATATTCTATATTAAAATTAATTTAAATTGGCATATTTTATTTTGTTTTTTTTTTTTTAAGTGAGGGAATATAATTCAGCCTTAACTGAAGTCTTATTTAAGAAGCACCTTTGCAAAGGTAAAACTAAGTTACTACATACTATTTCTTGTAGCAGAGTATTTTCTAACACTGGTTTCCCTAAGTCTAGAGCTTTACATTTTCTTGACTGTGGGCACAGAAGAGACAAGGGAAGTGTCATATTTTTTATTTTTATATTGTTTACCAACTACAGATTGCAATAGAGGCCTTTATATATCATCTTTCAAAACACATTTTGTGTACTGTAGCTGTTGAAATATTAGGTTTCAATACCTATTCTCCTACAGTCAATTACAATGAAACTATTGCTCTAGGTATCCTACTAGCACAGGACAAAAGACAATCTCTATCTCTGAGAATTTATAATCTACAGATTGCACATTAAATTTAGGCAACAGGTATTCTTATTTTATTGTTGGCAAATTCAGGTACAAATCTTTTTTCATCAGGTGAGATTTTTATAGGTGTCTAGAGAACAGCAAAGCCATTAAGAGGAAACTGGTAAAAGAATACACTGATATTTTTTAAAACGTGAATATTCATACAGAGTCATACCAAATACAGATTATTTTTGTCACAGACAGAAATACAAGCGATTAATAATGCGGACATCCTTGAACTTTCATTTCCTCTCAAGTACTGCAATGCTAGCTTTTTGATTCTGAAGTATTCCTACATTATGCTACAGTGACAAGCCTCTCATCTTTAATTATCAGTTCCCTCTGAAAACCAGAGAGGTGAAACACATCTGAGCCAAGATACAGAGTTAAACAATGCCCTTCAGCTGCCCTATCGCACTGCAGTTCGGGGAGTCCACGGAGAGATTGCAACACAACAAGTGAGCTAAAAAAAGACAACCCTGGAACCTGAGATAAGGAAGCTCTGAGAAAAACAGCAGCCACAAGTTCTCATGGGATGAGGCTTGGCTGATGCTAGAGCAAGAAATACATGAAAGAAGCAAGTGAACCACACCCACGAAGTGACAGCTTCTGTTCAGTGATAAAGACCCAGATAGCTTCTTGCAAGCTGGGTCTTCGCCTTGGTTATTTATATCATTCAAATAGGAAAGCCTACTAATAAATAAACAAGAAGTCTGGAATCCAAAGCAATCGGCGATTATCTATTTAGTCCTCTGTATAAGTTTTTGTTTTGTCTTGTTTTTTAAATCCTGCCAAGCATATTCTGTAAGGAAAGATTAAACTGTGATAAAAGCACTTTCTAATTAAAGGTTAATAAGCGCATTAGTGCAGGGCTACTGACACAGTTGAAATGTGTAAAATTTTTTGTCTTAATATCTCTGTCTCACCAGTACTTTTGGCAGCAAGACAAAAAGTTGTTTCTTAAACTTGTATTTGCATATATATCAATTTAACATCACAGAATCACAGATGTTACATAGACAATAAATAAATAAAAACTGCTGTGCAAGAACAAACTACAAAACGGAGTTAGAGCAGAACTCCAAATTTTGTTCCAGAGTGCAATTTATCAGCGTGAAAATAAAGCCTCTTTATTTCCCCTAACATTAATGTTTTGTTTCATTAGAACAGAGCTTCCTTAATACTTCTCTTCATTTCCCTTAAAATTAAGCAGTTTTCCCTAAGAGGATCCATAAAAATTAAAAAAAAAACTACAATTCAACATGGCTCTTACCTGTGTTATTTTTTTAACTGGTGCACTGGTGTTCCACAGACAGTGACAGCAAAAAATCAATTTCTCATCTTGACATGATTACATTTACCATTTCAACAAGTATGTAAATTAAACACCTAGATCTCCCTTTACCCCACCAAAGTGCTGTAAAGGCATCCATGCATTAGCGTTTGGCACACCAGGCACACATTCCACAACATTTAGAACTAAATGATTCTATTTTAATGATGTTGCTGTTATCAGAAAGATTCCTGTAGAGACAAATCAAATCAGTGTGTTGGTGACTAGTGAAGTTGAAATAAATTTGGTCTATGTTGGATAGGTCTTAAAAGACTCTTCAGTGATGAAAGGAGTTAATTTGGATTAGGCATTCAGAGGTATGGGTCACACACTTATTTGTTCATACGCTAATGAATATATACAGTACACACCTTTCTCTTTCATCTTTCTCTCTCTTGAGAAGCCTACACTGTTGATTCAGCTTTGTTCCTACATGTTTTATTTTCCTGAACTACCTAATCATCTATATATAAAACTCTCAGCTATGCACGTAGTGATGTTTCAAACCTGCATTAAGTACATGAAAGTTAATCTCGACTGTGTTTTAGCCCCATTTAATCTTTCTTCTCCATACAGTGAAGAGGCAGGTTTCCTGTGGATCTTTATCCACAGCTTCATCTCAGAGTGCAATATGTTCTTGTCTAACTGGATGACAGAGCATCCTGGCACAGGGAACTGTATGGATGTCCATCCACACAAGTATAAAGAGAAATGCACAGAAAGTGAGGTTCAGCCAGAAGAGCCTAAGAAAAGTAGAATCTGTCTGGATGGAGCTCCACACACCGAGGCTTACTGCACTGCATAAAATTCTCTATATTTTTTATATGGATAGGTAAGCCGCTCTTACCTCCAGAAGAACTAAATTCTGGAGTTTATCCTTAATTGTTTCATCCTTTTGCTGGGTCATGTAGTAAAATTAGAGCCCTCCAGCACAAGAAGGACTGGGTAGAATTTAAAAACCACCATTACATTATAGGGTGAAGCGAAATACCAAAACAGAATTTGAAAGCAAGCCCTGTCAAGTTCAAAAAGAGTAGTGTAATTAGAACACATGGTAAGGAAAATTAAAAAACTGCAAGATCGACAGAATTGCAATGATGATGTGATTTAGTACATAGATAAACGCATTCTAAACAGAGCAGGATTGAAAGTCAGAACTTAAGCTTATTGATTACGGCAATGTTTTATATTTCTTATATCTTTCAATCGTATGAATGAAACACTATATGAAGTTACTGATGAAAAACAGGCTTTGGGTTGTAATCTGAAAATTAATAAAAATAAGTAAACCGAAATGAAAGCAACAACGTACTGCTCATCACTATTCACTGTTAATCAAATAATTTTCAAGTTTGGAAACAAAGGAAAAGTCACGTGCTGTAAATACTATTTACAGTAGATCTACGAATAAATAAAATAAGGGAAAGATAGAAATATGACGTCTAGTAGTCATACTTGTAAAGGTTAAACTAAAGAACTCTACCATGTTTTCTTTTACACTGTATTCAGAAAATTCAAATCTTTGGTCTTTAAAGAATCAAATGGCAAAAATAAGCTACTTTTTCATGTACAAACATTGTATGCTTAAAAATTAATCTGTTTAATTCTGCACTGCGCACTGCATTTATGGCTAAAACATAATTTCTTCATGGAATGTCCAATATTAATTCTAATTTCAGAGTGCTCTCTACTGGTAATAAATTATGCTCAAACTCATTAAGTATATGCAATATCAAAGACATGTGAAGAACACTGTTTGGCATGTATGCTATCTTGGAATCTGCACAAGAAAGAGTGCCCTAAGAAGACAACATGAATTTGAAGAGAAAAATAAATGAAAATGCTTAGGTCAAAAGAGGATTACACTTGATATTGATCCATCATGGCCCTATCCCCACTCTCAGTGAATTTAATACCAAATATGCAAGTATCCCGATTATTTGGAGGAGGCCTGGTCTTTTGGAAAAAAAAAAAAAAAAAAAAAATCCTATATGCAAGGACTGAATACGTTGTCTGCAAGTGGACAACAAGGACAGTTCAGTTCTGGTGCTATTTCCCTTTTTGTTGACAACCTGAGATACCTTTGTGAAGTACCTCAAGATTGTTATCCTTAAACTTGAGCTTTTTTTTTTTTTTGATTATAGATTCTGTGTGCAAAATATGTCATCGATTTCTTCTCATCACTTAATAACTTGATAAATTGTTGAACCACGGAGGGGAGTCAGAAGAACTGCCACCTCGGACTTCCAGAGGGCAGACTTTAACCTCTTTAGGACCACAGTTGAGAGGGTCCCTCGAGAGGATGTTTTGGAGAGCATGGGAGCTCAGGAAGGCTGGGAATACTTTAAGGAAGTTATATTAAAGGTGCAGGAGCTGACCATCCCCAAGTCACAGAAGATTAGCCGACAGGCAAGGAGGCCTGGCTGAATAAAGACCTTTGGTTGGAACTCAGGAGCAAAAGGAAAGTTTATGGTCTCTGGAAGAGTGGGCAAGATAATTATGATGATTACAGGTACATAGTGAAGGGGTGCAGGGAGAAAATTAGAAAAGCCAAAGCCCAGCTAGAACTGAACTTGGCCACTGAGGTAAAGGACAACAATAAATATTTCTATAAATACATCAACAGCAAGAGGAGGGCTAGGGAGAATCTCCATCCATTGTTGGACACCAAGGACAACTTGGTGACCAAGGATCAGGATAAGACTGAGGTGCTTAATGCCTTTTTTTGCCCCAGTCTTTAATAGTAAAGACTTGTTACTCCCTGGGCATACAGCCCCTTGTGCTGGTAGATAGAGATGGGGAACAGAATAGGCCCTGCATGATCCATGAGGAGATGGTTTTTGATCTGCTCCAAAAGCTGGATGCTCACAAGTTCCATGGGGCCGGATGGATTGCACCTTAGAGCACTGAGGGAGTTGGCGGATGTGGTTGCCAAGACACTCTCCATCATTCTTTGGCAGTCCTGGTTAACCGGAAATGTCCCAGTGGATGGGAGACTGGCAAACGTGATGTCCATCTTCAAAAAGGGCCAGAAAAATGACTGTGGTAGCTACAGACCTATCAGTCTCACCTCCGTGCCGGGGAATGTTATGGAACAAATAATCTCAGGAGCCATCATGGACCAGTTAAAGGTCAACCAAGTTGACCAATCAGCATGGGTTTACAAATGATAGATCCTGTCTGACAAACCTGATTTCATTCTATGATAAGGTGACCGCTTAGTGGATGAAGGTAAGACTGTTGATGTGGTCTGCTTGGACTAGACTTTCAGTAAGGCACTATCTCTCACAACAGCTTCTCGTGGAGAAGCTGGCTGCCCACAGTTTGGATGAGCATACACTCCGCTAGGTGAAACACTGGCTGGATGGCTGGACCCAAAGAGTTGTGGTCAATGGATTTAAATCCAGTTGTCCGCCGGTCACAAGCGTTGTCCTCCAGGGCTCTGTGCTGGGCTGCTTCTATTTTAACATCTTTATTAATGATCTTGATAAGTGGATTGAGTGCACCCTCAGTAAGTTTGCTGATGACACCAAGTTGGGAGGGAGTGTTGATCTGCCTGAGGGGAGAAAGGCACTACAGAGGGACCTGCATAGACTGGATCGATGGGCCAATGTTAACTGTATGAGTTTCAATATGGCCAAATGTCAGGTCTTGCCTTTCGGTCACAACAATCCCAGGCAACCCTACAGGCCTGGGGAGGAGTGGCTGGAAAGCTGCCTGATGGAAAGGGATCTTGGTGTACTGATGGACAGTCGGCTGAATGTGAGCCAGCAGTGTGCCCAGGTGGCTAAGAAGGCCAATGGCATCCTGGCTTGGATCAGGAATGGAGTGGTGAGCAGGACCAGGGAAGTCATCCTGCCCTGTACTCGGCACTGGTGAGGCCTCACCTCCAGAACTGCGTTCAGTTTTGGGCACCTCAGAACAGAAAGGACATGAAGTGCTGGAGCAGGGCCAAAAAAGGGCAGCAAGGCTGATGAAGGGCTTGGAGAATACGGCCTACAAGGAGAGACTGAAGGAACTGGGGCTGTTCAGTCTGGGAAAAGGAGGCTGAGGGGAGACCTTGCTGCTCTCTGCCAATATCTGAAAGGTGCTTACAGCAAGAGCAGGGTTGGTCTCTTCTCACTGGTGACAGGATGAGGGGAAAATGGCCTTAAGTTGTGCCAGGGTAAATTTAGATTGGATATCAGAACAAACTTCTTTAAGCATTGGAATGGGCTGCCCAGGGAGGTGGTTGAGTCACCATCCCTGGATGTGTTTAAAAACTGTTTGGATGTGGTGCTCAGGGACATGATTCAGTGGAGGGTTGTTAGGGTAGTACAGCCAGGTTGTGGTTGGACTTGATGATCTTTAAGGTCTTTTCCAACCTGAATGATTCTATGATTCTAAATTGTTCCATGATACTGGAAAACCACAGTCTCAGCCTGTAATGTACCACATATTGGAGCACTAGCATTATTCTTATGCATGTATATTCATATCCATGGGACCTGATGGGGTGCATCCACGTGTGCTGAGAGAGCTGGCGGAGGTCATTGCCGAACCGCTCTCCATCATTTTTGAGAGGTCTTGGACAACAAGGGAGGTCCCTGAAGACTGGAGGATAGCCAATGTCACTCTGGTCTTCAAAAAGGGCAAGAAGGAAGATCCGGGTAATTATAGGCCTGTCAGCCTCACCTCTGTCCCTGGAAAGGTGATGGAACAGCTTGTGCTGGATACCATCTCCAGACAACTGGGAGAAAAGGAGGTTATCAGGAGTAGTCAGCATGGGTTCACCAAGGGGAGGTCATGCTCGACCAACTTGGTGGCCTTCTATGATGCTGTCACTGGCTGGGTGGATGGGGGAAGAGCGGTAGATGTAATCTACCTTGATTTTAGAAAGGCGTTTGATACTGTCTCCCACGACATCCTTATAACCAAGCTGAGGAAGTGTGGGATAGACGAGTGGACAGTGAGGTGGGTTGAGAACTGGCTGACTGGCAGAGCGCAGAGAGTCGTCGTTGGTGGTGCAGAGTCTGGCTGGAGACCTGTAACCAGTGGAGTCCCCCAGGGGTCTGTGCTGGGTCCGGTCTTGTTCAACATCTTCATCAATGACCTTGATGAGGGGATAGTGGCCACCCTCAGCAAGTTTGCTGATGATACGAAGTTGGGAGGATTGGCTGACACGCCTGAAGGCTGTGCTGCCATTCAGCGAGACCTGGACAGGCTGGAGAGCTGGGCAGTAAGAAACCAGATGAGGTTCAACAAAAGCAAGTGTAGGGTCTTACACCTAGGGAGGAATAATTGCATGCACCAATACAGGCTGGGGGATGAGCTGCTGGAGAGGAGCTCTGCAGAGAGGGACCTGGGCGTCCTGGTGGACGACAGGTTGGCCATGAGCCAGCAGTGTGCCCTCGTGGCCAAAAAGGCCAATGGCATTCTGGGGTGCATTAAGAAGAGCGTGTCCAGCAGGTTGAGGGAGGTGATCCTCCCCCTCTACTCTGCCCTGGTAAGGCCTCATCTGGAGTACTGTGTCCAGTTCTGGGCTCCCCAGTACAAAAAAGACAGGGATCTCTTGGAAAGAGTCCAGCGGAGGGCCACAAAGATGGTGAAGGGCCTGGAGCATCTCCCCTATGAAGAAAGGCTGAGTGAACTGGGTCTGTTTAGCCTTGAGAAAAGAAGACTGAGAGGGGACCTGATCCAGGTTTATAAATATCTGAGGTGTGGCAGCCATAGTGGTGAGGCCAGTCTCTTTTCAGTGGTACGTGGAGACAGGACGAGGGGAAACGGACATCAGCTGCAGCACAGGAAGTTTCGCACGAATGTGCGTAAGAACTTCTTTAGGTGAGGTGACGGAGCACTGGAACAGGCTGCCCAGGGAGGTTGTGGAGTCTCCTTCTCTGGAGATATTCAAGTCTCGCCTGGACACCTACCTGTGCGACCTGGTGTAGGGAACCTGCTTTGGCAGGGGGATCTCGATGATCTCTAGAGGTCCCTTCCAACCCCTACAATTCTGTGATTCTGTGATGTAGCATATGTACATAGTCCATTTGTAAAATCCACTGTTCACAGTCTCCTTCTGCTGCCACCGAAGGCAATAGTGAAACTGCTCTTAAGGCCACTGGGAGGCATACATGCTCTGAACCTCTGGGAAAAATGATTTTATTTTCCTTCCATGTTAGTGCAGTCAGACAGGGCCGTGCTAAGGTCTTAGCTTTGAACCTCCTTAGTTACCGAGACAGGAGCTCTTGACGTAGAACAGATACGAATGCCAGCCAGTCTGGTTTTCATTTATCTGAGAGCGGCCTCCAAGAAAAAATGAACTACTACTTTTCTAAGCCAAGCACTTTGGCCTCCCCTTACTTCTTACTTCAGTACTTGACCATATTTTCCCATTGCTCTTTGAAACATCTCTTTCAACTCTGGAACATATTTGCAAGAGGGGGCAAAGACGTTAATGGTAGAGATTTTTCACTCTGTCCAATATGGTATGTGACAATGTTGGCCTGCACATCCCTGTTGGTCTATTTAATGTCTTATCCCATCTGTGGCTCATTTTGTTTTCCATGTGTTTCTCAATAACTGCCCAGATATAGAAATTATGTTCTGTTTTGTTCTCAATTACCACAGACTGCCTTTGCTGAAATGTTTAATTAATCACTTCTAAAGACTGGTCAATATACTGTATATTGTTTTGTTCATCCTTATGTCTGTATTTCTGTCATTGAAACAAACAAAAATCCAGGATTTAAAAGAAAAGAAAAAGCAAAGAAAGCAGGTTGGAATAAAAACCCACAAAATAGGTTTATGAAATACTGACAGATTTGTTGCCCTCATCTGTGTTAAATTAGTTCACAGTGATGATTGTTTATAAACATACGTATCACATGAAAAGGACAGAAAACTTTTGTAGGTCTGGAGAGTTCAAAAGCATCTCTCATCATGAGATCTTTCTTCCATTGAATTGAACTGGATTCAGTTCGTTTCACAGCCTAGTAGGAATTTTAATGAACTGAATCTGAGTTGCTCCATGACTCTAGAATAATTTAAACAGCATTTGAGACATCCTTAACTTATGAGAACTTATCCCCAAATACCACAGTATTTGGATGACACATTGGATGACACAACCTTTCCAGTGCTATCATTTGAAGGATGATCCCAAAGGTGGCCCTCATGCTGACAGACTCAAAGTCTGTGCCACAGAACGCCTCGTTGGGTGGACACTTTCACTGCACTGGTACTCTTTGAGACATTCAGAGAATCAAAATCAAGGCAAGATCTCACTGCATAATTGAATAGCTCTTCTTACAAGGGAAATGGCCTTCATTTTTCTCTAGCCATTACATATTGAGCTGTTCAGGAAACATGACGAGGTAGAATATGCAGGTAGGCATTAAGTAACACAGCAAGCCACCACAATACCAACAGAAAAGAATAAAATGATGGAAAAGTTAAAAATTAAAAATAAACACACAAAAAATCCCAAACAACAAAAGCAGGCATTATTCCAACTATCAGTGAGACAACTGAAGTTGGAGAATTTACCTCTATGTGACCAGCTATTGGATAGAGTTGACAAATATTTCCTCTTCTTTCTTCTGCCTTGGAGTTGGCACTGTTCTGCCTTTGGAAGAACAGTAGCTCTTTCCAGACTGCTTGGCACTGCTGTAATTGACAATTTTAGGGCAGTAAATTAGCAGGGCTTTTCATGTTTTTTTACTTCTAATTTTAATCAGACACTTGGCACACCAAACCATACACTCTCCTGTGCAAGTTCACAGTGCCTCCATAAAAATGCCTTCATTGAAATGTAACTTAACTTTAAAAGAGTCACACAAAAGCAATGCGCTGACTAAATGTGCTAGTACAGCGCATTGAGAGACTGTGAATTCCAATTTCAGCCATGCCAGTCATTTGGCATTAAAATATGCACCAGCTGTGAGTGTTTGGATCTTGATAAGTCAGAGTGTGCTGGAAAGCTGACAAGATACTGCTGTGAAAATGTTTCCAGCCCCTAATCTCAGCTCTGTCTCCTCTTTTCCATATTTTGCTACCAATGTTGGTGTATAATGTAGGGAGAAATAAATGCAAAATCCAAGGAAGATGTGCATGGGGTGACACCAAGTATTTATAGAACTTGTAAGATAGTGCTGTCACTCACACAGGTCTGGACTCTGCTTGGTGGATTGTTTCTGGTCAACCTTTCTAAATTGCTAATTTATTTACCTCACAAAGGGAAGAACTCTTTATTAGAAAAACTGGGAGATGTAACATTGCTAGGAAGCGGAGGGATAATGGAAGTGAAATCCACAGTCTGTCCTTCAAACTGGGACACCAGGGACTGTCAAAGGAGTTGAAAAACGAGTCTCGAAGTATTTTTGGACTGATTTATCAGTAGGGCACATCATTCTGTAAACCCTAATTTTAAGCAAATATGACTTTCCCTTCTCTCTATTATTTATCCACATTAAATCTCCTATATAAACCGCCAGATTATAACCTGCTGAGGAGGGCAGAGCAGTATGCTTCCCATCTGTTCTGCTTAGCCAGCGAGATGCTCTGGATCTTATCCTATATTTTCAGTCTTCCTCCCTAATAGCAACGATCTACTAGTTCCACAACAGGGGTAAAGCATCGGTGGAGAAGGCTGCACCTTCACAGCCTAAACAAAGTAAAAAGGACTGCTTATAAGCAGTAAGCCATTGTTTGGTTTCTGGTAGTTTCAGCTGCTTAGAGGTTGATCCCAATGCTCTTTGAAGGGTAACTATACTGTTTATCCTCCCTTTTTTTTTTTTCTTTTTCTTTTTCTTTTTCCCTAGTTTCAAGGGATACAAGAAAGGACAAGATGCAGAATTATGGGAAGCCACGGCCAGAGTACAGTCTTGCACTGGCTGGGAGATGACAACCTGCAGAAGGGTAGGAGAAACTACAGGATGACTCCATGCCAACACAAGATGTCTGAATTCTTTGCTCTCAATGAAATTCTTGAAAGATG
The DNA here is from genome assembly GCF_905368555.1 of Meleagris gallopavo. Lineage (NCBI taxonomy): Eukaryota > Metazoa > Chordata > Aves > Galliformes > Phasianidae > Meleagris > Meleagris gallopavo. Next base: position 18,488,453 of record NC_139412.1, read on the forward strand.
GATGGATTTTTAGCTTAGCTGTATTAATGAAAAAAAACTCATAAACCCTCTGGCATGAAGAGAATTTCATCCATCAAGGCAAGACAGACAATTATCAGAATTATGCATTTATACAAAGGTGAAACAACATTTCCCATCTGTAGCAATATTGTTCCACTAATGCAGCTTCAGGTATGGAAACTGCTCCCCAGACACTCTATCCAACTCTATGCACACACTCATGCTATATACTCACAATTTTGATGAAATACCAATTAAGTAGGAGATAGATACTAATTACAGAACCTGACTTAAAAAAAAAAAAAAAAAAAAAAAAAGCCTGCTATAGTAGATCCCGTTTCTTCTCAATGAGATCTACAAGATAAAAATGCAATTTAATTTAAGGTATATGCACAAAATTCAGAGCTGGCCAATGCAATGTTTTATAATCAAAATACTGTTTGACAAATTCAAAGGTCACCTTGTATAAAATAGAACAAAACTGAAGTCATCTGATAGATCAGATACAGAAGCAAAATTTTTTTTGGCTTTCTCATAGAAATAGACACGCACAGATGCCTTAGAGCTACTGTCTGGAAGTTTAAAAAAAATAAACGCAATCAGGTGCAACAGTTAAATCCAGGGGAGTTTCCCATTTCAAGTCAAGCTCACTGTAGGGAAAACACAACAAACTAATCATGATATAAATCCACAATGAATGCTGCTGAGACAGCACACAATGTAAACAATAATTTTGAATTTCCTAGTTTGTATCAGCACTGATCTGTTTTATACACTCCAGAAGTATAACTCAGAAATTGTATTTTGTACTAACAACTTCTACTTTTTTGCAAAGAATAAATTAAAGCATTTTCAAAAGCATGCCAGACTCATTAACTAGTTCCATTAAAATGTAAAAGATGACTACATACATTTGCCTCACTTTGGGCTTACAGCTCTCTACCTTAAAAATGCTATCATGTATTATCACAAACATGGCTGGAAATAACATCTATTATTAACATTCCTTGATGTTTCTCATTAGAAAATCCTGCTTTCAATTGTTTAGAATTTACCTAAATTATAACTTTCAAAATGGGTATTTTAGAGATTTTCTGTCAAAATATTTCTGTCTTTTCTAAGAATACAATAAGGGAATATAGGTATATTATCTGTGTCAATAACTTCCAGCAATTGTTTCTTGAACATAAAAAACTAAATTCATCTATTAAAAACAAACAAACAAAAAAAAAACAAACACATTTTGGAAAAAAAAAAAAACTTGAAATCTATGAGAAGGCTAATTCACACTGACCCTATGGAAATCTATTGGCATTTAGCAATTTATTATCAATCCCATTCTTCACAGACCAGTTTATTCATCAAAGCTGGGCTATGTCCTTATGCTTTATTCCAGAATAGGGATACTGCCAACTACCCACCTGGCTACAGTGACATCCACCATAGGCTCCCTCTTCTACCAGGCTAGGAGCTTCCTTTCCTTGTGAGAAGGCTCACATTCCCCCATGCAGAAGATGACAGCACAGCATGCTGCCTGGTTAGCTTCTCTAAGTTGAAGTGACTTTAGGCATTTCAGTACTTTCTCTCTACTGACACCTCCAGTAGGTATTAGGTTAATGCTCCAGAACTGAATTGTTACATATTCCATTCTCTATTCAAAAGATATACAATCACCTTAATAAAATACCCTTACACAATTTTTCTGAAATATCTTTCAGTGGTCACACATCACTCAAAAGTGAGAAAACATTAAATTTAAGCTTGCTTCTGTGACCATAACTCATTCCTCCTTTTGTAAGAATTATTGTAGTCTTTCTATTTTCCCCACGGGATCAATTTCATCCAGTGCACAGCAGGAATCACGTTCACTAAATGAGCAACGATTCAATAATTTTTCCTTCTGTCACTGTTCATTACCAGTCTAGAGCCTTATTTTTTGCATATTATTTAGACCAACTTCTAAAACTGCATTATTTCTTTGTGTTTGTCAGTGCAGTATCAGACCATTTGCAATACATTATTTGACTTATTTTCAGCTTCCCTGCAAGATAAAGGAGCTGATAATTCTCACTCAGAAATTGCAAACTAAGGCATGGTGTCCTATTGTGTATGTTGTGGCATAAGCTAAAGCAGTTCTATAATATGAGCCGAGTAGTGGAAGGGAAAAAAAAAAGAAGACTAGCCCTGTATGTGTAACTACTGATCACACTCACAAACCAGAACTGAATGCATGTCGAATTACGCATTCCCATATAGAATTAAACCTGCAAAGTTCAGCCTGGAGAAGAAAAGACTGAGGGGGAATCTTATCAATGCATATAAATATTTAGTGAGTCAAGTGGATGGGCCCAGGCTCTTTTCAGCGGTGACAGAACAACGAGCAACGGGCACAAACTGAAACACTGGAAGTTCCATATCAACATGAGGAAAAACTTCTTTATTTTGAGGGTAACAGATGTGGACCACATGATCTGCAAAAGCCAGGCACCAGTGACACTTGTGCAGCCAGGCCAGCAGTCTGGTTTGAAAAGACCTGCCAACTTGTGAGGACACACGCTTGTCTGTAACAAGGAAATGCACTGAAGTTACCAGGGGGAGAAAACAAAAGTTACACAAGACCCTCTACCACCCGAAAGACGGTGGTCCATCAGGAAATTTATACTGAGCAATTTGCAAACTGAGTTTTCAGCTAAGCTTCCCACCAAACAGAAGCCAGGCATGCTTTGGTCAAAATGCTTTTCTTCTGTGCCCAAAATAGACCAAAGAAGGTCTATTTTGACAGCCACCTTGGCTGCTCAGAATGAACCTTGCTGCAGCTCCACAATCACTTCCAGCCCGGGCACATATGCATGCTGCAGGCAGAGCTGGAGCAGCTGTGCTTTCCATGAGAAAGGCAATTCCATTAAGCTAGCAGCTGTGAGTGGAGTGAGAATTTACTCTACTCTGACTTTATTTTCTGTGATTTTATCTACTTATCTTTACTGAATAAAGCAATTTGAGTCTGATTTCATTGTGGCATTGCTCAGACTAACAGGTGTCCAAATTGCAGGAGTGTCCTCTGAAACTGAAAGAATTTGAAAGAATTCAGATTTTTTTGCTTCTTTTTTTTTCCTTTTTTTTCTTTTTCTTTTTTTGTTCTGTATCAAAGAGATTCTTCAGAGAATAAATCAGCAAAGCAGTGTTTGTTTCTTGTGGTACTAGCACTAGACATTAATTGGTAAGAGTAGCAAGCCCAGCCCATTATTATTATAAATGCAGAAAGAATCTAAAAAGAGGATTTCTTGGAGAGAGCATACAAAAAACCTCCTTGTGATACTCAGCCCTAATCTGTGTGGGCTGACAGTACCACCACATTTTCTGCCTGCTGACAGCTGAGTTAAGAAGTGTAACACTATGATCCAGAAGTGTCAAGATTGCTGAAATTTATACTGGGATGTGTGTTGTTTAGCTTGTTGACTCAGCTGACACAGGTGTGTTAGAGGAGCAGTATCATAAGGCAGCAGAGGCACTGTAATTTAGCATTAAACTATTTCTTTTGAGAAACACTTCTGGTGCTTTCTTAGTATAAAATATATATTTTCTAAGTGCAGGAAAGTGATATCTTCAGCTAAAAGACAAGCACATGTCTGTTATCACAGATAGAGAAAATGTAGTAGAGAGAATGGGCAAGAGAATGATTTGAGATTCTGAATTACGACGCTATCTTCCCACTCCCTCATTCTAACTAAGCCTCGGAAGACAAAGGGTTGCAAGTCTTGCAGTGAGCGGCATGCTTTCGGAGCTCACTTGTTGTCCCTGGACTGAGCAACAAGATGACCAGGCATCAGAACATCAAGATGTGAAGAGATCTGAGAACCTTCCCTATCGAAAGTAGAGGCTATTATCTGATCAGAGGAGGGTCTGCTCAGCACAAACAGTTGAGGATGTAGTTTCAAACTGAGCTGTTCCAACACTCTCCAGTAGATATAACAGTAGCTCTCTACCATCCACTTCATCAAATCCCTTGCAATGACTGTAAGGTTCTCTGTTGAGATCAATGATTAAAAGGACCTTGGTACTTGAACAGCTATTAGCAGAACGTTTCCTCATTTTTTCTCTTTGGGGAATTAAATTAGTCCAAGGTGGTAAATTACTAGGGTACCTTGACACAGCCAGCTAACAAATCTGCTGCTTTGAATCACTCAGAAAATACAAATTTGTCTTCTACTGAAATTTTTCCAGTATAGATGACTCAAAATTTGGAGAGGAGATGAGGAATCTCCTGTCTTACCCAAAGAACTATGAAATGCTCTGCATTTGCTTTGCCCCAGAGGCCTCTTGATATCAGATCTAACCTTGGAAAAAACAACAGACAAGCTTGGAAATTCATGACAATGAGCTTACTGAGCTACTGATGCAACATACCCTGGCTTCCTACTGCTGTTTTCTTTGTTTCCGAGAACACTAAATTCTCACCAATTAAACTTTGGAGTAGGCTACATTTTAACAATATTTGCATAAATGCTGACCCTACTGCAATGAATTCATGTGTTTCCTCATCAAACTGAGAACCGATCTGTGCAGATGTCGGATTTCCTCAGAACACCCATGGTTCAGAATATCCTACAGGGAACTGAATCACCTCAGACTGAGCAAGAAATTAAATGCAGATCTCTCATAATTTAGGTATGCATTTGGACCACTGACTTGTGTAAACACCATTGCCCAGATGCTATCCTCCTGGATGTATTTTTAAAGAGGAAAAAGGAGAAAACAGGCTGTTATCAGGCTTCTTCACCACCCTATGGTCAACTCACCCCAAAATGTATAGAGTCAGTGGTAGTCTCCCTTAGTCCCAGCACATCTGTGTAACCATGTTAAGACTGGTGTTACTGAATAAGCAGATGTTGTAAGCTCTGCAACTCATTACTGCTTCAAAGTGTAAACCTTACAACCTGATCTTGCATATGCTGGAGCAATTGAGAGTATTCCCACTAGCCACTCAAGAACAAACTAACCTGCTGCACACGTTCTGTATTCTGGGTCTTCATGGAAGAGGATTCAGTTAGGTCAACCAGCAAAATATTACAGCTTTACTGCTGTCAGTCAGAAAATTGATGTACCACACTTACTAAATGCAAGTCATGAGAGCTTTTGAAGAACAGGAAGGTCAGTTTTTTTGTTTGTTAGTTTGTTTTGCAAAACTACTGCTTTTAATACTTAGTATGTAGAGAGGAAACACGTTCCACTGACAAACTTTTAGCATTGCCTCCAGAAAACATATTCTTGAACTCACATTTCTCAGAATCAGCTTGAGTCAAGAATGTAACAATCTATGGACAAGCCTGATCAGACATATAAGAAATGGTAACATAAACATGTTAGTGAAAAACAAATTAATACAGAACAATTTTTTAAGTTATCATGACATGAAGAACATAAGCAATTAATTTCTTCTTTCTTCTCTATATAGGAAAATATATTATAAATTCTTAGCTATCTATGCCTGTATCTACATATTCCTACCTACATTTAGATTCAACTTGCATTTTTATTTTTGGGCTTGAAATATTCCACTGGCCTATCAGTTTCAGACAAAAGAAAATTACTGAAAATCCTCAAGTATCCTAGCCAGGCATATGTTAGCATGTGGCTTATCATAGCATCTGTACAGAATGCCACTTATTTTCAAGGCTCTGTAATGATCACATTTTTGTTTTAAGACCATGTTGCCTACAGACAAAGAAATCTGAGGTTGTCAGTCATTACATTCATGTTACCTGAACATCTTGTTTTTTACTAGTTTCCATGCACAAGCAACATCAACATCTGTTTCAAGGATCTCTGCTGGAATTGGAGCTTCACACAGCCAAATTGCCTATGTTTCCACTGAGGAAACAGCTATTTACTTTATGTAGCCATCTGGGCTCTAAACAGTATGTTTTGTTATTTGTGATCTTGTTTTCCAGGGTTTCTTGCACAAAATTTAATTCCTTCATAACTTATTTCTTCTATAAATGACATTTTTTTAAAAAAATGAACTTGTGAATGAGTACTTTGCAAGAGGCTTATGCCATCAGTGTAAATTCTTACATATTTTGGATATAGAGCCAAACCTCAATTGCAACAGTCCTGATGATCTATATATTCCCCACCTCCCTCATGGAATTATATATGAAAACAGTATTTACAAAGCTCTCTCCCAGCTAGATGAATTACATATATTGTTGTAGTTCAATAATTCAGGATGACACTGGTGAAGTCATTCACATGATTTAAATATGTACCCTGGAGTCTCAGAGCCCTCACCCCTTCTATTTAAACAAAGGGACAAACTGCAAAGGCTAACAGCACAAACACATATGCAAACCTTTACATATAGGTCACGAGAGAATGGACATGATTATACTACTTTTGCTCAGATAATGATAGAAATGCAAAAGCTTTTTTTCCCCAACATATGTCAGATTTTCCCTCAACCAATTTTAGGCTCCAAGCTACACATCACAATCCAGAAAGAATCAGGTACCTTGGAAGATCATTCGTAGAGACGGTAAGAAATCCTAAGTCACAGACAAGAACAAATGAGTTTCCTAATCCCTCATCATCACTCTCACAAACCAGACTGTGTTATGCTATGGAGCTCACACCTCACAAGGGAACCAAGGCCCAAGCATCTTCAGATTTGCTCTTAGTTCTCCAGACATGCAACCAATGTTCCTTTTTTATCCACAAGAGTCCTCTGCATCACAGATATAACATTCCTCCTTTCCCTGCAGGTGCACCAAGAATTCTTTTTTTCCCCGGAAACTATTCTACACAAGAGTCAACACACTAATCCATCAGTATTTCCTGGTACACCTCTTTTCTGGTCACAGCTTGCACCAAGAAAGGCTGCCTAGCACTTTCCATCAAGGGTTAGTTTTTTTCCTATTATTTGCTCTGTCAAGGAGGCCAATCACACAAACTAAGTAACACTAACCAAGCTGCTCTTCCCTTTATGCAAAGCCAAGAAGGGATAAAGCAAGTAATAAACTGTACCACAAACCACACAATGCTAAAGAAACAAGGAAGTGTTTGGCTAAACCAGTCAATATAGACTCATTCAGTTTACTCTCCTGTATCTCACAGTCTAATAATCAGGAAGAAAAAAGCCATGCTTTCTCCACTCTTCATCCACTCCTACAGGCTCTAAAAAAGGAGATACCAAATTTTAGTACTGCATTCAACTCCCTAGATCAATTTATTTTGTTCAACTTACCCTGACTATCATTTTATATTATTTGCTGTCCCCATTAACTCTGCACATCCCAGGCTGTTTCTGCTCTCATGTCTTGTTCTCTAACTTCCTTTCACTCAGGCTCAGTGGTCTAATCATCAGGTTCATCTGCTTCACCTGGATCTGTATGCAATGAGCATCTTAGAAATTAAAGTGTTATCCAGAACTTCCATAATTTTTCATAAAACCTCAACTCAATTCTGGTCTTTTTATGGTGCTGGCATGTAGTCCTGTCTTCCAAAGAACCACTTCAAAAGTACCCTTTCAATATGACAGACATTGAAGGAGGAAGCTATCACATACTCAGAGTAATGCATTAAAAGTGAGTTTGCCTACACCAGTGTAAACAAATCCACAGCATTTGTAAGAAGACAGTAAAGACTTGTAAAACTTGTAAAGAGACAAAATCTTTTTCAGCTGGTTGTCTGAATGAATGAATGAATAATTATTCCTTCCTCTGAGGTTAATCTCAGCCAGACTGGCACATTTGCCTCCTTGCACAGTACTGGGAAATATGATTCTATAATATGGGTAAAACATATCTGGGTGGCTTCTGCCACTTTAGGAGTCCTGGCTGTGAGAAAAGTTCGACCTCTTTTCACTCTTTTCTGTGACATAAAACATTGGTCTCGTAAGAACATTGTTACGTTTTTTTATCTGTAGTCACTGAGTTTAGGAAAACAGCAGCTAAGAGGAGGCTAACTTTTTTGGGAGATGCAGCAAATTAGATCAGACAAGCTAGTCCACACATTAATAGACAACAGCTAGGTAAGGAGGTGAAAGGCACAGGCTGGAGGGCTGTATGATGCCTGCTAGTGCACTATCGGGCTGAAGCAAGAGCTGCTCCAATTCACTGGAGCAAACTCTCCATAAACTAGTATGCATTGGAAATAAGTGCTCACAACATTTTTACCGTCAGAAATGCTCAACATAAAAAGTTTGGAAACCCCTAAGGACCGGTGTCCTCTAAAAGCACAAGTAGTGTTGAATCACAAAGACAGCTGTAATAGGTAAGTGTTAGTGTGGCTAGCTATTCTACTCACCAAGCTAGTACTAGGATTTGAACATAAGCCCACTTGGAGATTGCAGCACTGTAAACATTCCTCTGGATGGCAAAGATACATGCAAAAACAAGGAAAATTCAGCTGCTTTTTATACCTCTTGGTGTTCCAAATAGTATATATGTGAGGTTCATTCTGTAACTACTATTACCTGTCAAGATGAGCTACAGATGAAGCATTCAACATTAGTGGTCTGTGCAGGCTTCACAAATTCTGAGTGTGTCATTCAATATTGTCTGTGTGCTTCTTTATTAACAGTGTAATCAAGTAGAAAAGCAATTGATTAAAGAAAAAAAAGTTTGTTGAAGTAAAAGAGAAATAAAGTTGTTGCTGTAGATCACAACAATTCCTTTGGACATATCTTTGCTACTTAACAGTACGTATTATTTGATAGATAATAACAGCTCATTTAAAACTGCTAGGTCTAATGCATGAATGTGTGGTCTCGAGCCTGTTAATGTGCACCACTGCTACTACAGACCATGATGGCTGCTTTGGAGATGTCAGCCCAGTTTGTCCAAATCCATCTTCATGTGAACAAATTTGATTAGTTCTGAGCTGTCAGTGGACAATCTAAGCTGATTGCTTGGTGTCATAGCTGAGCATTGTCTGAGCATGAAAGTGTAGTATTAAATCAACTATGAACAGGCATTGCTGATGGATCACAGGAAAACCAAAATCAAAGTTAAGAATGGAGACACTTACCATGTGTTTACAGAGGACAAACAACGAGAAAACAAAAGGATGAGAGACAGACTATTATTCTGTTTAACCCTGTACTCAGCTAGTTTAAAAAACTATAAGGAGCCATTAAGACTATGCTTGTAGCTAAAAGGCTGCAGTGGCTGCTTGCTAGTGCTTCTAGCTTCTTTGCTCAACTGACTGTTGATAGTGAACCACATCATAGAACGGTTTGGGTTGGAAAAGATCTTTAAGATCATCTAATTTCAACCCCCTGCTATAGGCAGGGACATCTCTGGCTAGACCAGGTTGCTCAAAGCCCCATCCAGCCTCACCTTGAATGCCTCTGAGAAAGCTCTGCTACGAACAAGGGCATCATCCATTGTAGCAACATGTTTGGATGCAACAAGCACACAGTTTACATCTCAATAACTCAATGGGAAGAACACAGATATCATTTCCTTTACCTGTGTTGTGTCTCTTTGGCACTTTTTTGTATGTGCAGACAAGTGATTTTACAAAGTCACTTAAAATGGTATATCTCATATATAAGAAACGCATGGGGTTCAGAAAGTAAATTTCAGCTATTCTGAAGTGCAGGCAAAAGCTAGTATAAATGCTCAGAAAATACAGCTCTATGTCTCTACCACTTTTTCCTCAAAACATGATTCTCTGTAATCACGTCATTCTCTTTTTAGACTTTTTTTAGACTTTTGCTAACTACTGAGGGAAAAGTGGCTTCCTCTGGTGAGGGGAGGAAAATGCCTGTTGCTGTGAGCTAGCCACCATCTTCAAGTCTAAGATGTATTAAAGCCCCTAACATTTTTATTGCCAGCAGAGCCAGACAGGACCAGTGTTTTCCTGACAGGTACTCCTATGTAAAAACCCACTTCCCAGCAGTTTTGCGGACGTACCTTCCAGCTAGAGCAGACAAAGAATAAACGTCCGTCACGATTTCATTTGAGAAAGATGTTCTTATTGTCCCTCCAGTCCCTCCCACCCACTCCCATCTTTTTTTTTGAGGGGGCGGGAGGGCACAGCTTGGGGAAGATAACCTTCCCCCCTGTCAGGAAATAGTCATTTCAAGGCAAGACCTTAAAACTGATGATTTTGAAAGTTTTCTCAACTGCCATGCTGTTCTGCTCCTGCATTCCTGTGGTGCCAACAGATGAAGCTGTAAGCCTGCTCGCCTCCCTGCATCTAATCCTGATACTACTCAGCAGCAGGGAAGGTGGGCAAATGTTCACTAGCAGTTGTTGGCAAAGAAACACAGCAGGAATTAAACTGGATGATGCCACCACATGTGTAAAACAACCATTTGAGCAAATGCCGCTGTAGAAGCATCTTTAACCAGTATAACAGAATGTGCTGTTAACCTTTTTCTTCCTAGCTAGTAGCATTGAAGAGTTATGATTAATTGCCGCTATACTGTTTGTTTTTTTTTTTAGTGAAACTATTGATAAAAAAGATGATTAATGTTTGCAGCATTTGATGTGATGGAGTTTTATATTTGACCACAGTAACAATAATAGATTTTAAAAGAAAAACAGGAATGAGATCCTGGCGCACTACGATAAAATGTTCTACACAATTTTTAACAATTATTTCCCTATGATCTTTCTTCTCTTCCCTTATAGAGGCACTGCAGATCTTTATTTGACATGTCCCCAGCTCAGATGTTTCACAATCTAGCCACAGTGATTTTATAGCATTTGAGGACTGTTGTGAATGAGGGAGCCAAAACAGACATTTTCCATGCTTATCCACTGTTCATGAGCTAAATCTGTCACCGACTATATCACCAAGATAACTGGTCAGCACCAGCCCAATAACAGCATTCCTCCAGGCTCTCAGGTTTCCTTGCTTTTGACAGTTATTCACACAGACCCAATTTTGATAAGAGATCCCTCTCTTGAAGCTAAGCTGTCGTTCTCTAAAGCTATCAGTTTGGCATCTATGAAATACAACTTGAAAACCCAAAATATCAGCTGACAATGCATGGAGCACCCAATCTTAGAAATGGGAATTAGATTTTTCTTGTCACTGCCTGAGAAAGATGCAAAAAGATGCATCACATAATTAATTACAACTCCTTAATATGCTTAGTTACTGCAGTTCATAAGACCATGTTTGATTGAAGACACTGCCTTTCAGAAATGCTGCTTCCTACCTGGTGCTGGACAGGCTCTCCTAACGGGAAAAATATGCAAAAGCTTCCCTTCCCAGCTGTGTAATAAGGCCTAAGCAAAGGATGGTATCTGTTCTTTTGCTTGGTTTAGCTCCTCCATGACACGTTTAGACCAAGTGCCTTAAAAAAGAAAATAGTAAAAGCTTGTAGTGTCTATAAGCATCTCAAATAGAACTTCAGCAAGAGGGCAGTGCTAAGTGACAGACCAGAAAACTTGTCTAAAGGAGAATTACTTGAAGCTTCACTTCAGCCCAACTGATAACGTGCATACTAGGGCTGAGGGCTGCTCCAGAAGTAATGCCTTTATTTTATTCTGTTGACCCACAATATCAGAGGCAGATGTTGGTGGAACGGCAGTAGAGGCTGAACCTTCCTTCCACTGTTCTGTTACATTTTGTTGCTTTGTGACAGACAGCAGCAGAGGGGTAGTCTGACAGAAAGGTGTCTGTTGTGAAAATGTGTATGAAGCAAAAGAGTGGAACTGAATTCCTCCACGAGGAAAAAAATGGCACCCATAGACACAGTTTCTTGCTGAATGTTTGTGGAAAGCAAACAGTGAATGTAAGCATAGTGAGGGGTAAATGGTGCATTTCAGCAATGGCAACAAGAATGGGGCACTTCCACTGGTGAAGATTTCTATAAGCACAGCATGTAGTTCATTGCTGGTGAAATATCGTGTCTTGTAGCAGAGGATTTTCTCTATCAAAGTGTTCTCTGTGCTCTGTCTCTGTTGTAGTTCTTATGGAAACAAATAGAAGACACTTTGGGAGCAACCTACATAGAATAATGATCTGTTCTATCTTTATAAAGCAAAATATCAGATATTTGAAAAATCAAAGAGATAGGACACATGGCTATAACATTTACAGCCATGTTCTCTTTTGAAAGCAGCTCTCTGTAGAATTGCCATCACCTTCCCCACATTGTCTATATTGCAGCTGACACTGTCATGCTTGCAAAGCTGCCAGAACAGTGATGGTGGTTGATGCAGCAAAGAAATGGCTTTTGCAGAGCAAACCTGTTACACAGAATAGAACGCACAGGCTCAGAAACTTAACAGTTTGGATAGAAGATATACATAAGACAGTAGCTTCGGCAAGGAAGCACTGCAGTAGAAACCATGCCTTTGGAGAAAGGACTTGAAAGAAGCGTGGTGAAACTTAAACTAGAATATCACAGCTGTGGACAGTTTTTCACTTTGATCTGGCTGAAACCATTTTTTAATTTTCCAGTGTTTTGTGAAAACAAAAAATGGGAGCAGAAAGATCAGAAGCAAAACAGAGTTCTGTGGAGCCACTCACTCCACTGGACCTTACAGGAGAACATGAAACAATTTCCAGGGAGACCTTTGCACTTAATTTTTGGTTTGCAATCCAAGCCTAGGTCAGCAAAAGATCTCATGACATTTAAATATCACACTCTTTGCATGGAGAGAAGCAGGAAAGATATAAGCAATGAAATAATTCATCTGCTACATCTACGCTCCCTGGCATTGTAGAATCTCAGATACATGAAATTGGTTGCAGAATTGAACCCCAGGCCTCAGAAACATGAAACAATTTGCCTAACCACAAAGATTTTACTTAAATACAGTACTGTATTTGTTAACTGCAAAGCTCAAGAATCAAAAGCCAATTTTCACTCCACAGTATTTCAAGTTCAATTCTCATGGCTTTGAAACATTTTTGAAAATCAGATGGTGAGAAGTACCAGAATCGTGCCACAGTTTTGTCAACAGACCTGGTGCAGGCTCTGGGTGCTGCACTAAAAGAGCAGAGGACATCTCATAGCTCCTATCCCTAAGGTGTCAGCAACCACTCTTGGACACAGCTATTGTGCACTGAGTCAGGTTGTTAAACTTCGTATTTATTTAATCTTTTGCAAGATAAGGATGGAAGTTCCACTGAGAGGTCTTTTATTTCATTCTGTACCAGTTCACTAGGAGTGAAACCAGATCTAAAGCTGCAGGCAATGGTTTATATCTCTTGTAAGTCTTCTAAAGCCTTGTCATTATATGTAGTATTATGTTGTGTGTGTTTTTTTTTTTTTTTGTTTGTTTGTTTACAGAACGACCATTGCTCTGTTGTATGCTATCTGCCTTTTTGTGACTTGATGAACCACACTGTAAAAAGCAGAAATCTAATAAAGCTCTCCAGAAACCAAAACCACTGAGGGAAAAACGTTTTCCTGCAGCACCATCTTGTGGCCCTGGATTTTAGTACGGAAAGTGTCTCCTCTTGGGGCTGGAGGGCAACACTCTGGCAGATTTGGAAATGGCACCTAGCACTGACTTGTTTCTTTCACCAACGAAAGAGGCATCCCATTTAAGAACACTTGTGCCTTCTAGCTGAATTGGCCCTAATCCAGTTCAGGAGAAAAAGAAAGGAAAGCCAAACTTGGCTCAGCAATGTGCAGCTTGATACACAAGAAATAGATTAGCAGATGGGAAAAGATGCGTTACAGGTGGATCTGCATAACTCCATATTGAAATTATTCTGTGGTACACTGGAGTCCAGGACTAAAGAACAGAAACAATAAAATCATTATCAAAGTGATTATTCAGAAATTTTAAATTCTGAAATTCTGAAGGTGATGAAAACATCCACTTGTATGTGATGATGTCAGTGCAGTTGGCCTGTAAATGAGTATTTATGAAGTGACCTTAAGGTGATAATTCTGACAACAGGATTTAGCAGAGGTTGTTAGAGTTAAGGTAGTATGGTTAGGTTGTGGTTGGACTCAATATTTAAGGTCTTTTGGAACCTGAGCGATTCTACAATTCTCTATTATGTATATATTATTCCATAGAACAGATTCTATGATTCTAACAGAATTCTATGATTCTATATTCTGTTATTCTATATTATTCTATAGAATCATATTCTGTGACTTTACGATTCTTGCAGAATGTGAAATCATAGAATTGCTCAGGTTGGAGAAGATCTTAAAGATCATCAAGTCCAGCCACAACCTAAGCATCCTTCCCTAATTCTAACAACCCTCCACTAAATCATGTCCCTGAGCACCACATCCAAACAGTTTTTAAACACATCCAGGGATGGTGACTCAACCACCTCCCTGGGCAGCCCATTCCAATGCTTAACAACCCTTTCTGTAAAGAAGTGTTCCCTAATATCCAACCTAAATTTACCCTGGCACAGCTTGAGGCCATTTCCTCTCATCCTGTCACCAGTGAGAAGAGACCAACCCTGCTCTTGCTGTAAGCACCTTTCAGATATTGGCAGAGAGCAGCAAGGTCTCCCCTCAGCCTCCTTTTCCCAGACTGAACAGCCCCAGTTCCTTCAGTCTCTCCTTGTAGGCCGTATTCTCCAAGCCCTTCATCAGCCTTGCTGCCCTTCTTTGGCCCTGCTCCAGCACTTCATGTCCTTTCTGTACTGAGGTGCCCAAAACTGAACGCAGTTCTGGAGGTGAGGCCTCACCAGTGCCGAGTATAGGGCAGGATGACTTCCCTGGTCCTGCTCACCACTCCATTCCTGATCCAAGCCAGGATGCCATTGGCCTTCTTAGCCACCTGGGCACACTGCTGGCTCACATTCAGCCGACTGTCCATCAGTACACCAAGATCCCTTTCCATCAGGCAGCTTTCCAGCCACTCTTCCTAACCACAACCACATCCACCAACTCCCTCAGTGCTCTAGGGTGCAATCCATCCGGCCCCATGGACTTGTGAGCATCCAGCTTTCAAAGCAGGTCCACAACCATCTCATCATGGATCATGCAAGGCCTATTCTGTTTCCCATCCCTATCTACCAGCACAAGGGGCTGTATGTCCAGAGAGTACCTAGTCTTACTGCTAAAGGCTGAGGCAAAGAAGGCATTAAGCACCTCAGTCTTATCCTGATCCTTGGTCACTAAGTTGCCCTTGGCATCCAGCAAGAGATGGAGATTCTCCCTAGCCCTCCTCTTGCTGTTGATTTATTTAAAGCAATATATACTGTTGTTTGTTGTGTCCACACACACACACACACACACACACACACACACACACACACACACACACACACACACACACACCATTTTAGGCAGAAATAGCAGTTAATTCTGCAATACCCATGCTGAACAGCTGCCAATTCAATTCAATTAATTCTCAAACTGGTATAGAAATTACAATCTAAAAATCAAAGTTTTTGCCTCCTCCAACAAAAAGCCTTCTCAGCTTTTAAGAACATCCTTATAATGGAACTGCCAGATATGAAAGGGACAGGATCCAATTCCAATTCGGTGCTCTTATGTTCCACTCCAACAGGGAATATAAGCATTGCTGAGTCTTTTCCATCTCATATCCTACTCTTATAGTATGTATATTTTGTTTATGTTCATTTTATTCTGCAGGATACATTTACTGCAGATGCACTGAATGCTTTCAGTTAAATACAGTTGTTTTATCAGTACGTGTCCATTTGTCAGAATGTTGTGAGACATCAAAAACATTTGTGCTGTCAGTGTCATGTAAACAAAGGAATTTATCACCCTTCAAATAAAAATCACGAAGTACCAAGTCAAACTTAATCTGGAACACAGCTCTCTCTCATAATTACCTTCACCCAAGAGGATGTATGTGTTTGTTGCATGCACATTTCAGTTGCAACAGTGCCCCTAAATCCAAGAAGCAGGAAATTGTTTCTATCTTTGTCAAAATGTTTGCAGACATATTTCAGAACTCATAAAAATAACATCAAGAAGCAGTAAACAAACAGATTCGGAAGGCAAACTGAACACTATTCAGTCTCCATCATTCTGCTGCTCAACATCAAAAATATTGCAGTTCTTTTTCTTACAAAATTATATCCCAACCATCTCTAATATAGTGCTAATGGCAATGGTTGCCATATCAAGTTTTAAAACTTCTGCATATGCTAATTTTTTGTGATGTCTATATGTTCTGTCAATTTCATGAGACTGCCCATATGTGTACTTCAACTCTATTACTCTTGGGCTTTAAGAGATGTCTTTTTTAGAATTAGGAAAACTAAGAAGAATGTATGAACTGGGTAATCCCACGAGTACACAATTTCAATGTATCACTATTCTGATAAAGGCTATTGTCTTTATTTTTCAGGTTAAGAGTAAAGATTCATTAACCACTATTCTTGAAAATTCTACTACATGTATTTCACAGACACGAGGAAAAACGGCCACTGGTTGCTTTAACTATTGGGAAATTGATTTCTACTGACTTTTTTTTTTTTAAGTGCCTATTTTTACTCTGTACTCTGCTGTTCAAATCCATTACATGTTCATTTCTTATTTTGTGTTACTCTTCAGGGAAACTGCAAGAAATTACATTTTGGCATCACCTGCCTTGGGAGACAGGTCTCCTCAAGATCCAAGCAAGTTCTATGGTGCAGTGATATTCCACAAACAGAAACAGCAGCAGCAGAAATGCTACTAGTTTCCTGAAGTTCTTTGCCTAAGACGTGTCTTTAAAGGAACTGCCCAACAATACATTACCTGGCTGCAGAGGATTTAGGAAAAGAATTGTGGTCTCAGTAAGAATAACACTGCTGTGCTACAGTGGTGTCCGCTCCCTGAAAACAGTACGCTTGTCACTCAGCACCAATTTAATGAACGTCAAACATCTCTTCTATCACTTCTTAATCCAGATAGTACTCTAAGGCTGACCTCTCTCTGAACTGTGAAGATGCTTTACTTGTACCTAGAGTGGTTTTAGCATGGAGGAGCTGGAATGAGCAGATTTTCCCTTTCAGCATTACTTTTTTTTTTTTCTCCCATGAAGGAGATATGGAATGAGTATAAAGAAACAGAAATGAACAATTTCTAATGCAAAATCAATAGCATTATCAAGGGTTGACAACAGTGTATTATTTTGATACTAAAACAAATCATCCCATTTTCTAGAGCATACTCATGGTTAGTGCACAATCCTGGTGTCTTCCTCCTGCTGGAGTTCATCAATATTACATGGATGGTCCTCTACACCAAAAGACAAGAAAAAAAGAAAAAACCTACATGTCATTATAAAACTTGATTAAGGGACATCTTCGCAAATTTGGTATACGTTACCCAATTTACACATGGGATAAGGGACACAAAAATGGCAGACGATTTGGGCCTAGGACTGCCATATTCATTGAATCACTGAATGATTTGAGTTGGAAAGGACCTCACAGTCCCCCAGACCCACCATGTGTTGGCTGCCCAGGGCGCAACCAGCCTGGCCTTGGGCACCCGCAGAGATGGAGACCCACAGCTCCGGGCAGCACCACCAGAGCCTCAGCAGGGCTTGCTCTGCTCTCATTTAGCATCCCAGGACAGGAATCAAATTCCGGCAGATTCATTATTTGTCCCACAGCAGAAACTGAGGGTGGCTTGTGACAAAAAGTGCTTTTGTGACAAAATCTACTGGACTGGGAAGCCAACAGGAATTTAATATTGCATGTCTAGTACTCTATATAAAATCAACAGTAAGTTAATGCTAAAGTGAAAGAACAAAAGAATGTTTTAAATTTAATTTACCTCTCTCTCATTTTTATGATCCTCAAAGTCTTTAAGTCAATTTGATAACAAGCTACGCATTTCTTCACTACTTGCTCTCCTGTTCTGCACAATTTGTTCTATTTTTTTGTTTGCTCTTCGTAAAGGATTGACACACTGACTGCAACAAATTCAAACAACAGAAGGAATTAAGACCAGATCACTTAGGTTTTAGCTGCAAAAGCCTAGCTCCAGAGAAGTCAAAGATACTACCGATTTCAGGGGCCACAACATTTCATCAACAAAACACAGACTGACAAAGCACTTGGATAAGTTCTCATCTCTTACCTTTTCTTCATGAATTTCAGTTGACCAGCTGATTCATCAAATTGCAGTCATTACGAGAAAATTCCCAGTAATAGATCAACTGAAATTGAAGGCCTGCTTCCCACAACTGCACTAAAAATTCGAAAGAAAACTGAGATTTCACTAATTTTTATTTAAAATCTACACAACGTTGTTCAAATATGGCATCAGTAAGTGCACCTCTGTTCTCCTATTCTTTAGAGTCTTACTCTGCCCATCATGGCTTGTGGCTGTTAGTGAAAAAAAGACAAAAAAAATGAGAGAAAGAAAATAGGATAAGACAGGTATGGGGATTACAAAATCATCAGAGAACATCTCAAGAAAAGAGACATTGTGCTGATATCACACACAAGCAACTGCGAGGGAGCAGGCAGCATCAAGTCATTTAGATATTGCTTCCTGCCTAAAAAATATCCTACGAAGAAGGCAAAACACACAGGTCACCAGTTAGACGTGGTAATCCAGCTTTGCTGATTTTGGAACTTACTCGTGCTGTGGAGGAGCACTGAGACTAACCTGAGCAACATAACAGACTGCTATAACTCAAACTCTGAAAACTAGCAGCTTCCTTAATAAATTTTACAGGAATTCCATGCTCCTACATACAAATTCTCTCAGCCTGGTCATATTTTGACCTGAGCATCTGTAGGGAAACAGCCACCTTACACAGCACAAATGCCTGTAAAAACTTCCACAGAAAGCTGCTCAAGTTTGGAGTCTCTCTTTTTCTTAAAATAAATAAATGCAGGTTCCTATGGGACACCTTAGCATTTGCTCTACAAGAAGCATAATGGAATTAATCAATTATCCCAAATTTCATCAGAGAAAGCTCTCTTATTTTTTTTGGTCAATCTAGAGAACAACATTTTATTTCTGTGCATGTCCTTTTGTATTCTGCATGGGAGCCTTTCAACACTGACCATACAGCACTGTTAATGAGAACAAGGATTTCCAACTAAATAGAATGTTTCAGACTTTTTAAAGGAACGTGTTTTGAAGACATATCCTCTAGCAACAGTTTCTAAAACTAGTAAAATCTGATCAAAGTTAATATATTATAGGATTGCTTTTTTCTTAGAACTGAAATGTTTTAATTTTCAGCATCACACCATTTAGCATCTGGTTAATCACTACATGAAAAAACGTAAAAACCAACGATAAACAAGTCATAGCAGAACAGCAATTCTAGTTCCATTGGCTATGAAAAAAACACAAAATAGATCATTTAAACATTAATGTGAATTATCTCAAAATGAATACATATTAATTCATTTTCCAGAAAATATATGATAATTTCATGTTAATGCTTTGCCTCCTGTTTTCCATGTCACTGATGACTCAGTGTAGCTATCTGTATGCTCAGCATCAGCTGTTGAGCATAGAATAAGATGTAATGTGGAGATTTTCACAGCAGGTTTTGTCTAAATGTGGCACACCATAGCAAATAGCCATCTGCTAAACAGTCACATTTCTAAAGTCTATGTGTGTGTACATGCATGTATATAATCTCACAGTCTAGTAATATCTTAATAAAGGAAAAATTAAAAACTTTAGAAAAAAATCTACACAGAGAAAGACAATTATGTTACATTAACTAAGCTTTAGTATTAACCATGCTATATCAACCACCACCTCAGAAAAACAGCACAACTACATCAATATGCTCCGTCTCAGTTTAACCATTACAATACTGTGGAGCTTACATTTTCCCAATTATCATAAGAATGCATACTCATGGCAAAACTCTTTGCAACATCAAACACTAAACTGCTTGCAAAGAACACATGGGCTGTAATATGTTCTATACATTCAATGGGAAAAACCCACTAAAAAGAGCCAAAAAAAGACCCAAAACAACAACAAAAAAAATTGTTATACATTAGCAGCATTCAATTTATTTCCTTTCTGAAGTATGCTCCTTCTCCTTCTCTTCTACTCTCCTAAGGCCTACTACTTTGTTCTTCCATCATGTTTTTCCATCTTACTACATAATTCTATGTTTATGCCTTACAGAAACTCATTTCTACTTCTTGATCCTTTCAACTTGCCTTTGCTCATTCATTTCTTCTGTATTATCTTTCAGATTATTAATTCCCACTTGCACATGCCATTTCCTGTGTAGCAGTTGATTAGTTCTCATAAGCAATGTCATGTAGACATTGTAGAAATAATTTGAAGGTAACGGTAAGAAAACAATTTTATCTCCAGTTTTCCCATGGCTTAGAGAAAAAGCAAGTGGCAAAAAAAAAAAATTCACATTTGTTTATTTTAAACTTATGAACTGAGACAAACTTCCCTCAAACCTTCCTTTTTTTTTTTTCCTTTTCTTTTTTTTTTTTTTTTTTTTTTTTTAAACTGATGTTCTTGGTTTCCCATGCACTGAGATCACTGTGTCCTACAATCTTATTTTGGATAGAACAGGATGGTCTGTATGCAGCATCATGCCCTAAAGATTTGTTTGCTCCTTCACTACCTTTTTCGCTTCCAATTGGCAGTTGTTGATTTTCCCTTCTTGCTTAAGAGGAGATGAACAAAGCTGTTTTAACATATATGGATATGATATGAAGGCAGGTCTGGCCTGTGGTAGGAAGCAGGTGTGGAAAGGAGATGATGGTGGTAATGGGAAGAAAATGGGAGGAAAATGGGAGGAAAATGGGAGAAGTGAGGGAACAAAAGTCTGGTCTTCCATATACCAGCAAACCTGCCCACGACAGGATCCAGTTCCCACAGACCTGAACTCAAATGTTCAAATTCCATTCAGGCCTTTATATGAAGACTTTTCTGCTAACCTGCAGCCAGTGATCCATATGATCTACATGCAGTTTCACAGTTAAGGGAAGTAGGACTAAGACCAATTCTTTATAACTAAGTCTTTAGAATGGTTGCTGGAGCATTAACACACTATTTTATTTTATTTTTTCTCTCAAGTCAAATTGACTATGTAGCTCCAAAATAGAAGGATTTATTTTTCATGATGTCATATGACTTTTTCAGCTTATTTTCCTCCAGTCTTTTTTCTGCTCACTGGCTTTAAGTGTGTCAGCTGTCCATATCCTTGACATTCAGTAGCAGTATATTGTAAAACTAGTTGTTTGTGTACTAATTCTTACCTCCTCTGGAAGCAGGCACAGCAAAATAATGGTAGACAACCCAAAATTAAAAATCCTACCGCCCCAAGCAGAAACAGTCGAAATGTCAGTTGCAAATCTGTAGAACCAGTGGAAGTTTGTATTAGTTACAAACAAGTCCAGGATATATGTTGAGGTACAGATGACAGAGATTAGCCTCAAAGACAGACATGCCTGTATTTCAATCATCAACACGACAGGAAAAGGGCAAATCCTAAAAAAGCATGCAGATTAGAAAGATCAAGTCAAATTTGACCACTGGATTTCAAACACTCCCAAACATTTGGTTAGTTTCAGAAATAATTACTTGAGTAATCTCAACGTGTGAAAAATGTTAGTCCTTGATAAAAACGAGTCTTACATAGATGTATATACAGTCCTATAGAGCTTCCTAAAAATGGGAACAAAATCATGAAAATAATGCTATTTATCTACTTCAGTTCAAAACTTTTGCAGCATCTTCTATAACTTCAGTAGGAATAAAATAAAGCTTAAAGACAAAACTCCCGGATGAGAACTATTCAAGTGTGCAGCCTGGCACCATAAAACATAAATGCAAGTGTCACGAGTCTGATGTCTGTTAAGTGCTTCTTCTGTCAACAATTGCTACAAGGCAAACAGCATGTGCCCCCAGGCAGTAACTGCTGATGTTTCCTTTGGACCTATGTTGTATATCCTAGAATGTTCAAGTAGCTAGCTACAAATAATTTGATAAAATAGTCCATTTTTGAAATTTACTTCCAAACCATTAAAGGAATCAAGCAGTCACGGTTTAATAAGTATATCTAATTTTAATATGTTAAGTATATGTCCTAAACATGAGCAAAACATCTAGAGTTTTCACTGTATAGCTTTTCTTCTCACTACAGTCATGTGTTTTCTATGTGTGTTAAGGAAGCACAACTAGGGAATAATATTCTTAAGACACTTGATTTCTGCATTATGCTCCTAACAGAGCCTGGTGGCCTTGCATTCAACAGCAGCTTTTTTTTCTATCAAAAGTAGCATAATATTTATGGCTGCCATAGCACTGGAACATGGTGTTGCTCAACTACAGGAAAATATTCCAGGTTTGGTTCTGACCCCTGCTTGCTTTTGAGCAAGTACATCAAGCAAAAAAGTTAATTCTTGTTAGCTCACAAGTATTTTCTCAGGTTTCATAAGAGTCAGCTCCAGAAAACTGATATAATCTCTGAAATCAACATGTGATGACTTCTATCAAGAATACCTAAGCCATTAAACATACTAACTTATTTGGTAAGATTGTCTCTGTCTGAGAAGTCTTCCTGCTAAACTGTCAGTGAATAAAAATACAACACAAAAGGAAATACTATGAAAAATCAAGATAATATTTGGCTCTGTTTCTATTCAAGTCTATGACAAGTCTTCAAATACCATTCTGATATTTGACATTGTTCTTAACAGGTAACTGCATTCTAATGCTACTGGAATGGCTTGCCCAGAGGGGTTGCGCTGTCTCTATCCTCGGACATATATTCAAGACTGGACTAGACAGAGTCCTAGGAAACCAGCTCCTCTAGCTGACCCCACTTGAGCGGGGAGTGATGGGATTACAGGATCTTGATGGATCTGCTCCAAACTCACTGACAGAGTCTAAGAAGAGCCTTCAACTTTGTACATCTTTCAGTTTGTTGAAGGAAATTCACAACGAAAAGCAACAACGCTTTCTAAATGCTATACAAACGGGGAAAAATATGATAAAAATTAAGATTTGCTTCAACCCTTTTAGTGAAGCTGCATTTACCGTACAGTGCTGTGCAACAATGGGATATAAAACAAGATCTCTGAATTCTCTTATAAGAGGAAAAAAATATCGTCCACTCCAAGTCTATGTTTAAAGAAAATAATAAAGGTAAAACATTACGTTTGTTATGTTAAAGGTAGAATTTGATAAGACAGTTATCAAAAATTTTCATTGTAAGGGATTTCTGCACATCCTGAAGCAATATCACTATCGTCATTAGGTGAAGTAACCTGTGTCTTTGCGTGGCCATGTCATAAAACTCTCAATAAGGGTGATGCCATCTCTTTTCTCATGACTTCTTGTTATGGTTTTATGATTTTTGTTATTGGTATTTCACATCATAACATCACATCAAGTATGAGGAGCTGAAAAGTTAACGCCCCACTTCTGTGGACTGCTGATTTTCTGAATACCTGTAGAGAAGAACTACGTGTCCCAGAGGACTTTGCGTTCAGAAAGAAAGATAAAGCTCCTGGCAAGTCATGAGACTCTCTTTCTCACTGCCTGGCAGTGTGTGGGTGTGCTTCCCAGCTGCTTTGCCTTCAATTCACAGTGAGGCCTTCAGTTTTGGACACTCTCTCTCAATCCATTTCAGTTAATAGCCTCAATTCTAGTTATATATTGTATTATATTGTGCTACCTTGCATTCTGATATCATACACAGTAAATTAACTTTTCTCCTCAGATCGTTGCTGCTGTTCTGTTTTTAGGGCCATCTCCCATCTGCCTACCCTCCCCCCTCTTCCTGGGGGGTCTGTGGGTCCTCTGCCCCATTACTCACAGAACCAGCCTGTAAACTGTTGACACCCCATCCCTTTTTGGGCCAGTGGGCCTGCTGTCCCCGTCACAGACACAGACAGATCTAAAGATAACTCCTTGACACTTGTTCAAGAGGTTCACTACTGTTCTAATGAAGTTTTGTTTTCTAATATCCAAGCTGAATTTCTCAAGCATCTATGAGTTGCAATTTCCTGTCATATCATCTGGTCCTACCAAACAGTTTGGCTTCCTTGTCTTAATAACCACCCTTCAAACCCATTTCTATGACTATTTAATAACCATTTAACCTCCTTCTCAACAAGTACACCCAATTTCTTCAACTTCTTCATAGCACTTTTACAGATTCCCTTCTTTGTATTAAACTCACCACGCTTCCATTTCCACAAAGAAAGCCTTCCCTCTGTTCTTTGTACTAGCTGACGTAGCTACTTTTATTTGTATTTCATCATATGTTCTTTGTGCTGAGGTTTACAAGGTACCCAGAAAATGAACTGTTTTCTGTATTTCTATGCAGAAATAAATGCCCACTTAAGCTTGCTTCAAAGAGAATAGTGACCCGAAAAATCCAAGGAGAGAACAGAAATGAAAAATCACATTGTCTTACCAGGAAAAGTACTTGACTACAAAGCAAAAATTTACAGAATACTTACTGTCTTTAAATGGGATATAACATTTCAGTTCATGGCTGCCTTTGGAAGGACAACATCTATTCTCCAAACACTCTGTTGCATTAATGCTCCCTCCTACATGACAAGGGACTAAAGACTGCTTTCCTTTGTATCGGCAAGCTTTAAAAGAAAGTAGTAAAATGTAAGATTCCTGTTCTAGAAGCAACACCTAGATAAAGAGAGGTTGTTATTTTCATGCTTCTAACATGTTTTGAAGAAGTCTGTTTAAAAGCAGTGTTCATTGACTTTCATATAGAATTCTTCCACAAAAATTCATCAGTCTTTACTTTAAAGTCAAGAGAAAAACTACAATCATGTCATACGAGATCTTAAATAATTGGCTTTCTTTCAGTAAGAAACATTTAAAAAACTGAATTAAAAAACATTTTTATTCATGTTTCTAAAGGTGAAAGACAAGTTTCCCGATTGCACTGTTTCTAAGAAAAAAAAAAAATCAAACAAATAGAAACATTAAAATATCTTAGTTTTTTTGAAGGGTTGATTATACAGTGTATTGCAACTAACCATCTCTCCATTCAGCACTAATTGCATGATTCTACAAGCAGCTGATATGAGCAAAACCTAAGATATCCAATCAGTAAATGAACACAACATGTAAAATTTAAAATTTGCTATTTAAAAATAGATATGGATAATTATAAGATCTTCCCTGGGAAGCGTTGTTACATATAAATGGCTTATAAACTGCAGATATCTGACATTAATTCCTATAAAACTTAGTATCCTTCACGTGAAACTTTCACAGAAGCTGCAAAACATCATTTGGTTCTCCCGCTCCCAAGATAGGCTGCATTGTCAGTTTCACCTTTATCACATTCATTATTTGTAGTCAAATTCAGTTATACTAAATGTGAGGTCAGGCACCTCACAAGACCTCGGTGTTTATTAAGGGCTAGGCAGAAAATCATCAAACCTTCACTGTTATTACTAAGCAGTTATGTATTAAGTGATGAGTGATGTTGGCCTCGTATTTGTCAATGAAACAATTCTAGAATCAGGCTTGCCAGTTTTGTACGTGCTGTGCACTTTCCACATTTCATGGATTTTATCTTTCTTATTGCTATTAGCAAATACATTTTATTTTGATTTCTTTCTCAATAGTTTTCTGAAACTAAAGCACATCTCATCAATTAATTTCAGCAGTTCAAGAGTCTTATCTAATGGTCCTGAATCCTTCCTTAGCTAGTAGAAATGGGAGTGACTACTACTGAGCAAAAGTCTTACACAAGCAGACTAGAAAACTAGCTCAAAACAGATGCAAGAAAGTATGGGAAGGTGAATTCTACATCAAATTGTCCAGCGTTTCTGGGTCAGCTCATTGATGATGGATAGTTTCATAAGACAGAAGTAATGCAATTGAAGCAAATTTGTGATGGTTCAAACAGCACATTTAACCATATATTTCTGATGAGAACTAGTGAATTTTACAGTATCAGACTGAGGATTTTAAATACACTGAGTGCCAATAGTTAAGGAGTGAAAAGCAGTACTAAAAGTGAGGTGGAAGAAGAGGAAAGAAATAGTGCTGCAGTGATGAAGTGGCACTTACTCACTGGCCTGAAGAAGTTTAAAAGAGCTTCAGATGCATCTTTCAGTTTCATGATAAGTTTGCTGGCTGCTACTTCATTTTTTTCCAAAGCATGATGAGTTGGTGATGTAAAACCTGAAAGCTCATAATGATTAGCTCATTACCATCAAAATATCCATAATTAATTAAATTGAATGACATTTTCATACTGATTATCTTTCATTATGAAGGCATTTATAGTCATTATGAATTATGACTGCTGATGGCTAGTAAGGTTAAGCACAGATGTCTTTCCATTGCATTCAATTATATTACGTCAAACTGCTTCATGAACCACAATGAGTAAAGAATTAAAACTATGAAATTTAAATAAAGGAGTCAACTCACATGGAAATTGAAAAGAGAGAAAGCACTACTGTTCACATAAAGCATGCAGGTTACATGAAAATTCCATATTACAGCTATATTTGTCTTATGTATGCAAGCAGAACTCCTGCTTATACCCAATCTAAATTTCCCCTTTTAGTTGGAGACAATTTCCCCTCGTTCTTTCATCACAGACCATGCTAAGGAGTCTGTCCCCTTCTTTCCTGCAGTTCTCCTTTAGATACTGACAGGCCGCTCTCAGCTCTCCCCACAGCCTTCCCTTCTCCGTGCTGCACAGCCCAGCTCTCAGCCTGTCCTCGCAGGGAGGTGTTCCATCCCTCAGATCATTTTCCTCCTCTGGATGCGCTCCAGCAGCTCCGTGTCTCTCCTGTGCTGAGCACTCCCCATCTGGACGCAGTGCTCCAGGTGAGGTCTCACAGCACAGAGCAGAAGGGCAGATCCCCTCCTCGCCCTGCTGGCTGTGCTGCTTTGGATGTTCTCAGGATCCGGTTGGCTTTCTGGGCTGCGAGGGCACAGTGCTGCCTCATTCCAGCAGCCATCCACCAGCACCCCAGGTCCTTTTCAGCAGGGCTGTGCTCCATCCTTACATCCCCCAGCTTGTCCTGGTAATGGATGTTGTCACAACCCAGGTGCCAGACTTTGCACTTGGCTTTGTTGAACCTTACAAGGTTCTTCTTGACTGCTCAGCCTAAGTCCCTCAGGATGACATGCCATCCCTCAGGCATGTTGACAGCACCACACAGCTTGGTGTCACTTGCAAATTTGCTGAGGGTGCACTTGATCTCACCATCAATGTCACTGACAAAGACGTTAAAGAGCACTGGTCCCAATACTGATTTTTTAGGAATACCACTTGTCACTGATCTTCATCTGGACACTGAACCACTGACCACCACCCTCTAGGTACGATCTCACAAATAGTTCCTCACCCATCAAACTATCCATCTGTTTGATCCATATCTTTTCAATTTGGAGAGAAGGACGTTACGGGGGACAGTGTCAAAGGCCTTACTGAAGTCCAGATAGATGTCATCAGTGGCTCTTCCCTTGCCCACTGACACACTTACACCATTGTAGAAGCCAAAAGGTTGGTCAGGCAGGACCTGCCCTTGATGAAGACATTCCCACATGCCTTAACATAGCTTCCAGGAGGATATGCTCCGTGACCTTCCCCAG
Source organism: Meleagris gallopavo (assembly GCF_905368555.1). NCBI lineage: Eukaryota > Metazoa > Chordata > Aves > Galliformes > Phasianidae > Meleagris > Meleagris gallopavo. Next base: position 18,515,916 of record NC_139412.1, read on the forward strand.
CATTGAGGTGATGCTGACAGGTTGGTAGTTCTCAGATCATCCTTTCTACTCTTCTTAAAAAAGGATATGACGTTGCCTTTTTTCCAGTAACCAAGGCCTTCACAGGACTGTCATGACTTCTCAAATATCATTGTGAATGGCTTTGTGACTATGTCAGCCAATCCTCTCAGGACTGTGGGATGCATCTCACCAGGACCCATAGACCCCTACACTCTTCCCAGGGTACCTGTCCCTTCTTCCACTACCTGAGAAGAATCTTTATTCTCTTCAGTCTGACCAGTCAGTCCCAGTTTAGCTGTGCTGGTCTCTTGCCTTTCCAGAATTCTTACATTCAGAGAAGAGCAGCTCTTGTAAGGAAAACTTCCTTACAGACCCACCAGCTATGTTCTGCTCCATTGTCCTTGGTGACAGATTCCCAGGGAGCTCTGTTGACTCACTCCCTGAAGAGCAAGAAACTGCATTCTTAAAGCGTAGTGTCCTGATTTTGTCTGTCTCATATCCCTCAGGAGTGTGAACTCCATCACTGTGACAGTCGGCTCCTCCTGCTCACCACTTCCCCACCACCCGTCTTTGTCCCTCAGTTCCATTCTTCAACCTGACTTTGCTCACAAGACCCTGTACAGGAAGAAAATGAACAGCAGTACTCATAACACTCTTGCTGAAACAGATCAACAACCATCATTCTGTCTCAAACTACAGACTGAAAGAACTGATAGCAGACCCCTGGTACAACAGCTGAGGACCAATTGAGCACATGCCTAAAAAGCAACCTATGAGTCAAACATCCTACCCCATCAACAGTGAGAAGAGCCCCTTCAAGCTCCCCTGCATGGCTGTGGGCTGCACGACTGGATTTCTGCTGGAGCAAGGACACTTCTTGGTTACACCTGCACAGAGATCCCTTACACCTTGATATCAAGACACCTTAAGGATACAGATCCTTGGTAAGTGACCAATTGTTTAAGATTGCTTAGCCTCACTAAGATTACATCTTTGATTGATTGTAAGCTTTGTTAGCCTCACAAAGATTGTATCTTAGATTGCTTGTACACATACAAGCCCAACATAAACCGTTGACCAAGTCTGGGACTGGGAGGGGATTCAGCTGCACTGTGCCTCTATCTCTGTGGTTCAAGGAGTTCAGAAAGGAAGGGGGTCAACTCTGAACCTCATGACTCAGTGAGAGGCCTTCCTGTACGTGCATTTTTAACCCTACTCTCTAAGCAGTAAATAACCAAGTGCATACAACCATCTCAAATCTTGTTAAGTTGCTGCCTCAGTTACAATTAAGCCTCATTAAATCACTATGCTTTTTCCATATTATAATCAATAAAAATAATCTAGCTTTTCTCCTACAAGTGTTTTCCATCCACAGCATCAACTGTAATTGAAGTCCCTCCAGTAGGACAAGAGCCTGTGATTGCAACAACTTCTGTAGCTGGAGGTATAAGACTTCAACAGGCTCTGGTGCATGAGGTGGCCTGAAGCAGACCCCAACCACTAAGCTCCCTTTGTTGCCGAAGTCTCTAATTCACACCCATAGGCTTTTGACTTGCTCATGGCCATTCTTCAGGGACAACTCTTCACACTCAATTCTCTCATTGATCTAGGGGGAAACGCCTCCTTCTCCCTTCCTTCCCTGTCTCTTCTCAACAGTTTGTAGCCACTGATAACCACACCACAGTCATGGAAATCACCCCACCAGGATTCAGTGACAGCAACTATGCCATGCTTTTCTAATAATACGGTGGCTTCCTGTTTGTATCCCAAGCTGAATGTGTTGCTGTAGAGGCACTTCAACAGGGAAGCTGGTCCTGCCACCTCCTTAGAGGATAACTCCTTAGTTTTAAGAACTTTCCTTGCTGCCTTCTCCTGTTACCTCAGTGGTTCCCAGCTCATCATCGAAAGATTTCAAGACTTCTCAATTACCTTACAACAATATAGCTTTGAGGAAAGTGTTATCAGTAAGCCTTGTTGTCTCACTCTACCTTTTTTTCATCAAAGCAGAAGTACAAGTCACAATGGGACTCTACTAGAAATCAATTATTTTACAGTGTGGAAGAACTCAGAAATACTATTTGCTTGCCTTCCCCCCCCCCCCCCCCCCCTCGGGAAACTTAAGTCATCAGAACTTTAAGAGCTTTCAGTGACAATTTATTGAAAGGCATTTCACAGTTCTACAGTGCCTTATAAGACCATGGCCTAACCAAAATCTAATGTATTCAAATAACTTAAGGGTTTTTTGTTTGCTTGTTTTTTGGAGTTATTCTCAAGTGAGGAGCACCATTAGTTCCAAGTACATAAATGCACTATTTGTCTTGGGGCACAATTTACGTTTTCAGTGCCATGTGACAGTCTCAGGAAAAAGAATCATAGGCATAATTGAATTCACATCAAAAAAGGGACTGAGATGAACGTGGAAACTGACCAACAAAGTTCACATTAGCAGATACATCACTGTTTCTCCACCAGCCTTGGTGATCAAGTTAGAAATTTTAAAGGAATTCAGATTTCAAACAAAGTTTGAAATAAGTTTTGTAATAATTTCCTAGGAAGTTCATGCAATGAGGTATCTGGCAATCAGTTTGATAAGTAACATCTGAAAAAAATGACCAAACTGTCTTTCTTACTACTCCCTCATCTTATTAAACCATATCAAACTTGGTTTAAAGAGACAAACCATATAATGGACACTGCCAATCACATTTGTATTTGTATCTGTATTAGATTTCATACATGCATACCTGTTAAAAATGCTTTTGCTTATTTGTGAACAGAATGGCTTACTCATCTAGGTATTGCAAAAGCATTTTACAATGAGTTTTGCAGCAAATTAATAGCTCCTCCTCAACAACAAAACGTCTCAGATGTGGATTCTCAAAGCATGAAGGATTAACAGCAAGCTTAACGTGTGGGCTGATACTTTAAGTGCATTTCAGTTGACATTTAACTTCATTTGAATGCAAGTTAACAGCTTAACAAAAATAATCATTAACTATTTTGAGCCACCTGGTGCAGTAAGCAAATATCAGATTCTCAACAGGTTATAGGAACAACTGTATCTTGGAAAATGTAGTGTAAGTGGGGAAAAAAAAAAAAAATTAAAGCAAGACAGGTGTACTACCAAGGATGAAACAAGCAGCACATTTCTCACAGGTATAAACAGAAATGGGAACTACAGTTTTTGAAAAAAACATTTGCTGTATTTAAGTGACAGGACTCTGACCAATCCCATCTAGAGTACCTAACTTTATCATGCTCTTCAGTACTTTCCAATCATTGCCAAGACAAGACTGTAACCCTATAGGCATGTTGCTTGCTTCTATGAAATCACTTTTCACCTTGAAAACTCACTTGAATTGATGCTATGAAGCAGTATCAATATGACATAGTTCCATGCTAGATGAGCGCCAATTCCTTCTTGCAGCATTACTGTAATAAACCAAACAGCAATAAGGCATGTGGTTACACATAGAAACTTCTCATCTCTTAATTTTACTTATGTACTTCTGCACTACAACAAACACGACAGATTGCTGCACAGAGCACAGAGGGTCTGCTACCCTCCCCCCAAATAAGGAGGCTACATTCAACAAAAAAATCATTTGGTGATAAGAAGTGATTCTGAATAAATTACTCATTTTTGAGCTCATGAAGAGGCAGTTTGTTGAATTGGGACTGGGGTAGGGGTGGGGGAGGGGAATAGATCTCTTCAAAGTATCTCAGAGCTAGATAATAACACCTCGAAAGATCACTTGTGGCCAAGTGTTCTAATTTGTATTTAGTGAACAGAACGAGGACTGAAGAATTTAAAATTGTCAGAAGCTTACAACAGAATTCTAGTTTAGCTTACAGAGTTCTTCAGTTTTCCCAACATCAGAAAATATGAAATGCTTTGGATAAAAACATTTTTAAAAAGGTGGCAAGAAAAAAAAACAATGATGGATAAAAATACTTTCAAAATCCTTAAGTCATTTGTATCAATTTAACAATAACTCAAGTTGGGTTCTACACCTCCAACCACCCCCGGAAGATTGCTGCCCCAGATGCTATATTTCACTGCCTACTGCTCCTGTTCTGAAGTTCTAAAAGGTCTTTTTCAATTAGTATCACATGTATTAAGACAGCTTAAACCAGGGATTTGGTAGCATTGGTAAGGGAACAGAACCCTATTTTCTTAAGTGCTGTACAGAGAACAGAATGATTGTGTTTTACACAAGTATTGTCCTTTGAAGGGTCTGTTGTCTGTGCTCCTGCTGCTAAATGAGAAACACTTCCTTGCAGTTTGAACATATCCATACTGTAGAGTAATACACAAACACATTTGCTGTCCCAAGGAGAAACTTTATGTCTGGCAGCTTTTTTTTTTTTTTTTTTTTTTTTTTAAAAAAAGAGAATAGGAATCTAATTTTCAAGACACCCATTATAGTTTCTCCCTAACATACTTTCCTTATGTTTTCTTCTACAATTGGATCAGTAAGATCACGGCTATCCCTGGGCAACTCCAGACAGAATCAAACCTCTTTGTCACAATGGACTACTTGTTACCTATGATGTAGCTCAGAACAAACAGTATAGATGTGGAACTGAAGCTAATGTTTGACAGACCAGAAAAAGAAGCTGCATATGTGGTTTGAAAAAGTCAGCCTCCCAAGGAGCAGACTGCGAGGAGACTCAGTCTTTTAACTCACTAAGTTAAGATTATGTTTGTGCCATTACTAACATACAGTACAGGGACACCATCTAATAGACACATATGCAGACCAGGTAATGGATACCTGAGGCCATTAAAATACACTCCTCAAAACAGACAATTAATTTTATTAAATCTAACTTGAGCCTTGAGTATAGACTAAATCCACCAGCAAAAAAAGTCATTTAATACCTCCATATGACTTCAAACAAATTTTCATTATACCACTTCTACAATACTTGAGTTCCTCATCATTTAGAGACTACGTCTGTGAGATGCTAGTTAGGTTTAAATTATCTGCATTTATTAGAAATCGGTTTATTTTATTCAGAGCAAAAATAAAAGAAATAATCTTGTCTTATTGAACCCTCAGGAGAAACTTAAAGCATTCATCTATAATTGTTTTTTTTTTTTTTTGTTTATGATCCAGTTTCATAGGGCACTTAGAAATTACTTTAAGCATTTCTTTAAAATAGGCTCCAAACAACAACAAAAAAAACACACAGTAGCAACCAGTCCATACTCAATTTAGCGTTATTTATCTCCATCAGGAATTGCTCAAGACCAGTGATCTATGTATCACGCAAGCAGAAGTGGAAAACATGAGGTACAGCTGAAAATGATTGTTAGGAATAGAAAGATTCATTACTTGTTGTGGGCATAAGATCCACAGGCTGCCGTGAAAAACTCAAACTTCCAGAGAGCGGAGAGCTACTGCAGTGAAGACAGCCCTTCCTACAGACAGTAAGCATGAAAACATCACGTGAAAGCTGACTTGATTTCAATGAAACTCACGACAGCACAATCCTGTAGACTAAACCAGACTCTGTTCGGAACACTTAACTCTGAAGAACTAGCATCAATTTTTGTAACGTACATAAAGATGTCTTATAATTCAGATATTACATTTCTTCTAGCCACTGTGATTTAATGGATGTGAACACAGCTGGAGAAGACTCTTTGACTAGCATTTTTTTAAATATGAAAACATAACTGTTATGTTCAAGTTGATGATAAACTTATGCAACTGAAAAAACTACATTAAATAACATTATCAGCATCAAAACATACGCTCAATTCTACTATTACAGCTGCTACTGTTTCAAGAAAGTCTTTAACAATACAGAGAGTTAAAAAAAAAAAAAAAGAAAAAACCCTGAGACTCACCTTTCCTTTTGTTGCTTAATACAGAACATCACTTACCAGAACCATACATCAGGGTTCCTGAAGTGACTGTGGAATACCCTGTGAGTACACTGGGAACTACTTAATCTATTCCCCTTTAATATTCGATGTATGAGTTTTGAAGAGAAGACATGCTGCAGCTCAGAAAAATAAGTTACCTTTCACAGTAAGTGTCCCTACAAAGAACAGTCTACTCATTCAATTTACTTGCAGCACTTTACTTGTTTTTGGCCTGCTGAAATGGACAAGCAAAAAACATTTTATTTTAGTGACACAAAACAGTAGAAAAAGCCAATCTACAAATAGGTCATCTAAAAAGTTTCCATACTCAAGTTAATTGATTTGCTTCTTGAACTCACAAATACTCATCAAGAGCACAAGGTAGATAGAAAGGACCTTTTCCTGAGAAGATTGATTCCTGACAGTATTTTAAGCAAATTCTGAGAATCTTAACTACCCAACAATATTAGCAAAAACGCATTCAATACAGAAAGTAAACACAGACTTTCTACTTTCATAAACACTTGTTAACTTATAAGGCTTTGAGGTTAATTCTACTGAATTTAAACTCTGGCATCATTCACAAATACCTCTCACTCTGTTTAAAGAACTTTATTTTTAAAATAATTTTAATTCATTAGATCATACTGTATAAGTTACCAATACGACAGACCTGAACTCAATGATCAGACATTTCTTGCACTTTCAAGTTGTTTTTTTTTTTAACCATCACATGATTTTTCAAAATAAAACTAAACATTTAGATTCACAGTTTAATTTGTTGAAATTTAATAACATTTAAAAACACTAGAATTTGAATTGAATGGGATACATGTTAAGTACACAAATACTGAAAGGTAATAATTCCAAAATGCATTTGAAAATGGAATGTGACTAATTAGTCAGAAATGTAGTTTAACTTCACATTTAACCTAGTTAACACCTTAGTAAACTCACCACTAAATGTAAGAGATATAGTGCATATAGTGTGACAAATCAACAGATCTTGTACCATTTCATAATGAGAATGTTTTCTTGAGCATTATGTGCCATATTTTTGAAAACTGGTAATACTTCAGAATTTTTCTAGAATGTGGAAGTAACAAAGGCTACAGTTAAGGTCTAAACAGAAATATATTCTCTACTTGCCTTGAGATTTTTTAAAGCAATCATTTATAAGGATTGCATCAACATCAGTTAGCAGAGGAAGATCAAACTTTATTGAAACTGCTTGCATACAAAATATATTGCACTATAACCAAACAAATGTCAACATAAAATCCAATCTGTTGTAGCTAATATGTACAGAGAATATTGCCCAAGAGCAGTTACATTACAAGGTCAGTCTACCTCGGTTAATTATCTACAGTATTTTAAACCAAACAGCTTACAGATGATGTGTGCAAGGTACCAATTTCTGTTTTCAAATACTATACATTCCCAAAATAAATAACTAGAAATCAACATTAATGTTTGGCAATACTTTTTAAGACATTTTTATATTTGTTAAATCATGTGCAGTTTGTTGCCATTTTTAGTATTCTCACCTGTATGCAAGGAAAACAGTGAATGTAGGAAGCAAAGAAACAAAACTCACAAAATACATCAGAGGCAAGGTCAAGTTTGTACAATTCTGTACATAGTAAGTGGCTCTCATTCTGGAGTAATTTGAATTAAAAAAATGAATTAAAACGGAGGTCCTTATATAGCTGTGCCCATTAAGCTTAATGTGTGACGAAAAAAATAAAAGAAAGCACAGCTCCTCCCACTACTTCCCACCCTTCCCTAGTGTATCACTCTACTTCGGATCAAATTCTGCATCTCATTCCACTAGGCTGGTATTTCAGACCTTGTACCTCAAAGTATGATGGATTTGTTCCACCCACAGCATCTCCAGTTACTACACCAGGACTTTCCAGGACGGTGATTTTCTTTCTACCTCTCCTGAGATAGTCCCCAAATTAAAATAACAACACAGAACTTTTTGGGAGGATGAAAAACATTAGCGCTTTAAACTGGTCATCTGGCCGAACAGCAGGCACACATTACTAGATGTGAACAAATTACTTTTGTTCCCTCAGTAACAATGAGTTGTATTTTTTTTGTTGTTGCTTCTTTTTCTCATTTTTTTTTTCCTTTAAGTTCCCCACAACTAAAGTTTTTTTTTTTAGTTTTTTTTTTTTAAAAATCTATACTGCCTACAAAGAAAAAGTTACAACCCCTTTTTCAGTAACACTATTCGCCAAATCTTCAGTGCAAAATAAATTTCCTATTCTTATAACTGCCTAACCCAATGTTTATGTAAGGAAAAAATTATGGAAAGCATGCACTTGTCTATAAAGTACTAACATCTGACAAAGATTGCTACATATATTTTACATTTAGTGTTACCAACTCATCTTCCCTGAAGTCTGCATCCAAATATAGTATTCCTACCTGCCAAGATATAAAAAAGGCACAGATCATACAACTTTTTTGCTAATGAAAATGACAACTGTTACATCACACATATTTCAGGGTCCACTAAAATACTGAAAAAGGTGGACCAGAACGTGACACAGGACATAAAACGACATAGCATTTCATGAAGAACTTGTAAGTTAGATTGAAAACAGAAGCCAATTTGATTACTGCAAACACTATTTATTCTGAGAATTGAAATTGAGCAGTGATTTTGACCCAGTGCGTTAAAATGGTACAACTGAACAGAAAGTTTACCAATGCACAGCTCAGTATTTTTAAAACAAACAAAAAAGGTTCTTTAATTGTTTGAAGTGCAATATGTACTTGAAAGCGATTTTCAGAAATTCAGATATTTTTATGCAAATATTTTAATAACTTTTTATTCTGAAAACAACTGCATACTGTTGATGTTAAAAAAAGGCTAACAGAGAACATATGTTCATTTCATGCCCTGCGCCATCTTGCCTACTATTTGTCTTTGGCCTAACAAGTTTCTCTAACGTGGAATAGGAATTACTGAAACAGTATAGGAAATATGACTTTAGACTTATGCAGTTTAGGGTACTCCGTTCACCAGCGGCTGTTGACCATCTGCGTTGTCCGCTTTCTCTTTCTTCTGATTACGTTCTTTACCTGTGCGCAGCCGGCTGCCTTCACTGGAGGTATTCTGTAATGTTTTAGTGTGAACACTCCTTTCATTATTGCAGTCAATTCTGATCTGGAACAAGTCAGAGTTATATAAAGCATTCTCCTCCTTTTATCTACCCCTTACTTGCAACCTTTGCAGCCAGGAAGGAGAGCTTTTTATTCAAGTCAGAAGAAAAGTAGTGCCAGATCCTTATGGTTTTGTTAAAGACAACTAGCTGAAAACAGGCACCATACGATTCTGTTTCTGTTTGAAAAAGCCATGTTCCTTGAAACACACACACAAAAAAAGCCACCCACAAATGTGGAAGTCCTCACACTCTAGACTACCTAGCCTTTGAAAGGTGTTCCCTGCACTCACACCCTCTTGAGACTGGAAAAAAAAGTTTATGTGCAAGAAGTTGAAGAACTTACAGTACATGTAACTCTGAAATATCATTTCACTTTTAATTATAAAAGTTTGAGTTCTATAGAAGCATTTTGAAAAAACAGTCCTAGAAAAGTCATAAAATGGGATCAACAATAAAGTCACCTACCCATGCACCTTTTGAACCTGAAAAAAAAAACGTCACTTAATCCACCAAAAAAACTTACATGCCTATTACAAATAGCCGCATTTTATAAACATTCAAATAAGCATTAAATGTTTCTTACTTGTAGGAGGTAATCCCTTCGTACTACTTCTAGCTTATTACTTAAAATACTACAAGAAGGTCGTATGATTTGTCAGGTTTCAAGCATATTTCAGTACTAACTTAAAACAGAATATTACCTCTAAATCTCAGAGTAACAGAAAAAAAATAGACGACTTGCTGATTTTCTTTGTTTCTTTTCCCCCCCACTATCAACATTTGCCTTCATCTACTTCATCCTCCTTTAGCTATTTAAAGTAGGTAACAGCTTATTAACTACAAAGTTAATTGCTGATTAACCAAAAAGAATCTTCTCAATCTCATCAGAACTCCCTGTAACACCATGCAAAAGGTGGAAACTACTACTTTTTTCCTCCATAACTCATCCTATGTAGTAAGAGATGGTTGAAGGTCGGCAAGTTGCACACAAAGCGAGGACAGTTTCCATTTGGGGAAACTTGAAGTATATACATAACTTTGCCCAATGAAATGTATTTGAAAAACCATACCAGTATCTTTATAAAAATCTACTAAGTATATCCAATATGTGACTTGAACTGTTTCTTCATTTGCATACTTCTCTGGAGATTATGGCTGCAATACACATACTTTTCTACTTAAAAGCATTAAAAAAGCATTAAGTATTCTTTTTCCTCAGTTACACTGCTTGTGTTGAAAAGATAAAAACAAGAGTAGATAATTTCTCAAAAAAAAGAAAGAATTATAGGTTAATGATTATAAAGAATACAATAAAGGTGCCTAAACCTCAGGGCTCAGGAGCATAGTTCTAATCCAAGGGAAAACTAAGCTCAGGAAATAAGCTCTAAACTATCAGTCAATTTGTGATCAGTTTGAGCTTAAAAAAAAAAAAAAAAAAAAAAAATCAAACAATGCCATTTACTATCAGAGACTGATACAAAACAAAGACCAGCAGCCTCCACATTAGGTAGCTGCATCTTGATGTATCAAGTAGCATGAATGCTAAAAAAAAAAAAAAAAAATAGAGAACATGGCTATTCTTGTAAATGCTATTAGAAAATGAGGAACCACAAGGCTACTGCATCAGCTGCTGTAGTGAAGAATCTACTGTTAGTATATAACAATCATGAAATTTTAAACACTGCATAGTTCTAAGAAGGTAAAAATTACCAGTAGAGATCCATCTGCTGTTCTCCCTTTCGCATCTCTTGAATTACGCTGACGGTTATCTGTTCGTGACTGCTCATCATTTCCTGCAAAAAGAATTAACTACGTTTTTCAATAAGGATGTAGAATTTTATTTAAAAAATTCACAAGCATAACAGGTAATTACTTTAAAGTTTCCATCCTGAAGAACATTAAAAAAAGTACCCTCGATAAAGCAGCAACAGTTCTTTAAGTATGACTGAAGAATCAACACAGAAAATCTTCTCAGGTGGTAAATCACAGCACACAAAACCACAGCACTTAAAACAGTACAGTTTAAGAAAGACCATCTCCTGAAGGCAACTGAAGATGATCAGCCACAGGACTGAAAGACACAATCAACTTAAGTGCAATTTAACATATTCACAGTTTCTGTAATGGCTTTTTAATACTGCATTGCTTTTTTTTTTTTTTTGGAAAAAAATCTTGTTAAATTAAGCAATATCCGTAACTTGAAAAAGCATTTCAAAAAATATGCGAAGTTGTAGAATAATTAGGTATATTCAATGAAAAAAAAAAATCACATCAGTAAAGAAAATTTAACTCCCATGAGTTCACCCATTTTACTTTTGTCTCGTCTTTTCCATTCAACATGTAAATTCCAAATTTATATAACCCTGTTGCACGAAAACCAAATACAAGAAGATGAGAATACGGATGATAGGAATGTGTAAGATTCTAAGACATCATTCTACATACATTGCCAAAACAGGAGTTGATTCCTAGACCTCTGTAAGCATTGACATATCCCACAAGCTTGAGTCAAAACGCATGTCAGGAGAGCAAATTACATGAAACGTAATCACAACTAACTTGTATAGGGAAGAAACTTGTTATAGAATGCATGAAAGGACCTCAGAATGCCTTCTCAGCAAGTCTCCATATGACGTCAAACTCTGGGCAGCGGCTTATGTACTTGGAGTTTAGAGCTGCCAACTGTAAGGACCTCAGTGAGCTGAAGGAATTGCCTGACTGGAAACTCATTAACATTAAAGATGAACCCAAAGTCCCACAACTTCAGAGTAACTCCATCCAACAGTGCCTGTTGTAGACAACTGCCTATACAGCAGCTCCACAGGAAGAGCTATGGTGGTCTGCTGGATAACAACTTGAACAGACGTAAGCATGCTATCACAAGTGACAGCCAACTGAATAATGAGTTGTGTTACTACGTGTAGCCAGCAGGTCTAAAGAAGGGATTTTCCCTCTGCTCAACATTCAGTACACATATTAAGTGTTTAGTTTAAGAAGACTGATGAAGTGCAGAGAATTCAAAAGAGGGCTTCTGGGAAGGCTAGGATGTTGAAGTACATTACATGAAACAAGAGGCTGAGAGAACTTTGTTTAAGAATACCAACGATGACCTCCAGAATTAAGTCTAGATTTACCTTTGAATCCTCCACGACCCCTCCCTCCTTGCCCTCTTGCACCACCTCCACGTCTTCGCCCATCTCCTCTGCGAAGGTAGTTGTCTCGTTCCTCTTCTGCTTGGGCTAATGACCAATCACTAAGTTCATCTCTGTGATCAGATTCTGTTTCAGAAGCATTCGATGCTTCAGAATTAGTTCCTATCAGAAGGATACAAAAAAAATCCAAGTGTGCCAGTGTAACTCAGTATGACAACAGAACAAAAAATACACACACACACTTGCAAATTTTAGTTTTCAACAGTTTTGGAATTCTTGTTTCTCAATCTCTAACACAGATGTACTTCTCCAAAAAGTCAATACATATATTTTCAATAAATTAGAAATACACATCAGTTTAAATTGTGCACCACATTTTCACGGTTACTTGGTTTTAACAGACTTATCAACTATTAGGTCTGTTGTGCAAGTGTAGTAAGTCTAGTCAGATTTAAAAGAAACTAAATTCCTGAATTTAACCTGTCCTATCTGAGCCCACACCCAATACTTCTTTATTAAAATGGGGAAAAAAAGGCTAGAAATGTATCAAATTGAAAATACTGTCAATTCCATAGTTTTTGTAGCTAACAGATGACCTTTGCTGATAGTTTCATTCTTTATCCCAATCTTACTTTCATATAACACTTCTTAGTCAGGTCAGCCTTTATCTCTTTGAAAAAAATCATAAAAGGACTTCAGCAGAAAAAACACTGAATGTATTCCTGAATTGTCTTACCAAGCTCATACAAGCCTTTCAACCAGGACAAACATCAGCAGGCCTTTATTCTGGATACTGAGGTTATAAACAGCTCTGAAGTAAGATCCCGAAACTATCCATTAATAACTTAAAAGTTAAAAAGAACAACCTTATTTTCTTGACTATGCTCTTCTAGTAAAAAAAACAAACACAAATTGAACTTAATATGAGGTAAGCACTTCTGTAAATTGAAGTGCATGCAATATCTTTTCTAATTTTATTTGTATTTATACAAAGATATCCTCTTAGAGGGTAAAAGGAAAACCAAGGCCTAAGAACTATTTAAAATACAGATAAAATAACAATCTCTGCCCTAAACACTTTATACATACATGTGCTCTTAGAGACAGAAGCTATGTGAAAATATTAGCAGTAAATTTCATTTCAGAATATTTTCTACAGCAAAAAGCTCTTAAATAGTCTTCAAATTTTATAACTTACTATGAATTGAACTTCTCACTGAACACTCATGTTTCCAAAGTATTAACTACTAATAGAGCAGAATTCAAGAAAGCAGTATCTAATTGACTACTATTAAAACTATAGGCACATTTCTAATTACATACCTGAAGCATAGCCTGGACCACGTCTGCTATGCCCCCTGTTTCTGTAAGGTCGACTACCTCTTCCGAGCCCCGGACCATCATCAGTCATATATCCTTTTTCTTTATCTGTACGATTTGGTGGTGGCCTAGAAGTAGCTCCTATCTGTCGAAGCTGCTCATCAATTTGCAATCTTTCCAAACGTAGCTGGTCCACCTCCTACGGAAACACAAGCATAAAAGTCTGAGGTAACCCACATGTGATGATCCAACTGCATTTATCAGGAAAAAACAGGTTATCATCAGAAACACTTCTATTTAATACTTCAAGAATAATCTGTTGTATAGTTATGAAAATGTTAAATAAACAGTGAAATTTACATTCCTTCATTTTTTTAATACAGAAATATCCATTCATACTGTCCCAGCAACAGCATGGTGTAAACTTCTTGCATGCAGTAAATATGAAAATTAAACAATTATGATGTAATAGCATGGTTTCATATAAATGCCTAGACATTACATTATTGTTCAATTCTACCTAACTGTAATGAATGATATCAGGGACATAAAGAAGCAAAGCATACAGCACAAAGTGCTGTAACTCAGACACAGAAAGACAGTCTGCACATGGAATTTCTGAACACACAACAACTAGAAAAGATACACAAACAGGAGCTATTGACAGCAATACACTTAGAAAGCACTTCTGTTACAGATTGAGAAGTTGCCCAGTTAATATCAACAGCTGGTAGCAACCTTTATTCTCCCTCATCTGTTTTCTTTTTGTTCTGTTTTTTTTTGCTGTTTGGTTTTTTTGTTTGTTTTTAAAATCTGTTTCAAAAATTTATTTTAAAATTTTAAAATCTATTTACAAAACCCAAAAAAGCTTCACCTCCACCAGAGAACAGCTGAGGTTGGAAGGTATCTTTGAGGGTCACCTACTCCAATTAGGACACCGGCAAGCTCCTTCAGTACTTAAAGAACTGGGATTTCTCTGTTCCTTGTATTTGAGATTGATTTTTCTTCTGTTTCTTACTCCATTGTATTGTGCATTCTAAAAAAACATGTTTATTTTTTGAAAGAATTGACTATCGTAAGGGTGGAGTAAAAAAAACAAGCCAAAAACCAAAGGAAGAGCCAAGACACCAAAAAACCACTATGGCTTTTACAATAAGCCTTTTTAGATTGACTGGATATAATATCAATTTTTCTAAAGCCTTTGGGGCCCGAACAGATTTTGTTTATCATCCTCCTCTTAAGTATTAGAAAAATTACAGTGGCAGAGAAGCAGTTTTATTCTCACCTTTAAATAATTAAGATGATAATCCAGAAGAACAGTTGCATTAGTGATGCTATCCTTGGTTCCAACAAATACAAATGGTACCATTCCCTAAAACACAGCAGCATCGTAACATTAATCCAATGGTTACTGATTAACCATGAAGTATCAAAGAGAACCTAATATTTTTATAAACCAATTTTTACAATACGGATAAACATAAATTCAAAATAAGACAACAGTATATTTAAATTTTATGCTGACTAGATCATCTAGACTAAATTCTCCTGGTGCTAAAAGCTAATCTTGCTTAAAAAAAAAAAAAACAAACAAACTTAGACAATGTCCACATTTTTTTCCATATCAAATGAAATAACAAAAATTTCTTCCCTTCTTTCATAACTAATATCTCCTTTCTTGATCATTGTTTGCTCTCACACAGCTACTTTTATGCTGCAGGTCATTAAAGAAAACTTTCAGCTTTTAAAAAATTAACATTGTCGTACAGCCCAATTTATCTTTCTTAAGGATTTCTGAATTAGTAAAAGGCAAACAAATCAATACATCAAGCAAGAATTACTAACATATATGCTTGTTACCTTTGAAGCATTTTAAGTCATTCATTAGATAACCGGAAAAAAGTAGAGCTAGAGTTGTAGTTGTAATGTCTGGAATTACGGCCTTTTCAGGTAAAACACCTGAAGATCAACTTAGGTGATTAAACGGTCCAAGAAATCTGCCTAACAGGGCCCCGAGCACTGAAAACAGCTAAACTTTAGCACTACTGCCCACACAAACATGAGCTAGATTTAAACTACTTGAGACTATCAGTTGCAGCCTCAGAGTAATAAAAGCCTCACTGTGAGCTGCAGAAGTCAAACTAAGTCTTCCAAAGACTCAAGACACTGAAACCTATGTCAGTGCAGACAGAACTTACCCTAACCGAATTTACCTATAATTGAATAATCACTAAGTTATCTCATCACAACCTTTAAGCCTGTTTTTAACTTCCACCGTACACAGTTGTTAAACAACTGCATTTGAAACAGATTTGCTTTTGTCCCCCATACTCCTTCAACTGAGAGTGACTGAAGATGCTCTTAAAAAGCAAAAAACAGTAAATACATTCACAGCTTGCTGAAGCTCCCTGAAATGACAGTGACAAAACTGTAACATTTCTATTTTTTTTTTTTTTTTAAATGGGCAAATGACCCATTAGATTTTATACATCTGTACTAAGCATACTGCAAGGAAAAAAACATATACAATTCTTTTATTCTAGGAAGCCTCAACACTAACACTAGATTTTATGAGGATTAAAAATCCTCTAGCCACAGCATGTTCAACTGAAATATAAAACTTGAAGTACATCAGATAATATAAGTATTTAATAATTAAGGTTTTTTTTAATATAAAAAAACAACAGAATGGGCATTAACTACTTTATAATATCAGATTAAATAAAAGACAATTGACTCAAAAACAACTTAAGGAAAAAGCAGATGCACACTGTCACTTTTAGCCAAGGAACCTATGTGTACAAATTACAACTCATAACAATTCGAGCTAGTAATAATGTCAAGCAATTTCAGCCCTACAAAGAATTCAAAGTACATATTTATCGAACCTTATTTTAACTTCAAAGCAAAAGCAGAGTCTTCCACCTAGTTTCTGAAGTGAATTCTGAGCAACTTACGGGCATAAAAAATTTAGAGACAAACAATATATACCACAAAACAAACAAAACCTATTTAAAAAAAAAATGTTAAATCTGGAAATCCTGATATAAAATTATGCAAGTTACAAAACTGCACACAAAATCTATGGTAAAATCCTGATCCACTTCAGTCTTAAGAAAAAAGAATCCAATGCTGTATTCAGATTTAAAACCAGACTACTATTCTTCACAAAAAGCATGTCTGCAACATTTGTCTCTACATCTTGCAAGACTAGTATACATTCTTTTCAAATACAACATAAAATTAAGTTTACAAGGACCAACTCTTTCCTGCCATGCTTTGACCTGAGGAGAAAGAAACAACACCCACATTATAATCAGAACTTCACCTTACCATGATGAAGATAGAAGGAAGAATCTATTTTATCACTGGGCAGAATACAACCATCAGATAACATACAGAAATCATGTTAAATGAAAGCATACCTCTTCTTGCGGAATATTTTTATCGTTTTCAGCCTCAATTCTCACTCTTACAACACCAGATTTGTCCACTATCTCCTGAATCAGTTTCCCATTTTTTCCAATTACTTTCCCTACAAAAAGGACATTTAAAACATTCAATTCTCAGGGTTTTTCCCCTAAGGATTATTATATTGTAAATAAACAAAATCATTTAGTTAACAGTAAAAGAACTTACCAAAATAGCTTAATACTCCACAACACATTTAACAGGAACACAGAATCTTACACCTGCTGAAAAACCTACAACTTTTTTTTTTTTTTAAACAGCTTAGCTTCAAATCACTGAAATGAAGGCAGAAAATACTGACTGCATAACAGCTGATACAATTAATCCCTGGAGAGCAAATTAAACTTTTCTTTTAATCACACAGGACATTGTTCTTATTATTCAAAGCTAAACTAAATTTTCACTTCTATGTTTCACTTTTTTTTTTCAAAACCATGAAATTTTAAACCCTGAATATTTGTAGAAAATATGACAAAAACAGCTACTAGGGTCTTTTTGACAAGTCAAAAGCTTCTTCTGAGTAACTTACTCCATTACACATCTTTGGTATAACTGTTTTCTAATAAACAAAACAAAAAGAAGGCTTTGGTGGCGAATTAAAAAGTCAAATAAACCAAAAGACAAAAATAAACATTGAATTATAAAAAATGTATTTCTTAAAAGCAAATATTAAGTAGAATTCAGTAGCATTCTATCCTACATTTCAGGTTATTGATTTCTATGAAACCTTTAAAAAGGCAACAAAAACTTTTTTTTAGTTCTGTTTGAAACTTTTTAAAGGATAATTAGGTAGAGAAAGCAGATGTCAAGTTTTTATTTTATCTATGGAAAATATAAAGATTCCAGTAATGTAATAAAAGGGTTTTGACTTCGTAATCCAAACTCATTCATTTTCTGGCAAATTACTAGAAATTAGTAAGTGAACAAGCACTATTTTTGATATGAGATATGGCTGGTCCAATTATATATTTTAAGGAATCTAGGCCAAGAAGCAGACTAAAAGTAAAATGCTGCCAAAACCAGAAGTTGTAAACATAAAACAAAGTAAAATAAATTTCAAGTTGAAGTAACAATAGCAGCCTATCATTTCACTTGCCCCCTAGAGGTAGCAAGAGGGAGTGGGATGAAGAACCTACCCTAAAGTTCTAAAACAACTCCAGGGCTGAGCGATTGTAAGCGCTTGTCCCATTGCAGAATTTTACACTGCTTCAACACAAACTTTCATAAACTGCTCCATACGAGGTACGTTGGAGTTCATAGTACTCTCCGTCTTTGTAGCAACAAAATTCATAAAAGAACTTCCACATAGGCCCCACACAATGAGGGCCACATGCACTCCTGTGCACTCTCATGAGGTATTTGATTATCAAAGTCACTATTATCTTTGGACAGCTTTCTTGACCTTCAAATGACTTAACTAGGCCTTCAGTTTATCCTACAGTGCTGCTTCTAAACAAACAAAAGCATGGGAGAAAAATACAAGACAGTGCAAGAAGTACTTATCTGTTGTAGAGCTGAAAAAAAATCACCATCTTTGATGGAAGTCATTCAATTCTTAGGCTCAATCAAGAAACTATTCTACTTTGTACTAAGGCACCTTTGAACTGCAAACCAGCAGGTAATTCCTTACAAAGGAGTGAAAAATTCTACACAGAATGAGGGGAAGGGGAGGGTGGGCAACAAAAAAAAAACATCAAGAAAAGCACCTCAAACTCCAAGGCTTTCTATCACCTAGAACTGCTCACAAATTACTTTCTCAACTTTTTCTTGCCCTGCCTCAATTCTAAAATTAAAAATCTCAGAATGCATTTTTCTTTAACGCTAGTCTCTAGCACTAACATACCTACTAAATTTCTTGGGACTTGTATGACATCTTCAGCAAACTCAAGATAACTTCTTGCCTTTTTCACTGCATCTTGATCCTGAAACACATAGAATATATTAGAGAAATGAGAGATGGGTTTTCCCAAAGCATTTTTTTTTTTTTTTTTTAATTATTATCTGAAAGGTTAAAGAAGGGATCTTACCTCTCCGTAAATATGGAATGTGCAGGTATCTTCATCAAGATCAATGGCAGTCACTCCAGGGACTTTTCTGGCTTGCTGAATATTAGCACCATGAGTGCCAATAGCCAAACCCATTAGGTCTTCACGAACAACAAACTGTTCATGAAATCGTGATGCAAGTTGTCTAGAGCTCTGAAAGGAATCCAGATATTTGTAGTTGTAGCAATTAGACAGATTAATACAATCAGAAAAATATTACAACAAAGATGTGATGACAGAAGCGCTGGCACAATAGAGAGGTGCTATAAAGGAAGGGAAGAAGATTGCTCACCTGTGTCAGAAGATTTTGGGTTCACAGGGGAAAGCTTCACCAAGGAGAGATCTCCAGGAAGAGATCCTTTCCCAGTGGCAGTCAGCCCTTAAAGGACGTGTAAGAGAGGTGGAGCCAGGCTCCATCCCTTCCTGTCTCACAGGTGAGCTGCCTACACCTGTGCTCCCAGGGCTGACTGGGTCCTTTCCCCAGGTGCTCAATCAGTGTTTCAGGGTTGACTCAACAGTTACCATCCAATAGAGATTAAGGGAAACCCTATGATCTGTGCAGAAAACTGCACCATTTCAAGTTAGTGGGAAACAACAGTTGCTCAATTAAAATTCAGTCCCAAAGCTACAGAGATAACATTCTATAGGTAGATATCCCCTGTGTATAAAAGAAAACAGAAACTGCTGTCTACAGAAAGCAACAAAATTAAGGTGAAACTCCAATACATTGCTTAGATTCAGAGAACGCATTCAAATACTCACCCAGGAAACACAATTCTACCCATTAATCTGAGAACTTCAGATTCATACTATCAAGATAAAATCCTATTTCAGCACGGGGATAGCAGTAATTAAGCTATTAAATGAACTCTCAATCATGTGTTTGAGACTCAGGTAACCCCAAATTAAACACCTGGTAATTGCTTCACAACTCTTATCACTTGTTTGTGAAACTGCTATGGTACAACTAAGCAATACAAAATGACTTACAGAATCTTAATAAAGGTTTCCTATATGAAAGAAGACACCAAGAAGAAAAGTAATTAAAAATAGCTTTGGAAAAAAAAACAAAAAAACATTGCTAGAAAGACAGATAAGACATACCAAAAAAATCAAAAAAGGAACAGGTTAAAAGTAGCACTAATGACTACAGTAAACAAATTTTTTGAAGCAGTCCTGAGCTTCCAAGAAAACCACATCAGCAAACTTCAGCTTATAGAAATATACAAAAAGCAGTTTCAGTGTTTTTGTAATCGTATTATTGTAGCATCCATCACACAGCAAGCAGGAAGAAATGGGAACTGAGGACAACTTTTGAGAACTATCTTGCAGCATGCTGTGGAGTTGGAGGGCATGGAAAATACTCAGGTCAAAAGATCAGATCTTAAAGGTGCAAAAAAAAAAAAAAAAAAAAAACTTGGTAAATAGTGAACCACATGAACTTCACAACCTGTCAAACAAATGGGAAAGTTGTTAAAGATAGGTGGACATTATAAAAAAAATACAAACCCCATACAAAATTTTTTGTTTACGAACACTAAAACAATGTTTGATAAATTTCTGCTTCATCGTTTCAAAGAAACAGATTTCTTATAGGATGCCTGTGTTATATGAAACCAGGCAATCACTAAGTTCAGTTAACTAGCATATGGAAACAAATTAGAGTATGAATATACAAAACAAAACAAACATTGTTTATGATAATTAAGTTGTCACACATTTAAATAAAGTTACAGTATTTAGATCTACAGAGAAGAGCAAATATAAAGCATGTAAAAAGTCTCTATTTACAATAGCCAGGTAACAATAACTTAATGCATCTACAGAAGATAATACTTTCTGCCTGTGATAATCTAAGTAAAATGGAAATAGTGTTCTGCAAGAAAAATAAACTATTATCATTCCAGAATCAGGAAGTAATTCTATACGTGTAATTTTCCTGTACTGCATTGAAGTGGTGAAGACACAAAGCCACACTTGAAAATTGTTTGGGTGATAAAAGCTGTTTAACCTCTTGCAACATGAAACTCTACAGAGGTTAAAAAAAAAAAATAGATAGATATATCTATCTATCTATCTATCTATCTATCTATCTATCTATCTATCTATCTATCTATCTATCAAGGAAATGCCCACAGGAAGCTTTCTCTACTCTGTCCTACCTGAATTGCTACAGTTACCTGACCTGGTCAGGTTAAAACTGTTGAAAAACATCTTGTGGTAAATCACTGTCAGGGAAAATTGGCTACAACAAATACTGGGAAAATATCCAAACATCATGAAATACTCAGGAATCTCTATCTAGCATTTCTTTAACTGTGTTACAGGCAACTAAGACAGCAAGTATTATCTTGAATGCTTGCACATCTACATTCCGACAGTTAATCCAATAGCTGTTTTACTAGCTGATGTGTTACAGACCACCAAATGAGAACAGAAAATAGGATGACCAAGTCCATCAGTGGTTAACACAACTACCTATGATGTGTAGAAAAGATGAAACTATATCATCACTGGTGTCTTCAGCTGTGATAGTTAAAATGCATTTATATCGCATCTACTAAAATATCATTAGCTTCTCCAGAAACTATATATTACAAGATGTATTGTATCAAAACACTGTAAAAATCTAACTATTCTCTTTGAATAGATTAATGAGAAACAGATACAAAAATAATATATTAATACTTAGAGGTCATGTCCAAACTGCATTCAGAAATAATAAAATACAAACCAGAATATTAAAGTACATTTCCATGTTTGTTTTTTAAAATCTCAAAATAATTAAGCCACACCTAATAGGTAAGGGAAGCAAACAAAAACTGATTTGTTCAGTTATTTTACTTCATTCTCTAAAAGTCATGTTTAAGAAGGAAAGCCATGCAAGAAGCTAATATGCAGAAATGAAAGGAGATATAAAACACAACAAAGAGAAAGGGAAAAGAAAGAGAATCTAGTTGTAGTCATCATACCAGTTTTACCTTTCCTACTTTGAGCTACAGAAGAAAAAACAGTAGCAGGTCTATGGCACAGAAAGGAGTTTATTTGATCAAAATAATGAAGTATTAATATTGCAGTAAAGCCAGCTGCATTCACTAAATATTTGTTCTGCACATGGATATGTGCAATATATTTGTACATCAATTAGCTTTTCAACAGAAATTATGAACACAATTTTTGCTATCTGAAGTTTTTGAGTTTACTGAAATTGTCTTTACAGTTCTTAATGGAAACATGAAAAATATCAGCCAACTTCTATCACACTAATTATAATCATATATACATTTATCTCACAATAACCCTTCACTAAAGTATGGCTCAGGTAGAACAAAGGTCTTCTAAGAAGAGTTGAACAAAATTCTTCAGCCTTTCACGGCAGAAAAAAGGTTCACATTTAGAACAAAAGCAAGAATCCCAGATTAGTTAGGGACAGGAATTAATGACAGCAGCTTCCGGTGCACACATCTGTGGGGACACAGAATGAGCTCTGAAAAGGCTGTTGTTCTTCCCACCTCTGAAATAATACTTTACATTTCATGAGGTAAATTGGTCACATGACTGTCAGTTCTGGAAGAAGACAAAAATGGTTCCTTCTTGGTCTTGAGAATATCCAGACCTAAACTATCTTGGATTATAGCTCTCAAACACAGAAATCAAGGGACTAACAACAGTAACAGAAATACTTCCTGTAAGCAGTGGCAAGTACACCTACTGGATATAAGAAATTTGAACTACCACACTACATCCCACTTAAAGCTAAAACCACAGTAGATCTAATCCGCTCTGGGGAGCAGGGTGGGGAATAATGAAATCTGGCTCAAAAATGAGAGTTGGTATACATCCACGTAAAATCTATCGTTCAAAGTTTTATCACCCTTCTAGTTCTTGTTGATGAATCTTCAAAGAAGTTTTTGGAAATGGTGCTATGTTTTTCTGATTTGTAGACAAGAGAAAAAAAATACAAAGATAGGTTAATTCTAAAGATTCTCTAATTTTCTAGTATACTCCTTTCTTCTCCCCCCCACTTCCATGGACAAGTATGAGTCAAACTTCTTGCCAGTCAACACCCACTCTCCAGTTACAGAAATATCATAAGTTTTATCTGCTCTAAGATAATTTTATCTAGAGACAAACCAATCCCTTTGTACATACTGACAACAGTCTCACCTCCTCCTATAGATTCACCTCTCATTTTCATAGAATCATAGAATCTTTTGAGTTGGAAGGGACCTTTAAAGGCTACCTAGTCCAACTCCCCTGCTTTTAACAAGGACGTTAATAGATACATCAGGTGCACAGAGCCTGACGGGGCTTCCACCACCTCTCTGGGTAACTTCTTCCAGTGCCTCACCATTCTTATTTTAAAAAATTTCTTCCTTACAGCCAATCTAAACCTTCCCTTTTCAGCTCGAAACAATTTTCTCTTGTTCTATCACAACAGGCCCTGCTCAAGAGTCTGCCTCTCTTTAGATACTGACAGCCTGCTCTCTGGTTTCCCTGGAGCCTTCTCTTCTCCAGGCTGAACAGCCCCGGATCCTTTAGCACATCATTGCAGGGAGGTATTCCATCCCTCGGATCATTTTTGTTGATTCACTCTGGACATGCCCCAACAGGTCCAAGTCTCTCCTGTACTGAGCATGCCCCATCAGGATGGGTGATGTCTCAGAGCACAGAGCAGAGGCGCAGATCCCCTCCCTTACCCTTCTGGCTGTGGTGCTTTGGATGCACCCAGGATCCAGTTGGCTTTCTGCACTGTGAGGGCACATTGCTGGTTCGCGTCCAGCTGCCATCCACCAGTACCCCCCAAGTCCTTTTTGGCGGGACTGTGCTTTATCCTTATATTGCCCAGCCTGTACTGGTAGTGGGGCTGCCATGACACACGCACAAGACCTTGCACTTGGCTTTGTTTATACCTTTGGGCTATACACTCAACGGCTGTGTGCAGAGCAGTCACTACTGAAAACTGAGGCAAAAAGTTGAATACCTCAGCACTCCCCATTTGTTGTTACTAGCCTGCCTGAGCCGCTCACTAGGAAGAGCACACCCTTCTGGGCTTTCTTTTAACAGCTCAAGTACCGATAGAAGCCTTCCTTATTCTTCTTTGCACCTCTTGTCAAGTCCAGTTCCAGTTGGCCTTCCTGACCTCACCTCTATGCCGCACAGCAGCATCCCTATACTCTTTCCATGTTATCTGTCCTTGATTCCACTGCCACTACGTTGCTTTCGCAAGATCCTGTTCTAGTCTATCTTAGTATCAACCCACACTCACTCCATCTATTTTTAAAAAACATTAAATCAAACCTATCAATGTGGCACTATCTATGCAATAATGACTGATTATTTTATGGTTCATACTATGAAGTATGTGCACATACACATACACATGTATACACACACACATTTACTTCATAGTTTGAAAAATATATATATTTCTTATTTAGTAACACAAAATCCTGTGTGATGGGAAGGACTGGGTATGAGATTGTAGAGATTGTATAAAAATGAGTATTTGTAAGAACAGGCTTCCTAACTATAAACTTATTACCTACTGTATCAGTAAATAATTATTTTCATCTCCCATTCAAGTCCTATCAGCTATCAAGCGTTTGGGAATTATTTTTAGGTTCAAAATTATTTCAGAGAATAAAAATCCATACCTCCAGTTGTTTGCTAGCTTCTTCATTTCTCAAAATCAGGGATAACTTAGTACGAAGAC
Organism: Meleagris gallopavo; assembly: GCF_905368555.1. NCBI lineage: Eukaryota > Metazoa > Chordata > Aves > Galliformes > Phasianidae > Meleagris > Meleagris gallopavo. The sequence continues at coordinate 18,540,677 of NC_139412.1, forward strand.
TTCGAAAGTGCATATCAATCAGCATATTTGCCCGCTTCGTTGTTACATCATTGATTGACTAAATTATTAATAAAGAAAACAATGTTTTATATATGAAATTTTCAAAGAAACTACTGCATTCGGCATGGTTAGATGTTCATACTTACTAAAATAATAAGCTGATGGTTTTCGGAATCATATATTACAGAAAAAGCTCCAACTGCCTTTTTGAAGTCCTTATGTGCAGACTCTTTGGCACACCTAAAAATAAAATGCTACAAAGTTAAAATAATAAACTGCTGCATTTACAGCCTAAAAGATTCCTTTCTAATATAAAGAATCTTAAACCCATTTATCTACCTTGCAATGAAGGTATTATTTCATTTGGACATAATCTACTTTACTTGCTTTACTTTCGTTTCTCTTCATGAGTAAAATGATGTTTTTAAGCTTCATGTTAAAAAAGCTAAAATCATTACACCCAGCAGGGCTAAAATTTCAAATGCACTATGCACCAGTATGACATGTGACTTCACTGTAACTACTGCAGCATTGTAACAACTTCCTGCTCATCTCACACCATACTTTGCTTCTCCAGACTTCTACTATCTACTCATTACTTAGTGAACTTGTTTACTGTAACACTAACTTCCACAGTTCCAAGTCTAATCTGAATTTATAACTTCTTTCATACTGGGGCAATAACATAGGTAGCAAAAAATAATTAATTCTGAAGCTAAAAGAGGGGAATCACTATTATTCTGGATTTTAGAATTATATTCAGAAAAAAAAAAAAGATGTCAGTGTTCTGGGAGAAAACCGGTTGTTTATGTACTGCACTAAGGGAAGTTTTAATCATTGCATATCTACTTGCAGAGCCATCATCAGAAAATCTTATGCCCTTCAGTATGTTTTTTATTGTCATTAAATACCAGCTTTGATGGAGTACTTGACAATGTCAATGAAGTACTGAACATTTATGGATTATCAATGAAGATGACAGGGAAAGGATTCACATTAATTTAAGCATAACAGAATAGCTGTAAGAAAACAAACTGCAATAAATAAAAATCTTACATCTGTTCTGCACACATCCTTAGCAGAACTAAATTACATTTTAAAGATAACCTTTTATATTTTTGACCTATGATCATATTCACATTTGTACTTGCTATATTTTTAAATAAATATTTTAAAAATTACTTTAAAGCAGTAAGAAGCATTTTTATTTCTCCTTTCCTCAAGCTCAAGAAGTTACCCATGTTTTGAAACAATTTATGAAGAAATACTTGCACTTACATTTGCCTTAAATCCTCTGGTACTTCCAGTTTGATTTTATGGAAAGTATCTTTTGTTGCGGGTTTGTTAGGGTTCACAGATCTCAAACGCTCAATTGTGACAATTTCGTTGTACGTAGCATCACAGGCTGCATATTCTATTACATAAAACTGATATAAAAATAATAAAATCATCCAAGACACATTTTATTACAAGAGTAAGAACTACACTATCAAGTTAGAGACACTTCTGTTAACTCAAAAACAAAATCTGAACTTTTCTAGATTGAAGTTAATGGTAATTGCAACTGTCCTAGCCAAGAAGTTTTTTAAAATTGGAGAGAAATACTAAAGTCACTTTACATCGAAATAAATAAAAGCAACACAAGAAAAACTGTAAGTAAGTATATATTTATATGCATATTCCTACCTCACCCTTTATCATTCTCACTTTAGCCAACCACCAGCAGCAGGGTTCTTTTTCATTTGCCCTGGAATAAACCTGAACAAAATACACACATTATACAGTTGTAGCCCAAAAGCTGATACAGATTAGTATTACCATCAGCTCTGCAAAAGACGTAAAGACCAGCACAACATATCAGTATTTACAGTCTCCAATCTAAGAACTAAATAGCATGCACATTGACAGCTGAAATAGCTACTGCAAATATAAGTAGGATATAAAACTACTTATATAAGATCATAGAGATCTACCAGCAATTGTTGCTTCAGTCTTGCGTGCAGTCAAAAAAAGAGAAAATTCAGCCTTTTGTATGTTATACAATGCTTCTTACCTGTATGCAGATCTAGAGAGTGAGGGGGATGACAGGAGGACAGATCTTTACTACTTCAGTACATATATGATATTGGCTGTAACTACAGTAATTTTTTGACATTTTCTCATTTTTCCCATCAGGAGTTTTGCTTGCACGCTACTAAGTATTCAAAGCTCTCATTTTTTGTAAGAATTACAAAATTCAATATTATTGCTTTATAAAACGTTGAAGTTTCAGGAACATGTAATACCAAATCCAGGCTCTTGCTAGCTTTACAGAAGTATTTACAGATATATATTTATATACACTTGTATTTTGCAGGAATACATATAAAGGCTGCTCCAAAAGTAACGCCTGCTACTTTGACATCAGAGATGCAAGCAGGTGGTATGACAGTAGAGGTTGAGCCTTCCTGTCCACATTCTGTTATAGTTTGTCATCATGTGACAGACCACAGCTGAGAGGCAGTCTGACAGAATGGTGCCCGACAGAGAAGTGCGTGAAGCAAAGGTATGGAAATGAACTCCTCCATGCAGAAAAAACATCACCCATTGACATTTATTAGGTGACATTTGTTCGTGCAGATTTTTATGAGCTCAGCCTTCGCTTGTTGCTGGCAAAAATGCTAATGGTGGCTGACTATGTTGAAAAATTGTTTCACAGCTGAGAATTTGCTCTGTCAAATAGTGTCCAGCGGAGGGTCAAAAAGATGATAAAGGGCCTGGAGAACCTCTCTTATGAGGTAAGGCTGAGCAACTTGGGTCTGTCCAGCCTTGAGAAAAGAATACTCAGAGAGGATCTGATCAATAAATAAATATCTAAGGTGCAGGAGGCACAGGGACAAGGCCAGACTTTTCTAAGTGGTGCATGGGCAAGGGGAAATGGTCACAATCTGACGTATATAAAGTTCTGCACAAATGTGCATAATAACATCTTGACAGTAAGCGTGACGGAGCATTGGAACAGAGAGATTGTGGAGTCTCCTTCTCTGGAGACTTTCAAAACCCACCTGGACGCCCACCTGTGAAACCTGGTCTGGGGAGCCTGCTTTGGCAGGGGGTGTTGGACTTGATGATCTCCAAAGGTCCCTTCCACCCCCTGCAATTCTGTGATTCTGTTATTGTGCTCTTTATAACTGTTGTAGTTTCCATGGAAGTAAATAGAAGGCATTACCTTTGGAGCAACCCATATACGTATATAGAATTTTCATTTTTTCATTCAGTTTTAAGTTTTGCTACCAAACAACATTATTAAATGCCTATGTAGATAAAAGCTATTATAAAGTCTAAATATAGTTAAAGAACTATTGTCCAAGCTAACACAGCACGTTAAATTCCAAATCACTGAGTTCTGACAAAGAAAGGATCCATAATCAAAGAAAACCTGATCTCATCTGTAAATCAGTGTGCACATAATGATATTGTCATACTGTCAAAAATACCTTTTGATGGCATGTTTGACATCATTTTCTATGTAGTATTTGGAATCAAAAGAGTTACAACATAGACAACAGAGGCAAGCCTTCCACTGGCTCAGCTGACATTTTCACCCCAAATTTTCGACTTCTCAAAAACAAATTCTGTTAATGGTGTATACATACCTCCACTTCATCACTTTCATTTATGTCTTTATTATAGCCTGCAGGTGGTGGAAACCTCACATCGTGGAATGGTATTTGTCTCTCTGGTTGCCAGCTACAAACCAAAATACAATGAATGACCTACACACTTTCACTTTCTTTTTAAGAAATAAGTCAGTCAGAACTGTGTTGAAAATTCATTTACTTCACGTTTTCACAGTTTTGCAGAGCTTTTGTGCACATATATCAAAATCTTGCTTCTGTCTGTACTGTTTCGAAAACTTCCGGTTGTTTTTACAATTCATAGCTACAGGTTTTATCCCCAACATCAAAATGCAAGTTAAAAAATTTCTTAACACTTTTGAACTTTTACATCAAAAAAAAAAAAAAAAAAAAAAACAGTCTTTTTCTTTCATCTATACCTTATAAAGAAGTAATCCAGATTGTCTAAATTCAGTTTGAATTTTAAGATTCTTTAAGATTTAATATAATTAACATGACAAGAAAAGATTTTCTTTCCAAAAGTAACCATAAAACAATTCCTAGAACTACACAAATCATAACAAAGATAGACCAGATAAAATTATATATCCACACACACACACACACACACACACACCCCCACCCACCCACCATCTTGGTTTTACTTCCTGAAGGAAACAAAACCTGAGCTAAACAATGTAACAGAAGGCTAACTTGCTGTGCCACTAAATGATGACAACAAATTTAAGCGTGGGAAACTGGCATTCACCACCATCTATAAAATACATTTTGTAATAATGCAATCAGGAAAATCTATAATAAAATATTCTGATGAGATAGAAGTAATCATGGTATCACCAGTTACTTAAACACTGGTTGCTATTACCTAAGTCCAATAATATATTTTCTAGAACATTCACTTTTTCCTAGTTTCATTATTTAAACAATTGAAAGCACACACAAAATGTAGATAGTAATTAATCTCTTAATTCTCAACATGCCAGCAGAAGCGTATACACTATCTTAAGGATGACACACTCCATCATCATAAGTTCTATTTAGGTTCATCAAATTCAAGATAGAAACGCTTAACTCCATATCTGTAGATATAACAGCAATATACTTACTTGTTTTCAAATGCAACTGTTATCGAGTCTTCATGTACATCCTTTACAAATGCCTGTGAAGAAAAGAAAGGTACAATTACAGTATGCCTACAGATACTTTTAAAGAACAAGCCTCAAACAATGCTTTCCTTCCACAGAAATTATTCAGAATGTAAATATGTTCTTGAGTCAACCTCTTGCATTTTGCAGTAGACTAATATAAAACACATACTGAAAGCTGATAACCTCCTGAATTCATGACTGTCAACATGCAGATAGACAGAATGCCCGAGTAATACACACAGCCTTTCTACTTTTCAGAAATAACGGAAGAGGTCACTAACAAATGACAAAATCATTTTGAATTATGAGATGTGAAATCCAATATATTAAACCTGAGTTATAGCTATAACTTTTTACTTTGACAAGAAAACTACAGCTTAGAAATTAAACTACAACTTTAAAAAAATCCCACCTCTTTCACCACAAGGTAAGCCTGAATACTGATCCACTAGAAATCACGCATATCCATTCTAGCAGTTTTCATTCACAGTCAGCAGCCTTAGCACACAAACTTAAGCAAAATGCCCTGCAGCCTTCCTTGTTTTCTTCTGGGCAATGAATAGCAGTTGTGCTAAGTCTCCCACACAACCACAAAGCAGAGTATGGAGTTAAATCTAAGCCTAGAGGGTGCTTTTTTCCATTTATGCTACTGAACTCAATGATCCTTGATCATTTCTCAGCTTTATGCTCAAACTTCCCCATCCACCAAACACCAAGATTATATTCTACTTAAAAAAACTTTGGGATTCACTAGGGAAGATATTTTTCATAGCCTCAAACAGAGGGTGCATAGCAGTGAGGGACTGCAAATATTGCATTGTTCGTTTCCTTTCAAAAATTCCTTTAAAAATTACTGAAATAGACATTAGCAACGTGCTAAGTATTACACTAGCATTTGTCCACGCTTTTCATGCCCTTGCAAGGTAGAGGTGGATGAGATGAAAGTCCAAGAACAAGAGAAATTACAGAAGTTGATTCTGTCAAAGGAGGTGCCTCACAGTAGTTGAACAAATTCTCAGTAAATTGAAAGTAACTTAGCAGCAACTTTCTTGCAAATTGTAATTAATGAACTGTAGCGCATTTCTTTCTCTCCACTTCTCAAGTTTCCAAGAAAAGAATAACACACATCTTAAGAGCGTTAAGACTCTGTTAGGTATGGCACTTAAGAGGTTAAAAAAAATTCCACGGCACTTCTTTCATTAAGTATTTTCAAGCACGTGCTAAATCGCAGCAACATCTCACAGAATCAAACAAAAGCAGTACCTGATGACAAATATGGAGCTCCAATAACTGATTATAATTAAAGTAAGCAGTACGTATTCACAGCTGTCATTAGAGACATTCACTACACTAAAGTAGAATGCTAGTTAATAATCTGAAAACAATGCCATCTCTAACAGAAGTCAAAGCAAAGCAACAACAATAACAAAAGACTATTTTACATTTTGCTCATCTCTCACAATACCATAAGAATAAAGTTTCTGAAAAGTTTATTATTGCTAGCACCCGAAGGATGCTCTCAGTCTCCAATAGTACTTAGATACTTATTTTGAAATTCCAAGATATTCTTTCCAAGGGAGTGGCAAACATAGTTTATGTTTTAATAATATAAAACAGAGTAGATCTAGAACCGTATCTCTGCATCACGTTGACAGTAGAACAAGAAACTACCCATTTCCCAGTTTAACGTTTATGTACTGTTTTATATTACTGTCTCTTCTGCAAGGAAACTCCAGAAAAACATGCATTTCACAGATACTATGGTAAACCTGATTTATTTGCAACACTACACATATCACCATCAAAGATTCTTTCCACATTTTGTCCAAAATGTTTGCCACGCACAGCTCTGAATCACCTATTCTTATAGATGGAACAGAAATTGATGCCTTTAATACCTGGAATAACACTGCAATTACTAGCGAGCATTTGCTACGACTCCTTCACACCACAGAATGGAAAAGATGGGACTCATTATTAGTAACATTCGAGTACACAAGAAGTAGAAGCTATTTTATAAAGGAAATCTAACAGAAACGCTACCAAGAACAAGAATAGCCTTGAAAAAAACAGTTAAGAGTAACATAATACAATGTTCTGAGAAATAACTTCTTAATACTTGATTATCACATTCACAAAACAGCAAAAATTTATTCTGCTGAAGAAAGATGAACGATCCTTTTGGAGAAGTCATCCCCTCTCCAGTCATTAAAACACCAGAAGATGCTCCAATGACAATTCTGTTGAAGAATATGGGTTATGACAGAAATACATGAGCACAGTAGTTAAAAAACATTCTCATACTCAGGCCTGACAGCTCCTAACATCCAAATCACGCTGAGAGAAGCTCCTGACTACAGCAACTACAGCAACTACTGGTACTCATGCTGCAATCTACCATCAACAAACAAACTAGACAGTGACACAAACGTAAGTTATCAAGCTGAAGACTAATCTAGCACTTATAAAATCTAAAAAATGTAAAACAAATAGCTAATTAAAAGAATATTTAACTATGGGCAATCATTGTTTTCAATTTAACATCACATCCTAGTTTAAAGACTGAAGAGCTAGTACAGCAGATGTAGAGTTTTTGTCCTGTCTGTCAAAAAACAAAAGAAGGGTGAGCTTCATTAGGCTGAAGATGATCTCAATAACGTGCAAAGGTTTACAAGTTAGTTATAATAGTGTTTTCTCACTTCCCAGCTACTATGAAAGCTCCTCTTAAGGAGATCTTCAACATTGCTTTGGCCTCAACCATCTGAACATGCCTGAACCAACAATTTTTGACTGTCAGTAAGTAGCATTGGTACAGATGTCTCACTGACTTCAGAGGAGTCAGCCACAGGAACAGATAGAGTATCTGCTTTTTCTGCCAGCCCAGCCAAAAACACTGATGTTACTTATTTGCCCTTTAACTTCTAGCCTTGCTGATCTTACAAACATAGAATTCCTAGAAAAATACCCCAATTCAAAAATACAGCATATACAACACCTCAGTCTACTTCTGTAATGAGCTTAATGCTTAGAAAACAATCAGACGAAATATATTAATAGCCTAAACATAAAGTTCCCTAATTGTAATCAGAAAAAGCTGACTTTCCTTTTTCCAATCTTGTGACATTGGAAAAAATCCAACACCTTGATCAGATCAGTTTTTATAGCCTATATTACAGCATTATGTCTATTCTCCACAGGTATAAGAAGTTAAACAGACCTGTATTAAGTAAAAATTAAACACTAAGTTTGTACACCTAAGTATCTGTGCATTTCTAAGCACAAAACGTAATGTTTTGAAACATCAAGTTCTGTAAGTAGCTGTAAAAAAAAAAATCAACTTAATCATTAGAGCACTTGGAAAGCTGAAAGTAAAGTTCAACACAACTGTACTTTTTATTACACATACCACAGAAAACTACACGTAACGCTGAAAAGAAAAAACAGATCATTAGCATCACAAGTCAAATTCACAATAACAGGTCAAGCCAGTCCCAGATGTCACTGAAGGCAGAGGATAGGGACTGATTTCACACAAATTGCTATCAAAAGCATAGCAAGCAATCCTCAGTCTTTCTGGAAACAAGTTCAAATTGGGCATGGAAATTCATACCTATAGGTGCATATATGTGGACTTGAAATGCACGCTCAAAAAGGGGCAAAACACTGGCTACAACAAATATGAACGCACGCAAGAAGCACTAAAAACAGTGAAACCAGATGGAACTAAAATAAGGAAATGAGACACTGTGACTGCAGTAGCTATGATATCACTAACTGCAGTGACATCAAATTAGAGTACATAAGAAGAAATTCAAATCACTGGAAGTTATGCTTTTAATTCTGTAAATAGAAGTATTATAGAGGCTAGGACTGCTTGTTCTTCCCTGAGATGAAAAATTAAATTGTGGCACATTTCCTACACCAGATTTGACTTTCAGTCACATTAACAATTAGCATTTTTCTCCATGCTTCAGACATAAACAAAAAAAGATTACAATCAAACAGCGACAGTGTCTTTCTCACACATACGAACACTGACATTTTAGGAAGAGCTGAATGATAAAGATATGGTCTAAGTTTTATGAATGACTAAACAGAAAGTAAGAATTACTGGAGACACTTATATACTTATTTATGTGCTAAATGGCATAACGAACACTTCAAAGGAACAACACAGGCTCTAGCTGCCATTGAGTGTTTTCGCAGTAGTTGTCCTTCCCAACCCTGACATCATATAGAAACATTTTAATAATGGAGGAGAATAAATGTAAGAAGTGAGAACAGGCAAAAATAATAAGACTGTTACATTTATACAAACCAGCATCTACATCTGCCTAACAGTTCTGTAACATTTTATTCCTGTTGCAAGGAAAGAGTCATAAGGAACAGCAAATCAAATCCGAGAAAAGGCACACCATATAAAAAGTTAGGCCAAGAAAAGAAGAAAAGTAAAAGAAATGAAAACCGAATCAGAAAAAACAGTACAGACTACCATCCTTAGAAGGACTGTGAATGAACAAAGAGAATGATGATGCTTGCTAAGAGTACACTGCCTCCAACAGGATGCTTCGTATCTCCAGGAGAGACTACAAGCGATAATCACTCCCAAACTGGGGGAAAAAAAAAAAAAAAAAAAAAAAAAAAAAAAAAAAAAAAAAAAAATCCCATCCTAGAAACCACATCCACCACATTCCCTTTTCAAAGGAAATAATATCTAGAGCTAGCGCTGGGAAGATTGGACAACAGACTGTCTGAGAATACAAATGTGAAAACTTCCATTTCTGTACCTATGTGAACCAACACGACGTTACACCTAGCAGCACGCACCTCCACAATTTTGCTACTCAGCTGAGAGCTGCTAGAGGGCAGTTCCCTCCCCTTAAGATACACTGCTGGAATAGCCTTAAAAGTAAAAAAAAAAAAAAAAAAAAAAAAAAAAAAAAAAAAAAAAAAAAAAAGAGTATTTAATCTTTTATTCGCCGGGATTATGGGCCAAGCAATATATTAAGTCATGACAAAGCAATTTTAGGCACTAAATTAGCAATTATTCCTAAATCATGCTTATTGACTGTACTGTACTTTCCATGGAATAATTCATATGGGAAAGGAGAAAAAGTTCATGGAATTGTGAAGCATCATTAACATAATTAAATCATTACTCCATGAAAGAATTAATATCCAGCTATCAAAATGATGCATTCAAGAACTCTTGTGGAACAATGTACCTGACCAGTATGAAACCTGAATTAAAATTTTCCACACTCTGAATGCATACTCCACCTACTGAAGTACCAAAACCATCTCCTCTGTTATGCGTGGAACACAGTCCCTTCAGATGCATCTCAGCACACATTCTGGATCAAGTCCCACAGGCAACATAAGCAGAGAAAAGCCTAATTAATGACTCTCAGTAGAGTCTAGGTGACAACTAGGCATCAGTTTCATACTTTCAAGATGAAGATGTTGCTGGGAACACTCAAAATTAGAACATGCTTATGGTCTTGAATTCATATGGTCTTTAGAGAGTCTATAAAAGCCTCAAGGGGAAATGAGGTACTCACTTGTACCACTCCACACGTTCACGACTCTAGCAGCCTCATGTTCCCTCCCTCTACATCCTCATAGCAGCAGGTTTTGTTTGCCAAAACATTTGCATGTAATAATGAAGATCATGAGAATGATTTCAAGCCAAGCTATCACTAAGTATCATTAAACCATGAAATGGAATTAAGAAAATTTTGCTTTAGATATGTTTTGTGTTATTGTTGTAAAACATTTCTAAGGAAACTTTTTAAACAAAGCAAAAAAAAAAAAAAAAACGAGTCTTGCAATTATGTCCACATTTAACATCACCACACTTCTTGTTATCTTGGATTAATCAATTCATTTTATAATCAAATCCCAGGTCTGCAAGACAAGCATAAAACTCAAAAGAAAGAAAACATTCAGATAAATTACTTAATAGAAGTGTGACACTCATCATTACGATACATGAAAGATCTGTAACTAAAACTAGCAATTTAGGCTGGAGAAAAATTGTTGATCTACTAATTGCTAATCTGATTGATTATTACTGCGAGAGATTGCTTAAAAAAAAACAAAAAAAAATTAATCTGTTGCGCCATTTATCTTAAGTGTAATGCTCCATCTAGACAGACAAAACATGTGAAGTGTAATAAACCTATATGTCCTATTTAAGTTCCCTTAGATAATTCAACCAATCCCTCCCAACCAATCCTTAGAGACTAAGGAGGGAAAGGAAAAAAAAAAAAAGAGTAAAATTCCTCTTTTTGAATTTCTAAAAGTTAAAAGGCAAACATAATACACAATATGTAGGCAACGCTCGTGTCAGAACTTAGATACACTGAACTGAACTGCACGTAAGGAATCAACTGCTGTGAGTATACGCCTATCTGTAATTATTACCTTAACCACAATCAGAGTGTGCATACATTTTGGAGGAAAGGGAAAAAGAACATAATGACATTAGAACTACATGTGACTTTAAAAAAAACAGTTGACAGAAGTTTTATATTCTCCCTGGTTTCTTTAACAACACTGGTTACTAAAGAATGTACAATATCATTTTCAGTATCATTTATTTTGCACTATTGTGTAAATATTGTTATATAATTTGATGAAAGCCTCATTAGAGCTTCTCTCTTAAGTAATATATGCATGCCCGTGTTTTTTCCTATGCAAATACTGTACCTTTAAAAACCTTAAAGCTGATTTTTCAAAGCACTAAATAACTTAATTACAGGAAGTGATATGCAGATCCAGGACTTTGACTTCAACATCGCAAACCCACAGCATACATCTGTGTACCAAGCTTTCAGACTTCTTCCACACTTTCCTTTTTTCTTTATTTTAAACTTCTCCAGAATGAGGATGTATTTTAGAAATAAGTTTTTAAATCGCCTCCATGGAAAAACTCAAGTCAAGGGTGTTGGACCTGTATCATTCGGACACCAGCCTGCCCTACCACATTAACATCAGAGCGTGAAATTCTACCTCTTCTTTCCTTACTAACATAAATATTTGATGCTGCACAATAACAACGTCCAAATTTTAAAATACTACAACATTTAAATAACAGTAAACTTGCAGAAAACGACTAAGGAGTGCTCCTGGTATGTTTGTAACAGGTGTACGTGACAATGATAGTAGGCCCAAACTCACTGTGCAAAATCTGGGTTTTCAGTGAACAGGGCAGAACCACGCCTTGCACCCTAATAATGCACAAATTAATGCATTATCCTAACACAAGCAAAACCACACCAATACTACGCGGTATTAACAGAAATATTAAGAACTCAATACGTGTATTGAAGAATCAGTGATGGCTTTATTCGGCACACAGACTTGGAAACGAACACGGAACGCTGTTCAGTGGTTGCAGGAAAAGGTACAATTGATGATAAGATGCATTTAGCAGCTCAGTAAACATTTTTGGTCAAGCAACGCTCTCTTTAACGTTAATATGCAACGTCCCCAGCCGCGGCATTAAGAAAAATAATTGACAACAGTTCTCATCGTGAACGTGCATGGAACAAACACCCCTCTCCTCCCCCGCCTTAAACGCCGTGCAGCTCCGCCGGGAACCTGGACAGCGAGAAAGACTTTCCTTAAGCAGCGACAAAAGCCAAGGATTTAACAATTAACGCCCCATCCCCGGCCCCGATCCTCGCTCCGGCGCCGGTAGACCGAGGCCCCGACCCTCCTCCCCCGCCCCAGCAGCCCCGGGGCCTCCCCTTCCCACAATGGGCGAAGGCCCGAGGCCTCCTCCTCAGCCGGGGCCTTCCCTCCCTCCGCCGCCCGCACAGCTCCCGGCTCCGGGCCGCATCTCCCAGGCACGGCGACGGCCCAGCCGCGGCCTCCACTCCTCCCTCCCGCCCCGGGGCCCCGCTCTCCCTCCACGCGGGGAGGAGCCGCCGCTGCCGCTGCCGTCGCCTCCGCCTCCTCCTCCCGTCCCGGGCCCCGCTCCCTCCCCCGAGGCCCGGCCCGAGCGCGCGGTACCTTGTAAAAGGCCCCGTTGGAGCCGCGCACCTCCACCACCAGCTCCTCCATGTTGTGCGCGGCGGCGCGGTGCGGGAGGCCCAGGCTCGGCGCCTCGCCCTCTGCTTTTCTCTCCCTCTCTTTTTCCCGGAGTCGGAGGAAGAGGAGGCCAAGGTGTGTGTATGTGCGGTGTGCGTGTGCCGGGCGGGGGAGGGGAAGGGGAATCTCAGTTCACCGCGAGCCCGCGGGGGTGGGGCCGCGCGGGGCGGGGCGGGGCGGGGGGATGGGGGCGGCACTGCGGGCCGCTACGCGCCGCCGCCGTCGCAGCCGCTCGGCCTCGGCCTCCGGGAAATGAAAGCGAAACGGCCGCCGCCGGGCGGCGCGCGAGGAGCGGCGGCGAGAAGGCGCCCGCCTCGGCCGTAACCACTGAATCCCGTCACGTGACGGGCCGCGGCGGGGCGAGGAGCCGGCCCCAGCCGGCATGCGCCGCTCGCCTACCGCCTAACGGCCTGGCCGCGCGCCGCCCCGCCCCCCTCCCGCGAGCGCGTACTCGCGCGCACTCGTACACATCCGCAACGGCGGCGTCAAACCGCAACCGAGCCCAACCGACGCGAGCCTGCCGTCGTGCCACTGAGTGACGGCCCCGCTGGCCAATCGCGTTGCGTTTTGCCCCTGGCGTTCTGACGAATCAGAGGGGGGCAGAGCGGGGCGGGCGTTTCTTCGAAGTCACCCCGCGAGCGGGGGCGGAGCTCAGGGGCTGAGGGGGCGCGGGGCGGGGTGGGCGGCACGGCGGTATGAGGGGGTGCTGTCTGTGCTCGTGCCGCGGTGGTGATTACGGCCGAGAGGGCAGAATAATGTCCTTGCTGTGCTGGATCTTAATGAGCTTTGCACTGACTGATGCTCTGACGGCTGTGGCCTAAACAGTGCATGAGAGGCATAACGGGACATCAGCAACAGTTGATCTAGAGAGCCGATGTGCTGGTGCCTTCATGTGGGAGTGGGGCATTCTTCAACCAGCTCTGTGTATGGAAAAAAAATAAAGTTTGCCTGTTACTATAACTGTACCTGAGAACTTAGTGTGCATGGTCACTTAGTGTGTGAATTCCAACCGTTTTAAGTGTTCTGACAAGAAATTGGAGCACCCTGCATGCAGTTCACTACAGCTTGGTGGTGGTCTCTCTGAAGAAATGTGGCTGTGGCAAAGCTTTTGCAGCTGGGTGGTTAATGGAACAAACGCTGCCTGTACAGCCTGTCATCAGAGCTGCACTTTTCCACTAACTGCAGGGAATAAGATAAGACAAAATGATTCTATTGTTACCTTCAAAAATCACAATTGCAGTATATGACCATAGCTGTGATTTCTCTGAGTGTGTGGTGCTCTCGTTATGTATTTGACACTGTCTCCCACAGTACCATTGATGTCACTGATAAAGATGTTACAGTGCATCGGTCCCAAGACAGACTGCTGGGGGACGCCGCTCGTTACCGGCCTCCACCTGGACACAGAGCCATTGATCATCACCTTCTGTCTGCAGCCTTTCAACCAATTCCTTATCCACCGAATGGTCCACCCATCAAATCCACATCCCTCCAATTTGGAGATAAGGATGTGGTGGGAGACCGTGTCAAAGGCCTTGCTCAAGTCCAGGTAAATGACATTGGTCGCCTTGACTTTGTCCACCATCACTCCATCATAGAAGGCCACCAGATTGGTTAGTCATGACCTTCCCTTGTTGAAGCCGTGCTGGCTGTCTCAGATCTCACATTCATCCCTCATGTGAACAACCATGTCGTCCAGGAGGATCTGTTCCATGATCTTCCCAGGCACAGAGGTGAGACTCACCAGCCTGTAGTTACTTAGATCCTCCTTGCTCCTTTTTCATAAAGAGGAATGACATGACCCTTTTTCTAGTCACCTGGGACTTCTCCTGACAGCCATAACTTTTCAAATATCATGGAGAGCAGCTCGGCAACCACCTCAGCCAGCTCCTTCAGAACCCTGGGATGCATGTCATCCAGTCCCATAGACTTGTATGCATTCAGTCTCATGAGGCAGTCTCAGACTTGCTCTGCCCTTACAGTGTGTGTCTGGGGGGGGGAGGGATTTACTCCCCCAGTCTCCACTTAGATGAAAAATGCAAATTCATTTTTGCTTTTTCTCACTAGCAAATAAGGCTTCAGAAGCAAGATATCTACACTGTGACTACCAGGCTTAGAAGTGCCATGATTTTATGATTTTTGGTTATCGTTATTCCACAACATAACATCATGTAGTGCACTGGAAGTTAAAGAGTTAATGCCCCAGTTCTGGGTACCTGCCTGGAAGAGAAGAACTACATACCCCAGGGGGCTTTGCTTTCAGAGGGGAGATGTAACCCCTAGCAAGGTCAGCTGATACCCTTTTTTCCTTTGGCTCCCCTCACTGCTGCTCGTCCGACTGCGCATCTCACCTCAGCGGATGGTGAGGCCTTCAGTTCTCAGACACTCTTTCTCTCATTATATTTGATTCATTAGCTTCAATTCTAATTATATTGTATTATAGTGTGTTATCTTGCATTCCGATACCATATGTAGTAAATTAGTTTGTTTCTCCTCAGATTATTGCCACTGTTTTTAATTATTTGGGGTCCCCTGTTTCCTTTTTCCGGAATCTGCGGATCTCTCCACCCAGCTAGTCACGGAACTGGGCCGAACCAGCCCGTAAACCATTGACAAGAAGGAAATACAGAAGCCTGAATATCACTTCTATGACATGCTGAAAACCACTGTGCAGGGAAAAGTAAGTCATCAAGGATAGGCTCCTGTCTGAAATGATGTTTGCGTACAATCAGCAGATAGTAATTTGAAAGATAAATTAAAATCTCTGTTAATCTCAAAAACACTGAAGTGCAAAATGGTTGTGTAAATAAGAATTGGATAAAATTCCATTAAGAGACTTTACCAGACTTTACCTTGTACAAAAGCAAGTGTAGAGTCTTGCATCTAGGGAGGAATAATTGCATGCAGCAGTACAGGATGGGGAATGACCTGCTGGAGAGGAGCTCTGCAGAGAGCGACCTGGGTGTCCTGGTGGACGACAGGTTGGCCATGAGCCAGCAGTGTGCCCTCGTGGCCAAAAAGGCCAATGGCATTCTGGGGTGCATTAAAAAGAGCGTGTCCAGCAGGTCGAGGGAGCTGGTCCTCCCCCTCTGCTCTGCCCTGGTAAGGCCTCATCTGGAGTACTGTGTCCAGTTCTGGGCTCCCCAGTACAAAAAAAGACAGGAATCTTTTGGAAAGAGTCCAGCAGAGGGCCACAAAGATGGTGAAGGGCCTGGAGCATCTCCCCTATGAAAAAAGGCTAAGTGAACTGGGTCTGTTCAGCCTTGAGAAAAGAAGACTGAGAGGGGACCTGATCCAAGTCTAAGGTGTGGGGGGCAGAGTGGTGAGGCCAGACTTTTCAGCAGTGTGTGGAGACAGGACAAGAGGAAACAGCCAGAAACTGCAGCAGGTCTGTAGATCCCCAGATCCTCATTACAACCCTTCTTCTAGCTGGGACTCCCATTTACAAGCCTCCAATTCTACGTGATGTCTCTGAGTGACCAGGAATACTGATAGATGGTGGAAAGTGGCTTGGGTACTACCTTCGCCAGATCCCCTAGCACCGGGGATCCATGGACTTGCATCAGTCCAAATGTGGGGTAGTAGGTCTTTAACTGTTTCCATTTAAATCATGAGGGGTTTATTCTGCTCGCCATCCAAGACTTCCATGTCAAGGGGTAGAGCACCCTGAGGATAACTGGTCTGACTTTTAAAGACACATGTAAAAAAGGCATTGAGAAACTCAGCCTTTTCCTTATCCTAAGTGATCATGTTCTCTGCTGCATCTAGTAACATATAAAAATTCTCCTTAGACCTCCTCTTTATATGATTGTAGAAATGTTTCTAGTTCCCTTTTACCCCAGTGGCTTACTTGTGTTCAAGCTGGGCATTTGCCTTTCTAGTTTTCTCCCTACATATCCATACTGCTCTTTTTGTACTCTCCCTGAGTTGCCCATCCTTTCTTCCATCGGAAATAAACTCTCTTTTTCTCCTGGAGCCTCAGAAATAGTTCCCTATTCATCCACGCTGGTCTTCTTCCATGCTCACTCATAGAATCGCAGAATCACAGAATCGTAGGGGTTGGAATGGACCTCCAGAGATCATCGAGTCTAACCCCCTGCCAAAGCAGGTTCCCTACACCAGGTCACACAAATAGGCGTCCAGGCGTCTTGAACATCTCCAGAGAAGGAGACTCCACAAGCTCCCTGGGCAGCCTGTTCCAGTGCTCCGTCACCTCACCTAAAGAAGTTCTTGCGCACATTTGTGCAGAACTTCCTATGCTGCAGTTTCTGGCCATTTCCCCTCGTCCTGTCTCCACACACTGCTGAAAACAGTCTGGCCTCACCACTCTGCCCCCCACACCTTAGATACTTATAGACTTGGATCAGGTCCCCTCTCAGTCGTCTTTTCTCAAGGCTAAACAGACCCAGTTCACTTAGCCTTTCTTCATAGGGGAGATGCTCCAGGCCCTTCACCATCTTTGTGGCCCTCCGCTGGACTCTTTCCAAGAGATCCCTGTCTTTTTTGTACTGGGGAGCCCAGAACTGGACACAGTACTCCAGATGAGGCCTTACCAGGGCAGAGCAGAGGGGGAGGACCAGCTCCCTCGATCTGCTGGACACGCTCTTTTTAATGTACCCCTTTTTGGCCACGAGGGCACACTGCTGGCTCATGGCCAACCTGTCGTCCACCAGGACACCCAGGTCGCTCTCTGCAGAGCTCCTCTCCAGCAGGTCATTCCCCATCCTGTACTGCTGCATGCAATTATTCCTCCCTAGATGCAAGACTCTACACTTGCTTTTGTTAAACCTCATCTGGTTAAACCTCATCTGATGGCATAGGAAGACAGCTTGCTCCTGTGCCTCCAAGACTTCTTTCTTGTGAAGCAACCAGCCTTCCTGGCCCCCTCTACCCTTCAGTACTGAGTCCCAAGGGACTGTCCCTTCCAGGGTCCTGAATAGTTAAAAGTTCACCATCCGGAAGTCCAAGGTAGCAGTTTTGCTGCCCCCTATCCTCTTGGCTTCACCAATAATAGAGAACACTTACCATTTTGTAGTCACTCTGTCCAGGATGGAGCTCTCGACCTCCATCCACAACTTCAACCAGTCCTTTTCTGTGAACAGCAAGTCTAGTGAAACATCTCTCCTGGTAGGCTCTTTTATGAGCTGCATCAGGAACTAGTCTTCCACACTTTCTAGAAACCTCCTAGACTGCTTCTTCTGCACTTTATCATATTTCCCTTATATATTAAGGAAGTTGAAGTTTCCCATGAGAACAAGAACTGGTGATAAAGCAACTTCTACCAGCTGCTAGTAGAATGCCTCATCCATCACCTCCAACTGGTTAGGTAGTCTGTAACAGAAACCTTCCAGAATGTCAGCTTTCTTGGCCTTCCCCCTGATCCTTACCCATAGAGTTTCAACCTTATCATTCACAGTCCTGAGCTCAACAACATCAAAACACTCTAACAGAGAGAGTCACACCACTGTCCCTGCTTCCTTGACTATCACTTCTGAAGAGCTTATAATATCCATTCCAGCATGCCAGTCATGGGAGTGATCCCATTACGTCTCACTAATGGCAACAAAGCAGTAGTTACCTGCCATATGATGGCTTCCAGCTCTTCCTGTTTGTTGCCCTTGTAATGTGCATTGGTGTAAATGCTCTTCAGCTGACCCCTTGCCTCACCCCCAATCCTGTCATCATTCCCTGAGGCTCATCTCTAGCAAGCCTGGTTTTATCCCCTTCCCCCTTCATATCCAGTTTAAAACCCACTCAACAAATCTTGCCAACTCCTGGGCTACGATCCATTTCTCCCTTCAGGGTTAGGTGAGACCTGTCTGCAGCCATTTGCCCAGATGGCAAGTAAACCACCCCATGGTTAAAAAAACAAAATTCCTGCAATTGCACTAGCCTTTCAGCTGTGTATTTATGAGCTGGGTTTTCTTGCTCCTTTCGGTATGCCTTCCTGACACTGAGGGGACAGAGGAAAACACCATCTGTACTCCTGCTCCATCAACTAACTGCCCCAGTATCCTGAAGTTTCTTCTGATAGTTCTTAGACCTTTCTCAATGTCTTCATTGCTGCCAGCCTGAACTATTAGTAAGGGATAATAATCAGAGGGGCAAATCAGACTAGGAAGTTTTCTAGGAATATCCCTAAGCCAAGCCCTGGATAGGCAGCATGCTTCCCCATGGGTAGGATCTGACCAACATGTATGGCCCTCTATTCCCCTCAGAAGGGACTCAGCTACGACAACTGCCCTTCTTTCTGTGGGACAAAGAAAGTTATTACCTTGCTAATAAGTAAACAAGCACAGCAATAACTTGAGCCAGACATAAATGCAACATCTTTCCTTCTTGGGGGAGGCAGTCTTGAGGCATGGAATCAACCTCCTCACCCTAGGCAACCTCTTTGGTGGACCTTCTACCACATCCTTAGTCACCTCTCTCTCACATTCCAGCACCTCAAACTTATTGTATCGCAGCATCTAGGGATCCAAAGTAAGTTGGGATGGGAGTTGCCTGTGACAGGACAGAGGGTCCACCACTGTCTGAGGGTACCACCCCAGTATCTTTCTATCAAGTTTGATGGGGAGTTACTCCACTAGTCTTGTCTCCTGCTCATGCTCTCTGATGCTTCTTAAGTTCTCCACTTCCTCCTTGTGCTTCGTCACCATACTGAGCAGATCTACCTGGTCATACTTCACACAGGTGGAATCCCTGCTGCCCTTCACTGGTAGCAACAGGCTACTGATTAAACTGAATATATTGCATGACTTTTCTCAGTTTATAGCAGAAGTGATGTTGGGCAGAAATAGATCTATATTTCAAGGGCTGCATATGCTAGTACATTTATATGGCCTTAACATTATTTGTATTGACCTTGATGGTGACTGCTGTGGAAGTACTGTAAAAAATGTCATAATCTTGCAGACTGAGATATTTAACTCCCTATTACAAGCATATATATCTTAAAAGATTTCTATTTTCCACTACATTGCTACAGAAAACAATGCTATAATCTTATCCCGTGGCAGCAGGTGAATACAGGGGGTGTAGAGGAGTTGGGGGAAACAAATTAAGTGATCAGACTATAATCATGGTCTTTCTTTCTTCTTTTCTGTTTTGCTTTCAGCTATTGTAGATAACATTTTCGTTCTCAATAGTTTACATTTTTACCTTTATTAGCTTGAACAGTCTTTGACATATCATATATATGCTTATATTCTGGATATATTTGATATATGTATTTAATGTGATTTTCATAAATAATTTAACATTAACTTGCTTTTTTATAACTTCACAAGCTCCAGAAAATAATGTTTGAAGACATAACTCAAAGATTTTCTAAACACCAAAAGGAATTAAAGTGCAGTAATTGTCTTTACCACCACAAGAGGTCCCCCCAAGACAATTTGTCTTGAAGTGAGAACATGAGGTGATGAAAATTTGTCTTCAGAATATTGATGTCCCATGTGTTTTATTAAGTTTTAAGATGAGTTGAACATTTCACTGAAGTTTTGAAAGAAAACATGATCTTAGTTTTTTTAATACTGACTACAGACTAGCTTAGGACCAGTAACTTTATTTGAACCTAATTAGACATTATACATACACATTGCCTTTTGTTATAATTTATATTAATAGTGAATTTAAACAATCATTAAGAAAGATTATTATTGTAAATGTAATTTAATTTTGACAACTGTCCTGTAAACTATCATCTACATTGTTCTTCCATTAATTTCATCTACTCAGGAGGTTATGAAACACGTAATATATGCACTGAATCCTGAAGCTCCCTTGTGAACTCTTGAACTAGATTATATCTATTCTGCTATTGGTCCTGTCCCTGTCAGCTCAGAGTTCTTATTCATTTTCACAGCTTTCAAAAAAAAATCTTATGCACTGAAAGTTGAGAGTGAGGTTGTGCTCTCATAGATTATAATGAAAAGTCAACTAGCTGTTCTCATTCTACAGGAAAGATATAGATGCTGCACTCTTCAAAAAACTCTGATAATTTATTTCTGAACTAAATAAAATGAGATTTTCAGCAAAACCATTATGATATTAAATGGAAGGCTGCTAAAAGAGCATCCCTTCTAATTTAATAACAACAACAACAACAGCAACAAAGGTATATCAAACAAAAAATGAAAATAAAAAATTATCTGAAACATTCAAACTACCTTTTTATGAAAAGGAAAAAGCACTCTATCTTTACAAAACAACAGAAAAATTAAAGTTTAGAAAAACAGTCAGTTCAGTATTCAGAAAATTTGAAATCAGGACACTTCGGTGAGTAAGTGTATGTGTAAAACAATAACCCACTAGAATTGCCTAATTTTAACTACAGAAGAGGTAGATCTCTAATATGAAGAGTATAAGGGTATAAAACCAAGGCCTTTGCCTTATAGATAAATAAGAACAGGACATTTCCCCATTACTTTTTAGGAAAAAAAAAAGGAAGTGCAAATAGATTATAATGTATGTACTATGGGAAGTACTAGACAGAGAGGAAGCAGAAGTACTGCTAGACTTAATTTAACAAAAAACATTTCCTGCATGAATTGTGGTATCTTGTACCAGGCTTGAACAAAGGCAGGAGTTGAGCAAGTTGCTAATCTGGCCAAAGCACCTGATAGATATGGAGATGTGCAGTCTAATATCACCTACACTCGGTGACTGCAGCGACCGAGAGAGGCCTGAGGCAGAGGCCTGGCAGGCTGTTGTTTTGGTAAGGTCAGAAGTGCAACAGGGGGCACCAAATGTTAGCCTTAACCCAACCGCCTCTAATTAACACCACTGTAAGTAAGTCTTGCTGAAATGCCTATCAGCATAAGACACATGACTCAGTCCCCCCAAATCAAGACTATAAATCTGCCTTTCTGCCACCAGTATGCTGTTTGGAGACACTCCATTGGCTTGGGTGTGTTGATGGATCTCACTCATCCTCCTTTCCTGGTTAGCAGGGACTCCCTTTTCAGTAAGAAATTGTGCCTCAGTTATTTTGTGGATGATAATTTTTATTTTGTAGGCAAATTGTTAATTAATTACTGACTAGCCTTAAGATATATCGCGTGGTGTGGTTGGTGCATTTATCAGTCGCAATAACACATCCATTGTGTGTCACCTCAATGAACAACCTATTTCTAACTTTGTGAAACTGTTTCAGTGCAAGTCCTTGAGAGGTCTCCAAGAGGGTAATGTATCTGGTAAGTATCCGTACAGGTAATCCCTTAGATGTATATTTTACCAAGTCAATTTAGCTAAGTTTGAGTTTAGCAGCACCCAGACTTCTCTGAGAAATTTAGAAAGAAATGGGGTCCTTTCTGAACCTTGTGACTTGACAGGAAGGCTTCCCCTTCTAGCCACATATCAAGATTCTTACACTTAATGTGACAGAGATTTAAAGCCATGCACACAACATAGTGTATGAGTGTGTTTTGTTCACAGAGTGAGAATTCTAGGAGTCACTTGTCATACTGCCAACATGGACAGTGGGATCAAGTGCAACCTCAGCATGTTTGCAGATGACTCCAAGCTGAGTGGTGCAGTTGACACACACTAGAGGGAAGGGACACCATCCAGAGGGACCTGGACAGTCTTGAGATGTGGGCCCAAGCCAACTTTATGAAGTTCAACAAGGCCAAGTGCAAAGTCCTGTACCTAGGTTGGGGCAATCCCAAACACAGATGCAGGTTGGACAGAGAATGGCTTGAGAGCAGGCCTGAGTAGAAGGATTTAGGGGTATCGGTTGATGAAAAATTCAACATGAGCTGGCAATGTGCACTCGCAGCTCAGAAGGCCAACCATATCCTGGGTTGCATCAAGAGAAGCATGACCAGCAGGCTGAGGGAGGTGATTCCACCCTTCTACTCTGCTCTTGGGAGACTGCACTTGGAACACTGCGTTCAGTTCTGGGGCTTCTAACACAAAAATGACATGGAACTGTTGGAGCAGGTCCAGAGGAGGGCCATGAAGTTGATCAGAAGGCTGGAGCATCATTTTTCCTTTTGTACTTACAACAATTTTCAGAAGAGATGGGGAAAATGAAGTGTAAATTTATTTTAAGTGCTCTCTAAATCTTTTGGAACAATGACACAGCTCAATCTGGGAGTAATATTTAAGCATGGATAATATTTCAATGAGTAACAGACATGGATATCATATCCATGTAGACATGTAGAGATGATGTGCCTCTGCACATATTACTGTTTTTCTATTAGTTGCCTGAAAGCCTTGGCTACTTAGCACTGCCTAGACTGCTTGCAAAGTGCCAGCTTGGGTTGGTGGCATGCAAAAAATCATCATTAGAAATCACAAGCTGTTTTTTCACTTTATCACAAGCCAAACTACTGCGCAAATACTGATGAAGGGGTTGAGTGTACCCTCAGTAAGTTTGGATGACTGTGAAGAGGAAAGGGACCTGGGGGTGTTGGTTGATGCTCGGCTGAACATGAGCTGACAGTGTGCCCAGGTAGCCAAGAGGGCAAACGGCATCCTGGCCTGCATTAGAAATGGTGTGGCCAGCAGGAGCCGAGAAGTGATTGTCCTCCTATACTCAGCACTGGTGAGGATGCACTTGAATATTGTGTTCAGTTTTGGGCCCCTCACTACAAAAAAAGACATTGAGGCCCTAGAGTGTGTCCAGAGAAGGGCAATAAAACTGGTGAGGGGTCTGGAGCACAAGTCTTGTGAGGAACGGCTGAGGGAGCTGAAATTGTTCAGTCTGGAGAAGAGGAGGCTCAGGGGAGACCTCACTGAACTCTATAACTACCTGAAGGGAGGTTGTGATGAGGAGGGGTTTGGCCTCTTCTCCCAGGCAACAAACAGGACCCGGGGAAATGGCCACAAGTTGTATCAGAGGAGGTTTAGGTTGGACACGAGGAAGAACTTTTTCTCTCAGTGGTCAGGCACTGGAATGGCTGCCCAGAGAGGTGGTGGGGTCACCGTCCCTGGCAGTGTTCAAGAGGCATCTGGATGAGGAGCTGCGAGATGTGGTTTAGTGCTTGTGGTAGCAGTGGTAATGGGAGGATGGTTGGACTAGATGATCTTATAGGTCGTTTCCAACCTCGTGATTCTGTTATTCCATGATTCTATGAATGGAAACTAGTAACAGTCTTGAGAAAACATTCAGGAAAATACTCAAACCACAGTTTAGTGGGTTTTTTTTGCTTGTTTGGTTCGTTGGTTTTCCAATTTATTTTTAGAATCTGAATCTATATAAATAGAAGGAAATTAATATGGTATACTTCTATTGCTCTTGCTAGTGACATATATGTTAATAAAAAATAAGTGCCCTGAAAATTTTACTTTACTTGATCTATGTCAAATTAATCACAATTAACATTTTATGGAAGCTTAATAAATATAATAATGTGTCTATCAAAACAGGAAGCTTTTTTCCTGATCTTAGTGACAGTAAGAAAATAATAGGTACTCTTACTAAACTCTCTAGTTTAGAGAGAGTTAGTTAGTTACTGCACAGGTAATCAGTATCAGATGGTTTTCTGGGAAATTTGTATTGTTACATTGTTTTGATATCTCTTAGAATTACTTTCTTGACCAGTAAGTCTTGTACAAAGATAAAAAGAAGGGTGTTGTGAGCTTGCAGTTTTTGTTTTTTGGTCAGTACCGTAACAGAACAGCTTATGTTTGATCCTTTTTTTTTTTTTTCTTTTTTTTTCTTTTCCCCTGCATCACGCCATTGTTTCAGATAAACCATAGTGTGAAAACACTGCTTTTTCTATAATGGTGTGTAAGGCTGTCATTATCTAGTGATTATTCTATTTATTTTTCTTTTTCCCTAAAATAAGGCATGAGCCTCCTAATCTTTCATTCACATGAAACCAAACAGTTGCAATTTTTTCAGAAGCAGTACTGAAGATATTTTGTCCCCTTTAATTGGCTGTGGGTGGTTGATGGTTGGAGGGTTTTTTTAAAGTCAGATTAATTGGTCATTTTCTACTGGGAGCTTTTAAAGCAGAGGTTAAATATAGGAAGATTTTGTCCCTGTTAGGTCTAAGAGAGATAAAACAGAATTTTTTTTTCCAATAGAGTTTGGCTCCCGAACCAGAGGCTATAGTAATAACAATAAATGGGACATTTCTTGATCATTATCTGTAGGAAATATAATAAAACAGCTACGAGAGGAAATGTATTTTGAATTATCTTGTTGAAAATAATATTCAGTAAATGTTAGACATTAGAAACAATAACATCTTGTTTCCTGTAAGTGCTTTGCCTCAGTCTTCACTGATGGTCAAGCTCCTCATGTCTGCCAGGATCCTGAACCTCTAGGTGTGAATGAGAGGAATGGATTCTGTCCCACTGTAACAGTGGAACAAGTCTGAGACCTCCTCATGAAACTGAATGTATATAAGTCCAAGGGGCCGGATGATATCCATCCTAGGGCTCTGAAAGAGATGGCTGATGTGGTTGCCAAGCAGCTCTCCATTGTATTTGAAAAATCATCGCTGTCTGTTGAAATCTCTGGTGACTGGAAAAGGGAAACATTACTCCAATTTTTAAGAAAGGGAGAAAGGAAGACCTGGGGAACTACAGGCCAGTGAGCTTCACCTCTGTGCCTGGGAAGATCATGGAGCAGATCATCCTGGAAGCTACGTTAAGGCCAATACGATACAAAAAGGTGATTCGAAATAGCCAGCATGGCTTCACCAAGGGCAGATCTTGCCTGACCAATCGGGTGGCCTTCTACGATGGAGTGATGGTTTTGGTGGATGGGGAAAGGGCGATAGATGTCATCTATCTGGATTTTGGTAAAGCCTTTTACATGATCCCTCACCACATCCTTCTCTCTAAGTTGGAGAGGTGTAGATTTGAAGGATAGACTGTTCAACGGATTAAGAATTCTTTGGCTGGTCACAGCCAAAGGGTTGTAATCAACTATTCTATGTTTGGGTGGAGGCCGGTCACAAGCGGTATCCCCCAGGGGTTGGTCTTGGGACTGGTGCTCTTCAACAGTGACATAGATGGTGGAATCAAGTGCACTCTCAGCAACTTTGCAAATGACATCAAGCTGAGTGGTGCAGTAGATACTGGAAGGAAGGGAAGCCATTCAGAGGGACCTGGAGAGGCTGAAGAAGCAGGCTCATGGGAACCTAATGAGGTTCAACAGCACCAACTGCAAGGTGTTGCACTTGGACCAGAGCAATCCCAGGTATTTATACAGAACTGCAGAGAAGGACTTGGGGGTCCTGGTGGACAAGAAGCTGGACATGAGCCAGCAGTGTGCGCTTGCAGCCTGGAAGGCCAACTGTGATCTGGGCTGCATTAAAAAAGGGGTGGCCAGCAGAGAGAGGGAGGTGATTGTCCCCCTCTGCTCGGCTCTTGTGAGGCCCCATCTGCAGCACTGCGTCCAGGCCTGGGGCTCCCAGCACAGGAAGGACGTGGAGCTCTTGGAGCGGGTCCAGAGGAGGCACTGAGATGGTCAGAGGGCTGGAGCAGCTCATCTGTGAGGAAAGGTTGAACATGGCTTGTTTAGAAGAGAAGGCTCCAGGGAGATCTCATTGTGGCCTTCCAGTACTTCAAGAGAGCACTTAAACAGGAGGGGCAATGATGTATATACAAGGGTGGATAGTGATAGAACAAGAGGGAATGGTTCTAAACTGAGACAGGAGAAATTTAAGTTAGATATTAGGAGGAAGTTTTTCACTCAGAGGGTGGTGACACACTGGAACAGGTTGCCCAAGGACGCTGTGGATGCCCCATCCCTGGAGGCATTCAAGGCCAGGCTGGATGTGGCTGGGCAGCCTGGTCTGGTGGTTGCTGATCCTGCACATAGTAGGAGGGTGGAAACTAGATGAGGTCCTTTTCAACCCAGGCCATTCTGTGATTCTATGATTCTACGATTCAAGTTATCGTAGAGAATGATAAGATCTCCCCTGTGCCTTGTCATTCTAGCATCTTTCTGCCACCGCTCCACTGCTACAGTGACAAGGAACAAAAGGTCATGAATGTTTTTTGCTGTTGGCTTGCAATGATTATGTGGAAGAAAACTTGGCACCTCCTCAATCTTTAATTATTTGTTTCTTTTTCCTTGTTTGCACCGTATCAGGTGAAAAAAAAATTGCACTGAATGATTATGAACTAGATGCAAATAATTCCTTAAAAAGAAAAAAAAAGTTTTCTGAAAAATGACCTCTGAACAAATGAATACAAACTGGTATTGCACACTATCTTTTCTGGTACTTTTTCATTGAGGTTTGCTCTTACTGTGTTTACTGCATTGGAAAGAGGTAAGAGTTGTGAGAAACACGTTCAAGATAAAAATTTCTAATCAGGCAAAAATCTCTGTGAAGAGCAGTTTATTCATTACTGCAATAATGAGCACACAGCCCCTACTGACAAAGGAGAAATCGCATACCTGATCAGTGAAATCCATTCCCGTATATGCCCTGGGTATCTGACGCAGGTAAAGCCTCTCCTGGCACTCACTGGTTGAGCATTTCAGGCTCACCATCTTCCTATGCTGTTCCTACCTTACATTTCCATACAATGTCTGTCACCAACCCATTGATTTTAGGTATGTTCTGTACCTTTTATGGTGATAGGAAGACAATATTTTCAACAATTAGCACACTTGTTCTGTCCTGTACCAGACTCTCCCCTACCCTATATAATTACCTTACACAGAGCCTGTGCCAATTCTATCCCAGTTGGAACACCCCAGTCTCAACTTTACTCTGTTCAGCAGCTTTCTTTGTTGAAAAACAACTTATCTTACACTACATACAGAAATACTGGAAATTTCTTCTGCAAAAACACAATCTACCTCTCACAGAGTGAGAGCTTACTTTGACATGGTACATTTACATAGTAGTAGGTCTGTTGTTGCTTTAAATCATTAGCAATATGGGTAGGCAAAATCATTTTAGAGAAAGAGTGTAAAGCATAATGAATGTAAGCTATCTGCTTTCGTCTTTTATCAAATTTATGCCGTAATTTGAAAAGTACTTCTTAGTCTGAGTAAGACCATTAAGTTAAGCAGGCAGTGGGAGGGGGTGGAGGGAAAGAAAGGATATGCCAAGGGAGGCAGCTGATAGAAAATACATTTATCACCTCTTGCAGTTCTAGAACATAAAATATTTCATAGAGCAAGGCATGCAATAGGGTTTGAGGCAGAGTGTGGTATCTGTGGAAATAACTGACAAGAGGCAGGTTATTTAATCAGAAGATAAACTACAATCTGACTTACTGATTTCTACATAGATGTCATCATTTGCTAAGACAGTATTCAATGTTTTCAGAATTGAAGGACATGAGCAGAGAAACATGTATAGGTTAATGTCTTCGTCTTAAAGATTGTAACCAATACTGAAGTCAAGTTTGAGCCCTGTGGAAGTAAAGTTTTCAGGTGCTCTCATCACCTCTAGTTCCTTCTTCATATAATTTTTAGTGGCTTTTCAAAGATAACACTACAGGCATGTTAATTTGAGTAGTCCAAAACTGTAGCCTCTTTTGAGAGTAATAGAGAATTTCTTACAGGAAACCCTGGAAAACCACTGGAAAATGAGGCCTAGAATTCATCTACATTTTACCGTGTAGCTGTGAAAGCTTTTACCCTGTACTAGAGATGTAGAACTTCATGTTTGTGTGGAATCAAATTACAGCTATATGAGGAGTTAGAGCTCCTCAGCTCATATATAGTAGGTAAAATGCACGTGCAGTAAGCATGCTAATTCATTCTTCCAAAATAAACTGATTTTTTTATGATGTAATTGAAGCTGCATCTAAAAGCAGGTTTAACATAGAACAGACATTGAGTACTGCAGATTGCAGGTACCAAAGTACCAACATAGCAGGTGGCAAGACTGACAGTAAAACTGGATTTGTTGCTGAATTATGCTGTACATTTGAAGTCAGTGAGTGGCATAACATATTAAGAAGTGTATTGGATATTCTGTTCATGAAGACAGAGTTTAAAAATAACAGGATGGATCACCAGCATTTTTTCTTGAACTGAGTGGCATATTTTGATTCTTTTTTTTTCTGTACACAGAAGATAAAAATCCGATTAAAGAGTTCCTGCTGACCTGTAATGCAGAGATGTTTCAGATATTAAATGTCTTGCTTATCTGCAAATCCAAAATCTGTGGTACTACATGAAATGCTGAACATGTCCTAGAAGGCAGAAAGTAAATAAAAGTGTATTCAGAAGAATAAGATTAAAGAGGGCCTATTCCACTATATGAAATAAAATCCATCTTTATTTTCCAAAGTGATAGGGATGGAGTGGGCTCTTGGGTATGTCCAGGCTTTATGTCCATGTTTTTTGCATGCAAGTTGCATATCATCTTGAAATTTTTGCTGAGTTTTAGTCTCCTCCAAGGAGAGAAAGAGAAAGGTATTAATTTCAAGCTTTTTTTATTGCCTCTCAGTGAAGGGCTGGGTTACTATTGAGAAGAACTCCTTCCTGATTCCCTCCCTAATACTAGCTGCCTTTGGTATTCAGACACCCTTAGAAATTAGAAAGACTTTTTTCAAAACAGCACAAATCCTTATATTCAGTACAACAGGTACTGAATTTACACGAATTGTAATCTTTTCCTAACAAATGTGACTACATGCAAAGATGTGTGGAGAGAGCATCCCAAGTGGTTGTACTGTTTTTCTCATTTGTTGCAAATATCTCTACTCTGTCCCAAAGCCATTATATCTCACAGCAAATCGATTTTATATAAATGCATTCCAGAAGCAAGTAGCTGTTTCTATGTACTTTGTCTCCCCAATTTTAAATTCTGTCAGTTCAAAATTGAACCTCATGGGGGTGCTATTCCACTTGAAATAAATTGCATTGCATTACATTACACTGAAACGCCCTGACTGAACAGAATAATATAGAGACGTGTTTGAATTTTCTTTTCCTTCCCCTCATCCTTACAGCATACTCTGATCCTTTGTTTCACACAGGATCCTAAGAGTTACTCTACAACTGAGTTTCTTTCCTGACAAAGAAATCTTCAAACACAAAATCTGTGCTTAGGAAAAATACTTCCTTGGGTGAAATAGAAAAAAAACACATTCTGCAAGACTGCAAAAAGCAGTCTTTCTAAATCATTTGAGTATAAATAGATTTAAAGAGATTTCTAAGAGATTAATAAAATTACAATTTTTTTTTGCTTCTATCATGTCACTAGTGCTTTCTTTACATTCTCCCTCAACAAGAAGGGCTGCTGGTTTCAACCCACTACTGTGACTACTATTAAATAACTAACTCAAACCAACAGAGTAAAAACCTGAAGAAATTCCTCAGGTTCATCAAGAAAAAGAAAAAATACAAATAGGGAGAAAGGAAAGCCTACAGCTCCAAGGATGTGCTAAGACTTGTATTGGCAACGGAAAATACAAGAAGTACAAACAGTCAGAATTAATAAGCAGATTTTAGAATCAGTGAAGAAACATTGTTGGATTCTAAGTTGGATTCTAAGTAAAACCCAGTGGAATCTGGAAAACTTTTAATGCAGAACTGAGTCCCTAAACTCACATCTGCCTGAATCAGTTAGTCAGGGAATGCATCATGCTGCCGGTTTGGTATAACATCTCATCTTAAAGCAGAAAAGCCACACGTGAGCAGATAGCATATCTACAGGTCAGGTTTCTGTGCTTCTTTATTTCTCTCAGCATCTGCTTCAGAGGTCTGTACACATTAAACCATTGTCAGTGAATTTCAAAGCACACTCAAGAAACTACTTAGGATGAAATATTAATATTTTTGAAAATACTGTCTGCCATAAATGTCTTTCTCTAGCAGAAGCAAAACTTCAATTATTAAACTGCTAAAGCTCTTATTGCAGTACTGGTTCAGCACCAAGAGCCCTGTTTCCTAGAGAACACTGTTGATGGCTTCCCACAGAACAGACAGGTTGAAGGACAAGGGCAGGGGTCAGGAAGGAGTCCCGAACAAGATGGCAGTAATGCTTACAGGAACAGCAATTGTGGCAAAGACCTCTGTTTATAGCTCGTTTTAATGACTTGCAGTTTTAATCCTTCCTTTCTGACAGTTAAAATTGATTGCAGGTATAATTACAGAATTCAAACTAAGAAAAAAAGTGAGATTATGCAAAATTAGTTTCAAGGTTCAAACATTCATGCAAATTCATTATACTTATTTTTGGTTCTATCTAGGGTTTCTTCCAGACTTTTTCCCTAATATTATCCTCTAATTTAGATTTGTTTTTAAATGAAAAAAATACAAAACAAACAAACAAACAAAAACAACCCCACTTGTTTTGTAATGAAAGATTTCATTTGGAAAATATAAGTAAAGCAATTTAAGGTTTTCAAATGAACCATTTTGAAAATATGATATCAACAAACTGGAAAATACTTTATTCTATTTTTCAGGCAGAATTATTAACTGAGTTTAATTGAAATTCCTAAATAAATTAAAGTTCCCAAGACCTAGTATCATGGTATCATAAAGTATTGCAAGTTGGAAAGGACCCGGAAGTCACATAATCCAACTTTTTGCTGGAGTGGGGTCAGTTATGGGGCCAGACAGTATTGCTGAGAGCAAAGTGAATTGACGCACACCTGAGATCATGTTGTTCAATTTCAATAAATGTACAGTTTGTGAAGAAAAAAAAAAATAAGAATTAATCAACATTGCTGATGGCATTGAGTTTTGAATACAAATTAATAAAACAGATGTGTTAAGTAGAGTATCTGTAGACTATGATTTTATCATCTGTAGTATATGATGTGTAGTGATTCACATATACTGACAAGTCTTATTAGTTTCCTAACCACCAATATATTGCTGGGAGATGTGTACATGTACTTATACTTTCACTTCTATTTCATATTTAATGGAAACAGACAAGCAACCAACAGACTACAAATGAGGTGTTATCTTTCTCAACAGACACGTACAATGATTGTGTGCACAGCAAGTGATTGCACAATAAAATACTGATTGAGGTGAAAATAAAATAATCACATTAGCCAATTTGGAGTTTCAAAAGACCTTTCTCTCGGAGGAGTGATGACCCCAACTCACAGATGTGGCTGCCCAATTGAGGCTTAACGGCATAGATGACATTTTGATGCTTAATTTTGAAAGCTAGTACAGAGTAAGCTGAGAAGCAGCTATGGGAAAAAAATAGGCAATCATAACTGTCCTGGATCAAACCTGGAAAATAGTAAGATGACTAAACAAGACTTAAATGAAAGAGTTAGAGCAGGGACTTGAAATGTTTGAGGGATATATGGAACAAATATCTGAAATGGGATACAGCCTGGTGTATCCAGAGGAAGCCTTTGAGTTTCACAGCTTAACCTGTGAATTGATAGAGGCAGCAAAGCAAGTCCAACCCCACCGAGAGCCCTCCAATTATTTCTGCTCTGTGCAGGTCTGATCTGTAAACAAAAACCCAGGTAGTCAGCACAGTACAAATTATATTTGCTCTTTTCCCAGCAAATAGGAGGTGATTTAAACATTCAATCGAAGTTGCATTATTTAGGTTAAAAAGCAGTTTGGGTTTAAGGAGGAATTACCTATTCTCTTCTAGGCACATGCCTCCTCAGACTTTAAACTTTCTGGATTTTCTGTGCTTGTTGCAACTCTCTGAAATTTACTTCAATGGGAGAAAACTTTCTTGTTTTGTTAAGTGCTCTACAAGACCTACTCACTGGACAATGTTTGCTACTTTTACTGTGCATCAGCTGATTTCTCAAAAAGTGTACTAAAAAAACAAGCACCATTGGAAGAACAAATAATTTACGAATATAAACAAAACGCTTCTTTACTCATGGGCATCACACTTTGTATATTGTTTTATCCCAGATTCCAGTCCCTGTTTTCTCCAGACAATTTTATTGGATGCTGCTTTTAGTGTGACATTTCCTTTATAGTTTTAAGTGCATGTTGTTTTGAACTGCAGCAGTGTGCATTAGTAAGTGTTACAACAGCAAATATTAGTTTCTAGGTTGAAATTCATTTTCTCAATCTACTATAGCATTTTCATATGCTTGAACTTTGCATTACCTGGAATCCTGACTACCTGTGTTTCTTTAGTTACAGATCACTAAAATTGTCTTTCATACAGGATTTTTACTTTGATACTATCCTTTCTCTTCTTCCCTGTTTTGTGTAAAAACTAGTAATATGCATATTCAGAGAAGTTACAATATGGAATTAGTGCTCACAAAACTGAATTAAGTGGTCTGGATTTGGACTTTTAGGAAGGATCTGATGCATAGCTGCCATAACTTGCCACTTAGCTATTTTACACCACACAATATACAAAGTTTTTTAGGTATAAAATTGACTGTGGGGGAAGATTTAACTGTGAGCGAGTCATCAAAGAGCTTAACAGACTCCTTGATAAACATTATCACTGTGAAGCCTTGGAAGACTGAAATGTAAGACAAAGAGCAAACAGAGTCAAAGGATAAACAGGAGGTTCTTTTGTATGCACTGTTAATCTTGTCACAGTTGAGAAACCTTTATCCTTTATCACTGTTGTTTGGGAGAAGTTAGGGCCAATTAACTGTTACAGGAACTAACTGTTTGTAAGTGGATGGTATATAAGATGTGTTGAACACAATAAAGATATCTATTCCGATGCTACAAGAAACCGAGAGAGCTCTCTGACTCGACTGAACGCCAACAACTGGCACCCAAATAGGGACCTGAAACTTAATCTGAGTTGAAGACTGATGGGTCTGGAGTACCTTGAGAGAAACACAGAGTGCATTGAAAGAAACACAGAAACCTGAGGATTCATCACCCCCAACTGCTCTGATTGCCTTTCACTGGATGAAGGTAAGTGGCTGTGTTACCATGGGAAATAATATGACCTTGGAACAAAAGAATGTCTTAGCTTTTTATCAAATTATTCTTAAAAAATGGGGAAAGATGGTGCTCTGCTTTACAGCAAATGCTTGTATAGACTACCAAGAGTGACCCCTCGATCACAAATCAGACAATTTACGATCCTGAAGTATTGGACTGGATTAGGGTGAGGCTATGGGACGCTGTTACTAAGAGTGATAAGACAGTGTTCAGGTTGCTCCAGCCTTGGAGAAAGATTTTTGAAGCTCTGAAGAGCCACACAAGATCACACTCTCATACCCCCAGATTGTCTGAGGGCAAGGAAGCAGCTGGTCGTGCTACGCATCAGCCTCCAATGCCATCGGCTCCCCTGCTATCACCATCGGATGGGGTTTTTACTGCCTCCCCTCACAAGGATCCTGGCAGCCCTTTTGATCCCATCTCCATAGCCCCTGAAGAAGAGCCAGATTTGTCCCCTTCTGATCTGCATGATGCATGCGCAATTATTTAGAGGGCGGATAGGAAAATCGGAGACAGAGATACGTTGAAAGTTTTCCCTGTTACCATAGCCTCGGATCAACAGCCACATTATGAAGCTTTATTGTATAGTGTCCTGTGGGACTTGCAACACACAGTCACACGCATGCTCCCAGGTGAAGTACTGGCAGGCACTCAATTTATTCTCAGGCACAGCCAGTGCTGGCTGCACCCATGGAAAAGGAGGCTGCAGGGTTTGGATCAACGGGGACCCCCACATTGGAGTTTGACATTTCAGGAATTTTAGTACTATTGACTTAAAAGACTGTTTTTTTCACCATCTCTCTGGACCCCCATGATGCTCTTAGGTTTGCTTTTTCCGTCCCCTCTGTAAAGCATCGGCACCAGCCCAGAGGTATCACTGGACAGTATTACCTCAGGGCATGAAAAACAGCCCTACAATCTGTACAGATAATGGCTCGGAATATATATCCCAGAAAGTATTACAGTTTTTACAATCATGAGAAATTAAACATCTCATAGACATACCATACTTGCCCATAGGACAAGCCATAGTTGAGCTGCCGCCAGTGGATGCTGCAATGCTGCACCTTCTCATTGCACAAGAAGGACTGAATGTAGTCCCCAGTGAATGTCTCGCTCTCCCTGGCAAGGAAGGAGCCATCAGGGACCCCCGTCTCAGTGCAGTATTCTGTCAGCAGCCTATCAGCGATGTGCCACCCACCACGCCCTGCTCCCAGCCTTCCATGGAACCAATCCTGTGTGAGATGCAGCTTGATGTTGGCGCTCACCTCCTTCTGTGCAGGTCATCTCCCCTGTCTATTCCTAGCTGGGACAACGTACAGCAGGTTCCATGCATAACCGATGGGGTCTTCCATCATTTGGTAATCCGCTGTCTGCTCCTTTGTCACACATGAGCCCATGGTTCCTTACTACTCATCTCTGTCCAGCCACCTCATGTTCAGCAGGGCTTGTCAATGGTTTTTATAGCATCTGCTCACACCCATGTCAAGTGTACAAGCGAGATGTCTTGTGATTATGTTGAGAGGTTCTGTCTGGCACAAATAGTTACAATGTTTTGTTTTCTCCCTCCATGTCTGCTGAACTTGTTTACACCTCTGAAGGTGTTTTGCTAGTCAGAGTGAGAATGTCTTTATTTTCTGCTGATAATATACAGGTTAAAGAAATTGAAGTAAGGGACCTGGACAAATTAATTGTGGGGGCTTGGAAAGTATATAGAAACAGGGACTGTAGTGAAAAAAAGAAAGGGAAGAACAGTAGCAGATGTATTACTAGAGCAGGACCTGGAAGGGCCCAGGATGAGTTTTGCCCCCAGTGGACTGAATGCAGTGCACACACAGCAGGGTAAAGATGTCTGTTTTCTGGTAGATATGAGTGCCTCTCTGTACAGTCAACAAATATGCAATTAACAGAATGGAGTGGTTAAGTTGGTATTTTACAAGTCATATAACTAGAAGGATTATCATGGTGCAAAGAGATAATCAAAAATAAATGAAAATGCTCACCCCTGTCCTAGGCTCACTGAAAAACTCCAAAGGGAGCAATCTCCAGAAAGTGATCCCTAGTGGCAGCCAGCCCTTCAATGGGGTCTAGGAGAGGTGGAGCCGGACTCCATCCCTTCTGGTCACACAGCTGAATTGCCCTCACCTGTGCTCCCGTGGCTGACTCATTGCTTGCCTCAGGTGATCAATCAGTGGTTCAGATCGTGATTCAACAGTTCCCATACACTCCACCTCTTCATGGCATGAACCAATGATTGAGTTAACTAGAGAGTGAGCCTTTCCTAATGCAGAGATACAACACATCACAACGCTTATACAATTGCCTGTTGAGATGCATGTTGACACAGTTTAAGATGGGTGATGATCGGTGTATGGTGGAACTTCATGCTCTTTCATGGGCCAGTGCTCGATGGTGTTACTGGAGGCACACAGTTGTGAGATGCAGGTCCATCCTCTGCTCCATCAGTCCCATATAGACCATCACCGGGTGTCGCACACCATCTGCTAGCAATACTGGAACGCTTTGATGGCATTTTGTTCCTTCCGGTGATCCTGGAGGCTCAAAGACTCATGGGTAGTAATACAGATGTTTCAGAGGTAGCAGGAGGAGAAGGTCGGTGCTCCAGGGCAAGATACAGGCCGTATTTCTATCTTGGGTCAACACTTCCACTTGTACTGGATGCCTGTAACACTTTGGCCCCGGCTGCTACCACACCTTTTGGCCAGATATCTGCCAAAGATATGCACCAATAGGGCATGATGGGAGTCCCTTTAGCAATGAAAATTGGAGTGTTGACCACAATATCCGTAGGCCATGTACCTATTACTGGAGGTATTATCAAGCCTCCCACCTCCAGCAATCTCCCCCAAGGTGCAAGTAGGCCACACACCACTTTGATCCGACCTGCACCTTTCAAGGCCATTTTATTCTATGGATACCTGGTTCTAAATTCTCAAGGACAGGGAGCAGAAGATTATTTTCATTGCCAATTTGGGGTCTCACCTGATGATCAGTGCCCATAATTTGGATCCTAAGAGGGGAGGCCTATGTTATCTGTAGCATTTTCAGAGTGCTGGGTCTGCTGTCTCTAGGTCTTTCATTCACATCCCGCAGGGTTTCACAGAGTCTTTTTGTCCACCCCTGCAGGGACTGAGAGACTGTCTTCAGGGCAGCCTTAAGAATACCATTATAACATTCAGTGAGGCCTGCCCCCATTGGATTACATGGCAGGTGGAATCGCCATTCGATGTTGTTTTCTTCTGCCCAGAGTTCTATCTGTGAAGAATGTGAACTGTGAAGAAAGGTTGAACAGGGCATATTTAGCTTGGAGAAGAGAAGGCTCTAGGGAGACATAATTGTGGCCTTCCAGTGCTTGAAGGGAGCGGATTAACAGGAGGGGAACGGCTGTTTGTGAGGGTGGATGGCGATAGGACAAGGAGGAATGGTTTTAAACTAAGATGGGAGATTTAGGTTAGATATTAGAAGGAAGTTTTTCAACCAGAGGGTAGTGACTGCAAGAAACACGTTCAAGATAAAAATTTCTAATCAGGCAAAAATCTCTGTGAAGAGCAGTTTATTCATTACTGCAATAATGAGCACACAGCCCCTACTGACAAAGGAGAAATCGCATACCTGATCAGTGAAATCCATTCCCGTATATGCCCTGGGTATCCGACGCAGGTAAAGCCTCTCCTGGCACTCATTGGTTGAGCATTTCAGGCTCACCAGCTTCCTATGCTGTTCCTACCTTACATTTCCATACAATGTCTGTCACCAACCCATTGATTTTAGGTATGTTCTGTACCTTTTATGGTGATAGGAAGACAATATTTTCAACAATTAGCATACTTGTTCTGTCCTGTACCAGACTCTCCCCTACCCTATATAATTACCTTACACAGAGCCTGTGCCAATTCTATCCCAGTTGGAACACCCCAGTCTCAACTTTACTCTGTTCAGCAGCTTTCTTTGTTGAAAAACAACTTACCTTACACTACATACAGAAATACTGGAAATTTCCTCTGCAAAAACACAATCTACCTCTCTACCTCTAGCTACCAGAGTGACACACTGGAAGAGGTTGCCCAGATAGGTTGTGGTAGCCCCATTCTTGGAGGCATTCAAGGCGAGGCTGGATGTAACTCTGGGCAGCCTGGATTGGTGGTCAGTGACCCTGCCCACAGCAGGAGGCTCGAAACTAGATAATCTTTGTGATCCTTTTCAACCCAAGCCATTCTATGATTCTATGGCTGATTTTGTGATTCTGTGATTCCATGATTCTATGATAATATCATCTCATCAAAGGACCTGAAACTAATCGTTTTCATGAATATTCCAGAGCTTCTTAAAAGAAAAGAAAGGAAAAGGAAAGAAAAGAAAGGAAAAGAAAAGAAGAGAAAAGAAAAGAAAAGAAAAGAAAAGAAAAGAAAAGAAAAGAAAAGAAAAGAAAAGAAAAGAAAAGAAAAGAAAAGAAAAGAAGAGAAAAGAAAAGACGGAAATTCATCAGCTTTGGTAAAGCACTCCTTGGAAGTATTCTTTTAGTCTCGTGTTGATCACTTGGACATGGAAAAGCCTTTTCTTTAACTGGGGTTCCTAGTGCAGCATCAGAAGCTGCACTGTTGTCACATTCTGGAAGAATAGAAGAAGTGGAGTGTGCAAAATCAACTAGTTTGTTTGGAAAACAATCAAGTGAACTTTCTGATGAAAAAAGCTCTTGATATTCCTCAGCTTGACTGAATTCTTCTACTGATGGTGGTTACCATGCCAGCTGGACTGTGTCCTGCCAGCCAGCCCACTAGAAGGAAGTGACACTTGATGACTGAGAATCCCAATTGAAAATTCTCAGATGTCACAATGACAGCCATGGTGCGTTGTGGTGACATTGCAGAATAGCATCAATTCTCTGTGAAAATGGTGTGGTAGCAGCAGCAGAAAGTTCTAAATTGCACTTGTTGCTTTTTCTTTACAGATTTTTTTTTTTTTTTTTTTTTTTTTTTTTTACTCAGAAGTAGGAAGTAAATAAAATTACTTTTAAACTTTAGATGTAGTGACAAAAGAGTGTTGTGTCTGTGTTAGATTGTATCCATTAGTTGGTCCCTGGGGTGGAACAGGCAGCTATGCATTGTTGGAAAAACATCTCTGCAGTCTTTCAGTTGCAAACATTTCACTTATGCAGAAGTGTCGTAGACTGTAACCTCAGTGCCATGCTAAGGAAATAGTATTAGGCTGACATGTGTCTCTGTGGACAAGAATAATCTCAACCCTTGGAAGGCTTCATTGATGAACCATCTGAGTGTCATCTCCTGGAAAACATTTACAAACATGTTGCTAGTGTTGCCCCCAAGTATCGATTAGCAATTTTAATATGAATGATTTTTTCTATTTTTTTTTTTTTTTTTGGTAGGAATTTTATTTCCATTTGTGAACTTTACTATGACCTAGTGTTTCTGCTTTGATTTGCTTCTACACAATCTCACACAATTCCTATTAGCTCTCAAATTATCTTCAAGACCTCTGATTTCTGTAATCCAAGCCAGTGACACAGCAGAAACTATTTTAAAGTGATCATGATAAGGCAAGAAATGAAATGCATTTTTCTGTTGTTTCCCGGTTCCAGTTCAACAGCCTATTGTCAGCTTAATCTGGAATATTGACGTTTCACTTTGGGGATGGAATGGTGACAATTTAAGACGATCTGGAACAGAATTTTGTGTTGTTTTTGTGTTGTACTTTTTTGCATTACATCAACCTTAGTAACTACAGTGAGATACAAGGAAGACCAAGGAAACAGCTGCCTTAGCATTATTCAGTGTGCAGTTTAGTGCCAGGGAAGTGACGGGTCAGACATACCATAGCAA